>NC_086378.1:53316614-53940185 GCF_036588685.1 Mytilus trossulus | reverse complement strand
AAATAGAATAATGTACACACTGTGTCAGGTAAATGAAAATAATTTTTAACGTAAAAGAGAACAGAAATATTTTAATACAAAATAAGTAATTTTGTTGTTCAGAGTACTAAACAGGAGTTAAAATGTATAGTCATACCAAACAATCATCAAAGCTGGTATATATTAAGAATAGAGAGATGATATATAACTTTAATTAAGAAACAGTAAATGACAAAAAAGCATTACAAATTGTATCAACAGGTCAAATAAACACAAAAGTACGATTTTAGAAACGTTACTAAAAGCTTGTATAAAGACAAAATCAATTAATAAAAGAAATCATGCGGCAGATACTAAAATCAACTAAATCACATCCCAGGGATTCAGTAATTTAACGTCATGGACAGTCAAAGAAGACATGACTTGTGCAATGCCAAAAATAAAAGTATCGAAAGTCAGAAAGATAGTTAAGTTCTTTATTAAGGTGGCTCGGGTGTCTTCCTCCATCTTGGATTTTAAATAAGCAGATATCTTTGGTCTATATATATGATGAAATGTGCAAATTTTGAGAGTTGTATGTAAATTATGTAAAAGACTTTTGATATAAATATAGAAAATTGTGTGTTTTAACATAACTTCAGTTGTAATTTTGTAAAAACGCCTTGTTTGACGTGTTTGATTAGATTTTTTCAAACTTTGCCAAATAAGGGGAGATAACTCCGATAAAGTAAATTTTACAATAGAAAGTGTTATGAATTTACCTATTTTGATATGTAGCAAGAAAACAAGTTCGGTGACCCCATTTTTTCTTTTGATTATTTGAAAGCATGTTATAAGAGCAATATTCTCACATTTTATTTTAAAGTTCTTATAGTACGTTTTCGTTTTATCACACAAAATTTAATTTTCCATGAATAATCTATACAAAATCTGACAATTTTGCGCAACCTGTAGCGTGAAAAAAAGTCCGGTGACCCATACTTTTTTATACAGTTTTGAAAAAAGCATGATAAAAGCTTTATCTTGACAAGTTATCAAAAAATTCTGTCAGTTTTAATTAAGACGCCCCAGCCACCTTAAGGTAGTTCAGGGGTATAGAAAAAAAATGACAGAATTTTCTTTGTGAAATTTAACTTTGAAGTATTGTAAATGAAATAATGCAAAACAACTGAGGGGGGGGGGGGGGGGGGCGTTACCGGCCATCTAAGAGATATTTTGACCTCTGAAAATGAGTGCAAATAGGTTAGATGGAAATATAGGAAAAATGGACAAAAAATACTTTGCTTGAATTTTCAAAGCAAAATAGATGACAGAAGTTGATTATTATTTTAAACTGTAAAGCTTGATGTCTTAATTTTATAAAATTGAAATAAAATTTGGGGGTCACCGGCCATACAAGTGGTTGTTTTACCTCTGAGAATGAGTGCAAATAGGCTAAATATAGGGAAAGCAGACGAAAAATCTCTTTGATTGACTTTTCAGAGCAAAGTAAATAGTTATCAAAGGTACCAGGATTATAATTTAATACGCCAGACGCGCGTTTCGTCTACATAAGACTCATCAGTGACGCTTAAATCAAAACAATTAAAAAGCCAAACAAATACAAAGTTGAAGAGCATTGAGGACCCAAAATTCCAAAAAGTTGTGCCAAAAACGGCTAAGGTAATCTACTCCTGGGCGTAAGAAAATCCTTAGATTTTCGAAAAATTCAAAGTTTTCTAAACAGAAAATTTATAAAAATGACCACATAATTGATATTCAATGACAGAAGTTGCTCATTATTTCATACTGTAAAGCTTGGTGTCTTCACTTTATAAAATTGAAATAAAATTTGGGGGTCACCGGCCTTCCAACAGATTTAATGAATTCTGAAAATGAGAGCAAATAGACTAAATATAGGAAAAACAGACAAAAATCTCTTTGATTGAAATGTTAGAGCAAAATAAATGACAGAAGTTGCTCAATATTTCATACTGTAAAGCTTAATGTCTCTATTTTATAAAATTGAAATAAAATTTGGGGTCACTGGCCCTCCAAGAGATTTATTGACCTCTGAAAATGAGTGCAAAAAGGCTAAATATAGGGAAAACAGACATGAAAACTCTTTGATTGAATTCTCAGAGCTTAATCGGGGGGGGGGGGGGGGGGGGGGTTAAATTTTTCTTCTAATTTCATATTTCAGAAATTATATCTGAATTTCTTCATATATTTTTTTTAAGAGATGATTAATTTTCAACAGCCAAAGTGAATTGCTCAATTTTAAGCCAAAACAAATATTCTAAGTTGATTAGACCACATTCATTCTGTGTCAGAAACCTATGCTGTGTCAACTATTTAATCACAATCCAAATTCAGAGCTGTATCCAGCTTGAATAATGTGTCCATACTAGCCCAAACTGGTCAGGGTTTGACCTCTGCTGTGCCTCGGGCAGCATCTGGTTATTATTGTAATTTAACCATGAGTGTGACAACATATGAAAAGTGTGCGCTGACAGTCTGCTAAGTCTCATTCTGACATTCTATCTAACAGGTTTTTATGTGTCGATATTTGTGTTTCAATATAAAAGAAAGATGTGGTATGATAATTGATTGTTAATAAGTCGACTCTCCGCAACAAATCAAATGTCACAGAAGTTAACAGCTACAGATCAAAAGCCGTTATCGCATAGTCAGCTGTAAAAGGCCCTTCAATGACTAATGAAAAACAATTCAAATGAGAAAACTGAACATGCTGAAGGCATATTAATGTACAAAATGATGAACAAAAAAATATGTGGCACAACAATAAAAGACAACCACTGTCTGAATTACAGGTTCATAGTAAGTGGTTCAAATATACATTTGTACATGTATGCCTCTTGAGACTAAAATAACATGCAAAAGAAATCAGCCACCAAAAAGGAAATGTTAATAACTACAGCTGTAGTATGCATTTTTAAATGTAAATACAATGTACAGCTGTATGTGTTAGGGCCTAAATTGACCCTGAATTATTTCAAGTGTTTTTGGCCTAAGACTTTTTAATACATACCGTACTATTAAATTATTACACGTAATATACTATGCCATTTGTGATTTCCTTTCTATTTAAAGTACAATTTGTACATATGGGAGGATTCAGAGGCGGCCCTGGGGAAAAATGGTTAATAATATAGGGAATCACTGAAGCATGATCTGAGCGGGTCCCCTCTTAGGCAGTCCGTGAGCCCCACTTACGAAAAATTCGAGATCCGCCACTGGGATTATTTATTCAACAAAAACATTCACGAGTTTTTAATTACTGGAAAATATCACATCTTTATACAAGCCACCCCCCCCCCCCCCTTTTTTCATTCACAAACCTACTAAACATGCTAAAAGGCACATACTCATACATTTTTATAGTTTTGTTTTTTGTATAATTTTTATACATTCGACATGTCTGATACATGTACATCAAATTAGTCTTTAAAACATTTGGTCTATAATATATATTTTATAATTGCCCTGAAATTTGGTCCACATGCTTTTAATATAGTAAGCTATGGTCACACAAAATTGGTTAAGATTGGTTAATTCCTACTATCCTATTAGAACAAAGTTAATTTATTATCTTTGATTTTATCTTTATTTACAAAATATAGACTCTTGTGTGAACATTACACATCTTGCAATTTTTTTCATTCACCTTTGAAAATATGCCTTCAAGAGGAAGTATTTTAATTTAAGGTTTAATTTGGCATTTGGCCCGGCGGATAATTCAAAAAGGAAAGTTCATTCTTAGAGCAACAAGATTTTTTTTTCATGTTTCATTGGCTATTTTCTGTTTGACGATCCGTATTTTCATAGCTAGACCGGCCATCGGTCCAGAAATTAACTTTTTTCTACACAAAGTTTTTGACGCAATTTTACAACAAAAAAATGAGATGAAAGACATGATTTTCATTGGATTTGCTGAATGATATATGTACACAGTTTCACAAAAGTTATTACTTCATACGATTTAAATTCTACTGTTAGAAAAATTTTGGGGAAATATGTGACAACTTCCCCCCCCCCCCCCCCTTTTGCAATATTTTATAACAAATAAATGCGAAAAAATGTTGCGAAATTAAGATGCATTAGATGATTTAATCCAAAATGACATATAATAGCAAAAGTATGCAGGAGACAGTTAAAAGCTTAGTCCAACTTTAAACATGTCGTATTTTGCTGAACTGTTGCTTTAAAATAGTATTTTGCTGAACTGTTGCTTTAGAATCGTATTTTTGAAAATATTGAAGAAGAGTTAATTTGACAGTAAATGTCTTTTTTTTGGCGAAGGTTGATGCCGTATATCTTTTATTTTTTGTATTCATGTCATGTAATGATAAAAATATCCATTTTGAAATAGTTTGTAGAATGTCACAATAAAAATATGTATGAGGCAAACTGTTTGATACACGTGTTTTACATCAACACTGACAATATTTGAATCTTATTGAGAAAATGATCACTATATTATTATAAGTATGTTCATATGAAGTATTGTATATTTCGTTTCAGATTCTCCAAAAATTGAGTCACTTTGGCTAAGTGATAAAAATGAAACATATGGATCTGGAAGACCTCCAACCTATAGTTTTAGTGAAGGCAATCATCTAACGATAACACTGCGTATTAAAAGTAACCCAGATCCGCAAATAGTAATAAACTCCTCTATGATGACGTTTTCAACATTACTTTATACCAAACAGTCTGATTATTTCACAACAAATCTACCTTCTCTTAAATGTGAAAATTCTGGAAACTTTGCGATACACGCTAGTAATGGGATAGCGTATGGAGACAATAGAACAGTCACCTTGAAGATCAAGTGTAAGTGATGTTAGTTGTTACAGTAAAAAATATATTAACAAGGATCTCCAAATAAAATAAATGTATCTATAAGATTTGAAAACTTTTTTCTAAAACTCATTGACAAGTACATAATTACTTTACAGGGGTAGAAAATGTATTATAATCAAGAAAATATAATTTTTATATAAAACAAGTAAAACAGACATAATATGGAACTTCATGTATCTATAAGGGACATCATTTTGTTAATCATATTTAATTTGAATGAACATGTTTTAGTGCAAGGAAAACATCAATTTTGAAAATATTATGATACTCACCATTATACATCGATTGTTGCTTATAGTGCAACATAAAGCTTGTTTTCCAAGGACAAATAAGCAATCAACACAAAATATAATGCTTGCAAGGCAGTTCGATCGGACTGAAAGGGTGTTGATATGGATTGTAACTGGAAGGTGTGTGTTTGATGGAAAATGATCCAAAAGTTTCGGCTGGCAAATGGAGGTTATGTCCGTAACAATAAACCATTCTAAGTGACTTAATGTTTGAACAAACCGAACAAGTTGTTATTTGGTATTCCATTGGGAGTGATGTCTAAATAGAGTTAGTCTCATATTCTAGTTTCCTTTAAATTTTCATCACCAAAATTGTTTAAAGATATCAAAATATTGTCAAATCCTGCTAAAATTCATCACCTACGGTTTGTTGCAGATCAAGCATTACATGTAGACGGGCCGACAAAGTTAACGCGGCGTTTACTAGAGTGCACATCATGTAAACGCCGCGTTAACTGTGCGTTAACTCCGAAATTGCAGTAGACATTAAAAGTAAACGGGCGTTTACTTTCGCGTTTACCTCCGCGTTAACGCAAAAACGGCGCGTCTTCTAATTTTGTAAAGAGTAAACGGGCGTTTACTTTCCCGTTTACCTCCGCGTTAACGTGAAAAGATGAGCGTCTTCTATTTTCGTAAAAAGTAAACGCACGTTTACTGTTTGAAGTAAACGCGCGTTAACGCAGATTGTCATCGTATCCTGGATACACTGACCTAAAATATCATGATAAGGTACATCAAAATTAAATGACCAACTGGTCATTTCCGCTTGACATATTGACGAGTACAGTTAATTATAAATGTTAACACACATTTGCATCTCCATTTATTTGAAAAATAATTAAAGCAAATTTCTTGTTCTTCGCAAATAAATAGTTTAAGTATGTTTATTCAAATAATTTAATCCTCACCATAATCAAACAGTTTCTCATCTAAGACAGTCTGACTCGTAAAACAAAATTATTTGATCTCATTAACTAAAACGGACCATATTTACCCTTTATCAAGTTATCTATTTAGTAGTAATTCAGTTATATATTTATGTCAAAATGGACCATATAATACAATTGAAAGCAATTTTTGAACCAGCATGACATCTTTTATTTAAAATATTGAATCGTAAACAAATTTCAGTAGTTTTCATTCCTCAGACTGACTGACCACTTAGTAAATGAGTTAAATGTTTATGAAAGGATTGATGGTATAATACAAAATGTAGTAATATTTGAATATTATGACTAAAAATTGTTGTTAATTAGTATTCCATCGAGAGTGATGTCTAAATAGAGTTAGTCTCATATTCCAATTTCCTTTAAATTTTCATCACCAAAATTGTTTAAAGATATCAAAATATTGTCAAATCCTGCTAAAATTCATCACCTACATATATAGAGAAATGTTCGATGGAAGTATCATTAAAAAACGTAATATTTCGCATCCAGCTTTTTATAATTATATGGTTTATGAAGCTAAAACATATTGGAATGGTCATTTAAAGATGTCTTTATCGCTTGATATACTTATTGATAGGGTTATGAGTATACCGTTGTTGTATAATGTCTATCCTTGGTTTTTTTAATACGAATTCACTCAAGACAAAAATGCTTCTTTTGTT
Organism: Mytilus trossulus; assembly: GCF_036588685.1. NCBI lineage: Eukaryota > Metazoa > Mollusca > Bivalvia > Mytilida > Mytilidae > Mytilus > Mytilus trossulus. The sequence goes on along the minus strand of NC_086378.1, from coordinate 53,933,438 downwards.
TTTTTCGTAATAATTTGTTTATTCTAGGTATTCAAAAAAAGGTCATCATGTTATGTTTGTGAAAAAAATGCAAATCTTTTCATAACTTAATGGCTAGTTTTTATTATAAAACTTATGATTATATATTTATTTTTTCTCCAGAAAATTCTATAATTTGTCTAAATTTGGAAGAAGTTTACTTTTTTTTGTAATTGCTTGCTTCCAGCAAACAATTCGCCGACATGGTTTCCGTATGTAGCGCGACCTTTCTCGTAAAACTTTGGTGATCACAATACGCAAGTGCAAATCTTTAATCAAACATAAACATCGCTCCGTCATCAAGATAAAATATATCTTAGGGTACCTGTCTTACACGTGCTAGTCTGAATATTCATGCTTCTTTGTTGATTGGTTACAAACGGATAACAATCGTTTATCTTCTGCTTCAATAAATGACCATTAATAAGTTGCCATATTTTCTTAACAACTCTGACCGATTGCAATATATTTTTTACGATTCTACAAGAGTTATGGGAAAAAATGATAAAATTGTGCACAGAAGGTTATGATATCTGTATGCATTGGTTACATTATTAAATTAACATTATTTTTCCGGTAACTCGTTTCATATAACTTTAAATGTATATGACAGTATGATTTTTTTCTCGCAGGTTTAGTAATTGTGAGCTTGCTTTTAATACCTATTTTAAAAAAGAGTATAATTAACACTAATCTTTCAATAGTTTTGTTATTCATTGTATCTTTATTGTAATCTAGTGCTTATAATACATTGATTTTCATTTATATTCTTTAATGAACGTGTAGTTACTAAAAAATACGGACTTTTATAAGAAAAAAGAGTTGTGTGAAACGAAGGCACATTAAGCAAAAAACAAAAGACGTAAAACAGACAAAACAATTCATACAAAAACAATTAAAAATCGAGAAACACGAACCTCAACATTAAACAGGATAATCTCCTGTGCTTCTAAAGTTTAAGTAGATCCCGCCCTGTTAAATGCAGTGGCATCAATTGTTAACTCATAGTAAATACACATTTTGTGATGAATCTAATTCTGTAATGTAAAAATCAAGGGAAAAAGGACGGGATTGTAGTACCAACAATTATAATAGATCGTGTGTCTTTTGTGACAAAACTTTTGCCTAGCGATTTACAAACTAGTGATGGCATCTGATAATATTTGAAGATATGACTTCAACTTTGATACTAAGAACCCTTGGTTCAATTGCTTCCATGTAAGAAGCAACCCTTTATCGAAATATTATTAACGGAAACGCAAAGGCTCGAATTCTGTATCATAAGGTAGATTTATTTTCCATGTGCCGGCATTACTGGAATGTTTCTTCCTGGAAATGGGTATTTTTCAATTGAAAAGCTGAACTCATGTTGATTTACATAGTATGGAAAAGAGAAACAGGTGCTTATTGAGATCTCAGTAACCTATTTCAGCTCTGACACATGTCTGTCTTTAGTCAGGAATATCGTCAGCTGTTGCCAAATGTAAATTCTATTTTTATTTTTTTTTAATTATGTCGCGCTTACGTATATCTCCCATCTATTTTTATTCGTATACAGTAATTGGCTAGTAAAATACCAATATGAAAATTGAATGTAGGCCAGTTTAACTGACTTAGTTTACTCACAACAGGTAAAAAGAAAGACATTTAAGTAAATATATATAACATCCCTAAAAATTTGGACAATTTTTTTTAATGATTCCTATAGTCAACGCAAATACTGGTGACAGATGAAATTTAAATACCTCCGCTAGTAAACCAATTTTCATCTCAACACTCTAAAATGACTGAACAAAAAAAATGTCATTTTCCGTCTTTCAGTCTTTCAGTGTAACTTATCAACTGCGGTAATGTAAGTAGTGTTTAGACAATTTGCTTGAAGTAAATTAAGATACGTAATTCTCTATTTACACTTTTCAGAGCCTGTATTTGACCGATAAAACTACAACATTCGTTTACTAGTGTTAAAATATTGAATGTTAATACGTTAATAAGGTAAATCACATTTCATTTATGCTTTTTTGCTTCACCTGTCATATAAAGAAGATGAAACGATTTAAAAAAAGTTCTGAAGTCGTGCAATTCAAACGATATTAGGAATTTGAATAAAAAAATAAATGTATAATCTAACATTTTTCAGAGAAATATGTCTGTTAACAATTGTAATTTGTATTGCAGGTAAACCTCGTGATGTTAAAACAAATCGCAAAATAGGAACAAAGGTCAACACCGATGTAAACATAGTAATGGATGTCATATCATTTCCGGCACCAACTGTTACGTGGCTTCATATGACTACATTTAGGTGGACGGTCCTAAAAGACAAATACGATTACAAGCATATCATCAGTTCCACTATACGAATAACTTCGAAAGACGATTTTCGTGAATACGGAATACAGATTTGCAATACATTAGGATGTATTGTGGAAAATATCACTTTACAACCCGAAGGTAATTACATTTTTGTATAAATACAATTCGCTCTTGATTATACAAGTTATGTACATATAAATGGTACATGCTGAAAATAAAATTCTATTCTTCTGAACTTACGATTATTATTCAAATAATAAATACAACTGGTTCTTAGAATACCACCGTAACTACTTTAATTTTCACTTCTACTACAACCTATGATAATCATTATAGTTATCACCATTATCATTATTATAATTACTATCATCATTATATTGTCTGGCATGACTAAACTGGTTATTGCTTAAGGTTTGATTGTTAGTTATATGTCGAACAGTCGATTGCAAAGAGAACCTTTATTTTCAATTATACTATTAGTATTATTAGTCTTTCACCTTTCGGATGAAAGACCTATTGTTTTTATTCTGATTATTAGGTCTTTCAACCTTTCGGATGAAAGACCTTTTGTTTTTGTTCTGATTATTATTTTTTTTTCTTGCGTAGTATTAATGTTTCAAAAGATGTCGCTTAGGTATTTGGAATATGATATCGTATAGTTTATACGCTTTTAAAACTGAAAACGGCGTACCCAAATACTTTACGTTGTAAGAGTTATCTCCCCAAACACTGTTTTTCTTGTGGCCACTACTCCTTCGCAACTGTTTAAGATTACGACAAATTTATTTTACCAAATTGCTCTTTATATCCTCAGGATGTTCTGTTTTATTTTGACCGACGCCGTATAGAGATTCCATATGAGAGTTAATTCCCCTTTTGTATTTGAAATTTGAAATGTAACTGGAAAACCATAAGTGATATGGACCAAGAGTCTTTTGATTTGAGATCCTTGGTTCAAAAAAATGAAATTTAGGTCAAGGTCAAAGGTCAAGGTCGTATTTTAGATTTTTATTTGTCTTTGATTTCCCTATAACTTTGGAATGGTTATAGATACAGAAAATTTACCTAGTGAAAAATGCTTGGGACTACAAGGGGCAACTTTGTTACATTATGACTGTATTGGTTTGACCATTGTGTAAGGAACATAATCCTCATTGATGGTTTATATCAAGCCATTATTAAGCAAAACTCTTAAATAAAATGTCCTTGACCCTGCAATGACATTGTGGGTCAATGACCTTGCCAAAGGTCACAATGTCAAATGTCAAGGTCATGTACATATCTGATTTTGACACTACTTGATGAGTTTTATGAGTGTTTGCCAGCCAACCAACCAACCAACCAACCAACAAACCAACCAACCAACCAATCAATTAATCAATCAATCACTCAATCATGATCATGTTCAATAAACCAATAATGATCATGATCAATCAATCAATCAATCATGTTTCCGTCTCATGTGTTTATTATAGGGTTCAAGATCTTTGTTTCTTTTTCGCTGTTTCAATTGACCCTATCCAACATGTTTAACCAACCAACCAACCAACCAACCAACCAACCAACTAATCAATCAATCAATCAATCAATTAATAATCAATCAATCAATTAATAATCAATCAATCAATCATAATCATGATCAATCAATCATGTTTCCATCTCATGTGTTTAATATAGGGTCAAAGATCTTCTTTTTTTCTTTTTCGCTGTTTCAATTGATCCTATCCAACGTGTTTAACCAACCAACTAACCAACCAACCAACTAATCAATCAATCAATCAATCAATATGCATGACTGTTGATTCATGACAGTTTATTGAAGGAACAAACTCTAAATTATTCAAGAAAAATTGAAATTTGATATTGTTCTTACGTCACTTCTGAAAAAAATCCACATGTACTCTGAGACTACAAGTACAATCGACCTCAAAATTTGCAGTCAGCAGGGCATACATGTACTAAAAGTTGATAAAAAAAAACTTGGTGCAGATATCTCTCAAAGCTTTTCCTAGAGAAAAAATCGTAAAAATCGCTTGCTAGGTCCGTAAATCTCAGTAAAAACCTACAATAAAATGTCATCTCCGAGATTGAAATACTAATCTGTGTTACAAACAGGTGCTGAAAAATGTACAATTTCAGAAAATAATCAATAAATGTGTTTTAAAGTTACACCAGATCAATTAAATCCAAAAACATGCACTGCCCGTGAACTGTCATCAAGATTTCAATTTCCTACAATGACAAAAGTTTTTGTTTTTGTTAATATAAACCCGCGTCACGTGATGTCTCCTCTATCTGGTGCGCGCGCTGTACCTAAAAAAAATAAAATTTCCAAACTAAACATGAAACTTCTCCGGTAACACAATAATATAGATCCCCATACCGAAACAAACAAACGAACAAACAAATAAACAACCCCCTCCTCCTATATAATCAATTTCAAAGGGGGAAAGACCGTGTACAATTGCTTTTTAAAAGCAATTGGTTTATATTTATTATTGTTAGTATTATTATTATCATTAATTTCTTGAGGATTATAATAATAAGTTTTTATTATTTTCATTATTATCAGTATTTCGGTTTTTGTTAGTTCGTTTAACATTCATTACGATGTTAAAATGTGCACATCAATGGCGTGATAATATTTGTATTTGGAAATCTTTCATTTTGAATTAACCATAATAATACCATTCACAAAATTACAAGCAAACCAAATGTGTTTAAGGCCCTCTTAACTTATATCATAGGTGAAACCTCGAAATAACTACAAATTATCTCAGTCAGACCTTGTCATATATTTGAACCTAATAACATATCATGAAGCTGTTAGTACCGACCTATTCCACTGGGTTGTCTATACCACTCATTACATAGCATGTGCCAAGTAAAGATTAGCAAGGCTTGTACCAGTCAAAAAATGTTTTTTATATATATGCTCAAGTTTGACTGCATTTTAATTTTTACATAATATGCAATGGTAAACACACTCTGTTATTGCTGGAAATCGAAGCGTATCTTGAGATTATAATGTTTAAGTGTGAGGGTGATTACAATTACATTTTTTAACATGTCATAAGCGAAATTCGAACATCATTATTAAATGATTTGTTCATTATTGGGTCATTTCGTTTCTTAAGGGTAGTTGTCTCATTTGCAATCATAGCACATTTTCTTTTATTTATATTGATATGTTCCTACCATGAATAATAAACAATGACCTAGGACTTGTTTAGAACCTTAGCATGATATTTTAAGACTCTTTTGGTCATTTCTTATGTTGGTGTAGTTTAATATTTTCCTTTAACTGATAGCCATTAACCTACCTTAGGCTGTTACGATGGGAGATTAGATTTCCGTATCGTTAAAAATAACAATAACGGTACCAATTTTCCTGCACCAGATGCGTATTTCGACAACATATGTCTCTTCAGTGATGCTTGTGGCAAAAATATTTGAAATCCAACGTTTATATAAAAGATGAAGAGCTTTAGTCCAAAAAGTCCAAAAAGCATAGCCAAATCCGTGAAAGGAATCAGGGAGATACATTCCTTAATTTATAATAATTTCCAACATTTTGTAACAGCAAATTTTAATAACACAAAAAATCCGTATAGCCTGTTGTTTGGCTTAAAATACTTTTGTCGATTTGAATATGTAGCTTCAATTTGAAGATTGTGTATCTTAGCTATTTTTTGTTTATCTATTAGTCATTTGATTTTACGAAAGCTTTTTTTTATTTTCAATGTGAATAGCAAAAAGTTTTTTTGCAATTGAAACGTGAATACAAAGGTCTTAACCTTAACATGTTAAGACAAGGCAGATTTTTTCAAGTTGTTAATAAATCTAAATTTAAAGAAAAAATGACAACAGAAGTTTCCAAACATTGAACAACAAAATACAAATATTTCGTCTGCAAAACGCTGCGCAAGGACCTTTTGATTCTCTTTTCATAAGATAAGTCCATAGATAAAAGTTGCAAATTTAATTTCAGATAAGCCAGAAGCACCACTAAATTTCTCGGTTGAAACAACAACATTTAGATCAGCTAGTTTATCCTGGATTGTTGGATTCAATGGTGGACATGAGCAAACATTTTCCGTCAAGTTTAAAACTACAGATAGTGACGAGGACACGAAGATTGTGCACACTAGTGACACTAAAACGGGGAGTAAGGTATATTACATATTGGATCAGCTTAAACCTGACACTTTGTATCACGTTATGGTTTTGTCAACAAACAAACATGGAAACAGGAATGCATCACTTCAATTCAAAACAGAGGGTAGGCTCATATATATGTTTTCCTTAAGTTTCATGTTTATACTAGGCTGTTTTATTCTTCCATGTTGTTCTGTTTTATATTGTCTTTTGTTTCTATTTAAGATTAAATTTGTTTTATGGGTAATGATTAGCTGCTTTTCCTTTTTTTTTATTTTCGGAAAAATAGTTATTTATATGAATACACATTAAAGTCAATGAAACAACAAACCTAAGTTACATAAATCACTTTGCTGTCTCACAAATAAATACAGCTAGCCATGGTTTATCCGTATAGTTATTCAAGAGTTGATGAAAAATTGTTATATGCCGTAATTAGGTAAAAAGCTACTATATAAAACACAAAACTATATTGTAGAATTTTTTTTATTGAAAAAATGCCTTAATAAAATAGCAACATACTATGTTTCGGTTCAACATTCTCAATATCAACTTTTTGCGAACGGATATCAACATCGCCATCTGGCTTAATGAGTGAGAAGTCAAAAAAATTGTCTGTTGGTACACACGAAGATGTTGCAATTATGCTTGGACCGAGAAGCCAGAGACAATTCTGTAGGTTCTTCACGATGAATACCTCTTGATACTATGTCTGCAGGGTTATTTCAGAACGAACATAGAGCCAATGATTTGGTTCTCTATAAATTCTTAATCTTGCAACACGGTTGGCTACGTAAACAAAAAAAACGTCTCTTTTCGTTGTAAATATAGCCTAAAACTACTCGACTATCACTGAAAAATTTAGTGTTATCAATATTGATCTGAATTCTAAAAACTCACAAATACTTTTGATTCTTTAAAAAACCATTCAATGAAGACTCTAAGGTTACATTTTGATCGTTACTCCCCTTTGAACTCATCACTCTTTACACTTTTACATGGGGAAAACAAAATCTTTTAATATCATTCATGAACAAATTCCTTGTACATGTACCTATTAAATCTGATGATTTATGATAAGGCTGTAACTGTAGTAAGCGTCCACAAATTTCCAAAAAGGGAAATATAGTGCATATTGCATGGGCTCATATGTTCAAAGGAATTCGTCAATATTTCGTTTATGGTCATCAGTTACAAAAATGAAGTTTTGTATAAATGTAAAAAGCAACAAAACAAATGCAGAATAATAATATGTTTTTTATGATTTATTTTATTTATAAATTGATGACATAAGGCTGTATTAGGTTTGTGTCAAAATGGCTTGCAATACGTGAAGGTAAAGGTGCGTAGTACAGGGATTTGAAATAGACTATTTCCCACTCTTAATCAATGAACAAAACAAACTTTATTAGTACATGTTGGTCTAGGGTAGACAAAAGAAAACATTCAAAAGGCCCTGTTTAGGTTACATGGCCAAAAAGGCCAAGTTAAAAGTAACACAGTATCATAACATGTACAATTGACGTTACTGCAAGTTTTCAAATTAAATCAATTAGATTATTGAAAGGCTCGAATGAATTCAATTTGTTATTCAATTTCAGGGATAAATAATGTATCTATGTATTTTCTCCTTTTATTTAATATAAGTTGTTGCTTCGCTGTTCTTTTATTGTTTATAACCACTAAGAAGTCTTAATCACATATTATAAGTTTAAACATACTCAATCAGGCTAGAAAACATGGTATATTTCCTAGTCGAAATTATTTCATTAGCTGATAGTATTATTCGATCGGATCTCTGTGTCTTCTTTTCCTTTCCCATTTTTTTATGATCTGATAAAACCAGCCTTTTAAACTGTTATGTTTAACTGCTACACCACTGCTAAAGACTTTGATAACTCAATCACATGTTCAAATCGGCAATATTCCATGTGTGTCTATCAGTCGTTTAAAGTGAAGTGGCTTTTGTTGGTTCTGGTCTGCTATTTCTTTTATAAAAAAATCATGATCTTCGGAAGGGGGTGGTGGAAAATACATTGAACATGCATTTGCATTGTTAACAATTAGGGTACATAAGGTTTTATAAAGAGGTTTAAATGCACGGGCATGATACACTGATGGTACGACAAATAGCATCATATTCTTTTAACAAATAGTATATTGTTTCTAAATAGATATATGAAGATGTGGTATGAGTGCCAATGAGACAACTCTCCATCCAAATAACAATTTATAAAAGTAAACCATTATAAATGGATGTTTTTGCAAAGAATTGTTTAAGACATATTTATTGCTGCCACAGTTGGTCCCATTTGTCTGACATAGTCGGGCCTATTTTCGACAGACAATCTAGCATTCTAGTGGTTCCGATAAATGTCTTCGATTTAAAATTCTGATATGATATGGATTTCCTTCGATCATTGATCTATAGAAAGAATTGCCAGATTATTAGTTTTGTAAGAAAAAAATAATTTGTTTTAAAAATAAAAGACACATTTGTTTGTTACAATCGAAAAAGCTATAACAAAAAGCATTTTTTTTTTCAGAAAAAGAATTTAATCAGATTTTAATTCAAAATTATAAAAGTTGTCTCGAGAAAGACGATTATCCTTCCCACAGTCCCACTAAAGGTTGAATGGTCAGTATAAGAGTATAAGATAGAATTATAATCACAGTAAAGATAAATGTTTGTATTCCTTCTTTTTTTCTATATTTCAGTTGAATATATTGGAAAGTCAACGTCAAAAACGACTTCAATTTCTACGCTATCAATTGTGCTTGTCTGTGGTTATCCAGTTTTATTTGCAGTTATCATCGTTCTTTTAGTGTTTATCAACAGAAGAAACAAATGCAGCACAGGGGGTATGTTACTGATATATTAATAGATATAATGTTCATATATATGAGATAACAACACATTTTTTACCTGTCGAGATATATCCAGCCTTATGAAGGTATAACGTCATCATGGTCATGGTGAGAAAATAACTTCGTTAGGAATGAACGAAAAATTTTGAATTTTTGAAATACTAAGGCTTTTTTTCGATTGCAAGAATTGATTACCTTATTATATAAGTTGTAATTTGCAAAACTTTTAGGAGTTTTGGTCATCAATGCTCTTCAACTTGGTACTCTCTTTGGCCTTAATTACTTTTTTGATTCGAGCGTCACTGATGAGTCTTTTATGTGACTATGTGGATCGCATCTATCCCATCGAATTGGAGATAAAGGATACTACAGATACAGTTAAGTCGGCTTCATATCTTGACTTACATCTAGAAATTGACAATGAGGGTCGGTTGAAGACAAAACTTTACGACAAAAGAGATGATTTCAGCTTTCCAATTGTGAACTTTCCATTTCTAAGTAGCAACATTCCAGCAGCCCCCCGCATACGGGGTATATATCTCCCAATTGATACGATATTCCCGTACTTGCATTTCCTATAATGATTTTCTTGATAGAGGGTTACTGCTTACAAGGAAGCTATTAAACCGAAAGTTCCCTTCGTAAATTTTACGGACGCCATCACGAGTTGGTTGACCGTTATGGAATAACCGTTTCACAAATGATATCAGATATGTTCCTTACGTCGTTACTACAATCCCCTTCCCCTTCATGAATTTGACCTACCGAATTAGACTATTTAACGGATTTGTAATCACATAAGCAACACGACGGGTGCCGCATGTGGAGCAGGATCTGCTTACCCTTCCGGAGCACCTGAGATCACCCCTAGTTTTTGGTGGGGTTCGTGTTGTTTATTCTTTAGTTTTCTATGTTGTGTCATGTGTACTATTGTTTTTCTGTTTGTCTTTTTCATTGTTAGCCTTGGCGTTGTCAGTTTGTTTTAGATTTACGAGTTTGACTGTCCCTTTGGTATCTTTCGTCCCTCTTTTATAGACGAAACACGCGTCTGGCGTAAATACAAACTTTTAACCCTGTATGTACGATAGGTTTATTTGCGTCAAATTCTGACTAAAGTGACGTTAGTCTTCATGCTGTTCCTTTTTTTTTCCTTCTCAATTATGGTAGATATATTTCCTTCGGTTTTAAGTTGTAAACCGGATTTGTTTTTGTTTTCTTGATCAATTTATCACTTTTGAAGAACAGTATACTACTGTTACCTTTATTTAGAGAATGGACAAGCCCTTCCATATAAAACAAAATAGTATTTAAAACTAATCGCTCAACACGTGAACTTATAATATTCAGCAACCTAAAGTATTAACCTATTGCAACTTTTACGTGTCATCATTGTCTGAAAAAAATACGAATTTCAATCAACTTGATGTATAAATCATAACCTTAGTTCAAACATAACAACTAATAAGTTTAAACATAGAAAAATGCCATTTTACTAAATTTGTCTTATTTACTTGTTATTCGCATCTAAAATACTCAACAAAAACAATTAGTGGGATATGCAGTTGTATAAATCTGGTGATTGACATTTTACAATTTTTTTTATCATTTTATTCTTTTAGAGCAACCGTTCAATTAAGGAACTTTTTAGTGGAGATCTTTTCGGCAAGAAACGAAAAACACCTCACATCGATCAATTTTTATTTTTATTTTTAACGGTTGAGTGTCCAATACTGTGATAGATGAAACTTTTAATTTCTATGTAACCCCAAATGTGATAAAAGATGTGGATATTAACAAGATATTGTAATTATTATTCCATGGAATAAAAAAAAAGAAATTACAACAAATATTATCCTGTTTCATTTCAATTAACAGTTCGGGCATTACAATTATGACAGTTTACTGTATTATATATGCAGTTATTCATGTCTTCATTAAAGTCTGTTATATTCGACGAAATTATACCCACATATTCAGGACAAAACTCATATTTTTAGATACGAACGTCATCATTTTGGCTCTCAATATTATGATTAACAGTCAATCAGTATCTTCTAATAATCTTTTAATCTTGTTATCTGAAGTGTAAACTTGTGTTTTGAAGATAAACAGATCAATAGGAATCGAGACCATGAGTGCTAGTTCTAACATTTCGACACGGATCCTTTTTCAAGACTTTGTATTGAACCCTACACGTAATGTAACTGTTTGTCGACAAGTTGCTTTCTCGTTTACATATGGCCCATATCTTTATTAAAAAATGATGACATAAATTTAAATGCAATAAACATGATAAACATATATTACATTTTTCCGTTGAATGCACATTTATTAAGGATTATAATTATTTTGGTCATTAATCATATGTATCAGCATGACCAATATGGCTATATATTAAACTCATACGTTACATGTTGATATATAAACAATAAATTATTCCGTCATGTTCAGTCCCACGGTCAGATTTCCAGACATACCCAATGCCCAAAATTTGGTATTTCACAATGTAAGGTGAATAAAAACTCTTGAACATTCAGAACATAGTATGAACAGATTTCGATTGCATTCTAGTGTCTAATTTATATTATCGTCTGGCTGTATGGTTATTTGTTTATAATTGATGTAAATTAAAATATTGTCACATTCTGTAACTTTTAATATAAATTTTTACCTCTCATAAACATCGACGATTTGAAAAAAGAACTATTTGTGTTCTTGGTTTTATGATTTGATAGTTTCGGTTTTCGGTTGTTACCATTTGCTTGTAATTTTCAGGATTCTAATAAAAAAATGTAGAATCGACGAATTCGTTTGTATTACTTGATTCTTTTATGTTTTTAGGTTCGAACCCAACGAACATAAATTCCACCACGTATGTACTAATATAGTATATGTTATCATGGTTATAACTCGACACATACAAAATGCAGTAGAAACAAACACTAAGTAAAATTTGTGTGTACTAAAATTACAAAACCTCCGTTTAGAAATACATTGAACATGTCCTAAACCTATTTTTTGGTGTGGTGGGCTTCTTTTCTTCATTTTTCACCTCTTTCTTATACACAAACATATTGAGTTATCGTTAAACTATCTTTAAACATTTACAGCCCTATAACATGATACCAATATTAACCTGGATTTCAAAAGGCTATTATAATGGGCATGCTAAAAGTGATCAGCTAAGAATTAATTTTGTGCTTTTTAATCAAGACAGTTTGTATTCGATACATGCATTTACTGTAAATAAAAGTGTGAGGTATATTTATAGTTTGAATAGAATTATTGTATTCATAAGATATCAAGAGTCCTTCTCTCAAACAAATGACCAAAACAGTAGTTCCGCAAGTTTGTTTGTTATTGATATATAAATCTGATTTAACTTATCTGCTGTTGACTTTTAACCACCAAGCAACGCAGAATTGAGGCACAATAAGGTCCTTATTTGTCGGACATATTGCCATGTCATACAATGCAGGTGGTGACATTTACGTCATTGACTGCGAGTCTCTTTGAATGACGTTCCAGAACAATAAATTATCACTTAGTGTGATTTAAATTTGTGAAATTCGTGCAATTTGTACGCGTATAGCAGGTAAGTACTTATTTTCCTATCGGGTGTTCTGAAATTGACTGTGTTGATTTTTGTACAAAACCAACTAAAACGTAACGACACATTACGAACAATATGTTCATATCTTTCATGTCATATATACCACTTTGCAAAAACGATCATATGGAAAATAATCTGTAATGCATACTTTAACAATTGTAAAAAGACTGACATGGAATCAATTTAAAAACTTTCAAGTTTTAAAAATTCTAACTGAATTTGTATTTAGGTCTGATGAATATACAGTTATACAGAGAGGCAATCCGACCTTTACAGAGCCATACTCGACGTTGCAGTCTCCGACAGGTTAGCCCATACTCTTAATAAAACATCAAATGAGATTAATATTTCGTTTGTTACAAAAACTATAAATCGATATTAGTAATCAAATTATATTTAAGGCAAATTCGTTGTTTAAATTTTAAACAAACGTAGTTCGGTTGATGCTGAATATCTAACATATGTTTTGCATGTTTTGTGTTGCTTATTTTCGACTTTTTTCTATCTTGATTTTTTTTTATTAATTTTGACAAATCATATTGGATCATATAACCCCGTTGACAACCAGTACAATTTTGCAACATGCAAAATAGATTCACAAGAAAATGTGAACTCATCTGTCTTTATTGAACTGTTGGTTTGAACCTATCTAATCCCAAACGTAGGATAGCACATTGTCTTACCAATACAAAATTGTGAATAATCTATGAATCATGCTCCCTTGCATAGCTTCGTCTTTCATCAAACTAATGCTGTACATTTAATATGGAAGGATTCAAAATCATAAAAACAAAGTACGAAGGAGAAAATCACAACTGTTGTCAAATACAGACATAAAATACGACGGAAGGATGCATCAATAGGTACAAAATATAACATAAATGTAAGAGACTGTGGAACACTTATCAAACTCAACTCCTTGGATAAACACAGGTTGTCTAGAATGTTCAGTAGTAAGTTATCTACATTCAACAGCAACCATGCTACTTTCAAAATTATTGGGTTTAATTGTCATTCAATTAAAATCTTAAAAAACGGATTGATGAACTTATTTGTCAAAAATTATTAGTACGGGTTAATCTTCTTTACCAAAGTTGTATCGACATATGAAAGTTTTAAATGAACGCTACGTTTTTTAGGATCCGGGATAAAAGTAATACTGATAGACAGGGGAAAGGTCTACAATGTGTGATACATGTTTCTTTTTTTTTTCAGAATCAACAGCTCTTCATGCGGACAGGTATATATGAACATCGTAGGATATGTTATTATTTACATTTTCTACTATTGGTGATTATGTCGTAAAATGAATTAGTGCATACGAGTAAAATTGAAAAACAGCTTCCATTGATAATAAAGTGAAATAATAAATATCTTGATAAAAAAAAGATTTTATTAGATGTAAATACGTGAAGTATACTAAATTATATTATACTATAAATGAATAAATAAATGAATGAATGAATGAATGAATGAATGAATGAATGAATGAATGAATGAATGAATGAATGAATGAATGAATGAATGAATGAAGAATGAATGAAGGAATGAATGAATGAATGAATGAATGAATGAATGAAGGAATGAATGAATGAATGAATGAATGAATGAATGAAGGAATGAATGAATGAATGAATGAATGAATGAATGAATGAATGAACAACGCAAGGTTGTATTGTATAAACTATGTGTTGGTTTCTGGCATTCGTCCCTCTCCATTCAAAGATGGCACTGTCCTGATTGCATTGTAATTAATTTAAATACATTCCTGCAGACGAAATCGGAAATCACCGATATTTTCAGCCGTGTACCTCTTTGCTACCATTTACTACATAATCTAAGTTTCCGATACCAGAATAATATTGTTTTATATAAACAGAGTAAGAAAACGACAAATATCCTTATTTAAAAGGATACAGAAAAAAAATCATAGCAATAAGTATAAAAAAGACAAATTGTCTAAGCAACACGAAGGTGATAGCAAGTGTTCAATATGGGTACCTGTCGTGTTGCTTATGGAATTACGGATCATTCCGTAATAATGAAATCGTTTAAAATAGAATGGATTCCTCATTCGGAACATAACAGTGGAAATATGTGACACATATATCCCATTCCATAATAGCCAACCAGCTGTGGGATCAACCATCGATCAACGTTCATTAAGTTTGATAATTCTTTAATGGATTTTTATACCTATCGAGCAAGCTAGTTACATGTTAAAAAAAATTTCAATAGAGATTTTTTTGATATCGGAAATATTTTTTGGTTTTGGTCTAACGTGAACTACTAACAGATTTCCATATCGTATTGCATCCTTTTACTTTTTTAAATCGCCATTGATTGCTTATCAATGTTCTTGCCCTATCGGAACATGACAATTTGTGTTCCCTTATAGTCACAAGAAGGCCAAATCTTTCCACAGTATCGAAAATAATTTAGTTGTTTTAAAATTGCCTTCCTGTCATTATTTGTTTTCGTCTAATTTTGTTCTTTTGTTACTGACAAATGATGTAACTAAATCTTTTGAATAGGATGGAAACTGATACCTATGATGAATGTGGAATAATAACTGATGTAGAAGTAAACCAAACTATAGACAACAGGAAGAGTGGAAATAGCAAAGACAAACAAGAAAGTGGTAAAACTTTTACTATACTTAAGGATGTACTTTGGTGAAATTAAAAAGAAATATTAAGAATTTGATATTGATCTTATAAGTCAAACGAGCATAAGTTAAGATACCAAATCAGCTAAAAGAATTGATAGTTTAAGGTACATCATTTTGAGATATTTGATTTTTTTTTAAAACGGGTCAGGAAAAGGCTGACTCTGACTTTTACCTTACCATACTTATATTTAGCATTGCCATTATTTGAGTCTCATATTGTAAGAAAAGAAATCTGAATTCGCCTTAATTTTGAAAATATACCCTTTTATGAGCTTTTGAAGACTTAAATGAAAAGAAACGTTGGTGTTATGAGGCAAAACATTTTACCCTATATCATAGGAAAAACCACAAGGAGTCCGAACATTTGCCATAAATCCTTAACCTATTTACGCATTAAATTTTGTAATGTTTTTATAAAGTAGTGATTTGTATCAAAGCGCAAGATAACCCGTCGACTATGTTCCATAGTTTATTTTACATGCATATTAAAATGGATAGGACATGTTATAGCAGTTCTACTCATACCCGTAGATAGAGGTTAAAACTGTACATATATGTCGGATGAAGCGTATATAGTGTATCTCTATTTCCAAAATATACCTAAATGTAAACCAGAAAACAATAGCAAAACAAATTTGGAAATTGAAACACGTCTGGGCAAGTCCACAATAACATTTTAACGTATGCAAAACTTTTGTGTCTAACAAAATTAACACTTATGTCAATTCATGTTATACTAGCTTTTTACAATTACAGTGAAATCCTACAATGACTGAAGCAGACATAATATTACAGTTTCACAGTTTATCCTTAATATGTTGTATCTAATGATATAGAGTTAAACTCAATTCTTTGTGAACTGTCATCGTAAGACAACCTTAAAACAATACACTCAAATTCACTATTGTGAATGAACCAATGACCACTGTATATGTGCTAGTTTATATATATATATATAAATCAATTATTTGTTCTTAATACATTTTTTGTTCTCACATGATATTTGAATTAACATATAGTTTCAGGCAAGGAGCAAACGAAGGAGAGGTTGTATGCTAATACGAAGATCTAGCAGTTTTATACAATGGATTCATTTATTTTCGTTGGTACCAATTTTCGTGGATTGAGGAAAACTAACATGCTCGCGGATATTTGATTTCTCGGTTTTGCCGAAGTCTGCATACAAGCCAAAAGAAAATTTGTCATTCGTTGATCATTTGATTTCGTGGTTCAACTGTTCCCAACGTGTAGACGTAACGTTTATTTCAGAGCATACAGATCTTTCATCTTTTGAACTCATCCAAGATAAATTGTCGTATTGGCTAAAATCATGTAAATAGTGCATCAGTATATTTTTAACTGAAAATCTTATAATTTTAATTTTTAATTGTACGTCAAAAGTCAGCTAAGACGTGAATTTGGCAATCAAATAAATATGTAAATCTATGTTTTAACGTATATACACTTGAATAGCGTTGTGCGAGAAAGTCTTAATGTTCAGAGGTAAGCGGGATATACAAAACATCGAGTAGTATACACTTTAATGACCAATTATTAATTGTTTTATCAATATTTACTTACAATGGATTGATACATAATATCGCTTGTCGAATTTATAAATAAATATGTTGAAAATCAGGATTATATATTTAGTCCTGGACCAAAACCAGCTGTTATGCACAACCTGGTATTTTATGTTTTAAAGTCATACTGAAAATTAAATGTTTTATAACACTGTGACAATTCAGTAAACTACTGCCAAATAGTTAATTAGCTTGAGATCAACAATAACTAAACATGTTATATGAAATATTATTTGTCGTTAATATGTTGTAGATTCGCAAAAAATATAAAACACGTTTAAAGAGGTTTAAAATTAGTATATATGTTTGCATTGGTTCGCTAATTTCCTCAACTTTATAATTAAACGAACTGTGTTCTATAAGACTTTAACGGTCCCGTTGCGTAATAACGTTGCGTTTATAGTCAGTATGCTAAATTCATACCGGTAAACGTACATGTATGTTTAGAATAATAAAATATGTTTGTATCCTAAAACAAACGATATTCTCAGTGATAAACATTGATGATGTGAACAATCTTTATTTGGAGCGAAGACTTGTTGTATCAATCATACGATACGCAAACTGATTAAGATTTAACTAACATGATGTGCACAGGCTTTATTCAGTCGAAAGACGGTCGGATCGGTGAAACAGTTATATTGGTTATTTGTAAATACTGAAGTATATTTGATGCAATGAATACCAGAATAAAACATCTCGAAACGGACTTAATTTTTCGAACTGAACTGCAAATAGAATTACATTGAGCATAGAGTTTAAACACAATACAAATAAACTCATTTAAGTGTTGTGCTAACTTTCTTTTTGTATTTTATGAAATTCATAATAAGCAGAGACATTATATTTCCAAAGATACAAAATGTTGATCAGTATACCAGTATGTTTTTTTTGTTTTTTTGTTTATTTTTATTTTTGTCTGTGTTTGTTTTTTTAATGATTTTGTTTATTTTGCTATTTATATTGTATGTGTTTGCGAGGGTTATTTATGCAATGTCTTATTCATTGTTGGTGTTGTATGCACAATAAGAGACAAAAAGATTGAAATACCACAGTACCATCTTATCGAGAACATTGAATTTTGTTCATAGCAGTTTGGTCATATACTGTCTAGAATATATATTCACTGAATGAGAATACTGCATTTGTATATCCATTTTCAACAAAGTGCAATGAAACATTTAACATTCTTATCAATGATTACCTTTGTGACACAATAAAGTTTGAATTAAAAAAGGGTAAATTTGTTAACTTTTTTTATAAAATAGTAATGTTACTGTAAGTGATTGTTTTCGAAACTAGGAATATTTTGATACAACATCATTGACAATCAAAACTAAGAGGTCAGCATGTGAGTTAAGTTTATGAAATACATATTGGTTTTCCTGTGCAATTAAATTACTGAATTGTATATATTTTTTTTGTAGATGATGGTATGAACAATTTATTTGAAATTTTAAAATGATTTGCACCTTATTTTTACTTCTTTAAAAAGGTTAAATGTATATTTTGTTTTTGATTATTATTAATGCTTACGAATTAAAAGATGGATTCGAACAGAAACTTTTATTGTTCTTAAAGATATGGGTGAAATTTTGAAAAAAAGAACATTATTCTCTCTGCTCCTTTCCAACAACCCGAAACAAAAAATGATTTCAAAATTGTGAGCCATGCACATTGGTGAATCGTTCCAGCCACAAACATATGTATAAAGAAACAAAATCACTGATTTTTCAAAGCCAAATTGTTTTCTATGTTAAATTCTATAGTTATTTCAAGTATTCAACATATTCATCTCCTGTATATCCTAAGTAAAATTTTATCAGCAGCTATTTCATGTCTAATCTATACCTTATTTTGACCTTTTCTGAAAAGATAACCATACCTTACACATGGTACATTGCAGCACAATGTGGTTTTCCGGAAATTGTACGGTACAAAAATTAGTGCGAATGAGCTTATCAAGAGGGCAAATATTCGCTCCTACTTTGATTTCGTACATTTGTTAAGTTATTTTTTAAAAGGAAAAGTTCAACAAGGGTTCTATAGTGATTCAAAGTCCTTAAGTTACAAATTGATAATAAAATTACCCAGCGACTTAACTTATTTTCTTATTGACAAAACACAAATTTAAAGAGGAACTTTGTTTTTTGAAATATGTACAAATATCTTGCATGTTGTTTCTGACCGTACCACAACTTGTGGTTTAGCAGATAAATAAAGTCGTATATCCTCTGAGAAAACACTTCAGAACTCAAAGATACCAATTATTAAGATTAATCAGCAGAGGAATAAGCATAACAATTGAATAGGCATTTAATGTCTTTCAGCTTAAGAGCGTGTAAACACATGTTCTTTTTAGGAAATAAACAAACACAGCCGACTTAAAGATGCATTTAATGTCAATGTGCAGATCATCGATTTGACTTAATTTCCTTATACCTTAAGCTTATATTTGACATTTTAAACTAAAATATCTGTTTGTTTTGTTTACACATTGTTATCTATAAAATGGAATTTAATGAGACTGTCATTAAATTCCATTAACACAAATACAAGTGCGTGGTTTAGCTAGCTATAAAACCAGGATCAATCCACCATTTTCGTCAGCAGAAAATGACAATACTAAGTCAGGAATAGGACAGTTGTTTTCCATTGGTTGATATGTTTGAGCTTTTCATTTTGCCATTTGATTAGGGATTTTCCGTTTCGATTTTTGTTCATATTTTATTTATATCGTACTAGAACGTACATCAAATTATCAATTTGTTTGTTAGTATGTCTGTGATATATACAGTCCGCCAAAAGTTAAGCACCACCGAAATATAACTGGCAATATTGTTTTAACTATTGCGAAAAATATTAATGTTTGGTGTAATGAATTACCTTCAACATTCACTAAGAAAATCAATTACGACCAAAAAGATTGAACTCCAATAAAGCAGTAAAGCAACCTCTTATCAAATGTCATCTGCGCGTTTACAAATACACAGTTTCTCCAGGTGATCGTGTAAGTGTTCGTACATTGGTCAGTCGACTTCTCAGAGGCAACTGAAGAGCAAGTCTTGGTGTATAGAGACCTGTTCTTACAGGAAGGCACTCGTAAGGTTTTAATGGGATAATGACTATCTATGCTTGAACATAAGAAGCTGACAAAACACTCATTGTTCAGATGGTAGTCGGTTTCTTTTACTGCCAGTAGACGCCAAAATACGAATTTCGCGGGGAAACAAAACGGCCTATGACAAAAAACAATGTGTGCACAAGGATTGCATTCAGTGCTGGTGGTGTTCCAGTACGGGGTTGCTTCTTATACCGTTATAAGCTGGGTATGCATGTTCTGCAGGGTAGCATAAACGGACAGACAAACAGAGATTTGTAGCCTTAAAACATTTTAGTCCCTCATTTTAATAATCCCCCACTTGCGTCTACATTGCTAAGACTCTTGTACATGGACGACAACGCTAGAACACACAGAGCAAGGATTTTAACCGAGTCCAAAGAGCAAAAAGCCATTTTCACTATTTTTAAGCCTTCCATGTCCCCATACAAAATCCTATCAAACATGTCTGAGATGCCATTGGCGGAAATCTCAATCACAGAGATCCACCTTCACAATATTTTGTCGATTTAAAAGTGGTATTTTTTGTTTAATGCAACAGATTTCCTAAACTATAGCTTGAAGGCTTATTCCGAGAATGAAACGTCGTGTTTTGAAACTATACCGGAAGTGAGGTTATGCATGCTATTGACTCAAATGTTGTCATTAAAATTGCCAAACATACCAAAGCTTATGTGTAGAAAGTTTTAATAATATTGGGTGGTCATTTTTTGTAGAAAAATAAAATCAAAGTGAAACTTAAATTCTGTTTCTGAATTCAGTAATTTACACTATTTCTATGAATGGAAAACCTACATGCATAGAACCTTCATAAGTGACTAAAATTACATTTCTGGTTTGTTTATGGTATACATAAGCAAACTTGCTATATGATTGTTTTATTTTTTTCGTGGAATAATTGATTTTTTTAAATTTGAAAAAAAATCTGTGCAATAAAAACAGGTGGTGCTTAACTTTTGGCGGACTGTATATGTTTACATAGTTCTGGCTGCTGAATTATAATTATTGTCGCATTAACCTTATATGTCTGTTTGCGTTGCTCATCAAATGTCTCAAGATAACCAAACCATTAACAATTGTCATTCATGATGTCGGTTCTGCTAGCTATTATACCAGGTTTTAATCAACACTACTCTGGAAAATTCATGTACCAAGTCAGGAATATAACAGTGGTTTTCGATTTGTTTCTTGGATTGATCAGTCTAAAGATCGATTTTGACCTTTCTTATTTCCTCTTTTTGCATTTACATTTAAGTGAAGTTTTTTGTTAATCCTTTTTAGGAAGCATAATTAACTGTATAGCACCAATGCTGGCGATCAAAGTAAGAGATCACGTGGAACTAAAATTATGATAGGAATTATAATCAGACTAGAATTATTTATCAATATTTATGTCAATCATTTAAAATCTAAGTTCATAATTTTACAAAGTCTCCCATAAAGGATTTTTTCAGACGTAATTAATATCGGAAATCATTTTTTTTTTCTGTTATGAATAAGTATGGCTAACAGATAACAATAGGAATGTTTCAATAGAGCTAAATTCAGATACTTTTCATAAATATGTTCGACAGTTTAAAGACACCTGCTATAAGTGAATCAACTCCTATGATTTCTTCTCTTAAACATAAAAAAAAGAAGAAAAACGGAACACGTGTAAGACATGATATATTTTAATCACGACTCATGATTTCACAAGTATCTAAGTGGGAGATATTATGGACATAGTTGTGTAAATCGTGATTTAAGCATGAAATTTGGAACATGGGTGGACTAAATGATAATTAAAAGAAATCAGATGCTGGCAATGACCACCTCTCCTTTTGCAAATGGTGTCATATTCAATTGGTTTCATTTCGTAAATCTTTTGAAAGCTACATACATGTAGAAAAAAGTGGATTCCAGTCTCAAAACGGCGCCAAAACTTCGAAAATGTCAATTTTATCATTTCTATCAAATTAACAAGAGATATCAGTGATTTTGTTAAGTTCAAATGCATATACAGTGAATTTCTAACATCCGCATTTGAAAAAATCTTGACACGAGAATCAGCGGCCACCAAAGCAGTCCATTTTGGTTCCAATTTATGTACCAAAATATGTAGTACGGTAAATCAACTTTTAATATTCAGTACTATTTTGTTACTTTAAAATCATTGTAATATTTAAGTACCTGTATTTTACAGTACTTGATCTGTACTTGAAATTTAAGTACTTCAGATTTTTGGTTGCACGGTTACAGTTTCAGCATTTAGAAAGTTTGTCTTTGCATGTCAAATGTTTGCCTACATGTTTTAAAATGAATATTTTCTTATAAACCATATTTTTGGTTAGTAGAATTTCATTTTTAGATATACATAATACATAGAAACATATATATGATCATAAATCGGGAGTTTTTATTCCTTCAAAAACATATCCACAATTTGTCCAAACCTAATCTTGCAAGTAGTGTTATTCATAATACAGATCTATGTCAGAAATACTTAAAATTACTTTTTAGAACATTTTTCAGCAGCATGCTTATCATGGACAATCATTCGTGTATCTGCTTTTTCATAGTAACAAGGTGATAATTAGGAAGTATCCTTTTTGAAATTGCAAAGAATATGTTCACCTAGAGTAGCATACGCATTTTCATTAGTCTCTAAAGAACCAATTCTGTCGGCAAGAAACTTTAACAATTTCGTTTTGTTGTCATCATCACAGAGAAAACTACTCCAAACCCTTGGCGTTCTACCAGAACCAAAGACATTCCGTCTAGCACCAGTACTTTACCTTTCGTTTCCGTTCCAGCCCTTAAATGGTTAATTTAGTAAACATCAAATCGATTTCTACACTTGGATACTTATCGAAGGAAGATTTTATGTAACGCAGTATGATATCATTTGCATAATCATCAAATATGTTTGCCCCAAGTAGTGGCAATAAATCAATCATTGCTGCCCCACCAACGATTAATGCGACAGAATTTGGATCAGTTGATGGCAAATCGCAGAATGTTTCAAAAATACATTGTACCCATTTGCTGCGATTTGATACCACATCCTGACACAAAGACGGAGGAGCAGTTTGGTTTTCATGGCTTAAGAAGAAATGAAAAGTCAAGAAAAGAGATCGCAATCAGTATTCAGGTTCTCTAGCTTTGTTCTTTTTTTTTTTTACAAAGAAGCTTCTAGTTTTCTAGCTTCGTACTGTTTGGACCCAATATCTTTGAGTTTATATTCATATCTTACCTACTTCTGAATCAACAATTTCCTTAAAAGAATGAATTTTGTACAAACTCTTCTAGAAATGGATTTCCAAACTCGTTCATCAGTTTAGAAAGCCTATAAAGTTTTTCGAAGATTTCCTTTAGTTTTCGTAGAATCTTCATGACGTCGTTCATCTGATGTAGAATGACTCAAACCGCTAAATCTTTCAAAATATTCTACCAGTCTACTGAAATCTGGTCTAGCTAGCATTGTCTCGAAGGGATCTTTGATGGTATAACGTATGGTTCCAACATCGCCGATCACGACTCATTATTCTGTGTCTGTGCTAAATCAATTGTAATATAAAAGTCTTACGAACAGTAAAAATTATCTGCAAATTTCATTGCCACCAGTGGGAGATGTCCGTGGAGGGAAGCCATATCTTAGATATGGATAGGTAGCCATCGAGGATTATTCACACGATCCAGACCAGGAGTGGTATCATGCATGATATGGACTGTTTGTAAAGTACGAGATCTGACTTGTAAAATGAGCGTACTGCGTATATTTACTGAAGGCACATGAGTTCTTACTTCATAATTGAACGCCAGAAATTAGAATGTGGTCGAATTGACTCTTTATCCTTACCCCGTTTATCACATACTTGAACGTCATGAACTAATGTAACAGTTTCTGTGTTACATTTGTAACTTTACGCTATCATAACAGCAGTCATTATGAATTCAGGCAAAAAACATGCAGTTATCTGATGAACGTGTCTATTCCTACTTACATTTTAACATACATGAAAAGCATCTGACATTCTAGGTGTTGCAATATCGGCTTCAGTAAAGGAACACGTCCTTCCACTATCACGCAATATATCACTTAGAATTTTAAAACAAGCCGTTTTAATGTACAATCCACCAAAGATGACGACAAACTTATGTTCTCCGTCCAAATCTGGCCATTACATCTGAAATTGCTTAGCCAATACCAACTGGTTCATCTGCAGCTATAATTGATGTTTTGCCGACATGATGCTAATTTTCATGCTTGTATCACCATTTGCACACATCCATTGATTTTGCTTGCTAATACAATGTATCTTCCACTAACCAGAAAAACCTTGTAATACTTAATCTTTTGAGTATTTGGACTGTTCTACGGACAACGATCATCTCAGTCCCAGAATCTATGACAAATAAGACGACTTAATTTTAAAATAATCAATTTCCCTCACCTTAAATTTTTAAAAATTGCCGTATATTAACTTTACCGGCATATGCATGATATACCATAAACATTTGCCAACTGTACAGTCAAAGAACGTCTCGTCCTTTTTCTAAAATAAAGTTCATCGAAAGACACGAAGACCTTGTTGATAAATATTCCGTATCAACTACACAAAAAATACAAGATGTTCTAGATTAAAGCATAGATCAAACGTACTGACGTTGTTTATCATCTTAAAATCGTGTTATAGTATATATTTTTTTGTCTTTGTAAATAATTACAAGTACTGTTTTTGCTTATTTTTGGCGATATCCATTTGATGTGGCTTGGTATTTGTACATCCCGTCATTGAGTAGGGTTATGGTAATTTTCGTATTTCGTTTTTGCTAGGGGCTCGATGGCCGAGTGGTGAAAGTAGTTATAACTGTGATGACTAACCAGTCAATATTGATGTTGTGAGTTCGAACCCCACTCGTGCCGGTCTAATCGACTCAAATCTTGACAGTCAGTTGAAAGTCAGTGCGTTTTCTTCGGCCACTCCTACTAACTCTATCAATAAAAACTGTCCAGCTCGAAATAGCCCAAAAGTGGTGCTTAAAAGCTGCGTTGAAACACCGAAAATCAAATCAAATCAAATCTTTAACTTCTCAGACATGTATAATGGTGTATGTGTAGTTCTTAAGATACTAACGTACACCTTCATTTGAACTTGTGGAATGACAGACTAACAATGAACAGCAACTTTTAACGATGTATCACAATCTCCCTAATTCCAGGTCTATCCACGTAAAAAATATGTTTCTGAAAGTTAATGAGCCCTCATACATAAAAGTATTATATTATTGTAGAGCAGTAATGCAAACAAATAATTTTGGAAACATTTAATAGTTTGAATCGTTGTTATTTCCCTTTAACTGTTGAATATATTCTTGTGTTGTTGTTTTTTTTCTTGTAAGTGTTATCTGCATATATAATACAATTAGAATTAAGAAACTTTGAAAACATCGTCTGAAGTTTTAGCTAATCATCGATTACGCAAACTACGTTTTTTAATTGTAAAAATGAAGGCCTTGATAGGATTGACGTGTTGTCAGTTTTGCCCTTGAAAAACGATTTTTTTTAAATGTCCGCATCACATAATTACGATCCGTGTTCAAGGTAAATGTATATGACAGTTGTTTTATTAGAGAAATGTATCTTCTAGCTTTTAAGGTGATATGGATGTCTTTCGCCATCTTGGATTAAAAAAACAGAGAAACTAAGGTTCACATTTCCAATCAAATTAGCAACATTTGATGCAGAAATGCAGATACCTAATGTGTATTTTTATTTAAAAGAACAAATTTATAAGATTACAACTTATAAATATTAAATATTTTTACAAGATTAGTGTAGATAATTTTTTGGTTGAATTTTATTTTTGTCGAATTGACATTTTAAGGGGAGGCAACTCTGAAACAATGCATTTTCTGGTGGAATCTATTTTTTCCTATCTTGTATCTCTGTTATTATGACCTCATTAACAAAAGTATTGCACTTAACCCATAAACTAATTTTTAGAACTGTGAATATTCAGTTTAATAAATCAACATGTAGTCTTAAAATATAACAAATTAAGAATCTGAAGCAAGATGATATATCGTATATATTTCCTAATACATTTCAAGACTGAACAGATACCTCTAATACGCCTGAACAATAGGGGAATTCTTTTTTCTCTTTTCGATAAAATTATTGCATAAGGAAATGTCACCGGAAGCAGCGATACTAATAAATGGTTTTAAAATAAAATACCAATCTTTTAATCGTCTGCTGTTCTTTTTTTTATTGCGAAATTTATATTTAAGAACAAAAACAGATTCATATGTAGTCGATCTACCACAACCTTCTGTTTTGTGAGACAATGTCTTTACATATTTACAAATAGATCAACGATAATATGCTTATTCAAGTCAAACATAAAATTGAGAATGGAAATGGGGAATGTGTCAAAGAGACAACAACCCGACCAAAATAAAAAAAACACAACAGCAGAAGGTCATCAACAGGTCTTCAATGTAGCGAGAAATTCCCGCACCCGGTGGCGTCCTTCAGCTGGCCCCTAAACAAATATTAGGGCATAAAATCCTATAGTATGCACTAAAAGTTTTGGAGCACATAGAAACAGATAAAAACAATCAGTATATATGTATATACCAACTAAACCATTTTTTTTTTATCTTCTGTAATAAAGAGTTCAATTTATTTTGTTGAATTTCAAAAAGGTATCAGTCAGCTAGTTTATCCGATATTTCAATATAATATTACTTTGTAATTCTTTATTATGTAATTTATTTATATGAAATGCACCAAGATCATTGAATAACATGTTTGTTCGTTCGTATGTTTGTCCACTATTGTCCATTTGACTTCTATATATTAGCCAACAAAATATTCTTAAAAATTCATGTTAATATATGATAAATACGAACTCTGACTATAAATTTCATAATTTTTGGTCAATGATTAAAAAGTGTCCTATTAAGTCTCTATGTTAATTTTATTTTTTGAAGTGTTGATTATCTGACGGAGTAAGCATAAGTAGTGTAACAGCCTTCCAACCAAAACAAAAACAACAAACATGTGCTTTTGATGTTTTAATGTCGTTGATGACGTCATGAATTTTGACGATTTATTGCACTAGTGCAATATTAGAATTTATTGCACGCTAACTTTTGGTTACTTTCTGTGGAAAATATTATATTGCTATACAATAAATTAACATACATCGGGGGAAAAAATATTAATCTATAAAAATGAATTTTTAAGAATTTTTTTCTGCAAATATATAGAAGTCAAAAATTATTTTTTTTAAAACTGACAACTTTATTAGGATACATTAATTTGAGATCGAATACGAACTGATTTGGTTTTTTATTATTATTTCTCAATGCCTCCTCCTTACAGAAAAAGAATAAGGAAGTTATGCTAACCCAGTAAACGATTCAGATTTTGTTATAAAATTGTGAAAAGTCATGTTATAAATAGGAAGTATAAATACACATCCTGTCGCCAAAAGAGACTATTTCCGACCATATCAAATAGCTATGTATTCCGTAAAAGTCAGTCGATGTTTATAATGAACACAATGGAGTTAATGCACATTTTCTTCATTTTTAGCGTCGATTTTCTTTCCGTGATGGTAGAGACTGGTGAGTTATTACAAAATATATGTACTATCATAATGTTGATTATCACAAAAGCAAAAGAAGGACTATATGTATAAGAATCGCAGGAGAGTTTCAAAGAAACAGTGAAATTATAGTTATTTTGTATAAATTACGGAAATATAATACGTTTCGCGTCTTTGTCTATTTGTATGACCGAGATATTATAAGTGCAACTCCTCCAGCAACGATTCGTGTTTTACCTTTTCGTAAATTATAAAAAAAAAAAATGCGCTGCACCAAATGACGTTAATCGCGAACAAATAAAAATAGCTTTTGTTTATTAATGTACTTATCTAGAAAGCTTTGTGGTATCACAATAGCAATATCTAAAACAGATTACCAAATTGAACCCTGAATTCTTCTACCATAAACAGATCTACTGATTAAATATTTCAACAAAAAAAGCAGAACTAACAATGTACCATCAGGCTCCAGTTAGTTGATGTCTTTGTCATTACTGTGACTTGACTATAGGTATTGCTGTTAACCTTTACCTATTTGGTCAACCAGATTCTAAAATTGACAATACAGTTCAATGGTTTACCACTTTACTACTTCAATTATTTCTGTTACGTATAGCTGAGATATGTTTTTCAATAGTAATCAATGTGGCACCAAGGCTTCAATTCTTATCTTAGTTAAATAACATAACATGCATTCAGTAAGTTGGGTATGATTAAAGTAAGTGTAAGACCACAAGATG
The DNA here is from genome assembly GCF_036588685.1 of Mytilus trossulus. Lineage (NCBI taxonomy): Eukaryota > Metazoa > Mollusca > Bivalvia > Mytilida > Mytilidae > Mytilus > Mytilus trossulus. Next base: position 53,904,749 of record NC_086378.1, on the reverse strand, counting down.
CTAAGTTATTTCATAATTTAATATTAACTTAAAAGACTGCTGAAATTTTATCACTTATAATTTTTTTTATCCTAATTAGAGAATCATAAAACATGTGAAGGAAATAAACATAATTAACTCCACCTCTTTGTTGCCTCTGTTCCAAGTGATTAACCATTTGTCTTTGTAATTCTAGTGTGAATTTTAATTTTCGCTATTTTTTTTAAAATGTTTCGGAGTTTAGCATGAAGTCCATTATAACTAGACTAGTACATACTCCTTTTTCGGCTGAAGGACACCTCTAGGTGCGGGATTTTCTCGATCTATTGTAGATCCTTTGTTGTTTGCTCTTTGGTAGGGTTGTTGCCTCTTTGACCTATTCCAAAATGCCATTCTCTATGTCATTATGTTTATTAGGTCTTTCCACTTTTCCGTGGAAAGACCTATTGAATTTGTTCTGATTATTATTATTTTATTTTTTTTTCTTCCGCCTAATTTTTTTTCTTGCGTAGTATTGATGTTTCAAAAGATGTCGCTTAGATATTTGGAATATGATATCGTATAGTTTATACGCTTTAAAAATTTACGACATAACAAAAAACTTTACGTTGTAAGAGTTATCTCCCCAAACACTGTTTTTCTTGTGGCCACTACTCCTTCGTAACCGTAAAGGATTACGACAAATTTATTTTACCAAATTGCTCGTTACGTCTTAAAGATTAGGGTATTCATTTGGACCGAAGCTTTATGGAGACTCCATATGAGAGTTATTCCCCTTTTTTTATTTGATTCAAGTGATATGCATTTCTAACTAGTAAACCATAAGTGATAGAGACCTAGGGTCCTTAGATTTGAGGTCCTTGGTCCAAACAAATGAAAATGAGGTCAAGGTCAAAGGTCAAGGTCATATTCTAAATTTTGATGTTGGCTTATTTTCACTTATTTTCAAATACGTTATGACATATAGACAAATAATTTTTCATAAATTGTTAGTTGCGACATGTCCTTACTTGTATATTCTGGTTGAAAGGGTGCGCAGACAATAAATGGGAATTTTTGCCCATCTTACATTTAGAATAACGCGTCAAGTGATATTACTCATTAACCAAACATATTAAAGACCTAGGGTCTTTTGATTTAAGGTCCTTGGTTTGTGACCCTAAAATTGAGGTCAAGTTCATAGGTTAAAGGACGTTCTAGATTTTGACCTTTGCTTTAAATTCATATTAATACATCCTAAAGCCATAGGAACTAACATTTTAAACTGATTTTTCATATTTCAATATCAAAATAGAACTTTACTAGGGGAAAGACCTTCAATTGTTCTCTGAACAATTGGTTTTTAATTATTATTATTTTTTTTCTTCCGCCAACTTTTTTTTCCTTCGCTGTTTTTTTGTTTCGCAAGATGTCGCTTAGATAAATGAAATATGATATCGAACAGTTTATGCGCTTTTGAGACTAACCCTGCTTAACCGAACACTTTCCCATATAAGAGTTATCTCCCCGAACACTGTTTTTCTTGTTATCGCTTAATCTTCACAACCGTATAAGAAACTGACAAATTTATTTTTCCAAATGGCGCGTTACATCCTCAGAATGTTCTGTTTTATTTTGACCGAAGCCGTATGGAGATTCCATATGAGAGTTATTTCCCCTTTTGTTTTTGAAATTTTGAAATGTATTTTAAACTGGAAAACCATAAGTGATAGAGACCTAGGGTATTTTGATTTTAGATCCTTGGTCCAAAAAATTTAAAATAAGGTCAAGGTCAAAGGTCAAGGTCGTATTTTAGATTTTTATTGGTCTTTGATTTCCCTATAACTTTGGAATGGTTATAGATACAGAAAATTTACATAGTGAAAAATGTTTGGTACCTCAAGGGGCAACTTTGTTACATTTCGACTGTATTGGTTTTACCCTTGTGTAAGGGACATAATCCCCATTGATGGTTTATATAAAGCCATTATAAGACAAAACTCTTAAACCAAATGACCTTGACCCATAGGGTCTTTTGAAATGACATTGTGAAGCAATGACCTTGACAAAGGTTACAAGGTCAAAGGTCAAGGTCATGTACATATGTGATTTGGGGCACTACTTGAAGAGTTTTATGTGTGTTTGCCAACCAACCAACCAACCAACCAATCAATCATGATCATGATTAATCAACCAATAATGATCATGATCAATCAATCAATCAATCAATCAATCATGTTTCCCAATCAATCAATCAATCAATCAATCATGTTTCCGTCTCATGTGTTTATCATAGGGTTCAAGATCTTCTTTGTTTCTTTTTCGCTGTTTCAATTGACCCTATCCAACGTGTTTAACCAACCAACCAACCAACAAATCAATCAATTAATCAATCAATCAATCAATCAATCATGATCATGATCAATCAATCATGTTTCAGTCTCATGTGTTTAATATAGGGTCCAAGATCTTTGTTTCTTTTCCGCTGTTTCAATTGACCCTATCCAACGTGTTTAACCGTTTAACCAACCAACCAACCAACCAACCAACCAACCAACCAACCAACTAATCAATCAATCAATCAATCAATCAATCATGATCATGATCAATCAATCATGTTTCAGTCTCATGTGCTTAATATAGGGTCCAAGATCTTTGTTTCTTTTTCGCTGTTTCAATTGACCCTATCCAACGTGTTTAACCGTTTAACCAACCAACCAACCAACCAACCAACCAACTAATCAATCAATCAATCAATCAATCAATCAATCAATCAATCAATCAATCAATCAATCAATCAATCAATCAATCAATCATGATCAATCAATCATGTTTCATGAAACATTGAAATTTAATATTGTTCTTGCGTCACTTCTGAAAAAAAATCCACATGTACTCTGAAACTACAAGTACAATCGACCTCAAAATTTGCAGTCAGCAGGGCATACATGTACTAAAAGTTTATAAAAAAAACTTGGTGCAGATATCTCTCAAAGCTTTTCCTAGAGGAAAAAAATGGCAATGCCGTAAAAATCGCTTGCTAGGTCCGTATATCTCAGTGAAATCCTACAATAAAAATGTCCGCTCCTGGATTGAAAAACTTATCTGTTACAAAACTTGTGCTGAAAAATGTACATTTTAAGAAAATAATCCTTAAACGTGTTTTAAAGTTACACCGGATCAATTAAATCCAAATCATGCACTGCTGGTGAACTGTGAACAAAATGTCAATTTCCTACAATGACAAAAGAAATTACATTGTGTACATTCCATCTCTATAGATGTAGTCTGTTTAACGTCCCCACCTAAAAAGAAATAAAAAGACTAAGTTTTTGTTAATATAAACCCGCGTCACGTGGTGTCTCCTCAATCTGGCGCGCGCGCTGTACCTAAAATAAAATAAAAACTTTCCAAACTAAACATGAAACTTCTCCGGTAACACAATAATATAGACCCCATACCGAAACAAACAAACAAACGAACAAACAAACCCCCCCCCCCATATAATCAATTTCAAAGGGGGAAAGACCGTTTACAATTGCTTTTTAAAAGCAATTGATTTATATTTGTACTTATAATCTTTATCTTTCATTAAATAGAATCTTGAAGGAAAATATTGAAAAAATATAAAGTTATTAGTTATACAGTTGCAAAATAAACACAATTGACATTTTGAAGGAAAACGAAAAATGTGTTTTATACTGTCATTTCAAATTTTAGGAGTGAGCAAGTAAGAACAAGCGTAAAAATATGGATTTACTTTTTACCGTGATTCGTCAAACTATCCTTATTGTTATTCGACTTAGATGTCTCAAATAATTATCGTTACCATCATTTTGGGACGATAAGATTTAACGTGATTCGTCAAAATCAGTCAGTTTTCTTATCGTCTAAAAGAAAGTGTATATGTTTTCGTCATGCATCAAAAATAACCGTAAACGCCAAAATTTGTAGTGATTCGTCATGAAGGTACCCCTATTACCATTCTCATAATTTTTTATATCCAAATCCTGTTGGTGCTCGGATTTCTTGTATAGGGTTGAAAAGACCTCTCGTATATCTTTGGGTTTTGATATGGGAGATAACTCAAAATTATTTGTTTTTGCTTTAATTGAACTCTAAAATACTTTATGATTTTCATATAATTTCCAGGCTTGTCATTGTCATTCAGACATTTGTTTAATCATATTCTTATACAAATTTATCAATATGAAATATCAAAATCATAATCATGATAATTGTATAAACTATTTTATTTATTCATTGACACTGATCCAGTCCCTCAGTTTCATTATTTAAAATAATTCAAAGATGTTTTATTAATGTTACTAAAACAAAACGGTAGCCATGTTGTCCAAACGTCGAAAAAACGTCGAAAATTCAAACAAACGCTTTTTTCTCCGACGTTACATGTGCAAAATGTGTTCCTTTATATATTCCTGATACTTAAAACAAATCGCGTAGTGAAATTTAAAACAAAATGCTGGTTGTCGAAAAAAAAAACCACGGTGCATGTTGTGCATAAAAAGGAGGTAACTGAAAGACTTATCGGAAACAGCGACAAAAACAGTTTCATTGAATTAAATTAATGCCACCCCGTATTATACGGACGATTCAGGAGAAGATTAGTACATTTTAAAAGCAAGATACTTCAAATGACTGGGTAAATAATTTTCAAGATCGGGTTATAATAGTTTTATTTAATGGTTGTATTTCGACAAGTTATGTTTCAACCTAATTTTTATTCAAATTAATCAAGGGTAAATATGTTTTTATTTACTTGCAGAGTGTCGGATATATTTGTATTAGGGTTGAATCAAGATATGAAAAATTTACACTGACAGATGATATGCACCAAGCAACTATAGCAGCTTGCGATTAAAGTTTTGTTATAATTCATTTATTGAAAACTTTATACTTCTGTCCCATTTTTCCTTTCTTCAAGTTCATAACTTACGACAATACAACATTTTAAGGTGATTAAGGGTAAAAATTATTTAATTGATTTCCACAACTTGAGATAAATAAATTCATGGTAAGTAGACATCACAAAATTAATAAAGACATATTTAGAATCAACCAACTTCATACAAAAAAAAAGCAAACGAAACTTGCAAATTGAATAAATGTACGTCAAAAGTTTCAGAAAACTCTCTTTGACGTCGTGGTGGTGTAACGTCGTGTTGTAGGAACATCGTGCGCAACGTTCCAGTGTCTCCAATTCTTTTGCTGCTAATCGAAGACGCAACAAAAAAGGGGAAAAATCGATAAAAATATTCCTCACGATACTATCTTTCAAATGTAAGAAGCTTCTGTCTAAATTTGGAAAATATCCATTTCTAGGTAAAATACACATAAACAAGTTTTGTTCAAATCCAGGATAGTATAAGAAAGTTCAAAAACTTCAACCTCAGAGTGAATGAATGTATTGTTTCATGGCAGAATTTTTTTTTAATTGTATACAGAACGAATCATTACTACTTGTAATTATTTATATGTAAACACACAAAATTTGCTTCTGAATACTATCTTATGATCATAAACAAACTTCTGCCCAAGTGTGGTACAAATCCAGGATAGTTCAAGAAAGTAATTAGAATTTCCAAAACAGAGTTTTAGGGTTGTAAAAGCTTCCGCGCTTCATACAAAATGTACCTCCGTCAACGCTTTTACACCCCAATAAAGTTACAAAAAGAAGCATTCAATACTTAAAATCACATGTTTTAGCTATGATCAGGAAAACTCGAATTTTATTTCTTTTTATTTAATTCACCTGTGCACTTTTTTGTGGAACCACGTGTTATCATGGATGAAAAGTTTTATTGAGTGATGCAATTTTTTAAGGAGTAACACGTGATGTGCAGTTAGCCAATCAGAATAAAGAAGCATTCAATTCTTAGATAAAAGTTATAAGGAGTTAAATCAATAGTGTTTACCGTCAGATCCTATATATTCGAAAAAGCACATTTGATTTAATATTATTTACCGTCAAAGATATTCCAACAATCACAAGTGTTTGGTTGAAAAATTTCACCTGCCATATTTTTATTTTGATCGTGAAATTTTAAGAAGTTGTAATATAAAGAAGGAAAAGAAAACAAACTTCACTGTATAATAAAACAGGAAAATAAATCATGATAAGGGATGACGACCAGCGGCTAATAAAATTAATATTAAGGACGATTACATGTAAATATAATAAGAGTATTAACCACGTTTTTTTACTAGACTGACAAGCTGAGTAGGGTTTTTATCGTGTAATTTCACATGATATTAGTTCGCAGGAAGAAAAGTCACCCGACCCGGACTATTTCCGACTCTTAGCTTGCCAGTCTGTGCTGCTACTCTATGATGCCAGGTGTTGAAATAGAATACCTATTTAATTAACGTCTTTGTTTGACCCGTTCGGGATTCGAACAAATGACAAACCTCTCTAGAGGCGAACGCCCCCAAAGGAGACTAAAATGAGAGCCGCTGTTTGAATGCTGTTATTTGTTACATATTGAACACACTACAATGTATATATGCACGATATTATTAGAAATGTGTTTTAAATGCCTTTTATATACGTTTTAAAAATGTGTTAGTGTATTGTGGCACCGTTAAAGTCCACAATTCCTCAAAGTCCACAACACCGCTGAAGTCCACAACAAATTTTCTCTAAAGTCCACAACGCCGCTAAAGTCCACAAACTCTCCGCTAAAGTCCACAAAATGACCTCCGCTAAAGTTCACAAAAAAACGCCGTTAAAACCAACGATAGCAAGTTCCGCTAAAGTCCACAAAAAAGCACCGTTAAAGTCCACACAATTTTTTTTTATTGTTGACAAAATATTATTTGTTATTTTTATCCCGTTAGTACAATACAAAGCGTGGACCTTTTTTCTCGGTAGTATATTTTATTAGTTTGATACATGAAAACAGTCTATGATTTTGTTTCATTAATTTTGATCTTTTGTATTATGATGATGATGATGGCCAATTTGGACATCATTTCTAAAAAGTTTGTAAATTAGTTAGTTATTATTACTGCGTTCTACTTTTTTTTCTTATTCTTTGCATATAATCACTTTTTGACATAATTAATGTACCAAGCAAATGTGCCTCCTAATCTATAACATTTGAACGGCATTCATTCAGGCAAAAATCTTGATTATATCATTAAACAAAAGAATACTAAGTTTATAAATTCCCAAAGGTCTCATGTGGCAAAACTTTTAACCAACATTTAACGTTATTAATTTCGGTGTTTGTTATAGAAAACAACGAAAAATAATGTGTTATGATTTTCAGAACGAAAAGTTAAGCCAGTATGATAAATTCTAAATAAAAAAGAAAATATTCTATGCTTTAAATTATATTTTTATCGATTAGTATCGGACATAGATGCGTTGAATGGGTTTCTACCAAAATGTCACATTAAAACCGGCTCACACTGAACAGCAAGCTACATGTATAAACGTGCCCCAAAAAAAGAGAAACATTCTTTGGTATTATATAATTCGTAAAATAAAAGATTAAAACCTCGAACTAGTCTCCCAATTAGCCTTTTCAAAATACTAAAAAAGCATCTTTAAAAGAGAATAAAGAAAGGAAATTAACTCTGATTAGAGATGACCAGGATATTGACGAACGAACGTACGAAAGCGTAACTTGACGAATCGTACGAAGCGGGAGCGGTAGTTTATACATATTAATGAATTAATCCAACATAAAATCGTCCAAGTGAAAGAAATTGCATGGTTCTGCATGAAGTTTAAAGAAATATTACCTGTTTATTAGCTTACTCCAATTATTAATAATTTAATGTTTGCTGCAATAGAAAAAGATGCACTCGATATTCAAGACTTGTTTTAAATTTTGAGGTCCCAAAAGTGTTTTTTTGATGGGATTAAAGGATGAAAGCATAGGTATCAAAGTCTACCATATTGATATAATTCATTTTTTATTTTAAATCTTGTTTTCTTTTCCGAAATTTATCTGTCTTCGTTGGCCTATGTCCCCAGACGAGCCAGATAAAACTGATTACAAGGAACCCTTATCAAATTAATGAAATAAGTTCCTTAATTTTAATATTTTAAATATTTTACATGTCGTAAAATTTGATGCTACAAAAATAGATATCGAAGTTTATTACTAGTGCATTGATACTTTTTATAATCAAATTGCAGTTGCATCTCTTATGGTTATTACATTTTCCGCTCATTAGTTAGTTTATTCATCATAATTGCAAATTTATGCCAATATAAATAAGTTTACAGACTGCTATTATCCAATATACCACATCATAGGAGGTGCATACTGGTGAGGGTCCAATCTTTGAGTACAATGGGATATAACCCTTGCAAAATTGGACCAGATCATCCAACCCACGCACACAGATGGACCTAAAGTACATTTCAACTGGCTGAGTATCACATTATGGCATAAAAAAAAAATCAGACAATATAAATAAAACATCATTATGAAATATTGGTTTAGGCATTCTTGAGACAATTACATTGCGTGACATTTGTCCTACTGCTATATGGCTTCATGTGAAAATCGACAATTAAGGACAAAGCTCTTTTTTATTTTAGTAAACATGTAACTACCGGAAATTAAGTTATTGTGTACCTTTTTTTCGACACTAAATCAATGGACATATCACTAAACGAAATCCTTCCATATTTCAAACGTCAAAAACAATGACCTATTAACTTGAAAGGCTTATTATTGGGAAGAACCGGAATACATTGTTTTCTCGCCGAAACCAGTTACTTTTGGGAAAATTGATGGACTGCACTTATAATTCCTTCATGGAGGTGTGTAAACGAGGATCTACCGACCCACCAACTTTCACGTTTATATCTGAAATCAATTTTAAGGAGTTGCGATGCTAAGGTTTATATTGAAAAGAGTAAAACTCCAAAGTGCACTAACACTTATAAAATATTTTCCCAAAGTTACTGGTCATTGGAACTTTGGATTATCTGTGACAAGTTGCATAATACATACATTCAAACTTTTTATTTCCAAAGGGACTCTTACGAGATCTCAATGAACCGGAGCATCTTATCTACATTGAAGTTTCATATCATTGTCAGGAGCTGTATAAAGTTTAGACAAAATGCATAGGCAGTTTGAAGGAAAATAAAGGGCTACGCTTTAGCGCATGATACGCCCGTTGCTCTTTTAACTTGTCTTTTATGCTTTAAATGAATTTATATGATGAACTAGAAATAGTGTGAGCCCTGTCAAACCCCCCCCCCCCCCCATTTATACAAATCAAAAGGGATGTTACATTAATATATTCACCAAAAAATCACCAAAGTTGCATAAAATCCCCCTTTTTAAGTCTGAAAATTCATTACTTAGATGTTACATTAATATATTCACCAAAGTTTTACCAAAGTTGCATAAAATCCCCCTTTTTTAAGTATAAAAATTCATTACTTAAGAAAACGTAAAATCTAAAATTTATAAAAATTGAAGAATTTTGTGAAAGTGTTAGTTATTGTCCAAAAATTGGAAAATCACCACTTTTTTAAGCATAAAAATTCATAACACGGAAATGTAAAATCTGAAATTTATCAAAATTGAAAGGGAGCTTACATCAATAGATATAAACAATTCACCAAAGTTTCATGGACATTGGTGAAAGCCTTTTTGAGTTATTGTCCGAAGTGTTGAAAATCTCCCCCCCCCCCCTTTTTATGAATAAAGCCCCATAAATCCAAAACTTTAAATCTGAAATTTATAAAAATTGAAAGGGAGCTTACATCAATAGATATAAACAATGCACCAAAGTTTCATGGACATTGGTGAAAGCCTTTTTGAGTTATTGTCCGAAGTGTTGAAAATCTCCCCCCCCCCTTTTTATGAATAAAGCCCCATAAATCCAAAACTTTAAATCTGAAATTAAAAAAAACAAAAACAAAAGGGAGCTTACGTCAATAGATATGAACAATTCACTTTTAATTAGTTTCATCGAAATTGGTGAAAGTGTTTTTGAGTTATTGTCCGAAGTGTGGACGACGGACGGACGGACAGACGGATGGACGGACAACTGTATACAATAATACGTCCCGTCTAAAGACGGGCGTATAAAAACGATATACAAACCGACAAACATACGGCGCGGGGTGATTCCTATCCTATATACACAACTTCGTTTGCATGGAGGGAGGGGTTTACAATTTACGAATGACATACATTTGAACTCCATGTCTCAACCGCACTTTCTGATTTTGAATCGTTAATTGTATTTCCGTCAGTTCTACCATTACTGTCCAGGATCATAACTAAGTTTTTAAACGAAATTTCCTTCCACGAGGACCATGTCAACAAAACAACATTTGCTAGAGGTATAATGTAGGGTTGAGATTTCACAAACCATGCTTAACCTAGCCGCATGTTTGCGCCTATCCCAATCTTATGGTCTTTGTTAGTTGTGGATTTTTTTTTTAATTTTAGTTTATTTATATGTGTTGGAGTCTAGTATGATGTCCATTTCCACTGAACTAGTGCATGAATTTATTGAGGGGCCAGCTGAGGCCCACCTCCGAATGTGTATTGTTATTTTGTGATAATTTAACAGAATTGCAGCCGATTGCATTGAGTTGGTATGTAGGTAAAGGTAGAATCTTTGGTTAGCTTGTTTGTTACCTAAACACTGAAGTCATTATTATGTAAGGTATACTACCCTCCTTTTATTGTGTGTCAAAGTACGGCCTTCAACACGGATTTTTTTCATAAGCTTGTTGAGATAAAAAAACAATTAAGAAATGTATATTATTTGGCAATAACAATGTTGTTCCAAGTATGAATAGTGAAATAAGAAATTGTAACAGTTCTATCTCACAAATGCTATTGGTCATTTTGATACAAATATTAGTATCTGCATTTATCTTATAAGTTTGTTAGGAGGTTTGTAAGTGATCTTCAATGTCGTCATTTGCATTGTTAAAGGACCAAGTAAGCTTTGTATGAAATCTGATGACTAGTTTAACACTAAACAGATGGCTTCGTCAGAGGTTGACAGATATGATAAAACACTACCATATGAATTTTAGGGGGGAGGGGGGCTATGATGAAAATTGAAAAAGGCAGGACATGAATGTGAAGTAAATTAAGGTGGATGACAATTTATGTAATAAAAAAGTCAGGATAAACTTATATAAATAGGCAGGACCGAATAGGGTGGATAAAATAACAGGACAGAGATAACACTAAAAAAAATGCAGGAAAACATTTAACAAACTGCACTCCTTTCCTCCTTTGAAATATGTTTTTTGAACAGGTTAAAAAAACGATATATTTTTTTATATATAATCTGATCGATGAGATTACATATAAAACTTGAATACCCAATAAAAAGACAGATAAAGAAACGATTCCACAACATTACATTTACATATTGTTTCAGAGCATATAGATTATGCATTCATATCTGTATGGGTAAAGTAAAAGTTTTCGGTGCACTCGAATACTCCTGTGCGTGATGTACATTTCAACATATGTCCAACAATAAAAAAAAATATACATGTATGATATCGTAACATACGTAACACTTGTATGCGTCTTTTACCGACAAATTATGAAAACCATTTGAAATTAGTATATGTAATGCATTTCTCTCTAATATCGTGATTGCAATAGAATACAATTGATTTTTCACAATTCAAACATATTAACCATTACATAACAACACCTTTTGGTTTTAAGTACGTTTGTAAACATACAATAACCGCTCCTAATACGTTCGTTCGTCGAGATAGGTTCGTTCGTCGAGATAGGTTCGTTCGTCAATATCCTGGTCATCTCTATTTAGCGATACCGTGAACTTTCATGTGACGTACATTTTATCCATCAATATGACTATAGGATAGTTCAACAATTGTTGGTGTTCGGGGTCAATGCAAGATGAACGCTCCTATCGCCTTTATTCTATATCCACACCTGCCTTTATCCTATATCTGCACCCTCCAATGCTCATAGACACTTATTTTTATTAGTTCTGGATTTCTCAACACACAAATACATCGGCAAGTGAACGGGAAAAAAAAACCATTTGACGGCATTTACAGTTGGGTTTTCAAAAACGATTTGTTGAAAGGCGCAAAATTGTTTAAATTATTATATACCTTTTTATTTGGTCATACTTTTCACCGGTTAGTTTTGTTTTTCACCTGGTGCAAATCAATTTTTTTGGTAAAATATAAACTTTGTGTATTATCATCAGGAACTGATGATTAAAACTCTTCAAAATAGATATAATACCAAATAAAAAACGTAGATTTTCATATATGTAACAACTGATTGTAGGTGACAAATGCTTCTGACCATTATACATTTTTACTTTACTGGCTTGACGGTTTTTGAAGTACAACGTTCATTCATAATTGTTTTAAAAAAACATACCTTCTAAAAAAGTGACGCTACATTTTTCAGTATGAAATTGAGTTGAAATCCTTAAATTGCAATTGAAGTTATGGAAGTACATACAATTGCAATTTAAGCATTTCAACTCAATTTCATACTTAAAAATGTATCGTCACTTTTTAAATGGTTAAAGTCTTTATTTCATTTTCTGACTCTTGATAGATTTGACAAATGCACATGTATACTCATACGGTACAGCTAAGTTTCATTACACTGCCGATTAGATCAACTCCATGATTCCGATTGTTCAAATTTCCACGACCAAGCGGTACCAAATTCTTGATCGGTCCTGTTTACGACTTCTACCCGACTGTTATCCGACTGTACACAACCTTAACCCGACCATTCACAACTTCTTAACGACTCCATCACGACTCAAACCCGAAAACTAAATGAATGCATATTCGACAATTCCGACCAATTCAAGATCTCTACACGATCTTTACTCAACTAGCTAGACCAAATCAACTATAATACTCGATCTCAGTCTGATCTCGGCCAGACTAGACCGAGCGGCGCACATTTTTAGAGAATCGTGTAGCAGTCTTATATGTTCGTTTATGGCCGAGTAGAGATCGAAGAGTGGTCGAATTTGGTCGCGTAGAGATCGGGTATTTGTCGAGTTGGTCTGGGATGAAACAAATTTAAAGATAGAATTCACAGTGATCATGAAGCGATCGGGAATTGATCGAGTTAATCATGACCACATATCGTACAGGTTGTCGTTGATCATGAAATGATCAGATATAAGTCGAGCACGATCGAAAGGATCGAGTTCTGGTCGGTAAACTATTTGTAATCCGACCTAACTCGATCTCTACAAGATCCTTTCCGGTGGCTACTCGTCGAATTCTCGATCTCATCTCAATTGACTGGCTTCTCGGTCCTTACTCGAATATTTTGACAAAGTCAGATCGATGACGACCAAAGTAGTTCACCCCGAACATTCTTCTCGATTGAGACAGACTAGTCTCCAGATCGCTTAATTTGTCTTAATCGAGATTGGTCGAGTTGGTCTGATCGGCAATGTGAACCCAGCTGTACGAGCATATTACCTTCAGGTATAATTATATGGTTCAGACCGTACGCGTACGGTTAAAATACTCATATTGTCTGTAACATATATACACGTAGCATTGTTTATTTTTTGTTTATATAATTGTACTCATCATGGTAATACACAATACAGAACCACATCCGCGTATAATTTGTTCAATTAATCTTTTATTCTGAAACAAATTTTCCTTTTTGAAAAGAAAACAAACATGCAAACCAATGAGTGATCGAAATCTGCTGAGCACCACAAAATTCATGAATGTGTGGTATTCTTTATCATTATTTTGATTTCAAACAAAATCGTGATAGTTCAAAGTCTATTTTTGAGATTTATGGACCGTTTTAGCTGCTGTGGAGCCTAACAAACACAGAATAGAAATCTTTTATAGATATTTGCAAGGGAAATTTTAATGTCAAATATAGGGTCCAAATTATGTCTCCAGCATATACATAAAAAGAACTTTATGTTGGAGTTTCTTGTGGATGAACAGATGTTTGCTAAAGAATAAAAAAAAGTCTAATTATAGCTAGATAACTTTTCAGAAATGTTGTCTGTTTTATTGATAGAACATTGCAACATAAAGATCACATCTATGGTGAGAAAGCAAATACTATACATATATAATCTTTTCATTCGTCAAAAATACTGTCAAGATATACTTTCTAAGAACAAAAGTCCATGTTTTTAATTAGATCTATAATATCGGGTGTAAGAAACAGTAAATTGATCTTTTGATAATACAAAAAAATGTTGGACTTTAACGGTGCTTTTTCGTGGACTTTAGCGGAACTTGTTATTGTGGACTTTAAGGTGGCTCGGGACTATTCGACTGCGCATAATTCCACGCATTAATTACAAAAGTATTTGTTGTAAATTCGATACAACTTTTTTAAATACTTTGATTGATTAGAAATGTTAAATCATTGGAGTAATGTGACTTATAGAATATTTTCGTTATAATCCGTATTTGTTAAATTTAAGGATCAAAAATGACATTTCACCCATTTTCAACATTTTCCCGTCAAAATATTTTTTTTTCTTTATCGGTGACCTATGCTTTTTATTTGCTCATTCTTTGAAGCTATAATTTAGCTTTTTATATTTCTAATTTGGACCAACTGTCATAGAACTTCTTTTTTTTTCATATTTCGATAAAAGATTGTCAACACCTTCATTTTCTCTATCATTTCATTGAAAAATGGTCCCTTTTACATATATACCTGATTAAAAGTAATATTTTGAGTTCAAATGGTCCGTGATCCCCTTTTTTTTTCGACCAATTTGATTCACTTTCTGTAAGGAAAAATATAATATAAAATACGGCACTTCTGAAAGCAACTTCTAATGGACTATAACGGCGTTGTGGACTTTAGCGGTGTTGTGGACTTAAGAGGAATTGTGGACTTTAACGGTGCCACAGTGTATGAAGTTTGAAATATACATCCTAATTTTGTCTTTCATTGAATTTCAGGTAAGCCAGATTCACCGAAAGATATCAGAATTAACGTTATAGGTAGAACAGCTAACATATCGTGGACTATTCCTAGCAGTATACAAAACAAAAAGAGTGAATGGTCTCGGATTAATATAAAAGAATCTACAGGAGGCGATATTGTCGTAAATTTAAAAGATAACAGAACCGTGAAAGATATTACAGTTCCAATCTCCAGCTTTGAGATCAACAACCTAAAGATGTGTTCAGAATATATTGTCACAATACGATTCTTAAGTTCGATTTCAAAATTCACCTCGAAAAAGTTTTGGATGACAAGTAAGATCTCCTTTTCTAAGTATAACATAGTTACAATGTATTGCAGTTTTGTTCATGGCACTGTTCGAGGGAGGGAGGTATTTTATGTTATCGAAACTGTAGCCAATAATTCTTTGAAATTATCTAGTGTTCCTTTACATTATCATCATGGTTATTTACATCACACAGTTGAATCGTATCTTTGATTTTTATAAAACTTTAGTGAAATGACTTAATTGTTTTTTTTTCTTCAAAAAGTAAAGATTCGTTCTGTACACAATAAAAAAAGATAGATTATGACTCATCTTAAAAAAATCGTTATTTATGCAAGATAAAGTATATATTGCATACATATATAATCGGTATCTTTAAATCGAACTTAGAGACTGAAGAAAAAAAGGTATCTGTGTACTATGGCAGATCTCCCGCAAGTGTTTTTGTTCAACAGCCTTTTGAACTTTATAAATTAACGACTGTAACTGGCAAACATGTATAAACCCAAGGAGGTTGTATAAGATCTAATACATGTATAACCTCCTTGGTTTGCCTGATTTATTATTTTAACTGCAATTGATATAAAAAAAAGGTCCATGTCGCACAAAGTCTGTAGTACAAAAAATACAGTCGAGAGATGTTAAGTTATAGTTATTGACCAAGCAAGTCGGTGTATGCCATTTAATCTGCACAGCACGAGATGACCCAATAACCCCAACGACGTAGGAGTTCGGGTTATTGTGTCATCTCGTGCACATGACGCAATCAATATACGTGAACGTTTTAGAAATGTGGATGTTATTCCGCAATCCACTGATCATAGGAAAGTTTCTTGTAGGGGAAATACGATTTTGGTAAGTTTAAAATTTAAAAAAATAATTTTAGACTCATTCGGAAATTGCGATTTAATGGTATATTTAGTTTTATCGTTTCCGTTAAATTTCTTCCCAATTTTTATTTAATTGGTGACGATTAAGATCTTGGCAAATTGTGTACTTTCAAATTGGTGCATGAAAGAAAAATAACTGCAAGGGTTATTGAGTTTAAATTAATTTAGATTAATTGCTTTTGAATTTCTTGCCCTCAATGATATCGGCTTAGAGAAAAAAAAAAGAACCGAAGAAGATGTTATATTACCTTTTTAAATGTTAAATAAACAGAAAACGGATTCGGGGGTGGGGGCAACAGGTCTTTAACCCTTGGATTGGACAAACTTAAGTATCGTGATTTTGCTTAAATTCGTCTTTAGTCTCGCTACACTCGGTGATATTTTTTTTAATTTGATAGAATAACGCCCCTTTTAAGATCAAGGAACCGTCCCTTAAGATAACAGGAACTATCTTTCAAAAAGATATCCGACGTATTTAAATTTGAGTATAATAGTTATTATGTTTAAAACGATCATTTATTTGTCAAAAGTACTTTCATTACCTGCTGATACATTTGGTGGCCATTTTGTACAATGCCAGTAATCAATAGTATCCGGTGTAAAAAAAAAACGGATTTACTGGACATACGGTAATGAATGCATAAAGGGTGATTGCAGTGCACTGTAAACCTTGTCCTTGGTGGCAACGCCCGTTTACTACCTTCATCTTGTGAACAACAATGCTCTATCTAAAAGTCAATGAATTACCAACAAAAGAACGTTACAAATTGTTTGCGAATATTCCGATTATATTTAAATAATTAAAGTGATTTACCAATTAAATAACGTTTTCTTTGTTTGTGTTCAGTATTCTTGCCATGTGTTAATGTTCAAAAACGCATTGATGGTCTTGACGTTACAACCGTCTAGTCGGTAGAGAATTATCACGACAGAGAGGGTAAAAAGGCATATCCTTTCGGCAAATACACCGGCGGCGTAAAAAAATGAACGATATTCATTTGATATCAGTACAAAAAATACACTAGCTATCAACAAATCAAATCCAGGTGTAATTAATTATAAAATTTACAATTATTTCAAATAACAGGAGGTTACCATTGAAATATCTTTAAAAAAAAACAACACGAGAATTTTGCATATCCTTCCCTGTTTATAAAGGCATAAAAAAATATCTTCGATACTTCTCTCCATGACAGTAGAGTCTATTAAAATGTTTAATTTCTTAAATTTATAATTTTAGCCTGTAATTTTAAAAGAATCAAAATAAATGTTCATACAGATTTGTCTGAACGAGGATCTAATCAGTTCGGTCATGGATAAGTTAATCATTTTGTGACAACCTTATTAGGTTTTTCAACCTCTTCGGTTGAATGACCTATTGCTTTTGTTCTGATTATTATTATTTTTCTTCCGCCTAATTTTCTTTCCTTCGCTGTTTTTTTTTGTTTGTTTCACAAGATGTCGCTTAGATATATATAGTATATGACATCGAACAGTTAATACGCTTTTGAAACTGACACCACGTAATAAAATTCATTTCCATGTAAGAGTTATCTCCCCGAACACTGTTGTTATAACTTATATGTCGCAACCGTATAAAAAACGACAAATTTATTTTACAAAATTGCTTGTTATATCCTCAGGATGATTTGAACAATTTTAACCGAGTCTATCCAGAGACTTCATATGAGAGTTATCCCCCCTTTTGTATATGATATAAGTGATGTGCATTTCTAACTAGTAAACCATAAGTAAAAGATCTTTTGATTTGGAATTCTTGGTCCTAAAATTAAAATTAGGTCAAGGTCAAAGGTCAAGTTCATATTCTAAATTTTGATTTCGGCTTATTTTCACTCATTTTCATCAACTTTATAAAATATCGACAATTTTTTTTACTAAATTGTTAGTTGCGACATGTCGTAACTCATAAATTAAGGTTGAAAGGGTGCGTTGACAATAAATGGGAGTTTTCGCCCCTCTTATATTTAGAATTATGCGTAGACTTGCTACAATTCCCTTTCTAATATTTCTCTCTTACTAATTTATATGTTTACAGATAAGTGCCAGCCTACTGATTGCCTTTCCTCCTGCAGATGTCAGTATAGTTGTAATCTCCTAGTTAAAGCAGTAAAATTATTAAAGGGGCAAAATTGAAAAAAATAATAATAATTTGGAAGGACCATGTAGCAAGTCTCAATTATGCGGAAAATGATATTTCTCATAAACCATACATACTTTAAGTAACTAGTGTCTTTTGGTTTGAGATCCTTAGTTAATAACCTTGAAATTGAGGCCAATGTCATAGGTCTATTGAACGTTCTAGATCATAGTTTGACCTTTGCTTCAAGTCATATTTAGACATCATAAAGCCATAGAAACTGACATTTTAACTGCATTTTTAATATTTTCAAATCAAAATATATTGTGAGTGGTTGAAAGACCTTCAATTTTTCTCTGAAGAATTGGTTTTTAATTTTACTTGTTATCTTTTTCCGTGTTCGAAGTCTAATGCCATTGATCAATAATTATATTGGAGTTTGGAAACTAAATAAACCTGGGTCCGTGTCAACGAAGCTGTCTTAGGACTAAGAAATGTCTTATGATGGTCTTATGACACGTCTTAGTCCTAAATCGGGTTAACGAAAGTCTCCTGAAATGAGATATGTCCTAAAGTTGGAATATACAATTAGGTGTCTTTAGGATAGTCCTAAAGGTTACATCGTAATAAAACGTAATAAAACAACTAATATGGCAAAAACTCAATACTTAAAATACTAATACAATAATAATATTAAAATATTATTAGATAAAATTTTAAAAAAATATTGTTTAACGTTCGTTAAAGATTTAGTTGTATTATATCAAATTATTTCGTGCTGTCTTTTTTGAAGACTAAACAATACTATCACCAATAGCAACATCTTTTTAAATAATTCAAATATGGGAAAAGTTTACTTCTTTTTTTTACCTTATCCTGATTCGATATACATGTACATGTAATGAAATCGGGTGGACCCAAGGACAAAACAAGTTTATGTTCTAAAATTGCAACACAAACGAAGCTGTCCTATGACTAGGACATGTGTTATGATGTTCTTAAGAGCTGATCTCAGAGAAAACCATGCAAAATGGTCCAGAAGCAAGGTTGTCCAAATTTTATATAATTTGGACAGTAAGTTGTTGCATGGATAAGCTTTCAAATGACAAATTATTTTTTCTCAAAAATTTAAAATGGCTGTCTCATGGCGTCCATCTTGGAAATCCAGGTTTTCTTAAAATGGCCTCAAAATAACAGCAAAATGTAGGCAAATAAAAACAATTTATTTTTTTTACACTGAATTAACTCATACAAACACTATATATTATTTGATACACAAACATAGTACAATTTGTTTTTACCTTATTTCAAACCTTAATTAAATTGTCATCAAAGGGAGGCAACTTTTTAAAAATGGTAATTTGCCAAAAAAATGAAAACAACCCAAATTTCCAATTTTTAAAGGTATGTAGCGCCTAAAATAACACTTTATTTTTCAAATCACTTGTATGAATTGATAAAACTACTACTCCATACTGCTTTCATAAAATATTGTGCTGGGGATTTGAGGATGAAAAAAATTTTGCCACTTCAAAATTTGCTGATTTGGAAAAAAAATGATGTTTTCGAAAAAATGGTGGGCTCAATATCTATACCTTAACTGATCCACTGAATATGACTTATCTTATATGGTTCTATGATAAAGAAACATTTATGTATGTTATTTAGTTCATTTTCCTTTTAAAATGATTTATTCGGAAATAAGCACCCACCAAAAAAAAAAGGGGGAGGGGTCGAATACGCATGAATTTTCTGTATGCAACATCTTTTTCTTTTTAAGAATATTTAAATTTTTCTTGTTTTTAGAAATGAATATTAATCATTTTGTACAGTTTAATATCAGATTTATCATAAACTATTCCTTTGCCATTGTAATAAATAGTTATAAATATGTTCCAAAAATTGATAACGAAAAGACCATAGTGACACTTGAGTGAAAACTATGATTTTGTTGAAATTTTTCAAAAGATAATCAAAATAAACAGTCTCTTAAAAAAAATCTGGCACTGACATTGAATAAAGTTATAATTTCAGTTATACATTGTACCATTACTGTCCCAGTCAGAAAAATATTTTTATCCAATTTATATAGTGTGTTAAAGTTTCTATGTACTTGTTCAAACTGAACTCCTAATGAAATGTTAAACTAAAAACCACCTTAATTATGATAATATTTTCATCAAAATTATTTAAATAAAATGCAAATGCAAAGTATAAAATAATTAACTTGAAAAATCAACGTGATTAATTCTTGCATCCAGGTACATTCATATTGACAATATACACTTGGTTTTTGAGATCAAAGGAGAAAAAAATCTGGATATATTTCTTTTTCATGAATTAATTGTGTTTAATAATAAAAAATGTATCCTTCATAATTCTGTAATTAACATATTATAATCAACAAATGATCTAAAAATAAGAAAATATTTTCTAACTTTTAGTGACAATTGATTTGTAAAAATGCATATAAAGACAAAGTCCTGTTTTGTCGTCAACATCTTAGTATAAATAAGTCTCCTATCCAAGACTTTTGGCATACATCATGTACATTGTATAACAGTCATATTCAGGAGATAATAACTTTTATAGATCTATCATAAAAAATATCTCTTCCTGTCACAATTTCAAACAACTTATAGACAAAATGATAGAAGGAGATGTGGGATACATTTCCACAAGACAGCATTCCAACAACACAAAATAAGCATTTTTTTTAAAACTTCAATTTTTATGGGATCATCAAAACTTCATCTACAGTAATAAAAGCAGAACTTTCTAGATATTTATAGCAGAAAAAACCTCGTTTACAATACCAACAGCATTTTCATTATAATCATTCATTTCTAACATAGATATAACTTCTGAGAGTTTTTCATCATCATCTACATTAACCTCCTGAAGTTCTGTTCGTGGTTTCTTTACAGCCAAAGACGACTTAGATTTTGAAATTATGTTTGCAATTAATCCTTTAATTTGTGGTGGGTTAAGCCATTCTTGTTTTGTAAAAAGCTTGTTGCCATTTTCATCTGTTGCCTTCCTTAGCTCTTCTGACAAAGCAATAAAATCAGGACGTGAGCCAGTTTTTTCACATGATGCACAAATTTCTTGCAAGTAAGTTTTCACTTTATCTGAAAACCGTACATTTGCTCTCTTTGATTTCAAGCCCCAACCTCTTCTTGACTTTTCTCTCAAATTTACTGAAATTTCAACTTCATGACTTGCTTCCTGAAGGACATTTTCATGGTACTTTTGCAAATCAATACATGAGGAAGAGTATATCTGAACTGCTGTATCCATAGAAGATATGGTATTTTTCCGGTAATTATGATTTCCTAAGAGTAAATGACGGTCAAGGTTATTTGATGAAGCAAACACTTTATCACATGAAAAGTCAGGGCAAGAGAAATATGCACTGGATGCAGAACTATTCATGCTGTTTTCTGACATAGGTTGATCCTCCTCTAAGGAAGGCTGCTGATCATGGGTATCTTCAATTCTGCTATCGGGAAATTTGTTAAGTTTGCCACAGATAGGTTGATCTTGTGCGAAAGGTTCCAAAACCTGAAATGATAGAAAAATATTATCATGTGAATAATTTTAGTATGATAAATTTTAATATTGTACAGAATTAAAGAAAAATGATAAACAGAAAACTCTGAAATCTATCAGGAAAGTATTGTTTTTGTCCAATTGTGTTCACTTATTTGGAATTTCATTAACAGTAAGGATAATAAATAAATCTGTCTCCTCCTCATTTGGTACAATTTCATTGCAGATTACAGTTACAGATTCAATTTATTGTCTAAAAACCAGAAAATATTTTCAACAAGAGTGCACACACTGAAATGTCTCGCCTTCTTTACAAATCATTGATATTATGTTGATAGTCCTAAATATAACATGTATAAAGCTCTATTCAGCTGTCACATAAACTCAACATTAACCAAGAAAACTAAACATTGATCAATAACTCATAAAAATTAGGCCAAGGTCAGATGAACCATGCCAGGCAGTCATGTACAGCTAACAATTCTTCCATACAACAAATATAGTTGACCTTTTGCTTGTAAATTAAGAAAAAAAGACCAAAACACAAATACTAAACACAAAGCAATGAACTGTGAAATTGAGGTCAAGGTCAAATAAAACCTGGGCAACTAACATAAAGATCATGAAATATTTCCATACACCAAATATAGTTGACCTATTGCATATAGTATTAGAAAAATAGACCATAACTCAAAAACTTACATTTGACCACTGAACAATGAAAATGAGTTCAAGGTCAGATGACACCTTCCAGCTAGACATGTACACCTTACAATCATTTCATACACCAAATATAGTAGACATATTGCATATAGCATGTAAAGTATGAGTAAAACAGACCAAAACACAAAAACTTAACTATAACCACTGGACCATGAAAATGAGGTCAAGGTCAGATGACACCTGCCAGTTGGACATATATGCATGTACAACTTAGTCCTTTCATACACCAAATATACTAGACCTATTGCTTATAGTATCTGAAATATGGACTTGATCACCAAAACTTAACCATGTTCACTGATCCATGAAATGAGGTCGAGGTCAAGTGAAAACTGTCTGACGGACATGAGGACCTTGCAAGATATGCACATATTAAATATAGTAATCCTATTACTTATAATAAGACAGAATTTTACATTACAAAAAATCTTAACTTTTTTTCGAGTAGTCACTGAACAATGAAAATGAGGACAAGGACATTGGACATGTCACTGAAGGAAAATTTGTAACATGAGGCATCTTTATACAAAGTATGAAGCATCCAGGTCTTCCACCTTCTAAAATATAAAGCTTTTAAGAAGTTAGCTAACACCGCCGCAGCCGCCGCCAGATCACTATCCCTATGTCAAGCTTTCTGCAACAAAAGTTGCAGGCTCAACAAAAATAGTTCATCAGCTCTGATTTTTTAAAACTTTGTAGACAAATTAAAGTTTTGGTATAAAAACATGTCCTGTTTGAAAATGCCACTTGAAAGAAAATGATGATAGATCAACTGTTTTATTTTCATTTTTAGCTCACCTGGCCCAAAGGGCCAAGTGAGCTTTTCTCATCACTTGGCGTCTGTCGTCGTCCGTTGTCGTCCTCCGTCGTCGTTAACTTTTACAAAAATCTTCTTCTCTGAAACTACTGGGCCAAATTTAACCAAACTTGGCCACAATCATCATTGGGGTATCTGGTTTAAAAAATGTGTCCGACGACCCGCCCAACCATCCAAGATGGCCGCCATGGCTAAAAATAGAACATAGGTGTAAAATGCAGTTTTTGGCTTATTACTCAAAAACCAAAGCATTTAGAGCAAATCTGACAAGAGGTAAAATTGTTATTCAGGTTAAGATCTATTTGCTCTAAATTTTTCAGATGAATCAGACAACCCGTTGTTAGGTTGCTGCCCTTGAATTGGTAATTTTAAGGAAATTTTGCTGTTTTTGGTTAATATCTTGAATATTATTATAGATAGAGATAAACTTTAAACAGCAAAATTGTTCAGCTGAGTAAGATTTACAAATAAGTCAATATGACCAAAATGGTCAATTGACCTCCTAAGGAGTTATTGCCCTTTATAGTCAAATTTTCACCATCATTTTCCACTGAAACTAACCTGACCAAGTTTATTATAAATACAGATAATTGTAAGCAGCAAGAATGTTTAGTAAAGTAAGATCTACAAACACATCACTTTCACCAAAACACAATTTTGTCATGAATCCACCTGTGTCCGTTGTTTAATATTCACATAGACCAAGGTGAGCGACACAGGCTCTTTAGAGCCTCTTGTTTTTAATTACTATAACTGTCTCATTGGCATATACAATGTATACCACACATCTAATCATTTTTAGTCCTATATATAATTTTTTAATAATTTTAATTTGTGTGTTTAAATCCTACATGTTTCTTACCTCCAGTTTATATACTCTTTCTATTGAAATAGTTTCACTACACTGGGAACTGGTCTTTATAACATGTCCCTCACCAACTTTATAAGCTTTTCTTGCTATAATACCATCATTTTCAAAATTAAAGTTGTTGTAAGTGCTTATCCCTGGCATTCTGATCTTTGTTTTAGGTTCATCATCTGCATTTACTGTAACAATACACGATTGTGTCCCTTTTACTCCACCATAACTGTCAAGTGCTAATTTCATACTCCTTGGGTTTAAAACATCATGACCTAGCTAGCGCGCTTCATTTGCATATTTAAAAATGTGCATGCGACAAGATCCAGTTTTACTGTCACACAAATCCTTGCCTGATTGGGCCTCACTGAAGTTATATTCTGCCACTTTGATGGGAAACTGACCATTGTTCTGTTGAATGAAGGCAAGAAGATTAGTACAATGGTAACAAGCTGCGTTACCACTTTTCAAGAACACGTTAGTGTTGGTCTGGTAGATTTTATGTTTGTTAACAGGTGCAGTATGATATTTGCCACAGAAAACCAACCCTGTGACCCATTCTCAAGGATATGAACTTAACACTGAAGATCAAATTCTTCATTTTCAGACTTAGTGACTAGACAAGATATATGCCAGCTGATACCTTTCTTACCAAAAAAATCAGATTGTGTTTCACGGAATTGATAAGGCAGGAATTTCATAGCCCAGTCTAAAATAACAAGACCTTGGTCATCATGAGACATAATAAAAAGGTTGGTAAGGAAACAAAATTTGTATAGGACAAAGTGATGACTGGATTAGCCTGATTAGAAAGTTTAAAAATGAGAATTTTCTAAACATTAAAGAGTTGAAGGATCAGTGTGTAAAAGATTTTTTTTTCAAATCATGAAAGAAAAATTAGCAAACTTATCTTCCAAGATATTTGGGAAAAACTCTTGTTTCTGCCACTTTATATATTTAGAAGAAATAATTTAATGATTATTGATACTGAACAAAAAATAATTTAAAAGATGATATAGATGGTGATTCATTCTTCAAGATACATGTACATTTAAATTATTTCTCACTATTATCAATTACATTTATTTTATTATTTTGTTTATCAATGAAACTAGGAACTTTACAAAATGTTGCCTTTTTATTCACAAACCACCAAAAGGGATATAAGTATTATAATTACAATAAGACAGCAACCTTACATGCCTTATGAAACAAACAGAAGACATGCAGTTTTTATGGTTTTATTTTATCTACATGACTTAAATCTCTGTTGAATTACATTACATTTGTTCTTTCCTGGACCTTTTACTTCTTTAAAATAGATACTATGTGGTAAAGGTTTTTCCATTGTTGAAGGCCATACATTGACCTAAAATTGTTAATTGTAACCATAACATCATTTGGTATTTGGGGGGAGTGGTCTGATTGGCAATCATTCCACATCATCCCATGTTTAAATATAACATTAGCTGTAGACATATTCTGACCTTCAATATAGGTTGGAATATAAATTTAACATTTTGTTAAAAAAATCAATAAAATATATTACCTATATCTCTCTTTATGATTTTTTTGCCTTCTTCAGATCTTGGCAAATGCTTCCGCCTGCATGCATTACAAATTCCTGAAAAAAATTTCAAAACATTTTTGTTGTTTTATATGACAATGTATGAATATGATAAATATAAAAAAGAACAATATTTGTTTAAACAGGTTATTGTAATTTGTCGATTTCTACATTAATTAAAATTAATCTAAACACCACCATTTCATAAATTTTCTAATAATACATTTGTGTAAAAATAACAAGGAAAGGGGAAGGGGTTGAGGGGATTATGTAAAAAAAAATTAGGGAAGCAAGTGTGTAACAAGAATGGAAATAATTTGTTGTTGCCATTGCCACTTGAAATACATGTATATAAGCTGGACTATTCAAACACGTTAAACATTGTTGAAAAGGAATATTGATTTTCAATATATACCCCTTCACTCAATGACAATCCATCCCAAACCCTAATCTATGGAGGAGGAACAAGATACTTAAGTCAGTGGTCTATTCCTTATTGTTATCATACATAGTAACATTTACATGTATATTGAAAATAAAAAAATGGATTATACAAGTATTATTTTTTAATTTTAGTTTCTTGTAACCAATTTGGAGTTCTAAGTATGACTTCCATTAATAATTCTGACATCTGACTCAGACTTCTCTTGAAATGAATTATAATGTGTGTATTGTTATGCGTTTACATTGGCCAGAGGTACATGTATAGGGGAGTGTTGACCGAGATCTCATAAACATGTTTAACCACGCCCCATTTAAGTGCCTGTCCAAAGTCAGGAGCCTCTGATAAACATAGATCAAAGTATGTATTCTTCTTCAAATATCAAAATAACAGTTTTTTTACTGTTTTATATCACAATTACAAGTAAATAAAAGTAAATAATTTACAGCTAATTTCCTACAGCATATATGTATATAGAGCAGGACTTTAGATAGCTTGCTTGCTTTGTTTTTATAATGTACAATCATTAGGATAACACCCAATTAAATTCAAATATAGTATGTACACAGGTTAAACTATGCCTATATCATTGTACATGTATTGTTTAAAGATGTCAACATGGTCAATCTTATTTACAAATCTTGTTCAAAGAATTTTACAAACATAGCAAGCAAGCCAACCAAAGTTTTGCTTTACATGCATTAGGAAACTAGCTGTAATAATAGATGCATATACATGTATAAACATCTGTAATGTAATTTTATTATTTGGGGAATCCATTATTTATATGGTTGTGCACCAGGCTCTGATTCTGACCAATGATAATACATGTATACTAAATATACATGTACATTGAACATGTTTATTGTTGTAATTATTAGCTGTCAGTCTGTAACTGATTTTTATTAATCCCTTGGCTTTACCAGGGCTGTGTCATTTGTGAAATAATAATATTATTGTTTGTTGTGTTTTGTCCAGTTTAAAAAAAACACAACTACATTGTACAATGTATATAAGTCACAACTACAAAATGTATGGGTAAATCCTACTTCTAAATAATAATTATGATAGATACATGTACAGAGCTAGCCTACATGTATAAAATTTGCAAGGTTGACAGTATACTGTTCCCTAATCACATTCATGACATTAAAGGTTAAATAAAAAAAAACTTTTACATTTCAAATCTATTATGTTATACATGTTATATGCCTCAAAGGCCTAGTTATCATGGTTATTCTTTTATTCTGATTGCACCTTTGATTATAAACATTTGTATTTACATGTAGCAATTTAGCATTTTTAGCCCCCAGGACAAGAGTGTAGAGCTGTCAATTCACTTGTAACAAAATTGTACACTCCTCATATAACATGCATAATAAAACAGCATAAGAAGAAAGACAATCATTCTGGGAGGAAGTCTTTACACCTGACATTCTATACTTTTTGTGTTTAGTCTATGTATACAACTTTTGCATGCTATTTAATAATTTATATATAATGGAGACATACATGTACATGTATCATACCCAACTATATCAGTCCTGTTCAGGACCGATAACTCTGTCGATAGATATTATAGGGTATACAATATTGTTAAAACCAGATCAATCGTATTATAAGTCTCTGCTGGAATGTAACAATAACTCTTTTTTTTTTAGACAATTTAAACTTTATATCGATTCATTGCCTGGATTTAGCTTTAAATATTGAATTAAAAAATAAATAACAAGAACATCATATTCAATGATCGAAATTTATTTAAATTAAAATTTGAATCAGAATATTTCTTTGAAATAATTATAGAAACATAAATATTTGAATGCCTTTTAAGCAAAAAATATTTTTTTAAAGAAATTTTCATAATATTAATATTAATCTTCTCTAAAGTTTATTATGAACCATACTTCTTCTAATTTGACACGGGAACTCCGAAGGAGAAGATATTTATTTGTACATTTATGAAAACTTTTGTATATCACAAAATTTAAACTCTGGTAATACATGTATACACACTGACAGGATGTTGAATGTCACCTGGTTGCTTTTGGTTTGCACGTCTACCTGACAATATATTATGATGTAACATTTAACCCAAGTTAGATGTCACCTGTTCGGTCAAGGAATGTAAAGGTATAGAATATTTATCTATTATAATTGGACATCGTTTTTTTTCTCTTAGGATGAACATATTTTTTTTTGTTCTAAAAGGAATGTATTATATATTTCTAAAGAAAAATAAAATATACAGAAAACTTAAAAAACATTTTTTTAAAAGTAGAGAATTTTTTTATTATAGATATTGTAAACTATTTTCTGGTAATAGTATCTCCTGGGTGAATATCTGTCAAAATAAATGTTCCCGTGTCACATTTTAAAAAAAAAATTTTTTTTATTAAGAAATTTTGAAATCAATGGTATCGAAATATCACTAAAGGAAAATAACAGAAACATCAGAGATTCTTTATGAAAAATTAGATATAATCTAGGAAAGTCTTACTATAGAAATCATTGATATGATGCAACATTTTCATAATTATGATACATCAGCCGCCATTTTGAAAAATCTCGGAAAATTCCCTTTTTTAAATCGACGTTTGACCGAATTTACCCTGAAATTAAACTGTTTTAAGTAGTATTTGTCGCCAGCTATATGTTTGAATATACTTGATCGATTTGCAAAGTTTGTGTTTTATTTACAAAATTTCTTTATTTGTGGAAAAAGTAGACATTGGTATCAGTAATTTAGCATTGAGTCAACGGAGAAATGACGAGAAAAAGTGCATGTTTTACGATGTCGATTTGACCGAATTAAATCAAAAATTAAACTGTTAGGACCAACATTGTTTGATAGAAATATGTTTGAATATCAAGGATTGATTTGCAAAAGTAAGAAAACGAATCAGGTTTAAGAGAAAATTAAACTTTATTGAAGCATATATGCATTTTATATGGGGAAATATAATACAAAATGGCGGCTATTATACGTCACAAAAGTCACGTGATGTCTAACTTAGTTGGATATGCATATATGTACATGTACATAGTCCAAATAATTATGACGTCTGGCAAGGCTATTTTTTTGTTTTCTAGGACGCCTTCCTACGACAAAGGCTTCCCAGAAAAAAAATAAAAAAGCCTTGCCAGACGTCATAATTATTTGGACTAATATGTACACTGAGGTCATCACCTGATCACTGAGTGATGTTCATATAATTCACATGAAAATATTTATCCTTACCTGCACCAATAGGAATATAGACTCCACTTTCCATCAGGTTAACGAAAGTCTCCTAAAATAAAAATATCCTACATTGTGTCCTAAAGATAGGACATATAAATAGGTGTCTTAGGATAGTCTTCATAGTTACGATGTCCTTAAGGTTCATCATAACAAATGGACAAATATGGCCATATTTTCACCTCTAAAACTACTCAGTGTACAGACTTACCTGGAAAGTTTGAAAAGTTTTAAGGCCTGTCATGCACTAGACATGCTAGATATATAAAAGTAAAATGCATTTTGTGCTTCTAAAAGATCAAATCGTTTTGGATTTTGATGGGCATTTTTTTCCTTCCTGCAGAAGATATACAAATAAACAAACACTTGAATTACTTTGATACTGTCCACTCAGATAAACTCTTAAACCCACCTATAAATGTGTAGATATCTATATTCCATGCCAATCAAGGACACCCAAAACAAGGCAAACCAGTTCTTACCTAAGAGGGAGCATCTCACAGTTATACCCCAACTTAGTTAATTTTTACACCTTCGACATGAAGGAAAAAAAATGCCCAGTAAAATCCAATTTCATCTTTCTGATATGCAAAAGATATTTAACCTTTATATATCTAGTGGATGCTAGGCCTTAAAACTTTCCAAAACTGCACAGGTAAGTCTGTACACAGAGTAATTTTGAGTTGAAAATACGGCCATATTTGTCCATTTGTTATGATGAACCTTAAACGAAATAAAAACAACAAATAAGGCATAAACTAAAAAATAAATATACTTATACATATTAACTATAATAATGTTATAAGAATTAAGCTAATTAACCAAAACAAAAAAACAAAATTTCAATATGTGTTAAAGATTCAATTGTGTTACATATTTTTAAATATGTAGACAAATTTTATCTTAAAAACACTACATAACAAAACGTCGCATTGTTTATTTAAATTGGGGGGGGGGGGGGGGGGGTCCTCCTTTTATATTAAAATGTGTTAAATCCTCCTTTTACATTAAAATGTATTTGGTACAGTACATGTAATGAAATCGAGTGGACACACAAACAAAACTATTTTACATACTGACATTAAATTGCAGTACGAATATCGTATTGTTATTAAAGTTGTGCGACTATTTTGTTTTGTTGTCGTATGAAATTCATTTTTATATTTTTTATCATTTATAATAATGTATTAAATTGAGAAAAGAAATGGGGAATGTGTCAAAGTGACAACAACCCGACCATAGAGCAATATCTACTAGTATAACTTTAAATCTTTTATTTTGCGTAAATTGTTTTCCATAAATTAGTCCCTTTACACATATATAGTGAATTACAATAGAATGTATGTCATTGAATTCTCTACATATTTGTTTCAGTTAGATAAATGTGTTAGGATGGTCTCATGACCATCGTAGTTAGGACTGCCCTAAGATAGCTTTGTTTTACATCCTAAGACATGTCTCAGACACGTCCTAAGACCATCCTAAAAAATGTCCTAAGACACATCTTAAGACATATCCCAGGATAAGTTCATTGACACGGCCCAAGGGAATTTTTCCATGACTTAGGACCAATCTTAGTCAGTAAGTTTTTATTGTGAAACCAAACCAAGGTTCGCATGTAGTCAATATAATTAATTGTAGAATTTCACATGGTTTTTTTCAAATTAACATTTCAAAAATTTCTTATTTTTTGTGATATAAGTAATAAACAAAATCTTAATTCACATTATTAAGAAAAACCAAACACGATATGGATAAAACGTTAAAAATGCTCTGCTTGCCTACCAAAACACGTCTTTGAATTATACATTTTATCTGACACATACGTTGTCTAATTATACTTTAACACGGAGAAGTTCATATAATTGGCTGATGGAGTTCTTATCTATTTTAATTTGTACATGCATTGTTTTATTTTATTTTTATTAGATACCGTTATTTTGTTTATATCATTATCTAAGAGATTATATTTGGTATTTATCAATTATACAAGGAAACCTGGTATATTATATACACATGGAAAAAGAATTGCAACAGCAAATTGAAATTCTAATAAAAAAAAAACTTTTTTTTTGTTTTTGTTAAATAATTTGTTGAAATAGTACAAGCTTAACATTATTTAAATATCACCTGAGTTTAATCAATAAATATCGACTCTATCAGTTCTTATCTGCACATGCAGCTACTTTATGTGTAAAAACTAAAATAGATGTTTTATCCTTATTGTCTCAACACTTAAAATAACCAAGTTTATAAATTTATGTTATTAACACCTTGTATATGGTCATCCACAACTCATAACTGCAGCAAGATGGCAGATATCCAGCATGAGGGAAGCAGGTTTGTCGCTGTGAGAATTGCACGTATTGTTAGTCACCACCATTCCACTATAAGTCGTTTTGAGAATAAAAATCAGGCTAGAAACGATGTTAAATACCTTCCGAGGTCAAAAAGACCCCCTTTAATATCTGCTTTGCAAACAATACAATCCTAAAAAGAGAATGATGATCATACATGAGCCTTTAAACAAAAATTGTTCGAAATCGGCTCAGCGGTACTGGTTATCGGGCGATAATTCCATTTCGGGAACCTTTGCATACGAACAGACACACATATGCCCGTATCCAATATAGTGCAGAGCTTGCCAAAGTTGGAAATTAGCGTCGTGGAAGAAGATCTATTGTTCCAATGGAATTCGGTTTATCTTCCTTGACCAAATCGAAGCCCGAATTTGAACCATATCGAGCATATATGGGACACTATTGGGCGCAAAGTGCATGAAAGGACACCCCAGTTTAAACACATCATGAAATAAACAATACCCTTCGTCAAGAATGGTTGCTGCTTGTTTAGCAACAAACTAGTCGACTTATGGCAGGAATCAGAAGACGTAAAGATGCAGTTATCCGTTTGAATGGAGACTGCGCACAAAGTATAAATTCTTTGGCGTATAACGATCAACAATGATGTGAACAATCATCTACAGATTACTTTTGAAATGTTTGACAATGTAAAGTTCGACTACAGTAAAAGTTGTAAAATGCATTATTTTGTATAAAAACACTTCATTTCGTTACAAAAAAAATGGTAATATTAAACTTTTTTTTCATACATTTTTTGTTCGTTTTAAAGCCAATTACGTTTCAATATTATTTTACAAATATTTTATCCTATTTCTTCCAAAATAAGAGACTGATTTTTCGAGTTTTAAAAAATCAAGGGGATGCAATACTTTTTTCCATGTGTATAGTATTTTAAAGGCGAGTAGGTACAAATCAATTATACATTTCACTTGATAAAGATAAAACAAAACCGCCTTTAATTTTTTTAGCTAACTTGGCCCAAAGGACCACGTGAGCTTTTCCAATCACTTTGCGTCCGTCGTCGATAACTTTTACAAAAATCTTCTCCTCTGAAACTATTGGGCCAAATTAAACTAAACTGGCCGCCATGGCTAAAAATAGAACATAGGGGTAAAATGCAGTTTTTGGCTTTTAACTCAAAAACCAAAGTATTTAGTGCAAATCTGACATGAGTGAATTGTTTATCAGGTTGAGATAATTTTCAGATGAATTGGACAACCCGTTGTTGGGTTGCTGCCCCTGAATTGGTAATTTAAAGGAAATTTTGCTGTTTTTGTTTATTATCTTGAATATTATTATATATAGAGATATAGAGATGCAAATGTTTGCACCTGTCCTAAGTCAGGAATCTGATGTACAGTAGTTGTCGTTTGTTTATGTAATATATACGTGTTTCTCGTTTCTCGTTTTGTTTATATAGATTAGACCGTTGGTTTTCCCGTTTGAATGGTTTTACACTAGTAATTTTGGGGCCCTTTATAGCTTGTTGTTCGGTGTAAGCCAAGGCTCCGTGTTGAAGGCCGTACTTTAACCTATAATGGTTTACTTTTTAAATTGTTATTTGGATGGAGAGTTGTCTCATTGGCACTCACACCACATCTTCCTATATCTATAAACTGTAAACAGTAATAATGTTCGACAAAGTAAGATTTACAAATAAGTCAACATGACCGAAATGGTCAATTGACCCCTTTAGGAGTAATTGCTCTTTATAGTCAATTTTTAACCATTTTTCGTAAATCTTAGTAATCTTTTACAACAATCTTTATCTCTGAAACTACTTAGCCAAATTAATCCAAACTTGGCCACCATCATCTGTGGGGTATCTAGTTGAGAAAATATGTCTGGTGAACTTGCCATCCATCCAAGATGGCCGCTACGGCCAAAAATAGAACACAGGGGTAAAATGCAGTTTTTTTGCTAATAACTCAAAAATCAAAGCATTAAAAGCAATCTGATATGGGGTAAAATTGTAAATCAGGTCAAGATATATCTGCTGTAAAATTTTCAGATGAATCGGACAACCTATTGTTGAGTTGCTGCCCCTGAATTGGTAATTTTAAGGAAAATTTGCTGTTTTTGTTTATTTTATTGAATATTATTATAGAAAGATATAAACTGTAAACAGCAATAAGGTTCAGCTAAGTAAGATCTACAAATAAGTTTTAGTTATCTTTTACAAAAGTCTTCACCTCTGAAACTACTGGGCCAAATTAATCCAAACTTGGCCATCATCATCTTTGGGGTATCTAGTTGAGAAAATGTGTCTGGTGACCCTGTCATCCAATCAAGATGGCCGCCACGGCTACAAATAGAACACGTGTCAGGGTATTTATTCATCCCTCACAACAATAAAAACTCAAAGTACAGATCTGAGGATACTCGCAGTTACCGAAAACAAGTTCAAAGCCACTAACAACTAATAAAAAAACGTGTATCTGAGGCACTGTCTTTCTTGAATTACATTGAAGAAAACAGATACTGATACTAGTACTTAGTACTTGCAACTATCTTGTTAAAAGTCAAATGTATGTTAATGCATCACAATACGGGGCCCAGTAGAATCCCTCAAAAGGTCGCGTTCAGTGTGTCCCACTTTTAAGCAAATTTAATATTACTTTTAAAAAGTCGAAGGTTGTTCTAATGAAGACCCAGATTCGCCCCCAATATCCTAAAGAAGAAGCGGGTCACATTTTGGGCATATTGGAGCTACACGATATCCATATACAGAATGTATTCTGCATTTTATAAATCATATCATAACCCCACCGATTTTTTGGAAATAGTTTGATGAGAAGCTGTATAAAAAATTCCATGTAAAACGTGATGCGAACAAATATAGGAAGGTGTGGTGTGAGTTCCAATGAAACAGCTCTCCATTGCATTAATCGTAAATAAAAAAAAGTTGTTTCCAACCTCGGGACCACCCTCTTGGTCCACCTTTACATACAGACAAATATATTACCTGACACCCTGCAATAATTGTCTCTAAGTGTCGAGCTAATTAGTTGCCTGATTATTGGACTGTCGGATTATTGGGTTGTCGGACTAATGGACTGTCGAACAAGTGGGCTGTCGGAATAAGGGTGTGTAACCCCCTTTATTTCTTTTCAGGTCTTATCACTCTTTGGCGTACTAAATTATAATCCTGGTACCTTTGATAACTTTTTGACTGAGATGAAAATCAAAGTTAAAGACATTTTTGTTCTTAGATATCTATTTATCGTATTGCATTGTCTCTAGCAATTGTTACAGACAGTTACAATCCATTATTCCGACAGCCCATTAGATGCATTTTTCTTAGATTTTTGTTATGACTTCTTAGTCTAGCAGTGATAAGAACTTAAAAATATTAAAAGAGACAAAAAGTCGAAAAATATAAAATATAGGAGTTCACTCGTATAATTTCTTTAAGACTAGTAGATTAGAAGTATTAGTAAGATAATACAAGAGTATATTATGGTAACCCATTTTCAAGACATATCATACTTATACAATATATAAGATAACTCTTTTAAAATCTATACTATCTTATTTAACTTTATAAAATAACTTTATAAGATATCTATTATAAAAGATGTCACATATCGTTTATAAGTTATCTTATGTACTTAATAAGATATCTTTTACAGTTTTTTAGATATCTCATATAAGTAATAGGATATCTTACATGTATATAATTTATGAGATATCTTATAAAGAAAATTATATGTGATATCTTATAAAGTATACGAGATATCTTATAAACTGTACAAGATATCTCATATAATATATAAGATATCTTATAACATATCTCATATAATGTATCTTACAACAGATATAAAATATCTCATATTACATATTAGTTATGTTATGTAATCTGTGTTTATAAGATATCTTATAGGATATCAAAGATATCTTATATACTTATTATATATCAAATATAGTTTATGATATTATACAAATATAGCCTTTGTATGAGGTCGATACAAGGATATATTGACCTGAAAGAAGTATATTGACTGAGGACGAAGTTATATTATTAATTTCCGACCATATTTGAATCAAAATCGTCATTAAGGTTTGTTGGAATTTTATAGATTTTACATTGTCTCCTTGACAATAACAACATATCAGTTTTTTTTTTGACATCTTATGTAATTGAAGATTTTTTTCGTCAAATAATCGATCACAGATATCATGTGTTTCAAAACGTTAAACAATATCCTGAAATTCATTACATGACGTCACAAAGAATATCGGTTTTTTAGATATTCTAAAAATAACCGTGCGATATGCTTTTTGACGGTCAATATGCTTTTTGCTATCCGCCGTTTTCTCTCTACATTCGAAAATATAGTTTAACATGTGACTATCCCTAAACGAATCAAATTTGTTAAAATATACGAATTAATAATATATCTTAATATAGTTTATAAGATAGTTCATATTGTTTATCAGATATCTTTTATAGTTGATGATAATATCTTATATAGTTTACAAGAAGGCTCATATAGTTTATTAGATATCTTATTAAAAATATATATGAGATATCTTAAAAACAATATAAAAGAACTGCCCACTGTTGACAGTAGTAACACTATAGTGTACCAACACAAATTCCTGCATTTATTCTTTAAAAAGGTACATTCTGTATATGCCTATCCAAAGTTCTAATATACAAATTGCTTATATTAAACGTTTTATATTATATAATACGAAGCCTTCAAACCCAAGGTCGTAGCCCGTCTGGGCATTTTTATTACATATGATTCATCATCGAATAAACCTGGGGAATCTAAGGTGAAATTGAAATATGTGATGATATAAAAAAAAAAAAAGAAAAAAAAGAAGATGTGGTATGATAGCCAATGAGACAACTATTCACAAAAGACCAAAATGACACAAACATTAACAACTATAGGTCAACATACGGCCTTCAACAATGAGCAAAGCCCATACCGCATAGTCAGCTATAAAAGGCCCCGATTAGACAATGTAAAACAATTCAAACGAGTGATGAACCTTGTTATGCACTGGCCTGTTTAAAATTTGTGCCAGTTTTAAATACACTGTAATACGCAAATGTGCAACTTCCGTGTGTCAAAATGACGAACAGGTTCTGATAGTAGTTAACGGGTTTCGTCCCTGCGTCGACACTTTTTATGAACAAACTTATGTCTACTATTGTTTGATTAGTATTGATATCTAGCACCCTATGCTGTTATAAACAAGTGAAAATAATTAAAATAATTAATTATCTTTTTACTAGATATAATTTAAACAACAGTCATATGCAAATCAAATATTAGGTTATAATAATCTATTTTATTATCTTTATAACAGTTATAGGAACTGAAATAATGCTTTAGTATTACAGTTACTTACTGTGCGCAATACAAACATCAATAAACGAATTACTTTGATAATATTTTGATATATAATTTACTGTTGTCACCGAATAATATCAACACATCAATAAATTTCTATTTCTAAGTCCAAGGCTAGTCAAGATATGCATAAATTCTGGATCTAGATATCCAGCGCGCGCCCTCCTTGAAATTGGAGCAGAGACACATCCTCTCGTTTGAAAAAAACAACATGGATTATCAATTAGTTAAGGATGTTCGCTATTCTGTTACAAAATAAAAAGTTGAAGTCCGTCATTAATTGATAGACAAAAACGGAGGTAATATACATCTCTGATTTTGAGTTATTTCAAGCAACTGAAAATATTGTAGGGAACGATATTTTCTAGATTTTTCATACATTAGAAATTAACGTTTTTGTCCTACAAAAGTTACGAAAAAGCTATAATTATTTTATCAGATCTAAAAGTCTTGTGTGCTATACGTAATAAAATTATGACAAAATTAGGGATATTGAGCATGAAATTATTTATTGGCACAAGATGGATAAAATCAGAGGATTCAGAATATCTGACAAAAGTAAAAAAAACGTCAAGGTCAGCAAACTTCTTTAATCCATTTTTGGAAACCGATATTACGGATTATCATTCCAAGATTACGGATGGGGAATCGGAGATCAAGACTTTGGAAACCGAGATAGCGGGTTCAAATATATAATAATTTAAACAAAATTAAGAATAGAGAAAACCTGTCAAAAATATAGAACATAAAATTAAATATTTAGAATAACTTCTAAAGTTAAAGACTAATAATTACATTAGATGTATGTTTCATTATAATACGTTATTCTGATTGGCCAGCTGCACAGCACGTGTTATTCCGTAAGCAATTGCATTGCACAATAAACCTTATCATTCATGATAACACGAGGTCCCGCAATAAAGTCCACACTCAGGTGAATTAAATAAAAAAATGATAAAAATCGTGTTTTCATTATCCTAGCTAAAAAATGTAATTATAAGTATTGAATGCTTCTTTTTGTAACTTTATAGGGTTGTAAAAGCGTTGACCGTGCGCACATTTTTAGAATGAAGCGCTTCCGCGCTTCATACAAAATGTACTTCTGTCAACGCTTTTACACCCCAATAAATTCACAAAAAGAAGCATTCAATTCTTAAGTGTAAACATACATCTATTACCGGAGAGTTCAATGTCCACAATAGAATTATCAAGTTACAGAATATCCATTGTTTCTAAAGATAAAAAAAAATGAGCAAAAAATAAATAAGGAATATAGATGGGAAGACCCTCTACCCCTCCACCCCCGATTAATACCCTTGTAAAGGGGGGTATGATATGTGAAGTAATGTACATGTACAAGAAAATATTTGTGTTGCCACAATCCTTTATCTTGGCCAAGACCTTTGAATCGGAACAAAGAAATGATATGAAAAGAAGTGGCAATGTTCCCCTAATACCTAACGGATCATTCTTATGTTTTAAAACAAAAGAAAAACGAACTAGGATTACCAAAAAAACAATATAATGTTCATTTATTGTCGCCTTATTAGTCAGACATAATCCTGTGTCCTATCTCCTTACACGAGACTGTTTATGTGCGTTTATTACAAATGGAACCTCATATACATTTGTTTTCTTTTCCTTATTGCTACAAATAACGAAAAGTGGCTGGAACACATGTATAACTTACGTGAAAGTGATGGAAGCAAGCCGTAGGCATTTGGTAAAAATAGCAACAGATCACTATTTCTGAATAATTTTCAATAGAGTCCTAACTTCTGCAAACATGAATACATTGGAGTCTATGGTTATTACAGAAAATTCGTTTGTGTCTTTTTTATAGAGTGTTCAGTACCTGATTGGTAAGGAACCATATTGACTATTGATTTTCATATCAATAAACTTTCAAGAAAAAATACTGCATGTCGTACAGTTCAATTTCGACAACTTAGGCAGTCAAAATATCCAAAAAGTATCACTAGTTTTTCGATGTGCAAGTCATGTCAACAAATTCATATCCTTGGGGTCTACACTTTTATTTTCAATTCAATGATAAAGAAAGCCTTTCACCACTGGAGGAAAGCGGCTGTCCGTAACTTCCGTGTTACACGCTGTCAATAAAAAGAGCAGCTTATTAAAGTAAAGTAAAGTATTTTCTTTAAATTGTGTGTAACATAAATATATTGAGATACTGTTAACAGTTCCTCTCTTTGTTTTTCTATGATATCATAATAATAACAGGGTTTTTTTTAACTGACAAAAAACAGTTTTTTTTAATTTAATTTCAGATGAGCTAAAACCACCTGAAAATGTTAAAATTAATGTGATCGGAGAAACTGCTAATATCTCATGGACAAACGCAAAAAGCCAAGAGATTAATACTTCGGTGATTTCTCTATTTGATTCAAAAGGAGACAAAGTGGCAATCGACTCGTCAAAGTACTATAAGTATGTAAAATTTCCAGTAACAAGCTGTGTGATAGTCAATCTAATGTTATGTTCAGAATATGTTGTCAACATAGAATACATAAGTCGAGGAGTGTGGTCAGGCGCAACCGAACAGAAGTTTTGGATGACAAGTAAGTTTTATTTTCTGGCTGTATTTATTTAAAATTATTGTTGTATATTTAACATCCATAGTCTCAAGTTTTTTTTGTTATCGTTTCCAAAATTGATAACATGTTTCTGTTGTGATCTTTTATGATTTCTGATTGGGGGATTGCAAATGCAATTGCTTAATTTGCTCTCGTCATTACAGGGTGATGTTATATTTGCAATAGCAGGTTGCTTGCAAAAAAAAACTTCGAAGCGCACCCAGTTTGCTGCCTAAAATTTAAACGGTTTGTCTTGCATAGCAGTATGGCTTTGTTGTTCAACAACGATTATTTGCAATATTCTTTATATACATTGTATGTGTATCTAATATTGTGCCATTCCCTCTAAACACATACTAACTGTATGTGTTTTTCGCACATGTTGTCCTAAAATGCATATATCATCCCTCCTTAATAAATGTTCTGCAATATGAATATGAATTTCATTCATTCGAAGATAACTTTCTTGTTGATCGATGCAACATTTTCATGTATATTAATTATTGAATGATGAATAAAACCCAATAACCTAACTTAATAATTGCAAAAAAAAGGCGAAAGATCCCACAGGGTGGGGGGGGGGGGGGGCAAAAATAAAACAAAACCGACCAAATGACAGTTAACATACATGTAACACCACGTAGAAAACTAAGATCTGTGCAACACGATCCACATTAAATACAACAAAACTGGATAACTAGTCTTATTTAGACAAAATATTTTCATAATTGAAAACAAAATGAAGTATTCAGATATAACTGATATTGTTGACAAGACGAATATTTCAAACCATAGATCGTACATTTAGATAAATATGCTTGGTTCCCTTTTACACACAAAGTCAATAGAACAGAGGGCATGGAGACTTGGAATTGGCGCGTTACGTTGACACGAATTCGTTCTACGTTTCCGCGGGGGGGGGGGGGGGGGAACATACGATTGCACGAAGTTTACCTGTTGAAAAATCAATATATATATATATATATATATTATACTATATCAAATATAAAT
Organism: Mytilus trossulus; assembly: GCF_036588685.1. Lineage (NCBI taxonomy): Eukaryota > Metazoa > Mollusca > Bivalvia > Mytilida > Mytilidae > Mytilus > Mytilus trossulus. The sequence goes on along the minus strand of NC_086378.1, from coordinate 53,864,043 downwards.
CCTTGATTTTTTTATATTCCTTTAATTTAAAAAAACAAACTGAAACTTTCTCGTGACCAGAGAGTCGAAATATCTACCAGTAATGTGTGTGAGTTAGATCTGTTATTATATTATTTCCGAATATATCATATAAACATGTATGTCTGGTTTGTTCACGAATATTTACCTTGAATAATTCTTTCGGATTAATCAATGTGTTTTATTGATGACTGTATATCTCAGCTGTTCCGCTCTTAATATTCAATATATTTCATAGAACACATCCGACAGGATACTCATTTTCCTAAACAAAAACGTAAAATACAGGTTATTCTAAGGATTAAATCACAAGCATGTAAAAACTCATGTAAATTACTGTGATTTCGTTAATTTCAATGTATATATTTCAACGAAAAAGCAAGGTCCGTGATCCTCTGTTTTGTATTTAAATTTGAAAGTACATTAACATATTTAAGAGTCTTTTACAGAAGTTAAAGAAAAATATATCGTCTAACATTTAGACACCCAAAGCGAGTTACCATAATTCTTTGTTTCATCTATTTTCCCCCTTAACTCTGTTTACTTATGTTCAGGAACAAATGTATGGCCTGTTCATTAAATTTACAAATAATTCATGGTGGCTTGAATTTATCGTGATTTTACCACAGGTTTGTTCTTTTTCATAGTCTATGTTAAATATCTTTAAAATATCCAAATATTTAGTCAGAGATATTAAAGAAAATGTAGCAAGACGTTGGTTGATGCACATATTTTAATTTAAGCGACTTGCAGTTCATTGTGTTTTATTATGACATTCATACTACAAAATGTATAAAACTATGTTGGTGGGTCGTTTCTATAAATGCAAGAATAAAAACAAGCAGCTAAACTGCATGTTCTGAAGTTAACATACAGAAGGCGTTTTGTTCTTGTCATTTGTTTGATGGTAAAAGAACAATTTGGATAAAAAAAATATTTGAAATATTCCTAAAAACGTCCTAGTTAACATTATGTCTTCGTTGTGTGAAAAAATAATTAACATACATAATCCAGTGGTTGTCGTTTGTTTATGTGTTACATATTTGTTTTGTGTTCATTTTTGTCAATAAATAAGGCCGTTAGTTTTCTCGTTTGAATTGTTTTACATTGTCTTATCGGGGCCTTTTATAGCTGACTATGCGGTATGGGCTTTGCTCATTGTTGACGGCCGTATGGTGACCTATAGATGTTAATCTTTGTGTCATTTTGATCTTTTGTGGATGGTTATCTCATTGACATTCATAATACATCTTCTTTTTATTTAACTAAAAGCTTAAATCATACATCAAAACGGCACTATACCACAATGTCAATAAATGGATTGAAATAGGATAAAAAGAACAATAATATAATTATGCCAAATACGGATAAATCAGCATGTGCAATTATACTGGTGACGTTGTCCTTTCGATATAAATCAGAAGTTAACATTGCTTTTCTAACAATGTCAAAACGAGGCCAATAAGGAAAAAATGTATTAACCCATTGGCTAATACGGGACGTTCACTCCCGGTTTCATTTTATTTACGCCAGTCAACTTTTAACATATCTGTATGCATAAAATACATTTAAATTGAATTTCATCTTTTTCAACTAAATAACATAAACAAAAGTTTAAATATTGCTGAGTGTTAGTGACGGCTTAAAACATAAATATTTCTCAGTCTTTTCGGAGTATAATCTACAGAACGCATAAGATTCTAGAGAAAGAATATTTAAACTGTCTTTTTTTTTCGATTGTTAAAAAAGTAACTTGTGAGATCATAGTTAAAAGGTTACATTTCACGATATATGGTAACGTTTGATGATAATTTCAAAATATGATTTTTTTTTTGGTTCATTAAGAACAAATGACGAGTGATATTTAGAGTGTATGAAGGTTATTATAATTATTGTTTCTTTTCTAATTTTATTTATTTTTATTTCTTTTTTTAAATTTGTTCCTTTCGATTGTATCATTGCAATATTAACATCGATATTATCTTTTAGGCAATACTATCAACGCTGACCCCAATGAAGATGTTGCCTTAGCTTGGACGACACACAGATCGGATTTTTTCAAAGTTTTTACGCCGTTGATGTATATCATATATAATGTCCAAGGCAGTATAATTCCTAATTCTCAATCTACAAAATACAAATATGACATTTCAACAACGGATTTCCAAACGATCAATATCACCATTATCAATGTGAACGAGACAGATGCTGGACTGTACATCACGAAAGAAGATAATACAGATGGATGCTGTTTGTTAGTTGTAACAGGTATGTTATACATATATATTTTCAATATGAAGATTTTTTTTTAGCTCATCATACGTTTCTTACAAAAAGAATTATTGCTTTTGTTGATGATAGCTATGTAATCTCTTTTATTGTGACCAACCAGTTCAAAATTAGTAGCTGGTGCTTCCAAAATATTTTTTTCTCTCTCTGTGTTCAATATTCTGTGTCCAGATTTTGGTTAGCTCTATTTTTTTGAAAGTATGTGTTTTCCAAAGAAAGGTGTCATATGGTTGGGTAATTTCTTTTATTGCGTCTTTTCTGAAATTATGTTTCTCGTAAAATAAAATATAAGACGGGATTTCTTGTCCAACCTTTTTATTTTTATATAGTTATCGAACCTTAATGTACGTTTTGAAAATAACGCTTATCGACATGTGACTGATATTCCTACGGGGACAACTTGCACCCAAATTAAAAGCAACATTGGAATTGTATTGAAATGAATCGCAGTTCAAAGTCACATTCCGTCGTCGTCGTCGTCGGCGGCGTCCACAAATATTCACTCTGTGGTTAAAGTTTTTAAAATTTAAATAACTTTCTTGAACTATACTGGATTTCCACCACACTTGGACAAAAGCTTGTTTATGATCATAAGATAGTATCCAGAAGTCAATTTTGTAAAAATAAAATTCCATTTTTTTCTGTATTTTACTTATAAATGGACTTAGTTTTTTTCTGCGAGAAACATAACATTCACTCTGTGGTTAAGTTTTTATAATTTTAATAACTTTCTAAAGCTATCCTGGGTTTGTACCAAACTTGGACAGAAAATTGTTTATGATCATAGGATAGTATCAGAAGTAAATTTTGTAAAAATAGAATTCCATTGTTTCCGTATTTTACTTTTAAATGGACTTAGATTTTCTGTGGGAAAACATTACATTCACTCTGTGGTTAAAGTTTTTTTTAAATTTAAATAACTTTCTTAAAGTATCCTGGGTTTGTATCAACTTTGGACAGACGCTTATTTATGATTATAAGATAGTATCCAGAAGCAAATTTTGTGAAAGATAACTCCATTTGTATGTGTTTTATTTTTAAATGGACTTAGATTTTTTTCCAGTTTACATTACATAGTCTGCAGTTATAGTTTTCAAAACATTTATTAGATTCATTAACTATCCTAGATTTTTACCAAACTTATAACGAAAAATCCATAATCAAATGGCAAAATCAAAAGCTCAAACACATCAAACGAATATATAACAACTGTCATATTCCTGACTTGGTACAGCACAACATCAAAAACATGTAAAGATCAGTGGTAATTCGCTTATCGGTTCGAGGCATAACCGCAACTAACATATAAACAATAGGCATCGCCATAGAAGTACTCTCGTTTTCTGGCAGCTAGTGAAAAAAAACTACAACTATAAATAGATTATGTTCTCTCTGAATTTTTTTCAGTCAGTACACATCAAACGGGCTTATCGTAATGAAGTTCTAAAAAATCTGCATATTTAGCAACATATATTAAGTAATGTTATGTTTTTTTCAAAATTAAAAACAATGTTAACACCCATAAAACAACCTGCAAAACGACTGCAAAAAAGTTGTTATATATACAGACCGTAAGAAGGAGCCAAAAGGAAAAGTTAAACATCAGAAACGATAAAATATTTGTCGTAAATTTAAAGTTCGTAGAAAAATAAGACGATTTGGAATTTGATTGTTTAAATCAAAACAAAATAAAATTGTAAGGGTTCCGCGGAACCCAGTGTCTTGCCTACTTTTGCTGTAAATTGCAGGATCATCAAAAATGAGGAAATAAATCAATACAAATTTTCCTCTTGATATTATCTTATGATTGTGTGAAGCTAAAGTTTTCAAAACATTTATTAGATTCATTAACTATATTAGATTTTCACCAAACTTGGACACAACTGCTATATTTGAAGGACGAACAATTTCCTTTGATTGCTTGCATCCAATTTCGTTGCACTTTGGTTGAAAATTGTCCTACTGACTATCTCCTTATTTTTGTCGAGCCTTCGACTTTTCTCGAAAAAGCGAGACTAAGCGAGGATACGTTCCGTCGTCGTCGGAGTTGTCGGCGTCGGCGTCCACAAATATTCACTCTGTGGTAAAAGTTTTTGAAATTTTAAGAACTTTCTTAAACTATACTGGATTACTTCCAAACGTGGACAGAAGCTTGTTTGAAATCATAAGATAGTATCCAGAAGTAAATTTTGTAAAAATAATTTCCATTTTGTTTTCTTTTTTTTCCGTATTTTACTTATAAATTGACTTAGTTTTCTGCGGGGAAACATTACTTTCACTCTGTGGTTAAATATTTTAAAATTTTGATAATTTTCTTAAACTATCCTGGGTTTATACCAAAAAAGGACAGAAGCTTGTTTAAGATCAAAAGATAATATACAGTTGTAAATTTTGTTATAAAAATAAATCCGGTTTTTCCGTATTTAAGTTTTAAATGGACTTTCTGCCAGGAAACAACACATTCACTATGTGGTTAAATTAAAAAAAAAAATATCTTTCTTATACTACTTTTAATTTTTTAACTATCCTGGATAATTACCAAACTTGGACAAAATCTTCTTACAATCAAAAGAGAGTATCAAGATGAATATTTTTATTGTTTTTTTTTCTCATTTTTTTTTAGCCTGTAATTTACAGCAAAAGTAGGCTAGACACTGGTTTCCGCGGAACCATTACAAATTTTTATGTTAAGCAAGAAAATAATTTCAAATTATATTTGAGTATCAGTAAGGACTATAAGCGTCATATGCACATGCATTGTACTAGTAATTATGTTCTAATCCGTAACCTCAACCGAACATAAAACATTTATCAATATAATACAAAACTCTCACATGGGACTAGCCACTTGCAAAGGTCAAGTGCATTTTTATTCAGGTAATAAGTAATCGTAATTCATTTTATATAAATGAGAATAATGAAAATAGTCTTGTCTCTAACTAGCACTGCAACATCAATATTTGCGACTCTTCTTGGACTATCAACCTGTAAATAAATAATTTTCATAATTTTTTATTTGGAAAAAAGCATCTAGAGCACTTGACTGCAATGATTCGAATGACTTTAACTACTATCAGACCACCCGTGCATGTATTCTTCCCGCATACTTTATTTATCCAATCAAACAGACCTTTCTATAAATAGCATAAACACATGTTCATTATAAAACAATACAAACTAGCATCGATATATGTACAACTTTGATAAATATAATTAAGATATATGTTGTATTTTTTCATCCGTTCTATTTTGTTTGTCTTTTTTAATACAAAAGGACGTCGACTTCGCAAATTACAATTAATAATATAGTTCAAATGTTCTTATGAGACTTCTGGAAAACCAAGATTTTAGGAGCTTCTTTTTCTTTTCATAATTTTAGAGGACAACATACGATCAACGGTTTTGACTTCATTTGCTTATTTACGTAATATCGAGCATATTGAGTGTTACTGTTGTTATTTCGACAATGAGTTTTTTAGTTGTGTGTTATTTTGTTGCTATGTTCAATTCAAATAAGCACATGGTTTTCAGAAGAACTGAAACATATGCACGTCTTTATAATGGATACATTATATTTATTATAGTCAATTCGTACCCTAACAATTTCATAACCTGCCAAAAAACATTTCGTACCTTGACCATTTCGTACATCATGGAAGATTTTAACCTAGTCAGTGTTTTAAACTTTATTTACAAAAGTGCACTAATATAATAGGAAGAAAAAATGCATTATTAACTAATCGAGCACATATTATGCACACATAGGAGTGAGTCAACCGATGAAGTATTTGTCATTTCCGCAGTGTACCTTCACTTACTGGCATAGCTTTAATTTGTTCAAGTAATTGGTTAACGTTTAATTAACCAACCATTGAATTCTTTTTAAAATTACATAAAAAGGATAACAAAAATTATTCAATATCCAACTATTTGGAAAAAGATCAGACATATAAACATGAAATAACCTATACACGATTCCGAATAGCTTTCCCTAAATTAAGATATACTTTCATACAAAGACAAACTATTAAATCTACGATATAACGGACGAGTCTTTACTTCCTTTTGTTAATTTTCATTTTTATTGAAAGATTTCATATATTCAAACTCTTTTAGTGAATGAAGTTATATTTAAGATTTCAATGAAATCAATCTTTGTATCACAGGTATACAATTAAGTCAAGGACTTCGTAACAACAAATTACTCAAAACCATTAATAAATTATTGTATAGATACAAAGATTTGGTATGTATTGTTGGGTCTTCATTGCTCTAGAACTTCGTACTTCGTTTCCTCTTTTTACATGTTTTACCTCTTTTTTATTCGAGCGTCAATGATCAGTCTTTAGCGTAAAACAATATAAGCCTGAAATCCTTGATGAGTTAATCGGAAGTTTGTTGGACTTTGGATAACACATCATATGTTTACGGTGATGCTTTTTTAGAATTCGTAAATTGTAGATACGATCCTAGCATGATTTTCGATACTTTGAAATAACTCATTCTAAAGGATGAGAAAATTTACATAAATGTAGCCCGTTCAATTGTTTTATAGTTTGGTTGTACATGTATGTTATGCCGGCTTTTTACAGTCCTAAGTTAGATGAGAGATGGGCGTTCAAAAATATCACTGAATATATATTTAACTCCGTCAATTTTTTAAGTTTTGTGGTAAATAAGGAGTCTGGTATGATATTGCTGTCTTTTGCTGCTGCATTTCATACAAAAATATATTTTAATCTGTTTATATATATTTTAGCAAAACCAATGAAACCAACGTTAACCCTTAACACTGAGCATCCATTCGTCGGTGATAACATTACCTTAACATGTCATTCAATGGTACAACGGTGGCCTACTGGATATATGACTTCCCACCTGTCATATCAGTTTAATGGAAGCCCTCGAGGAGTATCTGTCAATAATAAGTTAACAATACACTCACTTACTATGTCGGATGAAGGAAAAAACATATCATGTCAGGCAACTGATGACCTTCAGAAAGCTTCTATCAAGAGTGATGCTATTACTTTGGATCCTTATTGTAAGTAGTTTATGATATATAAATATTTGACATCACTTGTTAGGTGATAGACATGACTTATTTCCGAAGCAAAATGTTCGGCTCTCCAAATTTCCCGAAGTCCTGCATTTGATCGTCGGATTTCAGAGCATCGTTCCTTGCTTGGCAGTCAATTTACAAGCGAGTCATTTAAATGATATGCTCATTATCTATACAAGAGGCTTTTCCGAGCGTTTTGAATATTTAAAATTTAACTGTCGAGAGTGGATAAATATCTTATTACACGAGATTTGGTGGTGGAATCTGTTTCTCTAATGATTTTCTAACATTATGCAGGCAATCTTATTCCTTCTTTTCGAATGATCTGCAAAAAGATGTGTTCTTTCTATGTGACGTCATCAGACAGGGCGCCTTTTTTCATGCCGTCACAAAGGAAATTGAGAGGAATGCACGAAAATTCGACGTCATAATCGGATTTGAACCAATGAAGAACTGAGATCAAACGAACCACACGTTGGCTAATTTTTTTATACAATGGGTACAGAAAGGGATAAATTGACGAAGAATTACACAAACTATTATATCCAAAATATCTTCAAACATAAATTAATCTTGTTGTTTTACTTTGACATTTATATTACATATTTTCCGTTGAAATGAAAGATAGCATAGATATTATATATCTAAAGCAGTTACCTGTTCAAAGAATAATCATTCAACTACTAGTATCTACTAGAAGATCTGTACCATGTACACGTTCATTAATGTGCAACCCTTCTTAAATAACAGAGTTCCCGTCCGCGTAATGATGCAGTTCGATTTATTGTATTGTTTTGTATTAGTATATATATGCGTTAACTGTATCTTAGTGTTTTGCTTATTTGTCATGTGAAGTCTGTCCTGCTTTTACCTCTTCTTTAAGTTTAAGCCTCTTTATCCTTTTGATTGATTTTTTTATGATTTGTATCATATTTATTTAATTGATGTAGATGGTCCGGATAATATTGTGCTGAAACCTGGAAACACAGCTCTCAATATTACAAAAGGAAGTATATTAGGCCCTATTAGTTGTACTGTAACCTGTTATCCGAAATGTTTATTCGAATGGAGACTTAACAGAACAGGTACTTTTGAAGATGTCCTTTCCAGTGAAATTCTTGTTGTAGCAAGTATAAAGGAGAATCAGGCCGGGATCTACCGTTGTTTAGTTGTTCATCCTTCTAACAAAACTCGTCTTAGAAGAACAGATATATCAGTGAATGTGCAGTGTAAGTATTAACATTGAAATATCTCCATCACAAAGGTTCGAGATAAATACACTTATATACAACTGGGACAACTTAATACTTACATTTTTATAGATCCATTAGATAGGTGACAGTGATACAATGGAATGATTTTCATGTTTACCGTAATTTAAACTGTACTTAATTATTTATTTTTAAAATTTGTACAAAATGTTTACATTTTAGATTGTCGTGTTTGAATCTATACGTTTCATTGACATAGACAATAGTTTGGATTCTGAATGGTTTATTTTTTCTTATTCTATATAGATAAAAATGTTTAAAAAGATGTGGTATGAGTGCCAATGAGACATCTCTCGATCCAGTCACAATTTCTAAAAGTAAAACATTATGGGTCAAAGTACGGTCTTCAACACGGTCACACCGAACTGCAAGCCATTAAGTGACTAGTGTAAAACCATTCAAACGGGAAAACTAACAGTCTAATCTATATATAAAACAAGACACATGTATGAACCACATCAACAAACTACAACCACTGCACATTATGTTCCTGACTTAGGAGATATGCAAACAAATGCAGCGGGTTTAAACGTTTTAAAAGGTTCCAACCTTCACCCATACCTGACACAATGAAGTAACATAACAACATAGAAAGACATACTATAAAATGTCAATTGAAATGGCTAAACTAAATCAAAAGACATATGCACGCAAAAAAGTGTTACTACACTGAACGAATAAATTTGATCTTTGACACAAAATCAATAAAATAAAGGGTAAGATAATAAACAATTTCAAAAACTCAACTAAACCTTGAACAAATGCCGTCAATAAGGATGTAAACTTTGAACAAAATGCCGCCAAATAGAGTTATGTACACACTGTGACAGGTAAATGAAACTATTTTTTTTTTAAGTAATTGAGAACAGAAATATGTCTTTACAAAATGAATAATTTTGTTGTTCACAGTACGAAAACAGGAGTGAAAATTCATAGTCATACCAATAAGTAACAGTAAATGACAAAAAAAAACATTACAAATTGCATCAACAGGTCAAATTAACACAAAAGAACGATTTGACAAAAATCTTGCAGCTACTAAAATCAAGTATCAATCCAAAAACAATTAAGAAAAGAATTTATGCATCAGAGACTAAAATCAACTAAATCACATCCCAGGGATTCAGTTATTTAATGACATGGACAGTCAAAGAAGACATGACTTGCGCAATGTCAAAAATAAAAGTATCGACAGTCAGAAAGATAGTTACATGTAGGAGTTAAGTTTTATATAAAAAATAAACTTTAGTGTGTATTTACTAATATTTTTATTATAAATAATTATAATTTGCGTGCTTTTAGTACCATTTTACCGCAAAATTATGTTTTTAATAAGTATTCTACAGGAACATCAACATTTACTAATTAAATCGTTGTATCGATTTAAGAATGTAGTTAAGTAATTTAGTAATGTATGGTAACAAAATTCCCGACTTAATAATTCACCAGTGAAGCATTGATTATTGTGGATTCATTTTTATTCGTGGTATACCAATTTTTGTAGGTTTCGTGGGTCACAGCGAACCAAGAATTTACGAATTCAACGAAAAATAATTCAACTAATGCGTATGAAGTCGGATGTTTATTTCCGGTTATGTTATACAGTTCTAGCATAGTGTTGACTAGCGATAAACATTGTAACATAACACGTGTCCTTTATTGAAAGAAGATACAAAAGTCAAGTATTTTGATTAAATCTATAATAAATATATTGAATATTAGTAATAATTTACATTTTAAAATTGATTGAAACAGTTCATGGAAAATAACTGCAAGTTGTTAATAACCATGTCATAGTTTGGTGTTTACCAGTGATTAAAAATCAATAGAATTTAGTACCAGAATATTGCCCGTAGGTGATATTGTTTATGACAGTTTCACCCTCACCTGCCCCTATATATAATGCTAAAATTGATTTCGACTTGTCACAAAATTTGTCCTGAAAAAATCAATAGCCCCCGCCAAACCTCCCCCCCCCTTCTCCCCTCTCTTCCCCAAAAAAACGAAGTAAATAGTTGCTGCCTAATTCATTTGAAAAGGTCTTCCCGAATCGACTTGACGTACACAGAAATATTCGCCACTGGTCTTTACTCAAACAACGATTCACGCAAAAATGCATGACTAAAAAAGTGTGGGGTAAATGATATGTTTGTCAAGTATCTCAGATCCGTTAGATAACACGTAAAATAAAGAAATAAACGTTACCTATTCTTTTACCAATACTCCTTGGAGAAGAAATACCATTTGAAATAAACAGAAAAGATAAAAATGTAGTGATCCCTAATATCTCATACTTTTTTTCGGCTGTAAACACGCTGCTGCAGCTAACGTTTTCTAATGCGTATTATAATACAACGTCCCTATTACGCTTTGTTAACAAAGCCATGTTCTAATGAGCACAAAAAATATGTTTGACACATGAGCACGGACTTACTGTTTTATTAACGTTGTTTCCATCGTTATTCTTTTAAATATTTACATTTAAGCAGCTAACATAAACTTTTATTATATATTTTTATCAAACATATATTTGCCCTGCTCGTAGTTTTTAAACTTATCAACTATGAAATGTAATATACAGACTCCTCGGGGAGGACACGGGAAACCAAACATTCTTTCGGTATTTTTCGTACGCTTCAACCTATAAATCTATTGTATTTGTCATATTAGAATCGAAATAATTCCTTTATGTCATGCTCTATGCTCATTTTAACATGGGTAGGCATTATATTTGACCACATTTTACACCTCGCTAACGTTCAGTGTAAAATATCGACAAATATAATGCATACCCATGTTAAAATGAGCATAGAGCATGACATGAAGGAATTATTTCTTAAATCGAGACATCTCTTACTAGTATATTCAAACTACTGCAAATTATAAAAATGGCTTTCTTAAAGTAGCAATCACTTAACTTGAAAAAGGGGGAGGGTTATTTTTTTTTTTATCTGAGTTAGATATTTTTTTCGCGCGTACGTTGTTATTTCCTTTTTCGATGATGGGGATCAAATACATTTTTTTTTCAATATTTAACACTATAATATATGGTGAAACTCTTGATTCAGAATATTTTTTTATCATCTGTATGACCATTTTTTTTATATCAAATTGGGGATCGGAATATTTCAATTCCCACCCCACCTTCTTTTGATGTCAAATGGTTGTTCCCTTACCGCTAGAAAAATTTTGAATTCAGTTCTACCTAATGAACATTTAAATGACATATAGTTTACAAGTGGGAACAAATCTTATGTACAGGTAGCTAAACAAGGTGTATAGATGTGAACAAATGTAATGTGAAACCAGTGTACACTACACTAAACTAATTGTAAACATGTTTACTCTACACGACGTTTGGTGTGGACACGGCCTTATACTTATATCACTGTTAATTATATCGTGATTAGGGAAATGAGCTTTCAATCATAAAGTTTTTACTGCCTTAGACAAGCATTTATAAATTATAAAACAAACAAATAATTAGTTGTCTCTTTCCATTATTGTAATCGAAGTTTTCAATGAACACTCTAACCTAGAATGACGAAACGAGAATTTTGACAATTCAAAACTTTTTCAATGATTTTTTTCTTTTTTGTTTTGTTTTATTATTGATCAAACCAAGAAGGTTATATAATCCCTTCAACTCAATAAACAAAACTCAACGAATTACGTATCTAATTTTGTGTTGTTGTAATCAGCGATCCACGAATTTACGTATACCACGAAACGTCTACGTTCGTTAAAATCTATATGACGACACTACACACACGGGCATAACGAAAGAGTTGGGATATATAAGGTAGCAATACACAAAAAAGGAATTTAGTTTAGCATTTTGGCCACGATGGATTTTTCAAATAGGAAAGTTATTGTGTAATGCGGGTTTCACACATTGCCGATTATTGCTCCCGTTTGAGATCAGACAGAGATACGACGCGAAAAATAAAAAAGTCGGATTACTATCCTCAATTATCTGGAATGTCCCATCATTGTCTGAACGCAGTCGTTTAAGTTCGTAACAGATTTCTACGGGTCGGGAAGGTTCCGAATAGTTCGGCGAAGCACCCCAACAGTTAGATGCGTCCCGTATTATTCGAGGAAACAGCCGATTTTGTCTAGTCCGATTACAATCGTGCCTATGTCTTGACGGATTCTACTATATCGGATCAAATTCCTAACAATGTTCTGTGTATTCTTGACGGTGTCCTGTAGAACGGAAATGATTTGGAGAAATTTCTCATTAGTGTTTTTCTGCCGATTGAGTTTAAATTGCATCAAGATCTTTACGAAGATTTCATGTTACATTTTGGCATACATAACATGTATAGTTAAATCAGATGTAAGAAATTGCTTCCCTATCACCAAGTTTTCTAATCAAGTCTTTGGTATGCATTAGCATGATTATTAACATTTGGGGCAATATGCGCAATTGTTTCTAAATAGGCCGTAATGGTAACGTTTTCTTCTGTTGCTCAGTCCATATCGTAAACTTGTATATGTATGATGGCTTGTTTCGAAGCTGAGACATTTTTACATATGTGGTTAAATTTTCGGGGTACGAAGTGTGATTCATTTTTCCGTAAATTAGCAAACCCCGAGTATCCTTTTGCGATGTGGCTCCTCATGGTAAAAAATCCCATTTTTAACACAATAAGTGCATTGAAAATTTAATACTTTGAATACATTTAATAGCTCCATAGTTTTTACACATTTATTCTGTGTTCCCCTACTTCCTGAATTAACACAAATGGTTCAGCTCAGTCATTTTGTTATTATAGAAATGTGTCAAATATCACTACACAGAGATTTTTCGTTTACACGTGACTTTTGTGTTCCTCATTTCAAGGCGCATTAGGGGTATTGTCCCATATTGAAATCCATAGTTCTGATTTTTCCAAATATTTTTAGATTATCTTCATCGGTATGACATTCTGAATAAATCTGTGTATTTTTGTCCATTTCTGAAAAAAAATAAAGTCGTTTTAGCACTATATGGCAATGACAATTTTATCACTATATTCATTTGTTTTGAATTCACTGTGTATGTATAATTATTTTCTTCCCATATACCTTCACTAGTCAAAACAAGGACAAAACTTCTGATGATAACCTTAAATTACAATACACAGACCCTGTTTAAGCATTTCATAACATTTTCTTGTGTCTAAAAGTACATTTTGACATAGAAATTATGCAAAAATGTAGATTTTATAAAAAAAAAACCACCAAAATGATTGTTCTTACTAGTGGACATCTGGTATCTCATACAGTGGAAAACCCTCTAAACTACTGGGAAAGTCATTCTTATCATATAATTAGAGTGCAATGAAGTGTAAATTTTCATAACATGTCCTTTCACATAATTCTATTTGAGAAACAAAGGTTTTTTACATGTATTTCAGTGAAAACCTTTTATCAGTGAGAAATCCACATGAAGTATGAAAGGGAAACAATGTGACATCACATGTACTAAGGCGTCATTAGATAACGACAGATCAAAATAGTGCTAAATATAGTTTGCAGTGTTACATAAGAAACAGTTGCCGCAAGATTTAACTCGAAATATCGAGTCGAAAAGATCAGTAACTAAGCCTTTCCATTTAATATCAAGACCATAGCAACAGTTTTCATATTAGCATATTTCAAACATACCGACTGTAATTTCAATTGCACAAATACCATAAATAAATAATTTAGAGCTTGCCTAATAAACCAAAATGCTTACCAGTTATTCAGGACTTTTTAAAACCTCTAGTTTGCCATCTCATGTTAAAAAGTAATGGTATGTCTGGAACTGAAATAAGACAAAAAAAATTACTCAAGGTGTGTTGTCAACTTATTTAAGTACATGAGTATTGTAGAGAGAGAAATATCAAATTCTTGAAAGTTTTATCACAAAGAAAGAAAAATGCTTCTCCCTTGTGGCTTAGCCAGCTTCATTTAAACTGTTTATATAAGGCCGTGTTCACACCAAACGCCGTGTACAGTAAACATGTTTACATTTGGTTTAATGAACTGTACACTAGTTTCACATAAGATTTGTCCACATCTATACACCTTGTTTAGTTACCTGTACATAAGATTTGTTCACACTTGTAAACTATATGTCATTTAAATGTTCATTACGTAGAAACCGAATTCAAACTTTCAAACAACTTTTTTAGCAGTAAGGGAACGACCATTTGACTTTAAAAAAAAAAGGGGGATGGATTTTTCCACAATTTGATTAAAAAAAATTGGGTTATACAGATGATTAGAATGAAAAAATATTCTGAATCCAAAGTTTCCCCATACATTATAGTGTTAAATATTGAATTGCTATCATCGAAATAAATATTAACTTTCGCGCGAGAAAAAAATCGAACTCAGACCCAACCCCCCCCCCCCCCCCCCCCCCCCCCTTGTTTTTAAAGTAAAGTGGTTGCTCCTTTAAGAAAGTAATTCTGGATGATTTGCAGTAGTTTAAAGATGTCTCGACTACGCATTAAAAAAAAGGCTGCATCAGCTTGCTTATAGACAGAGAAAAAGAATTGCGATTTAAAGGATCAGTACATTTCTATCTTTTCTGTTTGTTTCAAATGATATTTTTTCTACAAGTTTTTCTTTGGCAAAAGAAGAGGGTGATAATTTTTTTTTTTATTTCTAATTGTATTTTAACGGATCAGAGATTCTACACAAACAAACAAGTACCCTCACCCTTTTTCAGTAATGCATTAATGAGTGAATCGTTGTTTGAAAAAATACCAGTGGCAAATATTTCTGTCAAGTGTGTACGTCCAGTCGATATGGGAAGCACAGGCACTTGTTTCTGTCAATATATGGTTTACTATCCATACCAGTACAAAAAAAAACATTTTGTACTGGTATGGATAGTAAACCATATATTGACAGAAACAAGTGCCTGTGATGGGAAGACCTTTTTTAATAATTTATGTGTTCGGCAAAGATGATGGATGAGTCTTGATAAGGGGCTAATAAGGCTACGTAAAGTGTTTTATAACAAATAAATATATCAAGTTTAGACAAATATTTCGTAAAGAACTTTATTAATAAGTGTTATAAGTATCAATTTTATATAAAAATCGTTTCTTTTTTTACGTTTAAATGGAAAAATTACAGTTCGGAATGCCTAGTTTTGTGTACACTGAACCTACACAAGGCCTACATCGACTATCGACTGCATGTAGGCAAAACATGATTTAAACTACATGTAAACATTGAGTGTTATCAATGGGAACGTAATTATGTTTAGTTCATGTGTGAGTTACACTAACATAACACCGAGTTTAGGTCAATGTGAACACGGCCTAAGAATTAAGCAATGAGTAGTAGCTACCTAGCTTAATAGTTGAATAGCAATGTTGTTTTCAAGAAGGTTTGACCCTCCCCCTTTTTCACTGAGAAATGACAATATCTTGTGTTTTACTGACGTGCATTAAAAATAGTAATTCATGATTTTCTTAATACATGTACATGTTTTTTTTTCTGTTTATTTGAATATGATATCTACTGACCAGGGTCAAATCATTGGATAAAAGCATGTGATGATGTATCTCACTTTATTCGTGTGAAGTGTGTTATCTCCCTTGACTAACAGTTATTCCTGTAGACCAGAGTGATAATTTATACATAACAAATACTATTTTGTGTCATGTTTACTTACAATTTAAAAATATTCCTTGTTTGTAAGTTATATTTCTTGTCTTTTTCAATTAAAAATAACAATTCCTTTCTGATCTCTCGGGGGTAAACAAAGTTATGATTGTGCCTAAAACAAGTGTTCAGCCCCGTGCCACTAATGCATTTTAAAAGTGAAAAAATCATTGATTTTTTGCTGATCTTTATCAATAATATTTATCTTAAACCATTTATGATAACTAGGTATAAATAAAAAACTACTAACCATCATTTTCACAATTTTCTGTGGTGTACAAGGTGGAATTGTCTTCAGATATCTCTGGGAATATCCTTAGAAGATGGGGCAATATGCGCAATTGTTTCTACATAGGCCGTAATGGTAACGTTTTCTTCTGTTGCTCAGTCCATATCGTAAACTTGTATATGTATGATGGCTTGTTTCGAAGCTGAGACATTTTTACATATGTGGTTAAATTTTCGGGGTACGAAGTGTGATTCATTTTTCCGTAAATTAGCAAACCCCGAGTATCCTTTTGCGATGTGGCTCCTCATGGTAAAAAATCCCATTTTTAACACAATAAGTGCATTGAAAATTTAATACTTTGAATACATTTAATAGCTCCATAGTTTTTACACATTTATTCTGTGTTCCCCTACTTCCTGAATTAACACAAATGGTTCAGCTCAGTCATTTTGTTATTATAGAAATGTGTCAAATATCACTACACAGAGATTTTTCGTTTACACGTGACTTTTGTGTTCCTCATTTCAAGGCGCATTAGTGGTATTGTCCCATTTGTATGCTTGAAATTGCTATATTTTGTACAATTTTGCATCATCAGATATCTCATGAAGATTTTCAACATTGAAACACTGAATAAAGAGGTGTAGTTTTCTAGATTTGGCCCAAAATGGAGGAAGAGACAATATTTTACACTATGAATTGGCATCTATCTTTAAAATCAGTTTTTGTCGCGTTTCAGTGTCAACTGCTAACCTTCATAAATATTCATTACTCAACAAATGTTCAAAAATAAAAGGCCATCTACTCACTAAAGCCCCAGTCCCACTATACCACGATTGTACCACGCTCACCGCGATCTAAATTAAATTCAGATCGTGGTGAGGTCGCGGTATGAGCGGCATGAAAATGTAAATTTTCGTTGCTTTCACGATGCTACTACGTCCTCATTACGCTTTTACAACGATCCCGCTACGATTATTACACGTTCCCACCGCGCTTATTCTGCGACCTCACTACGCTTATCAAGATCTTTCTACGCTCATCACGTTCTTGCTACGATCATACTACGAGTTATCCGATTGCAACACGATCTTACCACGTTCCTATTGCGATCGTAGCACGTTCTTACCACGAGTACACTACGTTCAAACCGCGATCTTACTACGCTCTCAGCAATAACGTCAACATCGTGTTCCATATCAATACAGTATCATTCCTTCAGCTCTGTTTCTAATTAATACGTAGATTTCTCAAAAAACAAATACAGTCATGCCACTTAAATCTACTAGAACACGTGGGCGTGGTGTAAGGGTTGATGAAGAGGCAAATGGTGTTCTGATAGTAACGAATCTTGATGAAGTATAGATGTTGGACCGACCAATCCGACCTAAATTACAACCTATTGCTGGTCCATAAAGCTGAAATGACGATATTTTAATGAACGATAGCAGATATGAAACAGATGTGTCAATAGATATAGGAAGATGTGGTATGAGTGCCAATGACACAATTCTCAATCCAATAACAATTTTTAAAAGTAACAATTATAGGCCAAGATACGGCCTTCAACACGGAGTCTTGGCTTACACCGAACAGCAAGATATAAAAGGCCCCAAAAATTACTAGTGTAAAACCATTCAAACGGGAAAACCAACGGTCTAATCTATATGAAAACAAGAAGTATGATTGAGCCGTGAGAGAAAATGGACAAGATTCCCAATTACATACAGACAAACAAAACCTGGAGAGAATTAATATATTTTATGGGAAAATGACAATGAGAATAATGGTCGTAGTATGAACGTAGTCAGGTCGTAAGAAGAGCGTGATGAGGACGACAAGGGCGTGCTAGAATCGTATTGTGGTCGTGAACAGCGTGGTATAGTCGTGGTTGAAGCGTAAATTGGTCGCGGTGAGAACGTGATGATCGTAGTTAGGTCGTTATAACATCGCAATGAGATCGTAGCACAGTTTCTCCGAATAGAATCACGCTTTCGATACGCTCCCACTGCGATGGTACAGCGACCTTTGTCATCTTACTACGGTCTTAGTGCGCTCTCACTACGCTTCTACTACGACCTGATTTCGCCACGACCGCGCCACGATTGTTTTGAACATGTTCAAAGATTGCCACGCTCATCACGATCTTGAAGACCTCACCACGACCATGATACGACCTTATTGCGATCTACGCGATCGTACTACGATCATCAAAATTTGCATTTTTTTCACGGATCGTAGTGCGATCGTGGCCTAGTGGGTCTGGGGTATTAAGCTAGCAGAACACAGAAAAAAAGTTAAAAGGAAGAATTTGAAAAAAATATACTATTAAGGTAGCAATACATAGTTACGAGTTTAGTTTCGCATTTTGGCCCCAGTGGATTTTTCAAATAGGAAAGTTTTTGCGTAATAAAATCCATTTTTAGACAGCTGAGTGCTAATCTAGCCTCCAAAGATCGTTTATAAGAGCATCAATATTATTTTTAAATGTTTTATGGGCTTATTTTTGTTTGGCAATCCGTTTTTGCATTGCTAGACCGGCCATTGGTCCAGAGGTTAATGTAATGTTTACCATCACCTTTTTTTCTACACGACGTTTTTGACGCTATATTACAAAAAAAAGACATAAAAGACTTTCTAAATGATATATATACACAGTTTCAGAAAAGGTATTACTGCAAGCGATTGAAATTATACTTTAAGCCGAATTTTGGGGGGGGAAATGTCCTTTTTGCACTATTTTATAACAAATAAATGCAGATTGCTGCCATGAATACACCCAAAAGGAATTATATGTTACCATTTTATATACTGGACATAATCTCTATGGAAGATTCTGATTAAATACATATGCATATATATGACACAAAAAGTAAGCTTGACATTGCAAAAAAGCAATGAAATAGGGATGTTAAAGTCTATAAGGGCAAATTTTTATATTTTTTCCAAACTGTTTATTGCTACCTAAACTCTGTATAATGGAGCCAAAGTAACATCGCCGTCTAAAATACGGAAAATTAATAACAGAGAATGTAAAATCATCTCTTTTGTTGTAAATTTTAGTATGAAGTTTCCCTTATGTAATTGGAATGTCTGAATCTAGAAAAGTAACATGGTTAAGAATTAAGAGTTAAGAGTGTCTGGTGCGTCTGGCGTATTAAATTATAATCTTGGTACATTTGATAACTATTTACACCACTGGGACGATGCCACTGCTGATGGACGTTTCATCCCCGAGAGTATCACCAGCCCAGTAGTCAGCATTTCGGTGAATATCAATTATATGGTCATTTTTATAAATTTCCTGTTTTACAAAACTTTAAATTTTTCGAAAAACTAAGGATTTTCTTACCACCAGGAGTAGATTATCTTAGTCGTATTTGGCACACCTTTTTGGAATTTTGGTCCTCAATGCTCTTCAACTTTGTATTTGTTTGGCTTTTAAACTGTTTTGATCTAATCGTCACTGATGAGTCTTATGTAGACGCAACGCGCGTCTGCCGTATTAATATATATTCCTGGTACCTTTGATAACTATTTACACTACTGGATCGATACCACTGCTGTTGGTCGTTTCGTCCCCGATGGTAACTCCAGCCCAGTAGTCAGCACTTCGGTGTTGACATGAATATCATTTATATGGTCATTTTTATAAATGTCCTGTTTTAAAAAACTTTGAATTTTTCAAAAAACTAAGGATTTTCTTATCCCCAGGAATAGATAACCTTAGTCGTATTTGACACACCTTTTTTAGAATTTTGGGTCCTCAATACTTTTCAACTCTGTATTTGTTTGGCTTTTAAACTGTTTTGATCTGAGCGTCACTTAAGAGTCTTATGTAAACGAAACGCGCGTCTGGCGTATTACATTATAATTCTGGTACCTTTGATAACTATTTGAATTTCAATATAAATACTTTATACACTTTAGTAGGTAGTACGCATACTCAACATACCTTATAATACGATTCAACCGTTCACCGACGACGTATTTCGAAGAATTTTCTTGCGGTTCCTTCAAATGAAAAATGTTGCAAAATAAAGATGCATTAAATGATTTAATCCAAAATGACACAAAATAGCAAAAGTTTTAGTATGCACGAGAAAGTTAAAAGCTTAGTGAAATTTCAAACCGGTCGTGTTTAGCTGAACTGTTGCTTTAGAATCGTATTTTTGAAGAGATTGAAGATGAATTATTTTAATAGAAAATTAATTTTTCGGGCGAAGGTTGATGCCGTTTATTTTTTGTTTTTTTGTGTTTATGTCATGTAATTATAAAAATATCCATTTTGAAATAGTTTGCAGAATGTCACAATATAAATATGTATGAGGCACACTGTTTGATACACGTGTTTTACATCAACACTGACAATATTTGAATCTTATTGAGAAAATGTATACAATAACCATATTATTATAAGTATGTTCATTGTTATGAAGTATTGTATATTTTGTTTCAGATTCTCCAAAAATTGAGTCACTTTGGCTAAGTGATAAAAATGAAACATATGGATCGGGAAGACCTCCAACCTATAATTTTAGTGAAGGCAATCATCTAACGATTATACTACGTATTAAAAGTAACCCAGATCCCCATATAGTTATTTACTCCTCTTTGTTGAAGTTTTCTACATTGAATTTTACCAAACAGTATAATGATTTCTCAACAAAACTACCTTCTTTTAAATGTGAAAATTCTGGAAACTTTACGATACACGCTAGTAATGGGATAGCGTATGGAGACAATAGAACAGTCAACTTGAAGATCAAGTGTAAGTTTTGTTAGTTGTTACAGTAAAAAATATATTAACAAGGATCTCCAAATAAAATAAATGTATCTATAAGATTTGAAAACTTTTTTACTCATTTACAAGACATAATTACTTCACAGGGAAGAAAATGTATTAAAATCAAGAAAATATAATTTTTATATAAAACAAGTAAGAAAGACATAATATGCAACTTCTTGTATCTATATGGGACATCATTTTGTTTATCATATTTAGTTTGTATGAACATGTTTTAATGCAAGGAAAATATCAATATTGAAAATATTTTGAGACTAACTTTGATACATCGATAGTTGCTTATTTAGTGTCAAGTGCTAAATAATGCATGTTTTCCAAGAACGAGACAAATAAGCTATTTACATAAAATATAATGTTTACAAGGCAGTTCAATCGGATTGAAAGGGTGTTGACATGGATTGTAAATGGAAAGTGTGTGTTTGATGGAAAATGGTCTTAAAGTTTCGGCTGGCAAATGGAGGTTATGTCCGTAACTATTAACCATTCTAAGTCACTAAATATTTGACTCTTAATTGAAGTGGAAATATTGATCTGAACTTACAATAAATGTCTAAACTTTTACAGTATCCCTAATATTAAAATTTCAAATGGTACCATCAGATACTAGTCAACAAAAGAAACGATACAAGACTTTTTTTCAAATTAAAGATAAAGTTTTCCTTTCATTGGACCAATATTGAAGGTAGTAATACTAAATCGTTATGGAAATATAAATCTGTTTAAAAAAAATATGTTTTTTTGCTTGCGTGACGTTTTTTTGCGATTTTTTTTTATTACAAAATTTACATAAAACGACAATTTTAAAAACAGAATTTCCAACTAATGATGCCAACCTCTCATTTAAAGTTAAAGACAATGTTTGCCATCAATTTGTTTTTAAAAATCATACAGTTTCTTCGTTTATTTGTTAAGCAAAGTTCGGTCCCACGAGAAATCATTAAAAAAAACAATATTTCAACCCATTAGTTACAACATGAACATAACTTGATTAGCATATTGAATATTTTTAAACAAATTTGAATAATTATTTAGTACTTAAAAATTATGTGACGATTTTTATTCAACTTTCCGCAAAACTTATTTGCACCCTATGATCGTTTAAATGGATTTTAGATACTTTCCGACAAGTTTTGATTTTCATTATCACATGTGCATACATTGCAAATGTAAGCTTTTTAAAAAAGTGTATCTCATCTGGTTTTAAATTTAATACTTTCTTTTTCAAAGTCGTGTAACGTTGTTTTTTTAGTTGACTAGTATATATAAATTGTATTAAAACAGAAAAAGTTGTTAATAAGTATTCCCTTGGGACTGAGGTCTAAATAGAGTGAGTCCCATATTCTAATTTCCTTTATTTTTTCATCACCAAAATGGTTTAAAGATAACAAAATATTGTAAAACCCTGCTAAAATTCCATAGAAGTATCATTATAAAACGTAATATTTTGCATCCAACATTTTATAATTATATAGTTTATGACGCTAAAACATATTGGATGGTCATTTAAAGTTGTCTTTTTGGCTTGATATACTAATTGATAAGGTTATAAATATACCGTTGTTGTATAATGTCTATCCATGTTTTTTTTAACATGAATTCTCTCAAAACAAAAGTGCATCTTTTGTTTTTTACACGATAATTTGTTTTAGGTATTCAAAATAAAGTCATCATCTTATATTTGTGAGAGAAAAAAATGCAAATCTTTTTATAACTTAATGGCTAGTTGTTATTATAAAACTTATGATTATATACTTTTTTTCTCCAGGAAATTCTATAATTTGTCTAGATTTGGAAGAAGTTTACTTTTTTGTAATTGCTTGCTTCCAGCAAACAATTCGCCGACATGTTTTCCGTATGCAGCGCGACCTTTCTCGTAAAACTTCGGTGATCGCAATACGCAAGTGCGAATTTTTAATCAAACATAAACATCGCTCCGTCATCAAGATAACATATATCTTAGGGTACCTGTCTTACACATGCTAGTCTGAATATCCTTGCTTCTTTGTTGATTGGTTACAAACAGTTAACAATCGTTTATCTTCAGCTTCAATAGATGACCATTAATAAGTTGCCATATTTTCATAACAACACTGGCACTGACCGATTGCAATATTTGTTTTACGATTCTACGAAATTTATTCGAAAAAATGATAAAATCGTGCACAGAAGGTTATGATATCTGTATGCATTGGTTCCATTATTGAACTAACATTATTTTCACCGGTCACTTGTTTAATATAACTTAAAATGTATTTGACATTATGATTTTTTTTCTAGCAGGTTTACTAATTGTGAGCTTGCTTTTATTACCTATTTTAAAAAAGAGTATAATTAACACTATTCTTTCAATAGTTTAGTTATGCATTGTATCTTTATTGTAATCTAGTGCTTATATTACATTGATTTTCATGTATATTCTTTAATGAACGTGTAGTTAATAAAAAATAAGGATTTTTATAAGAAAAAAAGAGTTGTGTGAAACGAAGGCACATTAAGCAAAAAACAAAAGACGTAGAACAGACAAAACAATTCATACAAAAACAACTAAAAATCGAGAAACACGAACCTCAACATTAAACAGGATAATCTCCTGAAGTTTAAGCAGATCTTGTTCTGTTAAATGTAGTGGCATCAATTGTTTAACTTATAATAAATACACATTGTGTGATGAATCTTATTCGTTGATGTAAAAATCAAAGGAAAGAGGACGATATTGTGATACCAACAATTGGAATAGATCCGGAGTTTTTTGTGACAAAACTATTGCCTAGCGATTAACCAACATGTGATGGCACCTGATAATATTTGAAGATATGACTTCAACTTTGATACTAAGAACCCTTTGTTCAAATGCTTCCTTGTAAGAAGCAACCCTTTATCGAAAAATTATTAACGGAAACGCAAGGGCTCGAATTCTGTATCATTTGGTAGATTTATTTTACATATGCCGGCATGACTGGAATGTTGCTTCCTGGAAATCGGTATTTAACAATAGAAAAGCTGAACTCATGTTGATTTTACATAGTATGGAAAAGAGAAACAGGTGCTAATTCAGATCTCAGAAACCTATTTCAGCTATGACACATGTCTGTCTTTAGTCAGAAATATCGTCAGTTGTTGCCAAATGTAATATTTCATCTATTTTATTGGAATTATGTCGCGTTTACATATATCTAGCATCTTCTTTTATGCATATAAAGTTATTGGCTAGATACATCAAATACCAATATGAAAATTGAATGAAGGCCAGTTTAACTGACTTTTTTCTCACAGAAAGTAAAAAAAACACAAATAAGTAAACATATATAACATCCCTAAAAACTGTGACAATTGTTTTCATGATTCCTATAGTCAACGCCAATACTGACGAACAGGTGAAATTAAGATATATACTTCTACTAGTAACCAAATTGTCATCTCAACATCTGTTAAATGACTGAACAAATGATTATTAGTAATTTTTAGTCTTTCAGTCTTTCAGTGTAACCTATCCACTGCGGTAATGTTAGTAATGTTCAGACAATTCCCAATTAAGATAAGTAATTCTTTATTTACACTATTCACAAGTTGTGTTTGACCGATACAACTACTACATTTATTTACTATTGTTAAACTATTGAATGTTAAGTAATGAGGTAAATTACATTTCAATTATGCTTTTTTGCTTCACTTGTCATATAAAGAAGATGAAAGGATTTAAAATAAAGTTCTGAAAATCGTGCAAATCAAACGATATTGGGAATTTGAATAACACTATAATGTAGAATCTAACATTTTCAGAGAAATGTGTCTGTTAACATTTGAAATTTGTATTGCAGGTAAACCTCGGGATGTTAACACAAAACGCAAAATAGGTACAAAGGTCAAAACCGATGTAAACATAGTAATGGATGTTATATCATTTCCGGCACCAAATGTAACATGGCTTCGTATGTCTACACTACCGTGGACGGTCCGAAAAGACAAATACGATTACAAACATAACTTAAATTCTACTATACGGATAAGTTCGATAGATGATTTTCGTGAATACGGAATAAAGATTTGCAATACATTAGGATGTATTGTGGAAAATATCACTTTACAACCCGAAGGTAATTACAGCTTTTGTTTATTAATATAATTCGTACTTGATTATACAAGTCATAAACATACAAACGGTAAAAACATCACAACATAAGTAAATAGCATGCATAAGATTCATTTCTATTCTTCTGAACTTACGATTGTTCTTAAAATAAAAAAAATAAAACTTCTTCTACAACCTATAATAATCATCATGATAGTTATTTTCATTATCATGAGTATCATTATTATTGGTTAGCAGTATAAAGTATCCAAAAATTAGCGTGCAATAAATTCCAATATCATGAATATTGCACTAGTGCAATAAATCTTCAAAATTCATGACGTCATCGACGACAAACTCTTAGTTCAAACCAATATTTACTTTCAAATATTATATTGATGTACACTAAGAGGGTTATTGCATGAATATTGGGGAATATTGTCCCTTGTAGAACATATATTGCACTCGCAAGCTCGTGCAATATAGAATTGTACTCGGGATAATATACCCCAATATTCATGCAATAACCCTATATTATTATTATTATTACTTTTTTTTTATTATTATTATTATGATCATTATTTTTATTAGGTCTTTCCACTTTTCTGTGGAAAGACCTATTGTTTTTCTTCTGATTATTTTTTTTTTTTTTTTTTCTTCCGCCTAATTTTGTTCTTGCGATAAACATTTGTTTCGCAATATGTCGCTTAGATATTTGGTATATGATATCGAACAGTTTATGCGCTTTTGAAATTTACCCTGCGTAAACGAATACTTTTCTTTGTAGGAGTTATCTCCCCAAACACTGTTTTCCTTGTTAGCGCATCTCCTTCGCAACTGTAAAAGATTAAGACAAATTTATTTTACAAAATTGCTCGTTATATCCTTCGCATGATTTGTCCTATTTTGACCGAAGCGATATGACCGCTCCATATGAGAGTTATTTCCCCTTATGCATCTGATATAAGTGATATGAATTTCTATCTTATAAATCATAAGTGATAGAGACCTAGGATCTTTTGATTTGAGGTCCTTGGTCCAAAAAAAAAAAAAATAGGTCAAGGTCAAAGGTCAAGGTCATATTCTAATTTTTGAATTTGGCTTATTTCCACTAATTTCCAGAACCGTATAAGATATCGACAAATTATTTTTTCTAAATTGTTAGTTGCGACATGTCGTAACACGTAAATTTTGATTGCAAGGGTACGTTGAACTTAAAAGTGAGTTTTCTCCCCTCTTGTATTTAAAAATACGCGTGTGGTGATATAACTGATTAACCAAATATAATTAAGACCTATAGTCTTTTGATTTGAGGTCCTTGGTTTATGACCTTGAAATTGATCTCAAGGTCATAGATTAATTTGACGTTCTAGTTTTTGACCTTTGCTTTCCGCTCATATGTATACATGATATAGCCATGAGACTTTTGGCAAAAGGTATCAAACCATTTAACCTTGAAAAAAATAACCGGAACTGACCTTGTGTAAACCGGAAGTAGCTATTTTTTGTACTTTATTAATAAAAAAGTATATAGAACCAGATCTTTTTGGAATCACTGTCAATTAAATACTCAAATATAATCGGAAGTAACATTTTTCAAACCGGAAGTAACAAATTATCTCCCTTATTTAAAAAAAATGTATAGAAACCATATATTTATGGAATCAGCGTACAATAATCTATCAGTTGACGATTGAAATGACATTTTAAACTTAATTTTACAACTTTCATATTAAAATACATTGTTTTCAGTGGAAAGACCTTCAATTGTTCTCTGAACAATTGGTTTTTAATTCTTATTCTTATTATTATTATTATTATATTGTTTGTCACGACTAAACTGTTGATTGCTTAAGGTTTAATTGTGAGTTATAAATCGAACAGTCGATTGCAAAGAACCAGTATTTTCCATTTATATTACTAGTTTTATTATTATTGTTGTTATTATTATTACTAATAACAATTTATATAATAATTTCTTAGTTACCGATTATAATAATCCTTTTTTTTTATTTTCAGTATTTCTGTTTTTATTAGTTCGTTTGACATTCGTTACGATGTTAGAATGTGCATTTCACATGCATAAGAAAATATTTTTTGAAAGCTTTCATCTAGCATTAACCATAATGATACCATTCACAAATAACACGCAAACCAAATCGTGTGTAAGGCCCTCGTGTGTTAAACTTATATCATAGCTAAACATCAAACATATCAAGTTGCTGTAAGCACCGTCCATTTCCATCGGTTAATCTATACCACACATTACATATCAGGTGCCCAGTAAGAGATTAGTAAGTCTTGTAACAGTTCAAAACAAATGTTTTATATATGCTCAAGGTTGTCTGCATTTTAATTTTTACATATGCAATGGTATACACTCTCTGTTATTGCTGCAGATCGAAGCTTATCTCTATGATGCTTGAGTGCGAGTGTGATTATAATTTTATGTTTTAAGATCTCATTTTCAAACGACATTCGAACATCATTGTTTAATGATTTGTTCATAGTTGGGTCATTTGGTTTCTTGTGGGGAGTTGTGTCATTGGCAATCATACCACATTTTCTTTTATTTATTTTCATATTTCCTGCCATGAATAATAATCGGTTCCTTAAGACTTGTTTAGAACCTTAGCCTGATATTTTAAGACTCTCTTGATCATGTTCTATGTTTTTGCAGATTAATACTTTCCTCTATATGAAATTCTTTTGTCATTTGATTTTGCCATGGGATTATGGACTTTCCGATTGGATTTTCCTCTGAGTTCAGTATTTTTGTTATTTTACTTTTTACCTATCCTAGGTTGTTGTGATAGGAGATTATATTTCCTTATCGTTAAAACCTGTTGTTGGCTAATAAAATCCTTTGTCTGTGTAAATATGTAGCTTTAATTTGAAAATTGTGAATCTCAGCAAATTTCTTTATCTGTTAGTAAATTGATTTCACGAAAGATTTTTAATATTGTCAATGTCAATGATAAAAAGTCTTTAAGCGATTGAAACGTGAATGGAATCTTAACATAAATACAAGGAATATTGTGTCAATTTGTTAATAAATCTAAATTCAAAGAAAAAAATTACAACAGAAGTTTCCAAACATTGAACCAAAAAAATGCAAATATTTCGTCTGCAAAACACAGCGCAAGGCCCTTTTGATTAGGCAAAACTATATAATCACACAAACTCTTGACAATCCTAGGAACTTCTGTATGTTAACATCATTGTAATATGTGTTGTCTGTCAAAACTGGGCAAACAATCATGAAACTGACCCACTAGATGTACATTTAGAATTTGAATTGATCTCTAAAAAAAATAAAATTATCCTTTACCTGAAGCTGTTACTTTTACCTTCTTAATATACTTTAGGTAAATTTTGTTATAAATGCAGTTTTAGATATATAAAAGTATTTTACTTTGGTGGTTTAGAATAACGTAAATTAATACAGTTGATTTCCCCTTTTATAAGATAAAACCATAAATAAAAGTTGCAATCCTAATTTCAGATAAGCCGGAAGCACCACTTAATTTCTCTCTCGAAACAACAACATTTAGATCAGCTAATTTATCATGGATTGTTGGATTCAATGGCGGAGACACCCAAACCTTTTCTGTACAGTTTAAAGCTTCAGATGGTGACGGGGACACGAATAGTGTTCAAACTAGTGAACCTAAAACGGGGAGTAAGGTATATTACATATTGGATCAGCTTAAACCTGACACTTGGTATGACGTTATGGTTTTCTCAACAAACAAATATGGAAACAGGAATGCATCACTTAAATTCAAAACAGAAGGTATATTGCTTAAGTTCTATGTTTATACTAGGCTGTTTTATTTTTCCATGTTGCTTTGTTTTATAATATCTTTTGTTTCTTTCTAAATTTAAATGTTTTTTATGGGTAATAATAAGTTGCTTTTCCTTTTTTTTTCGCAAAAACATTTATTTATATCAATACACATTAAAGTCAATGAAACAACAAACCTAAGTTACATATTTTGGTCATGAACATCACTGAAGAGACATGTATTGTCGAGAAATGCGCATCTGGTGCAGTAAAATTGGTACCGTTAATTAATGTTATTACATAAATCACCGAGTTTTAATCTTTATTGGAGAAGTTTGAGATGGGCATATCGGGGTAACTTTTCCATTACGTTCTGTCAACGAAAATACTTAATCAGAAGTGTCGACCTAGGAAGGATTTTCTCGTGAGAATTCCTCATTCAAGAATATATAATTGTGATTTCGATTTTTTTCTTCCTAAACGATGAATAATAGATATTAAGCGTGTACATGAATTAAGCTCAAACACACGGAACCTAGTTTTCTAAATAGCCGTAATGACTATTATACGTTGGATGCACGTGTACATAACATAAATTTTAAGAGAAAGGCCATGCCGTAAAAAAACCATTAGTCGAGTATCACTTTGATAATCTATAATCCATTCTACTGATAGATACTGGAGTACTTGAGTATTCAGTGACATTCATTTTGTTTACTTCTGAAATGAGAAGTTTCATTAATCAAACAGGTTCATTTAAAGCATTTTGATTTTGATTTTGTTTTATTACGATAAAAATCAATAT
This sequence comes from Mytilus trossulus, assembly GCF_036588685.1. Classification (NCBI taxonomy): domain Eukaryota; kingdom Metazoa; phylum Mollusca; class Bivalvia; order Mytilida; family Mytilidae; genus Mytilus; species Mytilus trossulus. The sequence continues at coordinate 53,834,050 of NC_086378.1, read as the reverse complement.
CAATACTAAGATCATTTGTTAAACAAGACGTTTCTCTGTAGATTAAAGAAACTTTACTGAAACCTATTAATAGATATCAAGGCTTGAAAATATCGTTAACTGATATGTTAATACTGGTTACTTTTGAGATTTCAGAAACTGGGATTATTCTCAAATCATTTCGTATTATATTTTATTGCACTTTTTTGTTTAACTTTAAAGTCAAGCCCTTACTAAGAAAATTGTAACGTTAGTGTTCTTGATTGGCTTTTACACAAATTCCCGAGATTGCAGAAATATAAAATCACTAAAAACCTGAACTCCGAGGAAAAGTCAAAATTGAAAGACCTAATTAAATTTAAAGACAAAATCAAAAGCTCAAACGTTTGACCCTTTTAATTTTATATATGTGACTGTCTCACATAAAAGGCATGTAAATCAGTCTTTGTTGTTGGTTACAATTACTTTCTGTCATATTCGTTTATTAACATAAATTGGTTCATTGGTTTATCTATTCAATTGATTCCCATTTTTATTGTCTAAGAATTAAATCTTACTATCCAGAATTTTGTTCAATCACGAAGCCCGTTAATACTCTGTCTTTTTTTTTTATTTAGATAAGATCGTTGGTTTTTCTGTTTACATTGTTTTACATGCACACTAGTCATTGTGGGGGCATTTATAGCTTGTTGTTCGGTGTTAGCCTAGGCTCCGTGTTGAAGGTCGCACAGTTGCCTATAATTGTTATTTCTTTTTTATACATTATAACTTGTATGGAGAGCTGCCTTATTGGCCATGATGGTACTCAAACCACATCTGTTTATTGATAATAAAAATTTGTGTATAACGACATTGCTACAATAATAGAATAGTAATGATTTATGCGTGTATGTACAACTTAACTTTTTTATTCCCTTTTCCGCCTTTATTTCAGTGAAACCTACCGTTAAATCACCATCAAAATCAGCCTCCATGACCCCGATATTTATTGGTATAGGGTGTGGTATTGCAGTTATTCTTATAACTGTTATATTTCTATATATGTTTTTCAACAGAAGAAACAAACGCAGCACAAGTGGTAGGTTACTAGACTTTACTACATTTTATTCTTCTTGGATTATCACCACCCACACAATACTGTTCAAAGGACAATGAGAAGTTAGCATAACAATACAAAAACAAGCACTGACGAGGGTCTAAACTTGCATGAGGCTTATCTCACGTAGCAGAGTTTAAATATTGATGTGAATGAAAATATAAGAAGATGTGGAATGATTTTGAATTATAAAACTATCGACATGAGACCAACCGACATATGTAGCAATTAACAATTATGGCTCACTACACGACTTTTCATATTGAGCAAAATCCATACGCTGTAAAATGCTCGAAGTAACATATTCAAAACAATTCAAATGACGTGACTAAGGACCTGACTTTATAATGAACGAAAAACTGATATAATATACAGCAACTAACTACAACCACTGCTACAGAATGTCGAAGGAGTAAGCAAGCTTTAATAAGCAAAAATTTCACCTAACCTAGGAGAGTGGTTTCATAGTACAAAACTAGTGTAAAGGCACCAAACCTCCCTTAACCTTGAACAACCAGCATCAGGCATGTATTTGGTACCAGGCCAGGTCATAGGTTTCTAAAATTCTCTTATCACTTCAAATAAGTTCTGCTCAGTTTCAAAATTAATAGATTTCCATAACACAAGAATATATTTATAGGGGCTTAATTGAGAAATCAAAAAAAATATAGGGGTCAATGTGCTTGTTTTAGAGATATTAGCCATTGGAATTTTGGCGGGAAAATGTCCTCTCTTGATTTTTCATGGCTTTTTCATTGACCAGTTAAAGCTCTCAAAAACTTTTAAAAATAAATAAGATTTTATAAAACTTTTACAAGTGGCTTTTAATCATACATGTAAAAAAAATCAGAAGAAAAATAGGGGTCCATGGGCATTTTTTTTAAGGCATTTAAATTGATAAAACCAGATTTCGAAAATCTGACAATAATTCCAAAACATGACAAGCAAACATCCTAATGATTCTTTAGATGATGAATTTCTCAACTAACCTCTGAACCAATTACAACATCCTCTAGTTTCGTTCATTTTCTGCGTCTTTGTTTTCTGCGCTCTTGTATGTCTACAGTGTTTTGATATAAAAATATATAATTACTTAAATTTTATTTTAGAACCAACAGAAAGCAATGTGTTGTATGCAGCAGTTGATAAGGTACAACAGAAATTCAAACGGCGAAACGCGGGTAAATATTAACGTTAAATAATTGTAACTTCTGTATTTTGCAATTTTCAAACTAGTATATATCAGTTGTTCAAATAGTCCTGCTTATATACTTTAATTATATCATTTAACTCTAGTTGAACTGTCGGATCGTACGGATTTATCCACATAATTTTAGAAGTGAACTAGAAATAATACAAGCATAGACAAAAATGCTTAAAATTAGATATGTTGATGTTTTAAACCAATACAGGATGGATAATTTGTGACGCAATTGTCAGATCCTACTTTCTAAACAAAGTCATTGCGAAAGAAAATGAAAATGGATATTACTAATCAAGTCATATCAAAACCCAGGTTTATGTTGAATACTAGTTATGAAAGATGTTGAAGTTGAAAAGGCGTCCTACTTCTATTAAATTCTGTTGTCTTTTCATACTTGATACATATCATAACTTGTAACAATTTAACAAATAAACGCTGAAACTCAATTTTTTTATTATACAAAACCAAAAAGAAAAAATGAATATCAGACCATTTATTAGATTAGTCCGAGCAATTTTTGATATATGTTCCACAAGGTACAGACGAATCCTTTTATAATATGAGATTTTATTATTAAAAATTAGAATTGGCTATTCTAATTCAAGATTATACAGACTTTTGTTTTATAGAACAGAGAGAATATGAAGCAAGTAAGTTTTAACGGTGAAAATCACAGCAACAACATGTGTGTTTCTGTTTGGCGTGTAATAGTTTTTTTTTAGATATAGCTGCTTGATCTCTATGAAATGGACGATTATAACTGATTACACTGCGTATTTTTATGGTTTTTTTATGGTAAAAAACGCTGTATTTTGTGTTCTTTTTACTTATGTAGAAAACGAAGATACTAACATGTCGAATGAACCTGCGAATGCAGAATATGCTTCTGTTGTTAAACCCAAATCCAAATCTAAAAAGGTACATTACAAAGGTAAGGCTCTTTCGTTAATGTTTTAGTTGCATGGAAACTGTTTTCATTCCATCGTCAACGATGAGTTTTATGAGTCTTATGTAGACGAAATGCCAATCAGACATATTAAACATGGTATGTTTGAAAAGTTTGTTTTCAATACTTTCCCCCATTTTCAGTGCTATTGAAAGCATATACGATGTAGTGTGTACGATGGTTTTCTTGAGTTGGAATGATTTGTATCTTATTTCGAATGTTTGGTATTACTGGGTAATAAGTAGTTAATAATTACTTGAAAATAAAACAGTACAGTAGATTCCAACCAGGAAAAATCTAAGGTAGTCTTTTAAAGTGTACTAGGCGTATGCTGTGTTACAAAACATTTTTTTAACGTTTCAATTAATCATTTTTCAACTACCTTTTTACAAAAATGTGCATTGATTAATTACAAAAAGAAATGCTAGACATAAGAAATATTTCATTGGGGTCTGTTATTTTTAATATCACTATGTAAAAATATATATGTCAACTAACACATGAAACAGAACAGGAAAAAAAATATCGATATCTTCAGTTTTACCATTTAATTGGAATAAGGAAATATATCCTAAGACATCATCGATTCCATGTATAAAAAAAACGAAACTAAATAAAAGGAGATTAAGGGTATATCAATGAGATAATACAACGACGAAATATCATCAAGATATCTAGAGGGCAATACACATTGCTGGTTGAACAATATGACTAGTCGCAAATTATCCCGAGTGAATATAAACATCTGACTGAATTGGAAGAAACAATAACATAAACTAAAATTACTTTTTCAAGATAACATTAAGATATGATAACTAATGTACAGCACAGATGATATGCATGACTTGTGACACGAATATGAATATGTTCCGGAATAAAGTAATATAATCTTAAACCCTTTTTTTTAATCTTTGTTAGTTGACAAGCAAACGAACATAAACAAACATTGTATGGTTTATATTTAGAATTTGGTACATTCGTCTTAAATTTGTACCTAGGTTTCTGTGTTACAAAGTTAGTCATTGCATCTGATTGTTAACACTTCATTAAAAATCATCGTCATCCATTTTGTTTCTGGAAACCAAACAGTTAATTATGTCTGTGTATGTACATAACAATTTCATATCAAATGTATCCATGTCGACTATCTTTCTTCTTCTTTTTAGGGGGTAGGGTTGGGTAGGATTAGGGATGTTACTTCGATTAACTATATTTTGTATTTCAGAAGACGAAATTGAAACGGCAAATGATGAATATGCAGTTGTAGACAAATCAAACAGAAGTAAGCTATTTACATTTTGTTCATGTTGAATAAAAATCAAACAAAAAAAGCATGCTATTATTAGAGACAATAATCAACCTAATTTGAAGATGAATTATCTGCCGAACTAGTGTGCTAATTGCTAGGATAAATTGTCTCCGTAAGCACAGAAATTGAAAGATAAAGATAATTTATCGTGTAGTTATTGGTGTGTAAATTTTTGAGTGATCAGAATCAATAGTTTGGTCAATTTTCATTTTCCTTCAAAACTAATAGAATAAATAATGGAAACGGGAAATGTGTTACAAAAACATAACCACGAAGAGAGAGAAGAAAACAGACCAAGACTACTAATGTGTCTTCAACGCAGCGAGAAAATACCGACTTCGTATGTCGGCCTCAGCTGGTCCCTGAACAATATTGCATAGTGATTCATCAAGTGAACGCGACGCTTAACTCCGAAACATACACATGATCCAAATGGTACAAACCACACAAGACTAACAAATGTAAGGCTATAGATTCTTGACTTGGTAAAGATGTCAAACTGCTGCGGGATTAAACGTGTTTTGTGAGTGCGTCTCCTCAAAGCTGGTGCTTCTATTAGTTTTCTGAATAATATGTCGTGATGAACAATTTAAATAATTAAAATAAACCCCAAATAATAAAAAGAGGCAAAAAGTACAACAGGAGCATTCAATCTCATAAAACGAAAAAAAGGCCTGAGCACCACGACCCCAATCAAAACCTGAAATGCTTCGGAAATGTACATGTAAGCAGATTGTGCTCCATATGGGTCACCCGTCGTGACTGCGTCAGAGTGTTTCTACCTAAATATTTGTTTCTTATGCTATGTGTGGCAGTTTAATCAAATTTACTGTTTGTAAAAGTATGAATTATTCTAAATAAAAAGGATGTTCTTGTCCCATACGGATAACCATGGACGTATTGGTCACAACTTTGTGGAACTTTTTGTTCTCGGTTATCTTGTTTTAGCTTTCAAACTTTTTTCATATGAGCGTCGCTGGTTAGTCTTGTGTGGTCGTGGCGCGCGTCTGGCGTTTTGAATTGTTAACCTGGTACCTTTTGTTGACTATTATTCTTTTGTTTTTCTGTCCTATATGTTCTCCCATTTATTTGTATTGTAGTCCTGTCATGTAATGTTGTCATTATAATGTTATGATTAACAATGCCATTACAGCGGAAGGTTTGCCATGCAACAAAACCAGGTTCATCCCACCATTTTGTTAAATGCCCTGTACCAGGTCAAGAAAATGGCTATTGTTATATTACAGTTCGTTTCTGTGTCTGTTATATTTTATGTTTTGTTATATTTTATGTTAATGTTTTGTTTTTGTAGTGTCGTAGTTCTCTTATATTTGACACGTTTCCCTCAGTTGTAGTTTGGAACCCGGATTTTTGTTTTCTCCATCGATTTTTGAATTTCGAAATGCGGTATACTACTGTTGCATTTATTGATAAAGTATCACCTTAATCGGCAAAATTTTCGACAAAATTGAACCAAACAATAACGTTACTCGCTTCCGATGACCTTTTTAATAAGATAACCTTCTCACTGTCTTGCTACACATATTTTCTATTAACCATGTGGACCTATAATAAAAAGTTAATTTTTTTAATAATCTTTTTGCAGAGATAAAGTTCACAGACGATGATACTACTTATGCAAATCAAGGCGATGCAGATTTGCTCATACGTCAACCATCGAAAAAAATGCCATCTGGACGGGTTTGTTTAACTTTAAATATGTTTTTTTCTACCGTTTCTCTTTCTTCTGTAAAAGAATCGGATATCATGTGTAGATAAAATGATAATACTTGAACAATAGTTTATAGCATACTATAAGTATGCTTAAAAAGTGAGAAAATTGTAGGGCCATTTTAATGAGACAATTACGATTTATACATCCTAATTGTAGCAAAAACATGCAGACAGGCTTAGTTTCTGTGTCATTTGTTCTCTTCTTGAGAGTTGTAGGATTGGCAATGAAACCACACCTCCTCTTTTCTATATTTACAGCAGAACTGTGTTGATAGTGGCAAGTTGTAATAAGTACTTATCCAAGTTTGTCAAATTTTGATAAGAACATGATTCAATACGTGATTGATTGAATGTAAATTTTTTGGAATAAATAATGTGTATCAGAAGCAAAATGAATAGAAAATAAGAGATAAAACTAAACAAACTTTTGTTTCTGTTTGTTTTAAAAAATCTAAAAAATGTTTTCAATAGACTCAATACAATCGTAAAAATATTCCAGGAAAATGGTTAACTATTATAAGTTTGATGTAAAATCATTGACATAAACCATCAGTCGAAATAACATTGTTATGACTTTTAAAAGTATTTATTTAAATGCTGTGATGTATCATTACATGTAGTAATGCGATCCTAGGTCATGGGAGTCGTTCGTTCATTTAAACATGTCCTTCATACCTCTATGTATAAGTCTTTCTTAACTTAAAGGTAGATCGGATTTCTTTTTTCTTAACATCCCTCTTGGTCATGTTATAAACATACTTTTAGGGGTTTCAAAATATTTAACAATGGAGGGGTGAAAAACACTAATGGGACAGTCAAACTGATAGATCGAAAATAAACTGACAACAAGAAAACGACAAACAAACAAAAAATAATACACAGAACACTTCAAGCAAAACCAAAGACTTAACAACACGAACCCCTTCAAAAACTGGGGGGACATATCAGGTGCTCCGGACGGATAATCAGATCATGTTCCACATATGGCACCCGTCGTGTTGCTTATGGTATTACAAATTCGGTTAATAGTCTTATACAGCAGGTCACATTCGTGACATAAGAATCACATACGATATCATCTGTGAAACGGTTATTCAATAACAGTAAAAAATCTCGTGATGGGGTCCTTAAAATGTACGAAGGAATGATTTGAATTTCACCATTGTGAACTCTTAGTTTAAAAGCTTCCTTGTGAATAGCAACCCTCTAACAAGGAAATCATTATTGGAAATGTAAGCCCAGAAATATCGTACAAACTGGTACATATATATTCCGTATGCAGGATCTGCTGTAATGTTTATACATAGAAATGGAAAGTTCACAATTTGGAAGCTGAAATTATTTTTTTGTCGAAAAGTTTTGTTTTCAACCGACCGTCCTTGCCAATGTCTAGACGTAAGTCAAGATATGAGGCAGACTTAACTGTATCTGTAGTTACTTTATCTCTAGTTCGATTGAATAGATTCGTACAACATAGTCACCAAATTATGTATTAATTAATGAGAACATCGTTTATATTAATGAAATTAGATATTGCTAACTTCTTATCTTTTTTCCTTAGAAGTTTCTGTATGAAATCAGTCTCGTAATGATCAAGAAACAAGTCGGCAAGGAGATAGACACAATTAGTTCCCATTGTCATTTCGACAGTCTGTTGAACAACACGTCCTCCAAACGTGAAAAATATGTGGTCAATCAAGAAATTAAGCATCTCTATATTGTCAGTTTCAGAGATTCTATTGTTTCAATCATTGTGATTCTTTACAAATTAGAATGTATCCCTCCCTAAGACAATATACTTGTATTTACTATGTCTACGTTGGCCACTCTTTCTTTTATTAAACAAAGCAATACCAACTCTACTCTTTTTATGTGTCTTTCAGTTTGGAATAGGGAATACTTGTTTAAAGTGTAGAAAAGTCAAATGTTTTAATATTTTTGCAAAAAGAAAGAGTTTTTGATTTTATGTACTCTAAAAGGTCTTTGGTATTTATAAGTACATAACTGATTCACGCCACCTTTAAAATAGACAGTTTCACAATAACTTTGAAGTCCAGCTATTCACAAAGTATCATCCAATATACAGCAGAAAATTTCTATAAATTTCAAATTTAATGATAAAAATATCAAAAATCAAGCGTAGATAAGTGTTATTTAGATTTTCAAACAATCAATCTTTAAAAGTCGATTGCAATTATTTATATTGAATTTTATTTTTCTCAAAAAAATAAGGCCCGTGATCCTTATTTTCATTTATCATTTATTAACTTTTATGAAAAATAATTATCGTATTAAATGTCAACTAATTCTATTATTTAAAGTTTTCTCAGTTAGGAAAATGTAAGTTTATCCTATACAACCTATATCAAATAACTGAGATTGTTTATTCAAATTATACTTATTTTATGTATTTTTTTACTAATAAGATGAGATGTTATTTTAACTAAAAAAGGAAGTGTTATTCAAGTACGCACTCATGACTTTGACAAATGCAGTAGAATATTTAACAAGTATCAACATGATCAAGGATCTAATTTATATATTCATCTTATACGTGATTTCAATTTTTATTTTTAGAGAAAAAATCAGGATGGTTTGACATACATAGAAGTATCCTTTGCAAGGAAGCCAAAAGATCGACGTCGTATAATTGGAGCTGAAAACAGGACAAACTATGTTGATATAGATTTCTCCAGAACAGCTGATCCATTACCAGAAACTGCAGATGAATAACCTCTTTAAAAGATATTGTTTTGTTTACTTAAGTTTTGTATTTAACAGTTTTAGGTGTAGAAATATTAAAAGTTTCAAATGTATGAATTTTACAAACGAAAATATCTTAGAAGTTTGGATTGGGTTAGCAAAAAAGGAGTAGAAAAGAGAACCAAAAAAATGAAGAGTTTAATAGTCTATAAATTGAAAAAAAACAAAAATAAAAATGCATCCTTCAGACCTTCTCCTAGGTTATTCAAAAAGTCCGATCAAGCTGATTATACCCGAAGTTCTTTTTTCAAATGAGAACATTGCTTATTTCTCCAGGGTCAATTTTGATATTTTAGATATATTTAAAAGTCATACGCACACTAATTCCATTGTGTGTGTATGTGTGTATGTAAGGGAGAGAGAGTGAGAAAGAGAGAAAGAAAGGTTTACCTAGATGTTGAATTAAAGTGTACACCTTGGTAATTTCTTTAAGATGTTTTACTATAATGTTGAATAGGTTGCAGTTTTTTCTAAATTTTGCACAATACTACTACTTTTTACTATGTTTTATATACAGTTTTCCTGATCCAATGAATATTCTTTGCGTAAGGAAAAATTCAATTCATGTCAATTTCGAAGTAAGTGGATCCACTAAAACACACTTGAACTGAATCAATTAACCCTCTGATCAATTCACAAACTATATTAATGCAAGATTGTTGATTATTTAAACTTAATAAGGAATTTAAGTCTATGACCTTGAACAAATCCAGATATACGTCATTATGTAGCATATACCAACCATGATTGCATATTATTTATCATTTAAATCGTTAAACTTAAATACGAATAATTACAAAATACTCTTTATCAATTTAATCTTATAAAATTTTAACGAATATTTCCCATGATATATTTCGATTTTAATCAGTTACATTTCACCATTTTAGTTAAAAATACCTAACGCTTTTTTTTTATTTTCCTTTGTTGTAACATTGTATTTGTTTTATAGCAATTTGAATTAACATAATTATCATTGTACATAATGGTTTATTGATATGTTTTGTAGAATGTTGTGTGTTTTTGTTTTTCATTTTGCCATGATATTGTCGTTTAAGTACGACTTGTGTGTTTTACTGTCTCCTCTTATAGATTTATTTTTGTTTAAAAGGGTGGATGAAACGCGACGTCATGAAATAAAAAGAGAAAAGTAAAATGGTCCAGTTTATCATATTTTAAGACAAAGAGGTTACCATTAGAATGATTTATTGCAGATTTCCTGTTTATCATATACATGTCTTCACAAAAAATACTAACATGGGAATGAATTACTTAAATTCGAGTAATTTGCAAATTTTTTACCAGATATTTCAGATCAATAACCTCTTTAACACTGATTTTGTTTTACTCAAGTATTGTTTTAAACATGCTTTGTTATAGAAATGGTTTTTTAACATTTTGAGTGTATAACTTGTACATTCCAAAAATGTAAGGGAATCTAGGAGGGGTTAACTTAATAGACAATAAAATAATTGAGAACTAATGTATAAAGATTTGTGGGACAGTTGACAGCAAAAAAGGAAACGAGATCAATGACCTTAAAACTAGAGAATACATATTAAATTAATACACCTCCATCTATACCCTTACGCTAATTATTTTCAAAAAAGCAGATAAATCTGACTCTTCATACCCTCTGTTCTTTTTTTAGATGAAAATTTTGCTTGTACGTCAGCCACATCGTAAATATAAAAACCAGAAATAAAACTTTAGAAAGTTTTGATCTAACGAGTTTGAATGCACACCTATATTATATATATATTTGTAATCAAGAAATAAAGATTGTACTACTGTCATATAATATAAAAGATGTTTTAGCTTTTTTTTGCATAATACAGATAAAGATGTTTATTTTCTCATGTACATGGTTATTTTTTAATTGTTGTAATCAATTATTTAAATGTGTTATTTAAATGTATTTATAGCTTTGGTGCCAAGATGAATATTCGGGTGTTAAATTGTATCTTGCATAGATTTTGACGTTTTCTACAAGCGGGAAAATGAAAGTCCAACTTCGGAGAAAATGAATGAGCAAAAAATACACTTGAATTCAAACAATAAAATTTACCCTAAGATCAATTTAACACCCTGTTCTATTTTTTTGTTTGATTTTTTGTAGTACATGTATGTTGTATTTTTTGTCGCCCTAATAGTGTCGTTTGTGTCGGACTAAGGTAATCTATCATCCCCTCTCCTTGTTTTTTCTAAACACCGGATGAAACGCCATCGCAAGGAAACATTTAAAAGAGAAATTAAAGTTGTTTCTCTAATTATATATGTAAGCATAAGGATTATCTTGAGAATGAGCTACTTAAGTTTCTTAGTTGATCATTTATTTTTATATCATATATTTAGACATAAAGGTTACTACCAGAATTATTAAGAAATAGAGATGATTGATGCCCAGGAGTTGAAACTTTCCATTTTTTGTCGAGCATTACGTTTGAATGTGGAGTAATTATAAAACTCCCACTTTCTCCCGGGTTGGGTATCCCTACTTTTTTTTATTACTAGATCTGCCCCTACTTAATACACAAGAAGATCCTCTTTAGCTAATAATATTGCTTGATTATATTGAAACCAAAAATAAAACTGGAAGTTCTGCAGGGTCAGTTTTAATTTTGAATATCTTTTAAATGTCCTACAAACACTCATTTGAGTGTGAGAAATTTATGCTAAATAGTTTGTGTTTAATATGCACATCGATGGGTTTTTTTTATCAGAAAATAGAAAGAGAATACTACTGTAATGTAAAAAAGGTTTTTTTTTTCTTTTTTCCAATTTTCAACGGTACAACTTTTTGATGTGTTTCTATTCATCTACATGGTGTTTTTTTTTGGTTATAAACTATATCAATGTTTTCCAGCGTTGTATTTAGCTTACCTGTCTTGATAAATATTCGTTCAATACATTGTTAAATTAAAAATGGACAATAGGCAATAGTTCTTCAATACAGCCCGAAAATCCCTCAATCGGGACGAGAACTGGCCCATTAAAAAATATACTTGTTCAGCGTAGATGATGTGGAAATTTGACTTAGAAAAATACAACACTAACAAAGTCCAGATAATCTAACCCTGGGACAGGCGCAAAAATGCGGCGGGTTGAAAATTTGTCTTGCATAGATTCCTCCTACAAAAGAAAAATCAAAAGTCCACTTTTCATTCTAGTCAGGGTTTGAAATAAATTCATGAACTTCAAATAAAACGGAAGCCAATCAGTAAAATTTACCCTCAAATTAATTTACAAACAATTTGTATACAAAGTGTGTTGATCATTTAAATCTAATAAGGAAATGTGACTCATTTCAGTTTCAAGTCTATGACCTTGAACGAAGCTAGATATACGTCAGTTTTGACCATCCACTAAACATAATTGCAAATCATTGAAAAGATATTCTTTTAAATCGTTAAAAATATAAGTGTTCCATTACAAAATACTCTTTATCAGTTTAAATCTGTCAACATTTTACGGAATATTTCCCATGATACATTAACATTATATAGAACCAGTTACATCACACTACTTTAATTTAAAATCCGTAACGCCATTTTTTCATTGTCCTTTCTTGTAACATTGTATTTGTTTGTAGCAATTTAAATATACATATCATTGTACATTAAACCGGTTTTATCATACACGAGATGATTAGTTATTCTCGCTGACTAACCGATCATTGACTCATTTTGTTTGTTTTCGTATTTGTTTTCGTTTTCGTTTTTCTTTTTATATATTTATTCGTTTTGCATGAATCATCTTTATTTTTTTTGTTTTATAATTTTTTTTGTAGAATGTTGTATGCCTTTTTTTATTTGTCATAATATTTTAGGTTTCCCTTTAACAGGTTTTTTTTTCGTTACGCCAAATGATAAAGTCGTTTTATCTGACTTATGTCTTTTATAATCGTCTCTCCCAGTTTTTATTTTTTAAAGACCGGATAAAACGCAAATGTGAGAAACAAAATTTTAAAAGAGTTCATAAGAATATACTACCAAGTTTTTAGGGAAGTTACTTCAAACGATTTTAAAGTAGATCAGGTTTGAACACACTTCCCCCTTTTGGGATTGTTAAAAAGAAGAAAACAATCGGCCTATATTTTAAATGAAATGTGCACATTTTGAGATAAGAATGAAATTCTTTTGTTAGACTTCTCACAAAAAATAATGATAAGTTTGTGTTTTATTCTATCTTAATGACTTTTTTTTTACGAATACAGAATAAAAAACATTTTTTTTTCTTTTACTTGGACATTAAAGGGAACTGCATAATGTATCTTTTATAAAGGAGTATGTTAGTTTTATAGTTTGAATTATTGTACATAGTCACTTTGGGGCCTTTTATAGCTATGCAGCATGGGCTTTGCTCATTATTGAAGCCCGTACGGTGACCTAGTTCTGTTTATTTCTGTGTCATTTTGGTCTCTTGTGTACAGTTGTTTCATTGGTAATCATACCACATCTTCTTTTTTTGATATGATATGAATTCTTATATATAATTTTGTTAAAAGAGATCGATTTTCTTGACTCCAATTTTTCTTTTTCTTTTATCTGATTTCTATCTACTCATATTTCATCTCAAAATTCAAACTTCTTCATAAACAATCTAATAAAATTTGACATGTTTGCTAACCTGTAGCTTGAAAAAAAGAGCCCCCGAAATCCTTACTTTTTATATTTTTTTTATTAAATGCACGATATAAACTACATATTGGCAAATTATGAGAAAAAAAATCCATGGATTGTAATTTAAACCTTCAACCCCCTCCCCCATCTTCTTTTATAGAAACAATTTACAACAATAGTTTGACATAGCGTGTGTTCGTTGAAAATGCATAATATTTATAAATACAGTCGTCTTATTTCATTGTTCAGTATATTTAAAGTCAAACATCTGTAAAACGATCTTTATAATTAGTAGTTGTGATAAAATTCATGTTGTAACGCGAAAGAAGGAAGGTGAATTTATTAAATCAAAATATCGATTTTCGGAAATAAGCTGAAGATGAGAGATTAGTAGATACGTAAGTGCTTGATACTATAAGTTGTCAACTTTCCGTTTGTTAAGTGTTTTATCATCTTTGTTTCCTTTTCAACTTCAAATGATACTACCACGCATTCGCTGAACAATACTAGATATAGATCGATTACTTTTTTCAAAAGCTTCCTTTCATCAATATGGTAAGCAACTGCTCAAAGGAAATACAAATAAATGGACAAAATCAAAAGATAAAATCAAAAAATCATATCACTTTCCGATCTATAAACATGACGTGGTTTCAGTTTTAGGTCATTATTCAAGCATTTGTAGTTAACAAATAAACATAGAATATTCAAATTACATATTGCATGAATTATCAATTTTAACATTTTTTTTTATATTTACAAATATGAATAACTTGTATTAGCTCATTGTTTAACGGCATCCAGTTTCAATCACTAAGCACAAATAGACCTGAAGTTTTTAATTTTGTGAGCGTTTGGATGTAGGGGCCTTCGTTCTTTTCCTTCTTAATTTTTTGCATCATTTATTCTGTTAATTATATTTGATCACCCTATTATGAAGGGATGGACAGGGTTAAGGGAACATGGGAAGGAGGGGGCGGGAAGCACAAGATTGTGGTGGAAACCATAGGAAGGGTGTACAAATAACCATGGGATGTTCTCGAGACAACAAAAAAATAATCATTTGGTCTGGGTGATGTTCTAAGGGGAGGAAAGCAGAAGTATGATGAGAGGGAAACGTCAGAAAGAGGAAGGAAAGTGGGAATCAGGAATCTTCTGTCCATCCCTCCATTATTCTCTATTCATTGTTGTTCAGCACCCCAGTATTCGTTTTTCTTTACTACTTTTTTTCAGCATTTATTCTGCATTTATGCTCATTACACTATTATTCTGTAAAACCGTATATAGTTTCCTTTTCATATATCTTCAGTAGTTTTGCATTGTGGAGTACACAAATATTTACTCCTCTGTTCCTGAAATTTGTGTCAAGTATAGATTTTATTTTAATTCTATACAGAAACAAAAAGATTCAGAACAAACTTCTAACACTTAAATTTGCACCACTTAAACTCACACCACTTCAGTCTACTTTTATCTTATATTTCACATCAAAATTAGTGGTTTACTTTTTTGTAGGATATACTT
This sequence comes from Mytilus trossulus, assembly GCF_036588685.1. Lineage (NCBI taxonomy): Eukaryota > Metazoa > Mollusca > Bivalvia > Mytilida > Mytilidae > Mytilus > Mytilus trossulus. The sequence goes on along the minus strand of NC_086378.1, from coordinate 53,818,873 downwards.
TCATATCAAGTTTTCGTTATAATTTATTAATATTTTTGTGATTTTTTATTGTATAGGAAAAGACTTCTAAAATGTTGTAATTATAATTTATGTTAAGTGCCTTTTGCATTTGTTTTTTTGCTTTTCAATAAAAATATGACTAAACTAAATGAACTTTTTATTTTATTACAAAATTGATAAAATTGGAATTTGAGAATATAACCGTAACCAAATGACAAAGTTCGTTTATTTAGCAAATAGCAGTCAGTATAGAACGTTGACGATGGGCACATAAAGCACCACTAAACATGTACTTTCTCAATAATCCGTCTCATTAAATTGCAATTAAGTAAAATTACAGAACTACATGTACTAATCAGACCGTGCTTTACTTGTTCACCAAAAATATAACCGTATATTGTTCAAGATCGGATGCTGACCTCTAGATATCTTTTGAATTAGTTTGTGTTGTATGGTTGCTGTTTCATTAATGAATATGTACAAACCACATCTTGTTTTACTAAAATCGTTGGCAAACAGTATACAGTTTTTTTTTAGACTAAACAAAAAGACTATTTAACACTAACTGTAACCGCCATAAGTGTGACATCAGATATTCTTTAGCGTATAATTATAAAACTCCTTTGCTACGTTAGATACTGTTTATAAGTCAGTCTCGAAATAGAGGTTTCTCAACATCTTACGAACGGAAGAAACTCGACGAACGTATCATTAAGGAGCAGTAATTTTGTTATAATAAAATCCATGACACATGTCCACCGATATTGCAGTGTGTTGAAAGGCAACAGTTAACAATAACATAGTCTTTTAGCCATGTTGCATTTTTTTTGCGGTAAAACATCTGTGTTCCGATTTATTTTCTGTTGTTGAATGATACGTATTCTAACGTTGAGTTTCGTTTGCTAACATGTCGAATATATATGCGTTCGATTTATCTCCCTTATCCATTTAAAAAGAATATTGGCAGTTTATAATGTTGATGACAAAATCGACGTGTCTGGTTTGCATTTGATTTAATTGATTGTTTGATGTTTAACGTTTCGTGACACGCATTCCATTCCATGACCAGATTGGCGTTTGTAAAAGAATTGAAATGTGAATGATATGATACAAGTTTTATATTTTTCATTTATTATATCCACACACCCTATATATAGATATGGAACGAATCGAAAGGAGGGCGAGTTTTGGGTTAAATCTGCTTTCTAGAATTAAGCACCCAACAGGAAAGTCTCAACTTGCGTTAGGTATAATTGGTCTGACTTGCTATTAAATTATTTTTTGGGGAAAAGTTACAGAAATATAAAGGTGCTCTCGATCAATCGTAAAACATTATAGAGTTATGTATATTCTTGTTGAAAGTATAAGTGCTACATCACTTACAAAAATGATAGTTACATAATTTGTAAAGGTGTATATTTTCTTTAAATACCATTCCTAAAGTAAAAAGAACAAAAATGAGAAAAAAGGAAGACAGTTAAACAGGATCCCATAAAAAGTTCCCTAAAACGACAAAGAACAAAATAATTATGTATACAAAAATTTGTAGAATAACAAAACATACATAAAGAGTACAAGCACTGCCATGAAAACAAAACAAACAAATAAAAACATCTACATACATTACAAAACATCTTTGGAAAGTGTTAACTGTTTTTGGTTGTTGTTTTGGTTTTTTTTTTATCAATGTTTCACTTTAGTTTTCTTACAGATTTTGTCAATTTAGCTAGAGTATAAATCAGTTATGAACATTTTAAGTCAAGAAGTGATAATTTGAATTTTAGAGTTGGGATGACTATGTTACGTCGGATCTGAAGATGTTATTTTTTTTCAAAATTAAAAACTAGGGGCGCTCACGCTAACATTAGTTATATCTCATATTTGCAAAAAAAACAATTCCTTGATCTGATCCTTGATAAGATTTAAAAAGTTTCCTATCCCCTTTCATTTCAAAGTTCTATATTTACCCTTTTCTATATATATGTACTAGAAATTTCGAAATGATATTGTCTTGTAAATCAAAATCTCTTATACGATTGTTGTCCTTGGTCTAAATATTTTATATTCTTCGCCTTAACCCATTGATCAATAAGGTTTTCAACTGTTTTGATTAAACCGTAAATTATATATTTCAAGTCAATTTGATATAGATATAGGAAGATGTGGTGTGAGTGATATGTCTACCACTCAAAATGGTTTTACAAAATCCAAAATATATATATATATTATTTATGTAAAAGACATGTATCAAAGGGAAGAGGATCAAAGCCGATATCCAAAAACTATTGAGTAAATGAAGTCTCCTTCTTTTCTCGTTACGGCAAGTTACGTCAAGTTAGGTAAATTTTCGTTCGTTCGTAAGATGTTGAGAAACCTCTAATAAGAAAATACAGTTATAGTATTGCCAATGTGACAACTGTCTAAACATAAAAGACAAACGAAATCAACGAAAAAAAAGTATCCAACGAATACTGATGAATCCAAAGTAAGCCCTGCTTGCAACTCGCACTCCCATACTTATCGTACAAGAAGAGTCTGCTAGGGAAACGAAAGGTACCGACAAGTGGCCTTACTACATGTTCTCTTTTTTCATACTATATTTCCAGCATTAAATCCCAGTGTACAAACTTCGCAGTACAAAATGTACCTAACATTTCTTTATGTCCGTATAATTGTGATCAAGAATGGTTATGAAATACTTACCCGACTTAATTTTTGCACACTCAAACAATTATATAATTCTTAACATCAAAATTCGTTGACAGATCAGATCCAGATTTGTTTGCTCATTATAGCACTCGCAAAGATCGGACATATTACTACATTAAATGTATATTTTTTTTAATAGAGTACCAACACATAAACAAGGAACCAACTCTAAATATATGAAATAAAATGGTGATCTCATTTACACCAATATCAATTCAGCTCTTGTGGAATCAATATGGAACGCCACAGCTGCCTTACGTATCGATGGTCATTAAGTTATATACAAAAACAAGACGTTTTGATATTACATGAAGTTACCTTTTTCATACGATTATGTCATTTTACCTAATCATGAAGATATTGTTTCATATTATTTAGACATCTTGATATGAAATGGATCTATCTCTTCATAAGGAACGTCATGACTGTCTTATATGCACTGCTCACATCATTATATGAAGTGGTCACAACATTATATGAAGTGGTCACACCATTATATGAAGTGGTCACAACTTTATATGCAGTTGTCACACAATTATACGCAGTGCTCACAACATTATATGCAGTGCTCACAATATCATATGCAGTGCTCACAACATTATATGCAGTGCTCACAACATTATATGCAGTGCTCACAACATTATATGGAGTTTCACAGCATTATAAGCAGTGCTCACAACATTATATGCAGGGCTCACAACATTATATACAGGGCTCACAATATTATATGAAGTGGTCCCAACATTATCTGCAGTTGTCGGGACATTATGTGCAGTGGTCATAACATTATAAGTTAGTTGTTGATAAAGTTGATGATGATGATTGATGTATGTGATGGTTGTGGTTTAGATTCGGAAAACTCCGGAATTCATTTAGCGAAAATTGCCGAATCCAGTGATAATTGGTAAAGTTAAGGAAACTAATTGAAACATTTATTAAAGTCATGTTATCATTTAGGCAATATACAATACATTTATTCAAATCATTAGATCAATATTTGAAATAAGGAAATGTATTCCACACCGAGGCATTTTTAACCTATTTGATCTTATTTTGATAATCAGTTTTATGATATTCACAACTTAATATGTATATACTTTAGGTATTTTAAAACCTATATAATGATATATAAATATATATAATTGTGCATTTCTGATCATTAAACGATAAATACATATCTTATTTACTCGGGCCATCATTTAGATTATGATATTATTACGTACTAAGTATTTCTGTATTGGCCTTGTTATTGGTCCGAAGCTTGCTAATGCAGCTGGCCGAGGACCAATAACAAGGCCAATACAGAAATACACGTAATAGTACCTTTATTAATTAACTCCAGTGTTAAAATATTTTTTTAATTTAATTTCAAAAGAGATAAAGATGTTTACCTTGAAGTGGAACTATCCAAATCTCAGTTTCTTTTAGATGCAATATATATTATGTATATAATGATCTGGTGCTGTTTACATGTGTCTTCAGCATTTTCTCATCTGATGAACTTTTCTACCCTTTCCAGTCACTATAAAGTGTTACAACTTTAATTTAGACGCAACACAGAAATAGTAATTAGAAAGGTACTACCATTGCATGTGTTATGCAGAAACAAATTTAATAGATTAAAAAAATAATAATGTAGGAGTTGATATTGATACCACTATCCATAAGCCAGATTACCAAATAACGAAGATTTTCATAGTTACCGAATGCATATGCCTGGTTTGGGTTTGAAAATAAATGACTGTTTACCAATAACAAAGCGAAAGTAAACAGGTCCGAGGTCGTCATGAAAGGATTTTTTTGATAACCTACTCGTTCCCCAAACCTGAAATAATTCCATCGTGTGCTTTAAAAATGCTTTTTAAATTAATATAACCGTTTTTAGTCTGAAATATATGCCATACTGTACTTTACAGCATGTTTATGATGAATTAAGGAAAACTGCGTCTTCCAAACAACTGTTTATTTTCAGTTTATGTTTATCGTGACTTTCGATATAAAAACGAGAGACGTTCCGAAATCCTGCACTTGTGTCAACTCGGCCAATATAGAATAACTCTACTAATACAGAAACAAATCTATGTTTGCCGAGTTTACACCTTATATTGCATAGGCAGTTTTCATCATATTAAGTCCAATAACAGTGTAGTTAATTAATAAACATGTATATCATGACCAAGTATTTTACAAGGAGATCTGAACCAAATATCTGTCAGAAATAAACTGTCCATTGCATTTTGGTTTTTTTTTTTTTTTTTATCTATGTTGGCTAGCAAATGTTATTCAAAAAAGAACTTTTCTTAAACATATACGATTATCAAACTTTTTTTAAAAGGTATGGCACAGCAATTTGTAGGGCAAAATAAATAGTTATAAATTGTAATCCTTTTAATTATAGATGTTGGACTATTCTATATATACAATTCCAATAAGTTTCAACGAATTTCCAATTTTAACCAATAACAACCACGAGATGAATTCACATTAAAACAATACAAGTAGTTCTCAACTAATATAATTAAATTACAATTATGTATCAACATAAAATCGTTTTTTGTACTTATGTTATGGTGCCAATATTTAGTGCGAATCTTCAATTAAATCAAAGAAGTGTTCAGTAATAAATGTGTTGTTGCTATCATCTGGACCTTATAATAAATTTAATCAGAATCATTCGTGCGTTAAACATTGTTAAATATAGGTCGAGGCGACTAACTTTCAAACGTCCATTTTTATCAAACATGTGCGATCTAAAAAATATCATTGTTCTATGACTTGTAGTTAATTAGATTTTGTATCTTAATGCAAAACTTTACCAGTGCTACTATAGGTCAAGATAACTCTTTGTTCATGGACAATCATTAATATTAACATAGGTCATTTTACCTATTCATGAAGATAGTGTTTCATATTATTTAGACATCTTGATATGAAATGGATCTATCTCTTCATAAGGCACTGTCTTATATGCACTGCTCACATCATTATATGAAGTGGTCATAACATTATATGAAGTGGTCACACCATTATATGAAGTGGTCACACCATTATATGAAGTGGTCACAACTTTATATGCAGTTGTCACACAATTATACGCAGTGCTCACAACATTATATGCAGTGCTCACAATATCATATGCAGTGCTCACAACATTATCTGGAGTTTCACAGCATTATACGCAGTGCTCACAACATTTTATGCAGGGCTCACAACATTATATGCAAAGCTCACAATGTTATATGAAGTGGTCCCAACATTATCTGCAGTTGTCGGGACATTATGTGCAGTGGTCATAACATTATAAGTTTATTGTTAATAAAGTTGATGATGATGATTGACGTATGTGATGGTTGTGGTTTAGATTCGGAAAACTCCGGAATTCATTTAGCGAAAATTGCCGAATCCAGTGATAATTGGTAATGTTAAGGAAACTAATTGAAACAGTTATTAAAGTCATGTTATCATTTAGGCAATAAACAATACATTTATTCAAATCATTAGATCAATATTTGAAATAAGGAAATGTATTGTTAAATATAGGTCGAGGCGACTAACTTTCAAACGTCCATTTTTATCAAACATGTGCGATCTAAAAGATATCATTGTTCTATGACTTGTGGTTAATTAGATTTTGTATCTTAATGCAAAACTTTACCAGTGCTAAGATAACTCTTTGTTCATGGACAATCAGTAATATTCAATAATTGTGAATCATTCTGTTTTTACTTACAGTTTGTTTCAATCTTTACTTAAATGCAAAACTTTGATGGATGTTTTTTTTTTTTTTAATTGATAATGGCTTTGAACTAGCTTTCAGTAACTGAGGGTACTCTCAGATCAGTATTTAGTATCTGTTTTGTTGTTGGGATATACAAGTACCCGGTCACGTCAACTCTTTTTTTTTTTTTTTAGATGTATCTATATTTGTATCCATCTGATGACTTAAGCCTTTTTCGACTGATTTTTGTAGTTTGTTCTCATGTTGTTCTGTTACACCACTGTCCCAGTTTAGAGGGAGGGTTGTGATCAAGCTAACATGATTAAACCCGCCACATCACATTCTGTATGTACGTGTCAGTTTCAAGTCAAGAGACTGTATTTCAGTGATTGTCCTTTGTTGAGGTATTACATGTTTGTATATGTTCATTTGTTTGTACATAATTAAGGCCTTAAGTTTTCTCCTTTGATATGTATTACGTTTGTCATTTCAAGGCCTTCTATAGCTGAGTCTGCGGTATGGTCTTTGCTCATTGATGAAGGCGTACTGTGACCTATAGTTTGTAATTTCTGTGTCATTTGGTGTCCTGTTGAGAGTTGTATCATTGGCAAGCATACCACTAGTTTTATATTAACCGTGAATAACAGCCTGACGAACAAACGTAGTAAACGTTTTATTTACACCCATAAACTCCGTTTTCCGAAGAGATGACATCTATAAATGGAAATGTTAAACTGGGTCACAAAGGGTAAATTGTTCTCTTGAAAGTTTATATCTTTATATAAGGTTGCTGATCATATTTGAAGACAAACTGCTTCACGTGCTTAAAAGTTTGTAAACTATTTTGATTAATTGAGGTAAAGTTATGTTAACCACCTACAATCAATTTTCATATATATATTAGATACTTACATTGTAATCATGTAAAAATGCCAAATCTATCGATGCCATATAATGACTCTATCATGACATATATAAGCAAGCGCAATATTGGACATAGGTCTTATAGAAAGCTGACTATTCTATTTAAAATGTATTTAACGTTTTTACTGAGTGCTGACTATAAAGTGGCACCTTGCTAAAATTCTTTAGTAGGACTTTAACTCGAGGCATATATCATACAGAATTGCCTTTTATATTTCATTAACTTTTTATAGTTATTCAACTATTATTATGCCATGCGTATTTCTCACGACGAAAATAATTATTTTATTCATTCAACTCTTAGTTTCATCATTTCCTCAGATTTAACTTTCCATAAATTTATAAAATTATGTCTTTCCTATATGCAGACAATAGCTGGCGGTTTTTTTCCTGATAATATTTTCAATCGAATTGCCTTAATAAATAAAGGCAACAGTATTATACCGCTTTTCGAAACTCGTGAATCGATAGAAAAAAAACAAAATCGGGTTACAAACTAAAACTGAGGGAAACGCATTAAATATAAGAGAACAACGACACAACAATAAAATATAACACAAACAGAAACAAACTAAGCATTAGACAAAATCCGATGAGAATAACACCTGTAACATCAAAACTAAATAAATGAATTTGGGATAGAAAAGTACCGTGATACGTCTTAAAGTAATGTGAACTCACACTCAAATTTAAGAGGAAAGAAACGACACAACATTAAAATGTGACGCACACAAACACGAACTATAATATCATAATGGCCATATAATGTTGTGACTACATCATATGATATCCCGACAAATGCAAATAATGTTGAGACCACCGCGTATAATGTTGTGAGCACTTCATATAATGTTGTGAACACTGCATATAATGGTGTGTCAACTGCAAATAATGGTGTGACCACTCCATATAATGACATGAGCACTACATATAATGTTGTGACGACTACATATGGGGCAATATGCGTAATTGTTTCTCTATAGGCGGTAATTGTAACGTTTTCTTCTGTTGCTCAGCCCGTATCGTAAACTTGTATATGTATGATGGCTTGTTTAGAAGCTAAGACATTTTTACATATAATGTGGTTAAATTTTCGGGGTACGAAGTGTGATTTATTTTTCCGTAAATTACCAAACCCCGAATATCCTTTTGCGATGCGTCTCCTCGTGGTAAAAAATCCCATTTTTAATACAATTAGTTCTTTTAAAATTTAATACTTTGAACACATTTAATAGCTCCATAGTTTTTACACATTTTTTCTGAGTTCCCTTACTTTCTAAATAAACACAAATTGTTCACCTCAGTCATTTGTTTATCATAGAAATGTCTCAAATATCTATAAAGAGATTTTTGTTTACACGTGACCTTTGAGTTCCTCATTTTAAGGCACATCAGGGATATTCTCCCATATAATGTTGTGACCACTTTATATAGTACTGATCAACAACATAAGGCATTCATGGTGTTCCATATTTTCAAACTGATTTGTCATTTAAGTATACAATTCTGTCATATTATTATGTTAGGACATTACATAAAGAATAAAGAACTTTTTGTTCTTGATACTGACTTTATCACAGTGAAATATCAGGTGAGCCCGAAGGGCGAGCCTGATATTTTCTGAATAAAAATCACTACAAATAAATAAAATAACAAACAAACTTCTTTTTCGCGTCAAATAACGGCGAATCACACTCGACGTCATAGGCTGCCTTACGTCATTTGAAATTTTGTCACAGTGCGGTAAACATGGCGTTCCTTTGCTCAACGTATTGAAAAGGAATTATTGCATGCGTTCATTAATATTCTGCTTTGGACATGACACTAACAATGGCAAATATAATGGTAGCATACCGGTAAGTCAAGTTTCTTTATTTTCACAAAGCATCCTCATAGTGATAGTCAGAATTAAAAATGATACGATATGAATCAGCAGATTTTTCATCGATCATGATTTTGAGTTCCATGACAAGTTTTAATTATATTTTACTTAATTTAGTGGATAAAATTACATTACTTTTGTTATTTTTAGCTCAGTATTCATCATGAAAACGATCACATTGATTTCAAATAATTTTAAGAACGCACTGTGAGGAGACATGACCCCTCCCCCCTTTCTATCCCGAGAAGGCAATGTAAGCTGACTGTAGATTATCTGAACATCAAACATTTTAATAGACGTCACGGAACTTTTAGCTTATAATTCTTGCTTTTTTTAAATCATGGGCTACAATTCTGATCAGAGCAGACTTTTATAGTTTGGTGCCCCCGGTTATACCCCTTTTTTAAAATTTATCCTAGATCACATACATGAAGTTTATGGTTCACTTTTTTGTTTGTTTTTCTATAAATATCTGTTATATTGACAATGAAACGACATATTTAAAAATTGTAAATGATGGTCCCACAAAAAGGTCGAAAATGCGTAAATTTCAAATTGATTTCTAGCTTCTCTGATGCAAGTGGTTCCTTTTTGGTCACTATTTATGTGTTGCGTTTAAATATGAATTGTAACACTTTGTAATGATTGAACAGGTAAAACAAATACTTCATAAGAAAAAGAAAACTACTTGGAACAGCACCAGGATATGTATTGGTATTATTTTATGAATAAAAACTCGGATTGGAATCATGGACGGTATGGTATGTTAGTTTTACTTCATATACCAATAATCCTTTTTTAAAGTCTTTTTTCATGCATTTTCTGTTCACATTTTCACAACAATCGTTTCAAACGATGTCAAGTGTTTTATTCGCCAAAAATATTACGCTCAATTTTGTAAATGAAAGTGGAAAGTAGATCCTTACGCGTTGCATTCGCGCATGTCATTTGCGTACTTACCTAATAATTCTTATATCACGGCCAATCCACTGGTACTGACATTATCAGCAAGTACATATCAAAGGAAAAGTGTACAAATAATCGATAAAGTCGTATACTAACAAACCAATCTTGATATACTATGGATTCACCTTTACATACTATCTAGTCACTTCACAGGGCTATACTAACAGATACTTATATGACATTGATACATCTTTATACCAGTTTTTTTTTCATTTCGTTTTTATTTCGATTCGCTTTTCATAGGCACCCTACATTTTGTATCGTACCTGAACATGATTACAAACACGAGATGTATGTACATAAATTAGAAAACAGGTTGTTTTCATAATGATTTGAATTTTGCAAAAACAATAAAGCCCATCTGTTTGTTAAATATTGTCTGTTTTTTTTTTTTTTTTTTTTTATTAGTTCTTTAAAAGGGTACCAAATGCAACCCGTATTTGTCGCCTATCGTTTCGACACCACGTCTTTTGAACTTAACATCGCTGAGGGTCAAAATAATAAATCATGGTCATTAAATTCAATCGATTCTTCCAGTTTGGAAGCGATCCCTTATGCACATTATGCATGCAAATCGATTTCCTCCAGCATCTTTTTTATTACTTCTATCATCACAACCGATGTCTGCTGGTGAATTTTGCTCAGAATTTTTGCCACTATTTATAGAATTGTTTTGAAGTACGATATAAAGCTCTTAAAGTGTAATCAGGTAATCTAACTAAGTATAAAAAAAAGAAGATGTCGCATGATTGCCAATAAGACAACTGTCCACAAGAGACCAACAATAACACAAACATTAACAAATATAGGTCAGCGTATGGCCTGCAATAATGAACAAAACCCATACCGCATAGTCAGCTATTATAGGCTTCGATATGACAATGTAAAACAATTTAAACGAGAAAAATAACGTCCGTTTTAAATTTAAAAAAAATGAACGAAAAAACAAATATGTAACACATAAACAAACCACAACCACTGCATTACAGGCTCCTGACTTGGGACAGGCACAGACATAAATAATGTGGCGGGGTTGAACATGTAAGCGGGATCCCAACCCTCCCCTAACATGGGACAGTGGTATAACAGTACAATATAAGAACGAACTATACAAATCAGTTGAAAAGGACTGAACAATTAACTCATCACATGGACAAAAATACAAGTGGACGTGGCCGGGTACTTGTACATTCCGACAAAAAAACGACATTAGGAACATATCTTAGATTACTCGCAGTTATCTGACAGCTAGTTCAAAGCCACTCACAACTAAAAAAACAAATCATGCATCTAAGACTATACTGTCATCCTGTACACTTCCAACATCCAATGGATGTAGTGTAAAGACGTCATAAAGGGTCAGAGAAAAACATGACCTTGTGCAATGCCTAGTTGCATGTTTCGACACTTTGTAGATCCATGAATGTTTATATGTATATGATATACTAGTATTATTTAGTTTGCTTTTAATTTACTGATAACAAAATCAATATTTATATCATTAAAAAAAATATTCAATGATCTTATTACAGTGTTGAATTTGTAACCGTTTAGAATAACTTGATTTAAAGGAGCGATAAGTTTACAAGAATCATTTTTAAATTTTCGGGCATGGCTAACAACATTTCCTTGAAAATGAGGATGTGCTATTCCGTAAGAAATAAGTTTTCTACAGGCACAACCAAACTTAAAAACCAAATCTTTATATCTATGGAAAAATTAGGTAAGATTCATTTGTATAACATTCAATAAACTCGATATAACATGGAGCAACTTCGTCATACTATTCAGTCGTATTACTATCTTGCAAAGACATATGTCAATATCAAGTATACGTATGAATAAACCCATGCTCTAAATCCAATAAAATGTGTTTGCATATGCGTATATTGACTACTGCGCAATGATGGATTTTATTAAATTGGCATGCATTTAATATATTTCATTTATTTGAAACACTTCTAAAATCTTAAATGATGTTACTAATTCATTTATCATAACGATAATGTGTTGCAATTCGGAATTGTTATATTTGATCTAGATACGACGACATCCGTTCATGCTGACTGTTCAAAACTCCTCCCTCTGAAAAATAACATTGCCAGTCGTTTGCTTGATTACAATTTAAAAAGGAGGTTCATTGAAGAGCCTACAAAAACGATTTACACTTATACATGTACACATCGGACATAAAACTAATCTTAATTGTCCTAATCAGAATCGAGATAATTTATGCAATTTATACTCTATTTTAGTTTTAACATGGGTTGGCATTATATTCGTGTTATTATAACCCTCACTATTGCCCGGGCAAAACTAATCACGAGTATAATGCCTACCCATGTTTAAACTATAGTAAATTATAGCTTGTATCAATTATATCTTAAGTTTTGTATATCTAATAAAGTTTGTTTTTTTCTTGATTCTGTATCATGTACCATGTATTGCATACCTCGTATCGCATAATTTAACCCGTTTTACATAACCGTTCGTGACGTTATTATCGAATGACGCTTTTTCAGGGAGGGGAGTTTTGAACAGCCAGCGTGAACGGTTGTCGTATCTAGGTTAAATATGTCAATTTCCAAATGCAACACATAACAGTCATATTTACTTTAATAAAAACATGTCATCGTTTAAGAAGTTGGAAGTGTTTTAAATTAATGAAATATAATAAATGCATTACAATTTGATAAAATTCATTATTCTGGAGAAGTCAATATGCCGCTGTAATACGCACGTGCAAATGTTTTTTATTGGATTTAGAGCATGTGTTTATTCACAAAGCGAAAGAAGCACGTCATATGAGAATTACCGGTAAATGAATGAATTGTTGTTGTTGTCAATGAAACCATACAAAATTTAATAACAAAATATGTTACAAATCAAAGTTATAGAAGTTTGTGCTTATGTTAAGATACTAGTAGTATCTATATAAAAAAATGGATTACTCGTTAAATTTACCGAGCGATACCCGAGTACTCGATTGGTAACACATTTACAAAAAGAAAACACAAAAATTATAACCGATTTATGTATTAAGGGTCGTTCACTTATGATCGTAAATCCATCAGGAACATTTCCAAGGACAATATTATGATCTAAGGAATAATAGATTATTTACTTCATGTACTGATTATGTGAAATAGTAATAATGTTATTAAGTAATTGGTAAATATCTATAGAAAAATCAATACTCAACAGTATAAGAGACTCATAAAATCACGTTTAATGACGAACGGAGGGGTGATGATAATTACTTATTGATGCCATTTATCATTTTCTGAGGGTCGATAAGGTAATAACGATTTTTTTCTTATTTCAAAATATCGTCTTTTTCTTTGACGTAGCGAATTTTCAAACTTTTCAGGTAACTAACAGTTTTGATGATGAAAACATTTGCTCTGACGGTACAGCGCGTTGGAAGTGACGAATATTAGCTATAAGTGATAGCCTGAGGAAATGCTTTTTTTCATATAGTTTACATGTACCTTTTTTGTGGAATTTTAAACGACAGTTCAATGCAAACATTTGAATCATAATTTTATTTTTTTTATTGATTTTTATTAATATATTATTTCTCGGGAGGCGCTTCAAATAAGAATATTTTGTGTGTAAACTTCAGACATCAACAAAGTTCTAACAGAAACCGATAAGACTAGCTTCATTTTGGTAATCAATACTCGGTACTTCCGAACGATACTCGAGTACTCGTTGACAGCCCTAGTTTGAAGGAATTACTGGAATAAATTTTAAGACTGAAAAAATTATTCAAAACCATTGAAATATTATTCGGGGGTGTTATTTCGATATTTCAGGTCGAACACGAATCAAGAGTTTGTCAATATAATGTTAAAGTTCACAGTCATAGGCAACAGCACGACCTATGACAATAAGGAACACTAAATCACTCATATCTTATAGTCGGTTATTAAAAAAAACAAGAAAAATTTGAAATAGCTTGTATAAAACTACTTTCAATCTTTTAAGTATTTCCCGACTCTTCCTCCTTGTACATAAATGAATAAGGAAGTTATCCAGAAAATTAGTCGGTTTTTGTTCATGTTGTTTTGAAATCGGAAAAAGTTAAAATTATCCTCTGGTGTTAGTGTTTGATAAGAACAGAATGGAGTTTTTTCATATTTTATTTTTGTTTAGCTTCGATTTTCTTTCTGTGATGCAGGCTTCTGGTGAGTAGTTTACATTTTATACTTCCCATCGCATGCAAAGGGATAACTTGAAGCGACACTTTCAAGAAATTTGCAAAGCAATACCTTAAAATGAGTTAGTGTGCTTGTATCACAACATGTACATTATTAGGAAAGTTTTAAAAATACGTAAAATGTTTTATATGTTATAATTAGCTATTGATATTGAAAGAAAAAAACAAATACAAATATATCGTACTTTTAATTAAACCATCATGCATTTATTAATGTAAAGAACTTTTATTTAACTAAAACAAAGATAGAATGATAAGAATGGGGCATACATTGACTTGAACATTCATAAATTCAACCACATCCTAACCATGCTAACCATCAGTATAATAGCGTTTTCGGAGACTGATTCATATTGTCACCGATCCAATATAAAGATAGAACTGTCTTCACTGCTTGACAATGAAATCGAATTTAGTTGATGTGGCAAAAAAGATCCCTATTCATAATTAATAATATTATAACAGCTAATTAGTATACTTCAATAAAAGTTTAAAATTGCGTCAAGATCTGTTTCGAAGGACAATGGTGTAACTTGTCGATCAAGTATATAAGTTCATTGAAGTGTGTAGATCATGGAAAACTTAAAGTCATAAGAAACGAGAGACCAATTATTAAACCAATGCATACAAACATCATTAACTTAGTCTTCTGTATTTTTTTCGTGTAGATTTCGTATCATCGTCAATGTTTTTTTTCAATCGGTCAGTGTTTTGAAATATGGCAGGTAATTAAAGTGCGTGTTTTGCAGCCGAGGTTAAACGATTGTCACCTGATTGTCAACAATCGACAAAAAATGAACAAAAAAGCATGGAAATTGAGCACGTGTTTAACATGTAAATTCAGATAATAGTTTATTTTGAGGACATCCATGCGTATTGTGATCACCGGATTTTTACGAGATGGGTCACACTGAGGTCACTTAGCATACGGAAAATATGACGGGGAAATATATGGAAGGAAGCAATTAAAATAAAGTAAAATTCTTCTAAACATGAATAAAGTACAGAATTTTCCTCAGAAAAAAGTATATGTACTTAAGTTTTATAATGAAAACTATCTATTGAGTTATAAAAAAAAAACCATATGCATTATTTTTTTTGATTTGAGGTTTCTTATGACTTTAAGAATATGGATTTAAATGTGTTAATTGAATATCTCTCTTCATCTGGACAATTCTGAAGTCTCTTCTCTGTGTGAATGCTTGACCTCTCTGACTGTTTGAGTATCTTCCAATTATTAAATATTCGAAAGAAACCATCAGATGTAAATTCAGGAATTCGATATACCAGATAAAAGATAACCCAAATCCATTGAAATCACTCGTAATATTTCCAATGACTCCAGATTACCTTTGTTATACAATTGAAGATAAATTGTAAGGCAAACTAAATAATAATCATAATAAAAAACAACAAATAGTAAGTTTGAATTTTGGCAATTTTTTGTCATGGATTTATTAGGACAGTTCAACTATATATCAACCGGCCTATGAATTTGCATTCATCGACAATGTCCCATTAATGTCCAAGATAAAAACATAGAAGGGCAACCATCATATGTTTTCTCCAAATGGCAACTGGGCTACCAGACGCCAACTGTAATAAATTCAGCCAAATGCTAGCAAACTTGTTTGAAAGCATCGCCCAACAAAATTTATCAATCCATGACAAAAAATTAACTTTAACACACAAAACAAATTAAAAATTTAGGTTTTGAACAAACATATTAATTGAACGGAGTTTAAAAACTAAACATTAGTTCATCGAAGTATATCAACTATACTAGACATTAGTTCAACGAAGTATATCAACTATACTATACAACAGTTCAACGAAGTATATCAACTATACTATACAACAGTTCAACGAAGTATATTAACTATACTATACAACAGTTCAACGAAGTATATCAACTATACTATACAACAGTTCAACGAAGTATATCAACTATACTATACACCAGTTCAACAAAGAATATCAACTTTACTATACAACAGATCAACAAAGTAATCAACTTTATTACACAACAGATCAACGAAGTAATCAACTTTATTATACAACAGATCAACGAAGTAATCAACTTTACTATACAACAGATCAACAAAGTAATTAACTATACTATACAACAGCCCAATGACGAATATCAACTAAACTATACAACAGATCAACGAAGTAATCAACTTTATTATACAACAGATGAACGAAGTAATCAACTTTACTATACAACAGATCCACGAAGTAATCAACTTTACTATACAACAGAACAACGAAGTAATCAACTTTACTATACAACAGATCACCGAAGTAATCAACTTTACTAAACAACAGATCGACGAAGTAATCAACTTTACTATACAACAGAACGAAGTAATCAACTTTACTAAACAACAGATCGACGAAGTAATCAACTTTACTATACATCAGAACGAAGTAATCAACTTTACTATACAACAGATCAAAGAAGAATATCAACTAAACTATACAATAGTTCAATGAAGAATATCAACTAAACTATACAACAGATCAACGAAGTTATCAACTTTATTATACAACAGATCAACGAAGTAATCAACTTTACTATACAACAGATCAACGAAGTAATCAACTTTACTATACAAAAGATCAACGAAGTTATCAACTTTACTTAACAAAAGATCAACGAAGTAATCAACTTCACTTTACAACAGTACAAATATAAACAACGTGCACAACAAAAATAAGATTTTTAAACTTTGTATTTTCAACTAACAACAAAATTGTTGTATATTCAACAGAGATGTTCAACTTGATGCATGCGTTTAACAAATGAAATAAATTATTCAACTGACATACAACTTCATGTTTCCATGCACGATGGCTTGCAACTTTAAATAGGTTAAATTTCATTTGGATATAAAAATCTGTTTGGATCTTAATAAACAACTCTAATGCTGACTGAATAGCATTAATAAAAATGTCACTGCCAATTTATGACAGATTCGCCATGATCTGATAGCGAAAAGAATTGGGTGGATATCATCAAAATCAGTATGTTTAATAGCCTTGCCCCCAACTTTGTGTAGGTAAGATCTAACCCCCTTTGTTTAAAACAGTCTGAAACTGAAATCTTGTCAATGATTTCCCATTTATATGGCAAAAATGAGGACCATCATATCCAGGTCTTATTTGCAAAAAGGCTTTCAAACTTTGTAGAGGACAAATCTCAGTTGATTCATTTTATTTATTTTTTACAACTAAAGTAGTGGATCTCCCTTTTTGATCAGTTTTGAAAAAAAATATCGTAATAAACAGCTAATTAAGATGGTCAATATAAACATCCCGCCTATGTAAAACATGCTCTTGCATAACATTCGTTGTAATGGCAAATTCACTCACACGTAAAAATGCAGCAAGCCAAGTTAAATGCTGTTTGAAACAATATTGTTTCATAATAAGAAGAGCACACGTGCCTCAAAGCCACATTTAATCTAATCAATAGTCAAAGGTGCTCGAAGATCTTAAGAATTGTAAAGTCTATCACAACCACCCAAAAGTTTCTGAATGATAAAAGATTTAGTTAAATCTTCATTCCCTTGAATTTTCAATTTGTAACTTATTCCAGATATATATGATCTAATTGTAACGATGAATAATGATTTAGTGACAAAAAACCAATGTAACCAATAATTTGTCTGTTACTTGGTGGCCAACTAAGGGGAATAGAATATTCCATCCTGAACATATTGAACGAATGCAAAACATTTTTATAAACATTTCTGGTACTTTGAGAAATTGAATAATTCAACAATTTTGAAGCTTGTATAACAAAAGATCTAAGAACTCATGTTGAATAGTTTGTGGCGTCCGGTCGGCATTGCGCGTTACTTCTCTGAACTTCTGCATCTGTCCACGAGATAAAGCATCAGCAATAAAATTGTTTTTGAAAAAATATGCAACGCTTTAAATTAAAAATTAAATAATAATGTCCACAAAACTATTTTACTTAACAAAAAACATAACCCTGTCATTTTTTGAAGATTTTGATTTTAAAATTGTAACAGCCATATTATCACAATGAAAAATTATATTCTTATTCGTAAACCTTTCTTTCCATAAAAAGATGGCCAAAGCAATAGGTATAATTTCCAATTAAGTAATGTCACTTAATAAAACTTTGCCCCAATTATGGCCATTGTAAAATTGCCCATGGTCCATTTAAATAAGCTGCACAAACCAGTGAATGACCACCTGTACTGTCAGTATACAAATGTAAATCAGCATTTGAAACCCAATTCAAATCTTGGATATATGTTTAGCCATTAAATTCTTTATAAACATATTGCCACATATGCAAATCATCTCGTATTCCTTTGGTCAATCTTATAAAATGATGAGATATTTTAACATTTTTAAAAGAGCCATATAGATGCCTCATAAATGCCCCTCTGGAGGGAAGAGCCCTTGCACAAAAAGCCAATGAACCTGTTAAAGACGCACTTCTTTCAGAGTAACTTTTCTTTTGCTATAGGAACATCCAAGTTTGTGCAAACTTTTGAAAATGCAGTCATAAGACAGAGACAGTCATCTTTATGAGCTTCTCCAACAAAATAAAATCATCAAGATAATGATCCAAATTTCAGAATGCGTTTTATTTTTAACTGACCAATGCAAAAGGTTGAAAAAAATTTCAAATGTAGCACAACTAATAGAAAATCCCATGGGCATTATTTTTTGGATATAGTAAAGACCATTTAGTTTCAGATCCTAGTAAATCAAAATCACCAGGATAACATTTAAGTAAAGGAAATGCCGATTTAATATTCATTTTTTCCATTAAAGCCGAATTCTCCATTTGTTTTACAATTTTGACTGCATTGACAAATGATGAATAAGTGACGTTGATAAACTGAGTATCAATAAAATCATTGATACTTTTATTTGAAAGTAAGACAAATAAGTTATCAATCTAAGTCCACCAGTTTTCTTAGGAACTAAACCAATAGGAGAGCACCGATGATTTGAAATAGGTTTATGTTTGAATGGGCCTGCCAATCGACCTAATGATATCTCATTATTCCACTTCTTTTGAGCTTCAAAAGGGTGTTTCAAAACAGACAACAAATTTCTATATTCACAATTCACATGAAAGTGTAGACCTAATGAATTTTAAAACCATATTTAAATCCATTCAAAAGTTCAACAGCGCTTTGCTTATCATGATATAGTTCCAGAAGCTTAGAGAGTTCATTTACATTAACCGGAGATATTCATAGGGCCCAAATATTAAACTGGTCTGGATGTAGTTCTGAAAAATTATAAATTATCTTTGCTTAAAACCTCCTTTTTGGTTTTGTCTATTAGCAGAGTTGTTAACAAAACGTGAAATGTTATTTCTCTTAAACCTAGATGGACCAGTATTACATTCATAGTCCATAAGCAACGACAGCGTAAAGCATGATGATTAAAACCACATTTGAGACATGCATGCCTGTATTGGCAACTGCGTTTATTGGAAAAACCTTTAAAATTAAAATCACAGCATTTATATCCAACATTAGCCTGCTGTTGTTTTTGAGTATTGTTAGTTAAAATATGCAACAACAAAAATTAAATAAAAATCTATGGATGACCATTTTTTAGTATGATCCCTTGATACAACTCAAACGAAATTATTGATCATAAGAATACCATTTTTCGACAGGATGATCAGCCGCTGCACCGCTTATGATTGACATATATGAGAAAAGTTCACTTGCTTTTCCCGGATACTTTTCAATAAGGACCTGGATATAAGCAATACAACCATCAGTCCAATCCTCAACATAATTAACAGTATGGTTTTTCTTAACTTTATTTTGTATAACCAGCATACCGTCATTAATTCCAATGGTGTTTTCATTTTGTTTGACTGTTGAAATTGTTTTGATGCATAAGGGACAAATCAATATATTCAATGCCAATTTTTTTCCTTAAGCTTTTGAGTTATCAATATAACAACCTCATTAAAACCAGGCAACATAGAGGTTCATCAAAAACTTCAATAACCTCACCTAAGGCAGCTAAATCAGGTTCAATCTCTTGAATTCTACATCTGGTTGCAAGGCAACTAGTTGAGGTTCATCAACCCTCCGTCGTCTTACTACAGGGGCATCTTCATCAACATCAACTTTGGGACGCCTTTTCTCATTCCTAAACGGTGGTTGAAGTTGTTCCCTGGGAGCCATTCTAAGACGAATCTCTAACCGTGTCCTGCCGACGACGCCTGCCTCTACCTCTTGGCATTGTTATAAACTATTATAATTATTAAAACAAATTAGCTACATACATCAAGTCTTGAAATCTCATTCAACTTTCAAAATATAAATTCAACTTCTTATTCTATCATTCAAGTTAGATAAATAAAATACCACATATAACCCACTACGTTGTCTTAAATAAAATTAATATACATTTGAATGCATTAAAAAACTGAAGTTGGTAACAAAACACAATTAAAACAAGTGCAATGTTCCTTCAAACCAAATATAACGTCGATATAAACGATAAGTTAAATTATCAAGCTTATTTAATTATCCGCAAATCAAAAAACTTATAAAAGATGTACGTGTAACAAATTAAACATTAGCGGGCATGTAAATGTTAAAACGGCTTACACTACAAACATGTTACCTGTTTAAAGAATATCGCTCATACATTACAATCAAAACAAATATATCACCTGTATTAAAGCATTTTAAATTTAATGCTATTCAATGATTAATATATGTGTGCACAAATGTAACTATTAAATAATAGTCTAATCAGTATAAATGCTATCCAAGTAAGCGATACATTGAATTCAGAATCAAACTTTTTGCAAGAACAACTTTCAAATAAAATAGAATTATTCTTTATAAATTACAGAAATAAAATCATTCGGAAAATTCAACTGCAACAACTATATCTATTTATCACTAAAACATATGAACTTATCTTATGTCTGAATCAGCCTATCCCTTTTGTGTTCCTTCAGTTGAAATAACGCAATGAACAAATCATGAAAAGCATGCAATTTTATACCAAATAAAAGCGGGAAAACCGCTTACGAAATTATGTAGGTAAATAAAAGACGCTCAAGTCGTTCAAAATTAAAGAAAAGATAACTCTAGTTTAGCAGACGATAATCTTAATTTATTAAATTGATTTAATGCTTAATGATTAAATCTTATTATTTGCAGGTAAGCCAGATCCACCAACAGATGTCCAAATACATGTTAATGGAAGTACAGCCAGGGTGTCGTGGATAATTCCTACTAACCAAGGGATAACTTGGTCCCGGATTTATCTCCAGGATTCCAAAAATAAAACGTGGGATTTAAATCTAAGTCCAAAAATTAAATATATTGATATCATGTCTACAACAAATAGCTTTGAGATAGAAAATCTAAAGATGTGTTCAGAGTATATTGTAAAAATAAAATGTATTATAAAGGGTGATCCTAAATATTCAGATTTCACCAGGCAACATTTCTGGATGACAAGTGAGTGATTTTTCCTTAAGAACCACAATAAATATTATCCCTGTGCATCATACAATTAGACATTTGTTTTATTTTTATTTTATAAACATATAATACATACATATCTTGTTATAATAAAACTTTGTATATAAATGACACCTAACATCCACGCATTCCAACATCTATCCAAATCCCGCATGCAAATACAAACTTATTCGGAAGACTCCATATACAAAGTATTTAATTGTAATTAATTTACAATATAATGGTAAAGAGGATGCTTATATTACTAGACTTGTAATTGCTTACAGCAATTCTACACTAATTTAGTGTTTCGAAGGTTTTTGTATTATATGCTAATTATGAAAAGGTTTAAACTTTGTAGGCCCGCCATTATCAGGGATTTACATTTGTACCTATCAATTTATTTTAATTTTGTCGTTGTCAATAGATCTGTAATATGTTTATGCCTTTTTCTGATTAAATCCGATCTATTACAAGATAATGCCTAGTTTATGTACTTTTCGATTACAATCTCCTTGTATCCTCTCTTTATTAAGTTCGATCTGGACTGTAATAAAATATTTTGTAAATCAACATCATTATTTGTTGTTCTAATGCATCTGATTACTTCGTCCTTGATAAACCCCGCAAACACATGTCGATTATGACAGCTTTTACGATCTTGATAAAGAAAGGCATTTGTCGGTTTTTAGTGTGTTTTCACATCTAAAATATTTTCATGAGAAAATCTTGTTTCTTTGAAACTATTAACATCAAGAAATAGTATTTTTCTTGAGATGAAAAATAAAAAAAAAAAATAGCTACTTCCGGTTTACACGGGGTCATTTCATGGTTCTTTTTAAAGGTCACACGCATAGCATACGCAAGTCCCATAGCTTTAAAATGTAAAATAAAATCAAAATCTAGAATGTGAAATTATCCTTGAGCTCAATTTCAGGGTCATAAACCTAGGACCTCAAATGGAAAGACATTAGGTATTAATTATATTTGGTTGATGGGTTAAATCATCATCCTACGCATATTTTTTTGAAATAAAAAGCGGAGAAAACCCTAATTTAATATAAGCGTACTTTTTTTATGTTTTGACATGTCGCAACTAACAATCAAGTAAAAATATGTTGTCAATATCTTTTATGGTGTTTAGAAAGAGGTGAAAATAAACCAAAGTAAAAAGTCTTTGGCTAAATAGGGTCATTTTAAAAATCGCAATAACTGTTCGATCTCATACGCAGAAAATCTTAGCGACTTCTTGCACAAAAGTATACCTATACTCATACATATACGAATTTAAACGTTGACAATACCCGATATATTTATTTTATACTGCAAAAACAATACAACTTGTAAATGTAAAAATAGCTTACAAAATTTAAAATGAAAACTTTTTATCAAATCAAAATTTGCAAAACCCCAAAGAATGTAGACAGAAAATAGAGAAGTAATAGTATCCCATCAAAACTAACTGACACTCTGCAATTACACTCTTGTGTAAACATTTCTTTTATATACCATACATTGCTTCTTAACAAACAAACAAAATGAAGCACATGATTTGTAACTTGATACAATTTCTAGTTCCATATCATGACTAGAGAAAATTGAATCTCTCCCTGTAAAGAAAATAAGCATTTTCGTCTTCTTCACATTTATTTTGAGTTGCTATTTTTCACAATCCTTAGAAAACTTGATTGCCAATGAGACAACTACCCATCAGAGTACTTGCTATAATATGAAAAGTGTTGAAAATGAGTACCATTTTACTTTAGTGTGTCCTGTGTATAGACATGTACGACTGCAGTTTTTACCAAATTATTACTGTTCATGGCCAAATGTGACAAAACTTATGTATTTGTATCAAACAAAATCTAGATCTTTAGTTGGAAAATTATGTAATTATTTGAAATCTGCATGGCAAATTAGATCACATTTAATAAGTTGATCATTTTTCTATTGTACTATCTTATTAAATTGTTCTCTGTTGTTTATTGTGTGTCACAATGTAAATATGTTTGTGTTGCTATAGCATTCAATGAATCGCGGGATTTTATTTTATTTTAATTTAATTTTATTTTTATTTTGTAAATTTTTTAAGCTAACGTGCATTAATTTCTTTAAGTTATGCATTATAACAGAGCATACTAATTAGTTTTGTTGTGTTATGCCCATCCACCATAAACCAATAATTTTTTGAATAAAAATAATGTCACTGACAATCACAATATTGTACTTTTTTGCCAAGAAGAAGTAAAAACTATTGAACATTTATTTTGGAATTGTGAGATTGTTCAAATACTCATTGATGAAATTGACTCATGGTTTTTTGTCAAATGGTATAAGTATTCCATTTGCCATATTTGTTTTCTGTTTGGGCATATTACAAAATCAGTTATCTGCCAAAAAAACCAATATATTTTCAACTGCAACCAATGTAAGAAAGCTTTAACATTGCAGGCAGTGCAAAGTAAAATAAGATCTCTATACAGCACTGAAAAATTAATTGCTGTTGACAATAAAAGAGAAAATATTTTTGACAAGAGCTGGAATGCTTTTACCATTCTTTTCGGCGAATGATCAGCTATTATTTACATAATATATATGTACATAAAATAGTAGAATATAATTGTCATTTATTTAGTGTATTTCCTCTTATATGATAATTTCGAAAGAACTATATACATATTTCAAATGTGCAAAATTAATAACAAAAACAAACAAAACAACTTTTAATTTCTTTGAAATTCATCTGATTATTTATATTTCAATTAATGTTATCTTATTTTTCTAATTTTTTTTTATTATCTAAATTAAAAAAATCTACAGACTTACTTAAAACATATATCATTCTAATTTACTATTAAAACAACACAAATTATATATTTTTCATAACCTGTGCATTTGTTATATAAGTTGATTATATGTTTGATGATCTTCCTGGTCAGCTTCTTTTTGATATTGCTGACATGGTTTATAATTTTTTTAAGTATGTATATTACAAACAAAATCTAACATCTGTATAAATATGTTATTTTCTTATGTTATTGAGGCCGGGATAAGGTACCGGTACTTGAATTGTTTCCAACTAACAAAGGTAAAGATTTCAATAAAATATGATAAGTCGAGAGAAAAAATTGTCAAACGACTTCTAATAGGAGTTTTCTCTTAATTTTACCAATTTTTTTTTATTTTTGCCTATTATCATGAAAACTGTACTGGATGCAGAGGAACATTAAGATGCAAAAATTATCATCAAGACAAGGTGGCCTTCGGCTGTTGTCTGCTCTATGGTCGGGTTGTTGTCGTTTTGACACATTCCCCATTTCCTTTCTCAATTTTAAGCTCTACAAATTAGTTTGATTGTCAAAATAGTCATACTACTGCTTATGATGGTTTTAACAATATTGTGTGTTTGTGCCTTGTATCCTAAAAATTATAATCGAAAGATAAAAACTTAAAAAGATAAAAGAAAAAAATCAACAAGACAAGATTTACAATTAAGACAATAACGAGGAAATCGTCCGATCTTCTAACAAGTGACATTTTGCCGATAAAGACGATAGGCTGTCACTCATTATATGATTGATTACTCAGACCCTTAAATAAGGATTTGTATTACCATCATTTGTGTTTTAATCAAAAACTAAAGAAGAAAGAGAGAACAAAACAGACTAAATAATCAGCTATACAAGATCAACAAAACAGGGATTTTTCTTATGAATTCTATTCCTACCTTCAATGTGTTCTTTGTTGAATATGCACATAGACCAAGCTGAGCGACACAAGCTCTTTAGAGCCTCTAGTTGTTCATGCAATTCTTTACTTTTATATGCGTTTTGTTTTCATTATGTAATGACTACGATTGACTACCTTTGTTCGATGGTGGGAGTACAGATACAATAATAAGAAAAAATGGTTTGTCTGATTAACATACAATGCATTCATTTACGTTTGATAATCATACGAGTTTGAAATTCACATATTTCCTATTTCTCTTTTTACGAGGGACGTCTTATGGTAGTCTTAAGATTTATGATAACAGAATAGTCATCTCATTTTTTATTTGCTGCTTCAGCCCGATTCATTTCGTGGCATTTTTACTGGGTTCGAACTCGCATTGCGGGTGACTAATGCACTTGAGAAGATTTTATTTCTTTGATATCAAATTAAATAAAAACTAAGTATTTTCACGAAAGCTAATTTTAATAAATCAACTTTTTGACTGCTGTTTTTGATGTAAAGCACAATAATACTAAAATATAAAGACTGAGCTTGGTATTCTCGTGTGTACTAAATAGCTAATATGAAAAAGATGTGGTATGATTGCCAATGAGACAACTTTCCATAAGAGACCAACTGACACATAAATTAACAACTATAGGTCACCGTACGGCCTTCAACAATGAGCAAAACCCATACCGCATGGTCAGTTATAAACGGCCCCGAAATGACAATGTAAAACAATTCAAACGAAAAACTAGTGGCTTATTTTTTTATTGTAGACACATCACCAGCTTAATTATCCAACTTCTTTCAAAATGATGTTTATAAAAATGAATTTAATCATTGTTTTAGGTTTTATATTTCATTGTAACATTATTTTTTAATAAAACATGTAGAAAGGTTCCAGGTATTCACAGATCTGGTGATAATGTGTATTTGAGATTTTATTATTAAATGTTATATTTTCAGATAAAACTTTTATTGCTGACATCAATCAAAATGTTACTTTATCATGGACGACCAGTTTAACCGAGTTTTTTAATGTCCAGTCAGCCTTCAATTCGACGATTATATACGGAGTACAAGGCGGCGGTTATATCATATCTAATTCTGAAAGCGGGAAATATATATTTGACGACACGCAAACGCATGTGAAAGATATAAAGGTTACAGTTATCCATGTGAATAAGATTGATGCTGGGTTATACAGCGCAGAAACAACAAATGGAAATGTGGACGGGTGCTGTTTGTTGATTGTGACAAGTATGATATAAACATTATCATATTCAATAATAGGGTCAAACAAATATATGATTAAGAAATTAAGAAATAAGAATACATAAACCAGAAAAAGAAAACAATATTGCATAGCCTGTATTAATTGGTTTATGTTTCGTGTTAAGTCTTCATATAAAAAGTTAACTTGATTTTTACAGTTTGCTTATTTTGTTTATCATAGTGGAATTAATAAGTCCCCTACGTTTATCATGTACATGTAACTATATATAAGGTTTTATTGAATATGTTTTTTCTTGTACTTAAATCCAATATGGATTTTTGGTGAAATGATAAAAAGAATTAGCACATACTTAGACAAAATAACATATGGCTTTAACTGTATAATAATAGCATTTAATTAACGTAAATTCCATATTTTTTTCGAATTGGTGCTTAGCGGTCTGATATGAAAAGTTAATCACATCCTTCGATTATTATCACATACCTTTCCGTAACGTTATCGCATGGCATTCCAGTGATACTCGGCAAATTCCGGAAAATACACCTCAATGTTACGTTTTCTATGAAAAAACATTACAAAGTAGTGTACATAACAGTTATCTGGATACTGAACATTATATTGCGTAAAATAATAATAAAAAGCAACAACAACAAAAACTAACAACTAACAAACAAAATTATTTATTTTTAGATAAATGCATTTTTAAAAGTTTCAAACATAATTTAGAAAGTTACTTTAAAAAGGTTGACTTTTCAAAACAGTGTTCATTATGAATGTTTTAGTCGATTCGTCCATATTAAAAAATGTTTCTTCTCTGTTGACGCATATGATAGAAAGATTTGTACTAAATTTGTGGTCCGACGTCCGTGAACGTTTCACTCTTTGAACTTCTGTTTGGGAACCACGTAAAATGATCAATATGTGAATCTGTTATTTTTCACAATTGTTGAAGTATATGATAAAAAGATCATAACATGTCATTTTTCAATTCGCATGTATTATCAGCCCTCGGTCAATATCAGCCCTCGAGCCATGCGGCTCTTGGGCTGATATTTAACATAGGTCTGATAATATATGCGATATGAACAATGACATGTAATAATCTGATATTAGTTCACTGAAAAAAATAACAATATTATTTTTTAAAAGTAATTTGTAATATGTATGCAAAAAGCAAAATAAGAGAGAAGAGAATAGGCCATTGCCATTTCATTTACTATCCATTATGAGGAAATGCATTGAAAGAACACATGCGAATTTTAAGTCCATGTATCTTTAATAAGCACTTTAAGTTGCCAATTCTAAATGAAAGTGCAATTGATTATAGATTAATCTAACTCATTATTGTCCTATCTACTATGACATATATTTTGATATGACTTTTGATTTACTTGTGAAATATAGCTGGCATAAAACAAATAATAATGAAAATATGAAGTGCATATATCCAATAGAAATTCATCACAGTGAAAGTAAAGACAATGTAGTAAAATGGAAAACAATTTTAGAACATAAGTAGAATTTTGTACAACATGAATTTACTATATCAAACTTTATCAATGAATAGATATTTAATTAAAATTTTTCTTCCATAAACATTTCAGCAAAACCAATTAAACCAGTTTTAACCATTCAACCTGAGCATCCATTTGTGGGTGATAACATTACCTTTACGTGTTCTTCGACGATACAACGGTGGCCTACAGGATATGGAACTTCACACCTGTCATATCAGTTTATTGGGAACAAAAGAGGAGCTACTGATAACAATGAGTTACAGATAAACAAACTCACTCTGTCAGACAAAGGAACATCCATAAAATGTCAGGCAACTGATAACCTTATGCAAGTGTCGAATATGAGTACTACTGTTACCTTAGATCCCTTTTGTAAGTATGATAAAATTGAGAAAGGAAATGGGGAATGTGTCAAAGAGACAACAACCCGACCAAATAATAAAACAACAGCAGAAGGTCACCAACAGGTCTTCAATGTAGCGAGAAATTCCCGCAGCCGGAGGCGTCCTTCAGCTGGCCACTAAACAAATATATACTAATTCAGTGATAATGAACGCCATACTAATTTCCAAATTGTACACAAGAAACTAAAATTAAAATAATACAAGACTAACAAAGGCCAGAGGCTCCTGACTTGCGACAGGCGCAAAAATGCGGCGGGGTTAAACATGTTTGTGAGATTTCAACCCTCCCCCTATACCTCTAACCAATGTAGAAAAGTAAACGATAGCATATAATGTTGATAAAAGCTGCAGTGTGCTATACAAGTAATTTGCAAGTATCCTTATTTGAGAGGCATATATGATAAAAAAAAATTAAAAAGTAAAATGGTAACAGTAAAACCCCTGTCATAGTTTAATTGCTTATTTCCGTTATCTATAGACTATTTATTTATGGCAGTTTGATAATATATATAAAGCTTACTTTGCGGTTTTTTGTTTTTGTTCATTGTTGACTGTCGTTTGATGACCTACATTTCATCATTTGTACGCCATATGAGCTCTGCTGACGAGTTGTTTCATTGAATTGGAAACCATGACATTTCTTATTATGTTCATGTTATGAAAAGCTTGTCATTTAGAAAAAGAGCACTAAAAGCCTTCAATTCATTTGAGAGTCGAATTATTAAATCATCCACAAAAATATGATTGTCAAATTTAAAGCACCAGAGTTTACTGTTGGTTATGGCTACATTTCTGTCACTCACACTGTCCATTTTGTAGTTATCTTTTTAAAACTAGGCGACAAATACTATGGGGACATTTAGAGCTCATAAGCTGAGAGAAACTGACAACGCAATGACGAAATCTTTGAATTAAATATCGTTTTAATTTTTGCAGTATTTATATGTTCAGGAAGTCATCAAAGGTACCAGGATTATAATTTAATACAACAGATGCGCGTTTCGTCTACATAAGACTCATCAGTGACGCTCAGATCAAAATAGTTATAAAGCCAAACAAGTACGTAGTTGAAGACCATTGGGGACCAAAAATTCCAAAAAGTTGGAAGGTGTCGTCTATTATTAGGCCTTTGTGTTTACCTGTTTAAATCATCTTTTATCATGTTTGCGTCAGTTGAAATTGTTTTTGTTAATAAATTATATCACTATTACTTCGATGTTGACATGGATATCAATTATATGCTATTTCTAATGTAATACCATTAACGGTACCAATTTTTCTGCACCAGATGCGCATTTCGACAATACATGTCTCTTCAGTGATGCTCGTGGCCAAAATATGTAAAATCCAAAGCTTATATAAAAGATGAAGAGCTATAATCCAAAAGTTCCAAAAAGTATTGCCAAATCCGTGAAAGGAATCAGAGCTTTGCATGAAGGAGATATATTCCTTAATTTATAATAATTGTTTACTATCTTGTAACAGCAAATTTAATAACACAAAACATCCGGATTTTCAGGCCAGTACCGGAGTACTGGCTACTAGACTAACAGTCAACCAGCAGAGGCATCGACCCAGTGGTAGTAATACCATTAACAGTACAAATTTTCCTGCATCAGATGCACATTTCGACTATACATGTCTCTTCAGTGATGCTATAAT
Organism: Mytilus trossulus; assembly: GCF_036588685.1. Taxonomy (NCBI): domain Eukaryota; kingdom Metazoa; phylum Mollusca; class Bivalvia; order Mytilida; family Mytilidae; genus Mytilus; species Mytilus trossulus. Next base: position 53,788,410 of record NC_086378.1, on the reverse strand, counting down.
CCAGTGATGTTATAAATTAACTGCTTGCAAAAGTATGAATAAGTCGAAATACAAAGATTTTTCATATTCCAGGCAAAGATTAATTTAACCGTGTTTGGCACAACTTTTTGGAAATTTTGGTCCTTAATACTGAACTTTATACTTGTTTGGCTTTGTAACGTTTTAGATCTGAGAGTAAATGATGAGTCTTATGTAAAATAAACGCTCTTTTGACGTATGGAATTATAAGCCTGGTACCTTTGATAACTTATTTCTAGAAAAGTGGGTATGTTTTCTAATGTTGTAGATGGTCCTGAAAATGTTGTAGTAGAAGTTGAAATCGGAAATGTAAATGTAACAGAAGGAACTGCACTAGGTCCCATACATTGTATTGCAAACTGTACTCCTGAATGTAATTACATTTGGAAACAAAACATGGCAGGTAAATTCGAACCCGTCAAACATGAATTCATTTCAAACAACAACCGGAGTGTACATGTTCCGACAATAACGAGGAATCACGCCGGAACCTACCGTTGCCGGGTAGATCATCCTGAAGTAAAAGGCAGGAAAAAGATAAAAGATATATCAGTGAATGTACAATGTAAGTACTTACAGTGAATATGTGAGTCATTATACACTACAACTGGTTATACACAAAAATAAAAGAAATAAACAATTTCATTCTTTAACATTATTATATGTGAAGTAATAAAACCTGGTTTCACCCTTGCCTATAATTTTCGTTTGATGACAGTTTTGTAGTCCGTGTTAATCAAGATCTTATATTAGGAAAATACAAGAAGAAAAAATTTAGTTTACAATAAGACTTAATCATCCATATTTGAAAACAAACATACATTGTGTATTCATATTTTTCACATATGGATCAAGCTCATAATTGTAGGGATAAATGTTACATTATATGTTTTGCTTACGAGAATTTTATTGAAAAATGTTTAAAGAGACAACTAGTTTACATTTTTTTCGTAGAGATACTATCCTTTCCTGCAAATATATTAATTCAGGTTTGTAACACTTTTTACAGCTTACTATTCAACATGCTGCTGGTTATGCTATATTTAACGAAAAACTGTCATTTGTATCTACATGTAATTATTTACATTTGAAAAAAAATGAAAATATCAATATAATTGATATAGTATGTATCCAACTTCAACGTGTAATTTTGAACATGTTTTAATAGATTTGAGCCCATGCAACCGGATAAATATGCATATCATTAAAGAACTAAATGTTACGGGATTCCTACCTAGAGCACAAAATATCATGACCGGATCAAAATAAATTTGGAAATTTCAGACCGCAACCTAAAAACACTGAAACACATATACCAATATAACTGTTATTTATTTATGTAGTCTTAAACAATATACAGATGATTATACAGGATATCCGGCTCTTTAAAATTACCTTATCTCTTTCTTTTTAAGCTCTACCAACAAAACCAACAGTAACCCTTCGACCTAAAAATCCATTTGTCGGTGATAACATTACCTTTTTATGTAATTCAACGGCTCAACGATGGCCTGGAAATATATCTGCACACCTGTCATATCAATTTTTCGGGAATAAAAGAGGGGAAACAAAAAACAATATATATATAATGCACAATCTTACGAAGATGGATAATGGAACGATCATATCATGTCAGGCAACTGATGACCTTGGAAAAGTGTCGAACATGAGTAATACCGTTATATTAAACCCATATTGTAAGTATGATAGTATGAAGTGTTGATACAAGATGCAGTGTACCAAACAAGTAGTTTGCAAGTATCCTTATTTGAGTGGCATACATGATATAGTTTTTAGAAAATATAAATAGTAACAATTAAACTCCTGGCATGGTTCAATTGCTGTTTTCCGTTATCTATAGACAATTGATTTATAGTAGTTTTTTAATATATATATAAAGCTTACTTAGCGGTTTTTGGTTTTGTTCATTGTTGACTGTCGTTTGGTGACATACATTTGATCATTTGTACGCCATATTGGCTGCTGACGAGTTGTTTCATTGAATTGGAAACCATAACATTTCTTCTTATTTTTATGTTATGAAATCCATGTCATTTAGAAAAACAGCATAATAAACCTTCAATTCATTTAAGACTCGAAATATTTAATCATCCACAAAAGCATGGTTGTCAAATCTAGATCACCAGACTGTCCTAACTACACAATAATTTTGGCCAACTAAATTAGACTCAATAAAATGTGCATGTTGCCGTGCAGACAGACTAAAGCCAGCATTTAACCAAATTCAAAATTCATTACAACACAATAATCTCATATATACATATGCAAACATCATATATGAAACAGTAATAGTATCTATAGTAAGTAATTTAACACACAACTTTGTGAACCAAAAATTACTTCCGGCAACAATCGTAATACATATCTATTAACTTCTAAGAGCATTACAAATGTTAAATATCATATTATAAATAGCCGTCATAAACGAACACTCGCCACCCAGGAAAAACCAACTTATGTAGTTTGAAAACCTGCTCACGGAGCAATGCAAGAACCGTTTCTGGGTAATGATGCCGTACTCCATCATCATCATGATTATAGAAAAAAAACCATCTTTTTATGCAAAAGAAAGTTTAACTATACGATGTCCACGGATAAATTGACCGACTAGACCATTTTTTCAAGAACCCGCGAAAAACAATTTAACATTACAAAGCAATAGATCACCTGACCCATCAAATAATACATCATTGATTCACACAAAATCTTATAGAAACTTTAAGACAGTATTTTCCCGCTATACTGCGGAACGCTGAAAAATAAATGTCCTAACTACACAATAATTTTGGCCAACTAAAATATGCATTTTGCCGTGCAGACAGACTAGAAAAAACAAAGAACGTGCTTGAGAAATGCAATATGAATACAATGCAAAATACTAATCAAATCATAATAGAAATAAACATCTGAATTGGTGGCTGCATTAGCCCCACCTGCTCTCAAAGAATGAAATTAATGTTTAAATCAGGACAAATATTTTTTTTTAACCTAGAAACTATACATTATCTAGCTCTGGTATAGCTCAATCGTTTATTTTTATATATGTTAATGAACAAACTTGAGTTGATCTGAAAATTGGTCTAAATAACAATTTATCTGATTCAGAATTAATCATAGCTAATTGAAAAATACTTTTTCAATAATAAATATGGACTGATATTTGACTCTCGTTTACAAATGACAATTTTGTCACCTAATCTATATTGATCAGTTTTACTCTTAAATATCTTGATTGTAAAATTATCATCTTTGAAAACGATATCCTTACAATGAATAGCGCTTACTTCATCATAACGAAGCAAACCAGCAAAACATGAAATAATCATAGTTAAATTCCGTATAACAAGTAAATCTCTACAATCTTTGTACTTGGAACATAAATTTATCAACACATCTACGGTAATGTGATCTTTTTCACTGCGGTCTGTGTGGTTGTCGTTTTGCATCTTCCATTAAATTTACAACGAAATAATTTGTTGTCAGTTCTTGAATTTCTTGAATGGTATGCGCCGATTTGATCCCGTAAACGGCAGATTGCACTAAACTTTTAGACGATCCTTTATCGAGTAAACGAGTAAAGTATAATGAACGGGAATTGGAGAAGCGGGAGTAGATTTTCCTCCTCCTTTAGATATAAACTGTTCCCAACGTTTAAAAGAATAAAAATATTTACTATTGGTGTTGCTGCTATGTGAATGTAACAAAGATTCTTCCATTTAAGCATCAAGTTTATCTGTGACAATTTTTCTGAAATCTAGCTAGGGGTTACATTAAAATTCACATGGATACGGATTTACTGAGGTCGGCTAATTCACTTGCAAGTGAAGATGTAATTATCAATGTTTCTTTGCTTAATTTGACAAAATTGAACCATTTTGGCTGCTAAAAGCTAATTATTATTTCACTATGTCACTTTCGTTATTGATTGAACAAAATAAATCTTACTTAAGATTGACAACGCATCCATTATACGTGTACAGGTTATTTAAAGAAAAAGAATGTCAACAATGAAAGTGAAACTACAGTAAATCATTTGATTACTGATTCGATCTATATAAAATCATTCTTATACGGTTAAAACAATGATAAACATAATTTTTTAATCTATAAGATCAAATCAAACAGACCTAAAAAAATCCAATTGCACGTGTTGGTTTAATTTGTTTTATATCGTTATTTATGTTTACATCGCTTATATGGTAATCTGGGGTCAAATCAATAGTTAATTAGATGGCGTCTGGGCTAACATACACACGAAACAAACCTACATATTATCTACACCATGCTATGTATACTGTTTATTTTAGACTTTTGGTAGTTTGGATAAATGTTTTATATTGTTATAAAACAAATATGAGAATTTGAGTCAAATCGATGACCTTGAATTTTACAGCTAGTGCCCCTTTAACGTTTTCCTCTCTTGGTACCCATTGTGGTAACAATACAATATGTTTAAGCTTACATGCATTGGCTATCTTGATATCGATTAATTGTAGATCGCCTTTTCTACTACCTTGCTTAATAATGTAAGCAATATTTTGATTATCAGTATACTATTCAATTGTTTCACCTTGTAATATTACTAGTAATGACAACAAAACTCAAAATACAGCTTCTAACTCTTTTCAAACTTTCTACAGAATTCCAACTACCCATAACTTCAGTATCACTGATACTGACAGCATACCCTCCGAAACCTATACCGGGGGCATCAATATAAGCAATGCAAGGGTACTGTTCCACTATACTCAAATCTCTGCCATTCAGTATGGCTACGTTTTTCTTCCAGAAAACAATTCCATCTAATGCTTTGCTATTCAAAAGCACAGGAGCATTCCAACTTGCTCTATACAATAAGCAATCGTACATACTCCTTGTACGCAAGCGTACTACTGGGCCCATTGCCCCTGGCATAGAAATAATCTATTCAATAATGGACGCCAAAAACATGGCTGGTTCTTTTATTTCCCCTTTTCCCAACCTGTGAATAATCACATTCAGCGTAATTTTCAACTTATTCAATCTAGTTTCTGTCACATAAACAATACCATATTTCATGTCCCACACCAAACCTAACCAAGTAACTGATTGACTTGGTTCCCAACTACACTTTTTTTCGGCAATTAAAAAACCAGCCGATCTTAAAACATAACGTACAGTTAAGCTACAGAAATTAGCCTTACTAATTTCACTTGCCCCCACCTAAAGATAAATTATAATCTGTTATCCTTGATCTCTTAAATATTTTACAATGCATCTAACAACCTTAATAAATATGTATTCTGCTGTACTTATACCAAAAGATAATTCGTTAAAAACGTAGTATTTTGTTACTTTTTCATATTCATGAAACCAACTGAAACCTAAGTACGTTTCGTGATCTTGGAATATTTCAATATGATGACATGCTGATCGAAGATCGTACGTAAATAGATATTCCCCCTTTTTGAACATATGACTAGCTTTAACAGCATCTTGAACCTAAATTGTTGTAAGTGGCCATGGGGTTTATTATATGCCAGCAGTCAAGAATAAGTCTGATTTTTTTCTTGATTTCTCGCAATTGTGAGAGGATTGACTACTTTATATAACTCGGGTACTTGAGATATACAACCCCGACTAATTAACTTAGTGATCTCGGATCCAACAAACTCTGCATTATCAAATGCTGTCTTATTGTTCCTTAAACTATAGCTTTCAGGTTCTGTATAAAACGGAACTCTGTAACCATCTCTATCCTAAGAATATGCATGTAGTCGTTTGCATTAATACTTTGCCAATAAATGTACGCGTTGCGTAACATGTTTATCGGTGAATCGTTAGAGTTCACCTTTGTAACTGTACTTTTAAATGTGTTATCAACCTTTACGAATTGTGAATGCGTATCTTTAACAATTGTTCTTCTGTCAAAACTATCAAAGTTTTTTTTACAGTTTTATCAAAACTATTTACATTTTTACTTATCTTGTCAATCTTGTTTCTTTGCATTGTTGCACCAAAAGCACCAGTTTGATGGTTGACCCTCCAATGTCCGGGAATACCACACTCATAACATTTCCCTGGGCGTTGATCTGGAAAATTATTCCTTGGTGCGTTGGAATAAAATCTCGACGATTAAGAAGTACTGTAAGGGGTTGATCTATGCTGTTAACTTTGTTTCTCGTTCTTGATTGTACGTGCAGCTTTCGTTTTGGCTCTGGTGATTCGTTTCTCATCTTCAGAATCGACGGCCAGACTATGAGTTTCATATTCTGTCACTGTTTTCCAGCCACTCTCGGATGGGTCTGCCAATTTAACCAATTTTTGTGTGAGACGTAATATATCCAAACTTTCACTGATACTTTGTGCTGCCTTTTGGGTCTGTTCGATTTGCTCCGGGTCTTCCCTCAGAAAACATCTAGCTTCCTTCATCTTGTTGGCAACTTTGGAATTAATCTAAATTGTTCTGCATTCCCCTTTCTGTTGAACACTTAGTTGTCCGAATTCATCTTTTCAATCTTGGCAAGTTGTGTTTCTGACAATTGTCGTTGATTTTTGTTCGTCTACTTTTGAAAAATGTCAAAACTGCTTTTGATAATTCTGTCCATGTGATGTACAATATCATTCTGTGCAGTTGAAACAGCTTTTTGACACGTTGTTTAATCAAAGAATCTAGCTGTACCGGCTCTAACATTTTAACTGTACGATGTCTACGGCTAGAATGACCACCTAGACAATTTTTTCATGAACCCGCGAAAAACAAATTACCATAACAAAACATTAGGTCACCTGCCGTATGAAATCATAGATCATTGACCCATACAAAATATTATAGGAACTTTAAGACAGTATTTTTTTTTTCTATACTGCGAAACGCTGAAAACAATATATTTACTGTCGGTTATGGCTGCATTTCTGTCGCTCATACTGTTCATTTTGTACTTATCTTTTTAAAGCTAGGCGAAAATACTACGGGGACATCCAGAATCATAAGCTGAGAGAAACTGACAACGCAATGACGAAATCTTTGTATTAAATATTGTTTTAATTTTTGCCTTTTTTATATGTTCACTTATCAAAGGTACCAGGAGTATATTTTAATACGCCAGACGTGCGTTTCGTCTACATACGATTCATCAGTGACGCTCAGATCGAAATAGTTATAAAGCCAAACAAGTACAAAGTTGAAGAGCATTGAGGACCAACAATATCCGAAGTTGGAAGGTGTCGTTTACTGTACGGCTTTTTTATTTACCCGTTTAAATCATCTTTATCATTTTTGCGTCAGTTGAAATTTTTTTGATAATAATATGTTACTATTACTTCGATGCTGACATGCATATCAATTATATGGTATTTTTTTTATAAATTAACTGTTTGCAAAAGTATGAATAAGTCGAAATACTAAGGGTTTTTTTTATTCCAGGCATAGATTACTTGAGCCGTAATTGACACAACTTTTTAGACATTGTTGTCCTCAATACTGAACCTTATACTTGTTTGGCTTTCTAACGTTTTAGATCTGAATGTCACTGATGAGTCTTATGTAGAAGAAACGCGCTTTTTGGCGTATGGAATTATAATAAGCCTGCAACTGTTGATAACTAATTTCTAGTAAAGTGTGTATGTTTTCTAATGTTGCAGATGGTCCTGAAAATGTTGTAGTAGAACATGCAAACACAAATTTAAATATTACAGAAGGAACTGCACTTGGTCCCTTACATTGTATTGCAACCTGTAATCCTGAATGTAATTACATTTGGAATCAAAACATGACAGGTAACTTCGAACCCGTCAAACATGAATTCATTTCAAACAACACCCGGAGTGTATATGTTCCAACAATAACGAGGAATCAAGCCGGAACCTACCGTTGCCGGGTAGATCATCCTGAAGTAAAAGGCAGAAAAAAGATAAAAGATATATCAGTGAATGTACAATGTAAGTACCTACAGTGAATATGTGATTATACACTACAAATGGTTATACACAAACATAAACGAAATGAACAAGTTCATTCTTCAGCATTATTGTATGTAAAGTAATAAAACCTGGCATGTTTATCTTTTGTTTTACATCAACATACTGGTTTGATCATTGCTTATAGTTAAGTTATAACGTTCGATTGATGGAAGTTTTTGTAGACCGTGTTAATAAGGATATCATATTAGGAAAATACGAGAAAAACAAACACTTTAGTTTACCATTAGACTTAATAATTTATATATGAAAACAAACATACGAATATTTCCACATATGGATCAAGCTCATATAACTGTAGGGATAAGTGTTACATATATGCTTTACTTACTAGAATTTGAAATTTTATTTAACAATGTTGAATGATGTATGATTTGATAGGTCAGTTGAAAGGGATTACTAGTATACAGATTTTTCGTAGAATAACATTCTTTCATGCAAATATATTAAGTCAGGTTTGTAACTGTAGGGATAAGTGTTACATATATGCTTTACTAACTAGAATTTGAAATTTTATTTAACAATGTTGAATGATGTATGATTTGATAGGTCAGTTGAAAGGGATTACTAGTATACAGATTTTTCGTAGAATAACATTCTTTCATGCAAATATATTAAGTCAGGGTTGTAACACTTTCACTTCCTGGTACCTTTGAAAACTATTTACACCACTGGGTCGATGCCACTGCTGGTGGACGTTTCGTCCCCGAGGGTATCACCAGCCCAGTAGTCAACACTTCGGTGTTGACATGAATATCAATAATGTGGTCATTTTTATAAATTTCCTGTATATAAAACTATATAAACTTTTTGAAAAACTAAGGATTTTCTTATCCCAGGCATAGATGACCTTAGACGTATTTGGCAAAACTTTTTGGAATTTTGGATCCTCAATGCTCTTCAACTTTGTACTTGTTTGGGTTTATAAATATTTTTGATTTGAGCGTCACTGATTAGTCTTGTGTAGACGAAACGCGCGTCTGGCGTACTAAATTATAATCCTGGTACCTTTGATAACTATTTACAGCTATTCAAAATGCCGCTGGTAATGCTATATTTAATGGAAAATTGTCATTTGTATCTACATGTAACTGATTACACTAGAACACACCCGCGAAATCGCTGGTATTTGGCGCTTGGTTTAAAGTATGTAAACTGTTTTTGGAAAAAGGACAATTATTTTAAGCCCTCCCTCTTTTTTCAGAAGTCCGTTATTATATTGTTATCTATCAAATTCCATGTTTTTTGCATTTCTGTATCCTACGCATATTATAAATAAAGTATATTTGCTATAAATAAACTATCAATTCCAAGTTGCTTCTCCATAGCGATCACTGCTATATTATATACAAAGTATCTTTATATTATAGGAGTATACACATGTAATCATAATATACATGCAGAATTATACGAAAAAAAAATGTTTAGTCCCCGAATAATTATGGATGACAAATGTGACTTTGCATGGTACCAATAGAACACAGAGGCATGATGATTAACTCATTGCGGTAGGAAGAGATATGACACACAAATTGAGATCTTCTCGTTTAAAAGTATAAATTTGAAGTGAAAATGAAAATATCTATATATATATATATATACAACTCGTCTAAACATCAACCCAACAATGTTAGATCTGTAAATTTGCTTTCGCAAATTTTTGGTTCTTCCCTCGCCGGGATTCGAACCCATGCTACTGTGATATCGTGACACCAAATCGCCTGCACTGCAGCCGTCCCGCTAGACCACACGACCACCTGGGCTCTCATATATATATATATATATATGATATAGTATGTATCCAGCTTCAACATGGAATTTTTAACATGTTTTCATAAATTAAGGCCCATGCAACCGGGATGAAATGCATATAATTTGAGACCTTAATGTCACGAAAAACCTACCTAGAGAACCACATATTATGACCGGATCAAAATGAATTTGAAATTTCAGACCGCAACCAAACAACACAGAAACACATATACCAATATAATTGCTATTTAAATATGCTATATTTAACAATATACAGGATATCAAGCTCTTAAAAATTAACTGTTCTCTTTTTTGTTAAGCTACACCAACACAACCAACATTAACCCTTCGACCTAATAATCCATTTGTCGGTGATACCATCACCGTTACATGCAATTCAACGGTTCAACGATGGCCTGGAGATATATCTGCACGTCTGTCATATCAATTTCATACTGAGAATGATAGAGGGGAGTTCAACAATAATAGATATGTAATGAACAATCTTACGAAGTTAGATAATGGAACGACCATATCATGTCAGGCAACTGATGACCTTGGAAAAGTGTCAAACATGAGTAATACTGTTTTATTAGACCCGTTTTGTAAGTACCATACTTTAAAGTGTTGCTGAAAGATGCAGTGTACTACATTAGTATTTTGCCAGTATCCCTTTTCAAGAGGCATATAACTTATGATATAGTTTTTGTTTAATGTATAATGGTAACAGTAAAATTGCTGTCATGGTTTAATTGCTTAGTTCCGTTGTTTACAAACTATTTTTTTATAACAGTTTTATAATATATGTATAAATTACTTTGCGGTATGGGTTTTGTTCATTGTTGAATGTCGTTTGATGCCCTACATTTGTTAATGTATACGTCATGTCGGCTCTGCTGAAGAGTTGTTTCATTGAATTGGAAGTCATGACAAATCTTCTTTTTTCATATTATAAAAAAACTTGTTATTTAGGAAAAAAAAAGAGCCAACTACCTTCAATCAATTGAAGAGCCGAAATATTGGATATCAACAAGAATAGCGTAAATTGATTGTCAAATCAAGAGCACCAGGGTTTACTGTCTTTGAATTGAATATAAGTTTTTTTTTGCCGCATTAGTATGTTCGAGGTATCGTCTATTGTTATGCATTTGTGTTAAGTCGTTAATATTATCTCTTATCATGTTTGCATTATTTGAAATTGTATTTTTAACAATATGTTTCTAGTAAAGTGTGTATGTTTTCTAATGTTGCAGATGGTCCTGAAAATGTTGCAGTAGAACCTTCAATCACAAATATAAATATTACAGAAGGAACTACATTAGGTCCTTTATATTGTATTGCAACCTGTAATCCTGAATGTAATTACATTTGGAAACAAAACATGACAGGTAACTTTAGTCCGGTCCCAAATGAATTGATTTTCAACAACAGTGTTCATGTTCCAACAATAACGAGGAATCAAACCGGAACCTTCCGTTGCCGGGTAGATCATCCTGTAGTAAACAACAGAACAAAGATACAAGATATAATAGTGAATGTACAGTGTAAGTACTAATAACATTAACGGTACTAATTTTCCTGCACCAGATGCGCATTCCGACAATAGATGTTTTCAGTGATGCTCCTAGCCAAAATATATAAAACCCAAACCTTATATAAAAGATGAATAGCTATTATCTAAAAGGTCCAAAAAGTATAGCCAAATAGTGAATATGTGAGTTATTATACGCTACAAATGGTTACAAACATTAAGAAAGGAAATGAACAATTTAATTCTTCATCACTATTATTTTTGAAGTAACAAAACCTGATATATTTGTCTTTTCTTTTACCTCACCATCGTGGTTTAATCATTGCTTTTAAGGCATATAGTCGATAAAAGTTTAAATCATATTTAGTCATCTGCTGTTAAATATTTTCTATATATTCAAAAATTAAGCCTGCACTTAGATCTAAGTAAAATAATCAAATGATATTATATTAAGCAACTTTATTTACAAGTAACATAAGAGAAAACCAAATGAAAATGCTTAAAAAAAACAAATGGGACATACTAACCGTAATAAATCAAAATTAAAATTCGGAAGATATAAGGGTACCGAGACAACTGTGTAGCAAAGGTAAACATTGAAAATCTATGGGACAATGTTATTAAGGAGGCAGCAAAATTTTAAAAACAATTCATTATAAATTCTATTTATTACAGTGTTTTACTTATAAATGGACTTACAAAATTTAGTTTTTCTACCAGGAAACATTACATGCACTCTGTGGTCAAAGTTTTTTTTTAAATTTTAATAACTTACTGAAACTGTCCTCAATTTGTACCCAACGTTGAAGAAGCTTGTTTATGATCAACGCTAGTATCTAGAAGGAGATTCATTACACTTTTGTACTTGGTTTTCCGTATTTTACTTATAAATGGAATGCAGTTAAAAATTTTAAAACATTTATTAGATTCATAAACTATCCTGGATTTTTACCAAACTTTGACAGAAGCTTCTTAAAATCAAAAGATAGTATCCGAGAAGAATATTTTAATTATTGTTTTTCCTCATTATTGTTGAGCCACTGATTAACCTCAGAAGTAGGCGAGACACTAAGTTTTAAACTATATTTGATCTATGATATCTTGATTTTTTTCAAAAGATTTTTTATATTGCGTAACAATAATACTTCACCAGATGATTTACCTGGTCATGGGCATATGCAAATGCAATTAATAGATAGCTATGTAGTGTAAAAACATGCTCAATATAACAATTTAACTACAAAAAATGTATTCACAATTATTGCATGGAAAGCAAAACTGCAACTTGAAAATTGAAAACACCACGTATAATAATTTCACGCGTCCGAAGCGCTTTTCTGGATTTACCTTCATCAGGAACGCTCAAAGCCAAACATTTGAAATCAGAAGATGTATCATTCATGGCTTATTTACAGTATGTTCAGGACTTTAAAGATTGATATCAGCAAAAACGGATAGGTTCGAAAGATACATACTCATATCTTTATTTGTAATGAAACTAATGATGCATAATGACTTATGATTCACATTCAGTTAGCAAACGGTACTCTTTGATCGTTACTTATAAAATCTAAACAGTTCTGCCCGACCTTATAGACAGTAACATGGCTTTGAGCATTAGCATTAAAGCTACAGATCACAAGTCTAATTGCCTAACCAGTCTTTCCATTCAAAATCTGACATAATGAATAATAAGTCCCGCCCTAAAACAATTATCTTATTTAGAAATTACGATCGTCACAATTTGTACAATAGATATATGCTTGAAAAATATAAATTCAAAGTCAATAGTCTTAATATGCTTATTCGTCCCCAAACCTGTTAAGAAAGAGTATTTACATGTCTGACTTAATCGAATCGTACTAAGCAAAGAATGAAATTTGGATTTGTTGATTTGCTTAAGTGTGTTTTGTCCTCAAAAAGGGCGAAAAATGAATTGTTCAACAGTTACATATAAACTTTAAACTTTTAATTCGATTACCTTCTAAAAAGTTATCAAGATGTGAATGAATGATATGATGATATAATTGTGTAATTGTTTTCATAGTATGTACTGTATATCAAAGTAAAAATAATCCATAATTATCCTCAGTAAGTATGAATTTGATAGTTTAGAATAATATTTTTTGCAAGATTGAAGACACTATACGAAAGTTTTATGCACACAAAAAAGGCATAGGTGAGTATTCATCGGTTTGGTGAATGAATTTGAAGTCGGCATTTTACTGATTCCTACTGTATACATATTAGCATCCATGATTGTACCTTAAAGTTTTACCGATCGCGTCAAGTGGTAGTGTTTACATTTATTTTAGACACAAACATACCTGATAAATCAAAATGTGTGATGTGCATATGGAAACTTGTCCTCTATTTCTTTGTAATTTATGTATTCCGCTAGTTGTGAAGTATTGAAAGGATAACTGATCGTTCTTGGTGAAGATGATAAATATAACCGTGCCTTCACAATAGATGAATGCATAGTTTATCAATTGCTCAACTTTACTATTATCTTGTGCTCAAATGTGATAGTTCTACTACAAACCATTACATTTTTTTCTACATGTACATGTAATTTGAATAATTAACGTCAGATACGCTTTGGAAAATAGTTCCGAAATCAAAATGCTTAAATCTTCTAAAAGAATCAACACACAATCAAAAGGTTAATTTTGTCTCTGGGAGTTTCTTCGTTAGTGTAGTAAGATAATTTATACCGTAGAATTTACAAAGACATTCATAATTTTAATAATGTCATAACCCAGATGAAATATGATTTAGTACATTCATATTATTCTGAAGTATTGTATAATCTATTTCAGATTCTTCCAAAGTAACAGAATTCTGGCTTCGGTCTAACAATGAGAGTTATGGATTGATAAATCCTCCAACTTTTAACTTCAATGAAGAAGTAAAAGTTGAAATGAAACTGCGTGTGGAAAGTAATCCTGATCCGCAAATAATGTTCAATTCTACCTTGTTGAAAATCCAACCAATTCATAAGGGCAAACAGTATATTGATTACATATCAAACATACCTTCCCTTAAATGTGAAGAATCTGGAAACTTCTCGATTCAGGCTAGTAATGGGATACCATATGCAGATACCAGAACTGTCAACTTAAACATATACTGTGAGTATAGTTCAACTGTAGTATCATCAATCAACATATAAGTTTGAATGATATCATTCCTTGTGTAAAAATTTGATTAGTTAACAGGTCTTTGTAAAATAATCAAATGCTATTATATTAAACAACTTCATTTACAAGTAACATAAATAAAAACAAATAGGACATACTAACCGTAAGAAGTCAAAGTTAAAATTCGGAAGATAAATGGGTACCGATACCTCTGTGTTTCAAATGTAAACTTTTAAAATCTATGGGACAAGGTTATCTATCATTTTTGTTTAAATACAAAGGATATTTTTACGTGAAAGGTCAGTGTTATTGTACAATACACTAAACCAATCCTACACAACACAACCAATAAAGTATCACTGCAATTGATACCAATACGAACCGATACATAATAGTCTATTGTGATGTTTGTTATTCTCACATTGCCTAAATAGATCATGCATTTTAAAAGGTAAAATTTATGACAAAAACAAGGATAGTGGAGGAATTAAAACTGTGATCCCATACTTTTAGGTGTCTAAATGTTCGTTGCTTTGTTCTATGCCTCAGCATGACAACTAACTGTCTATTTTCTTGCTGTGTTGGCGACCAATTGGTGGCCATAGGCTGTTTTCAGCTCTTTTGTCGGGTCGATATATTCCCCATTTCCATTACCAATCAAGTCTTCTAGGTGAGGTTATAGAAATTTCTAACATATTTCTTGCCGCAAATCTAAAATTGTTTGCTATGCCCGTGTCTGTTGTGACGTTTCTGATTTTAACGAACGCAACCTATGTATTACTGGTAAATTATTAAACCAGGGATATCGTTACCATAAATTACTTAAAACCTTTACTAAATTTTTCCATAGATATAAAGATTTGGTTTTGAAGTTTGGTTCAAACGGGACAGCAAATCCTCATTTTTATGGAAATGTTGTTAACCGTGCCCGGAAATTTAGAAATGATCCATGTAAACTTGTGACCTATAGTTGTTAATGTTTGTGTCATTATGGTCTTTTGTGGATAGTTGTCTCATTGGCAATCATACCACATCTCTTTTTTTTATATAAGGTATGTGTGTGCAGTCAATATAAACAGTCTAGCACCTTTACAGGAAGAATTTATCATTAAAACCTTCTTTATACTCTAAATTATATACTGTTTAGATTTGAACTACTGCTTTTATATCAGTGTTAAGTTTGATGCAATTGAAATTTTTGAAATTGACTAGAAGACTTATAATGGTATATGTATTTCAAGGCTTATACAATAAGTTCATAACAAAAACGTGATCTGATTCAAAAGGAAAAAAAGCATCAAAAGTATAATACATATGTTTTTAGTTATCAAAGGTAACAGGATTATAATTTAGCACGTCAGATGCGCGTTTCGTCTACATAAGACTCATCAGTGACGCTCACATCAAAATATGTATAAAACCAAACAAATACAAAGTTGAAGAGTATTGAGGATCCAAAATTCAAAAAAAGTTGTGCCAAATACGGCTAAGGTAATATATATCTGGGATAAGAAAATCCTTAGTGTTTTCGAAAATTTTAAACTTTTGTAGCTATACCATATTTTTTTTTCTTTATTTCGCATTAGACTTACTTTGCAATTGTATTGAAGAACACATCAAAGAGTGAATTAAGAACTATTACTTTGAAAGCCAATTTTATGATCGTAATTTTCACTTGGACCATGGACTATTGAATTAAATAGACGAAGGGGATTTTCATTACAATATCTATTCAGTGGTTTTTTCCTATGCATATCTATTGAATTTGTTTGAACAAAGTAGTGTATCAAAGACGGATGGTAAAAACTATATTTATATCATTGAATATTGGGTTTTTTTTGTTGGTAAATATTGGTAAATCTGTACTTAATAGTTTTGTATTAAACACATGCATTTTAACGATGTAACAGCCTATTAATACCTTTATGTTTGAATGTCACAAGGTCATCTGAATGCTGATGACGTCCTAACACTGAACTTCTTAGATGTTGGACGTGTACGGATTGCTATGCTAGTCTAAGATACACGTTTTTTTAAGTTGTTATTGGCTCTGAACTAGCTGTTACTACGAGTACTCTAATACGTGTATTAAATGTAATTTTTGTTTTAGGAATGAGTGATGGAAACATACCACCACGTGTGTCTGTGTTTATGTTTGATGTTTATCTTTTGTATTATTTGTATCCATCTGATGAGTTAAGCCTTCTTAAACCCATTTTAATAGTTTGTTCTCATATTTCACCACTGGCCTTGGTTAGGGAGATGGTTGAGCGCTCACACACATTTCAACCCTGCCACAGTCTTTCACGTGGCTGTCCCTAGGCAGAAGCCTGTAGTTGGTTCGTATCTGTTATATTTCCTTGTTTTGTTTCAGATTAGGCTCTAAGGTTTCGCAATTGAATTATTTCATTATTTTCTTGTATTAGACATGTATAGCTGACTTTACGGGGTGTTTTTTTATTGTTGAAGCTGTTCGGAATTGTATGTCACTACCGTATAGCGGGTTATTTTCGCGGGGTGGTTATTTTCGCTTATTTTGGCGGATAAATGAAAATCGCGCAAATAAATTCCTCGAAATTTTATGCATACGTTCGGTACTTTATCAAAGCTAAAGTGAGAACGATTATTTTTTTCCGGTCGGCAGATCAATGACGGAATATTTTAGTTTAACATTATAAATGCCAATGGGCATTGTACATACATGTATTTTATAAAATGACTTCGTGAGTTCTAATTAAACTGAGTTTCTTTTTCAGACATGTAAAAGTATCAGTTGTTCATCAAAGTCCGAAGATTAGTATCTTAAATTTCTTTAAACCTAAGAAAATAATACCGGCTGAGATATCTGAACTATACCCTTATTATTTTAAATAGTGTCAAATAATTTAAGTGTGTAAAGTACTTTGTCAGGTATTTCACCCTTATTAATTAGTGTCAAATTACATAAGAGAAGTAAATTCCTATTGATAATTTTATAACCTAATTAGTACATCAAAGGTCCGATCAATTTCATAATTTATCAACCGTAACATTAACAAGAAGTTTTAACACCTGTGACAAATATCGACCTTTGTTACCTGTATTCTAAGGATTAACTGCATCAGTAATTAATACATCAGAGGTCATTCAGGTAACAACAAATTATTAGCTATAACAATAGACACTTATTTGATTGAATAACAATAAAGAAACACACTTATAATTAAAAGCAGTAAAAAATAAAATGCGTAACTTATTTGAACAAGGGTATTCTAATGAAATCGTTAAACAGTTGGATGAAAAAGAAATTGTTGATTCCGAAAAGTAGCCTATTGTGCCGGATGATTTGTCTCTTACAAGACTTAAACCATTATCAGCAAAATGGTTAGTACAGATGTTCCAACACATAAAAAACAATCCGGATATTGTCCGTAGTGGATTCCGTGAAAAAGGTATTAGTGGCGCCTTGGATGATTATCTTGAGACAAGTAAATCAAAGATATAACTGTAAATATTGGACTATTCAAGACATGCGTTTTAACTAAAATATTGTTTCAAATTACCAAATGTTTTTTTTTTACTATTAATATCATCTTTTTTTTTTTATTTCTTGTATTTATACAGAACTACAACATGAATGTTTCAAATGTTTTCTTCCTGTGAATATGTGCAATTTTTGTAACTGCAATGATTTTAGGTAGTGCCAAAATATTTTATTGGGAATTATAAATCCGCCAAAATAAAAACCGCGAAAATTTTTCGTATACCTTGTTGCCCCTCAATCGCGAAAATTAACTCCCGCGAAAAAAATCCCGCTTTACGGTATCATACAAGTGAGAGGTTTAATTATCTATAAAACTAGGTTCGATCCACCATGTTCTACGTAGAAAAATGCCTGTATCAAGTCCGGAGTAGGACAGTTGTTATCCATTGGTTAGCTTTCGTTTTGCGATTTGATTAGGGATTTTCCTTCTTGAAGTTTCCTTGGAGTTTTTTTTACTTATTGCCCATAATTATTTACATCTACTTCATTTGAAATTTGTTTGATATTTGTCTTATTAGCAATCCTACTTTATCTTTTTAACTAGATATTAAATGTCCTTTGTAATACATAGAGGGGAAGATGCACACATGTGTTTATATATATATTAAAATAAAGATTTTGTTACTAAATATATCTTCCGTATGAATATATATGTATTCTGTTAACTGAAGGGGATACCAAAAATTTGAGGGTGTAACCGCTTATAAACGTTTTAATCATTAATATACTATTAGTAAGAAAATATGTTTGAGAAAATTTATAATTTAACGATCAAGTTTCTATTTAATCAAAGTGTCGGGTACTCTTTACAAAGACTATTGTTGAAAAAATATATTGTTAATATTGTTTCTCTATTATATAGTCCGAGGAAAATTGATACTGTTTAATGTTGAAGCGCTCGGTTGCACATCATTCATTCTTTTTAGCGATTACTGGACTTTGAAAAATTACAATTTTAATTCAATTTACAATTTTAGGAGAAAATCTATCGCTTTGTCGTTGTGTTTACATTTTACAAATCGTGTTGTAGGTAAACCTAGGAATGCAACAGCTAAATCCGGAACAATAAGAACAAAAATTGGTACAAAAGAAAATATAGTTCTGAACGTTACAGCATTCACGGCACCAAATGTAACATGGTTACGTGAGACTAATTTCGAATGGAATGTTCTGAACGAACGATATGATTACAAACATAAGCTTAATTCCACAATACATATAAAAACGAAAGATGATTTTGGTTCATATGGAATCAAAATATGTAACAAATTAGGATGCATTGTGGAAAATATAACTTTGAAACCGCAAGGTAATTATTTTGTTATTTATCACTGCAATTATAATTTGATTGGTTAGTGGTCAACTGATGTTTAAATACCAAAATTATGTTTGGAGATATAAATTAAGATTCCAATTAATGATTGAGGGATTTGCATGAATTATAAAAGTAGTCAGACCAAATCATTAACTTGGTAATAATTTCCTGATTTCATTGAATTTTTTAGCACATTTCAGTCAGTATGTAGCTAATGGTAATATCTTTGATTAGCTTGCTTAATAGCTGATCCGTGAAGTCACTGTTAGGTAAGGTAAACCTCCCTCCTTCAATAGTAGACTAGCCCAACAGATAAAAAATATATCTCTCTGTAGGACTTAGCTACTTTAATCCCCTTCCCTTTCATGAATTTGACCTACCGAATTAGACTTGTTACCGGATTTGTAATCACATAAGCAACACGACGGGTGCCGCATGTGGAGCAGGATCTGCTTACCCTTCCGGAGCACCTGAGATCACTCCTAGTTTTTGGTGGGGTTCGTGTTGTTTATTCTTTTGTTTTCTATGTTGTGTCATGTGTACTATTGTTTTTCTGTTTGTCTTTTTCATTTTTAGCCATGGCGTTGTCAGTTTGTTTTAGATTTACGAGTTTGACTGTCCCTTTGGTATCTTTGGTCCCTCTTTTAAAAGGAGGGAAGTATACCTTACCTAACAATGACTTCACGGTTCTGCTAACAAGCAAGCTAACCACAGATATTACCATTAGATACATACTGACTGAAATGTGCTGTAAAATAAATTCACACTCAGCCACACTTTCACAATTAAAAAACAACTTCGTCTATCTTTACTGCTGTGAACACTACTTATACTACTTTCCATAATAATTTCAGATAAACCAGAAGCACCGAAAAATTTCTCTGTCAAAAAAGCAACATTTCAATCAGTAAATATATCCTGGATTGCTGGATTTGATGGCGGACACAAACAAACCTTTTGGGTCAAGTATAAAGCAAAAGATGATACCAAATGGGACAAAAAGGATGTACCATCTAGTAACATTAAATCGGGGAGAACGGTATACTTCACATTAGATCAGCTTAAACCAGATACTAAATATCAAGTAACTGTTGTGTCAAAGAACATAAAAGGACAAAGAAATACATCACTCGATTTTAAAACAGAAGGTAAAGTCACCAACCAGATTAATAATTTTTATTTTTCTTAGGTTTTATGTTTTCTTATGCGTTGTATTTTATCTTTTCTTTTATGATTTGTATACTATCATTTTGATATTCGATTCTCGGTTTTACCCATGGTACTCGAATATTTGAGTACTGAATGACATTCAGAATGTTTTCGTCTGAAATAAGACGTTTTCATATCAGAAAGTTTGGTTTTTTTTAAAACCACATGCTTCGTAAATTTGATGAATAGTCAATTACCAATCAACGTCAAAATGACATCAAGACATACCAAACAAGTTTTATCTAGTACAGATGGTTCGCTGTATAATACTCTCAGTGAGATTTATTTTATTCTGGTTTTTTTTTTAAATTCTCTAAGAAAACGACAATATATCTTAACACATTTTTTTTTAGGTCTTTGACAATTATCATAAAAATTAATATAAGGCAGGCATAACCTGTGAATGGAGACGAAGTCTGTTTTATTTTTTTTAATTCAAACATGTTAATAAAAGAAACGGAAATACCGTAACGTTCCCGAGTTTGGTTCTGTTGTTAGGAATTTAGCTGTGACTTTCTTTAAGTCATGACGTCATATTCAATGTAAACAAAAGAAACGCTTTCCTCGGGTAACTTTTTTTTCATATCAAACAATTATTAAAAATGAATTTGTATTGAGTTCCAATCTTATATTTTACTAGACTGATAAATCATGTAAATATAAAAAAAAATATCATGCAAACAAGACAGATTTCTGCAAATGCGGGGAAAACCGGAACAGGAAGTAGATCTGAAAAAAAGTTAACGATTTTGAGTTCATTAGTAGAATGAAAAATTCGGGAAAATTTTCACGAAATTTTTTATTATTTTTATTTCTTGATTTTTCTACCGTAGTCGGGGACTTCGTCCCCATATTAAATAGAAATTTCTCACTAGACAAATAAAAACTTTCAATTATACCTTTTCGTATATACCATGTCAAGTGTTATATATTTTAATTGTCGCAACTAATACTTTTTCCTTTGGAACTTACATTGTTTGGTAATCTCGTTTGAAATACATGTTGTATATGAAATCTAATCAAGAAAATCCGAACATACCAAATGCTGATTCAGAATTGCATGTATGGCATAAACCAATACTAGTGGTAACGTTACATAGATAAATAATATCCTTTAAACACAGAATTATATGCAACAACATCAGATTACTTACATGAATATCATGATGATATTAGTAGTCATGCAGTTAAATTATATAAAACAAATTAAATGATCAATTTTATTTATTTATTTGAAAATGTTAACTAAATCAGTTAGATGTGAACAGATTGATTCATAAGTCAGTGATAAGCTTTGTTATTTTCCTAATAAGTTGTTATTTGCATTGAACAAGATATTAGTAACTGCGAGGACACTATAGATTCGTTCATTACTGTCTGTCACATGTTAAGGTGTAACTCTAACATGATTAAACCCGTGTGTGACCAAGTCAGAGGCTTGTATAAACGTGGTCGTTTGTTCAATTGTTTTTCATTTGTTCAACTCTTGCTAACATTTTGTCCTGTCTGGGTCTACTGAATGGATTTAGCTCATTGATGAAGGTATTTATATGGTGTCTTATAGTTGCTCGAATGTATTTCATGTAGTCTTCAGTTGATAATTTTTTCGTCGTCAGTAATCCTTTTTGTACACATTTCCTATTTTGTATATCGTTAAGTTATTAGTTGAATGTTATGAAATTCAAAAAAACATTTCATATGAGATACTCTTGTACCCGTGTTGTTATATTGCCGATCAACAAGGCATACATACAGATACATATTTTTTATCAAATTGATAGTGAAATAGAATAATCATGATATACTTAGTATAAAATTTTAACTCCCTTTTCCTTCTTTTTTTCAGTTCAACCTACCGTTAAATCACCATCGAAATCAGCATCCATGACCCCGATATTTATTGGTATTGGCTGTGGTTTTGCAGTTATTCTTATGATAATTACTTCTGTATATGTGTTCTTCAAAAGAAGACATAAAGCCAGCACAAGTGGTATGTTACTAGAATATACCATATTTAACTTATAAGTACTAGTGATTCTTCTGGAATTATCATTACCAACAGAAATGTGTGTTAATGACAATAACAAGCACACAGGGTTTCCGCTGCTAGTTTGCGGGGAAAAAACAAATTTGGCGATTGAAATTCGTCATTTGCTACAGAATTTGGTGAAAGAAATATATATAAATGTCAGTATTCACCTCAGAAGCTAACAAAACCTATAAATAGACTTAGCAAGAAGGAATGTTATTACGATACTGTTGTCAGGTCATTAAAGATTGCATATTTTGGCGTTAATATTGATTCACTTATAGGGTCTTTGCATCGGAACTAGACACATTTCTTTAAAAAAAAACACAGGTTTTGGCATGACACAGGTTATGTTCTTCTCATCTATGTTATGATGGTATGATACTTAACCCTTCACGGGAAGGATTGTGCCTGATATTCATATGATGAAGACATAATCTTTCAATCAGTTTAATTGAAGTCTGGAGCTGGCATGTCAGTTAACTGCTAGAAGTATGATGTTATTTATGTATTATTGTCATTTGTTTACTTTTTTAGGTTACATCTTCTGACATCAGGCTCGGACTTCTCTTGAACTGAATTTTAATGTGCGTATTGTTATGCGTTTACTTTTTTCTGCATTGGCTGGAGATATAGGGGAGGGTTAAGATCTAATAAACATGTTTAACCCCACCGCAATTTTACGATTGTCCCAAGTCAGGAGCCTCTGACCTTTGTTAGTCTTTTATGATTTTTGATTTTAGTTTCTTGTGTACAATTTGAAGTTAAGTATGGCGTTCATTATCACTGAACTAGTATATATATTTATTTAGGGGCCAGCTGAAGGACACCTCCTGGTGTGTGCATTTCTCACTGCATTGAGGACCCATTGATGACCTTCTGATATTGTCTGCTCTATGGTCGGGTTGCTGTTCTCTTTGACACATTCCTCATTTTCATTCTCAGTTTACTAACGATTTATTTTCATTCGTCTTGATTATTTACTTTTTTCGGGTTTCTCGGACTTAACATGATCAGACAATTATCGGGTTTCAGCTAGAAATCGTTAAGATTTTAAATTGTATAGCTTTCGACAACAGAGGACTAATTAAAAAAGGTGTTGATTGTATTGTTTGAAAAAATGATATAGTTAAATGTCACATAAAGGATGTATCAATCCCTTTGCGACGCACGTCTTTGACGCAAACGTTAGACGTCTCCTCTCCTTCTTTAAATGATAGTCCAGAAAAGAACTGTTATGACGAAAAATTTTCAAAAGCTAAAAAACTTTTTACTTTGAAGATACTTTCCCAAAAACTATACATCTTTCTGATATTATATGGTCAAAACATGTACATGAATTTTGTTATTTTGTTAAAGAACCCAAATTTCCCTGATGTCATATAAAAAAACTAGTGTATAGGTGACAAGCCTCCCCTAACCTTGAACAGCCTGCGTAAGGCATGTATTTGGTACTAGGCAAGGTCATTGGTTTCTAAAATTCTCTTGTCACTCCAAAGTACAAGATGAAATTGCACAGTTAAGATGGGAAAATTCTCAGCTATCCTCTGAACCAACTACAATATCCTTTAGTTCCGTTCATTTCCTGCGTCTATGTTTTCTGCGTCCTTGTATGTCTACCATGTTTTATATGAACATAAATAAATACTTAAATTTTATTTTAGAACTAGCAGAAAGCAATGTGTTGTATGCAGTCGTTGATAAGGTACAACAGAAATTTAAACGGAGAAATATGGGTAAATATTTTACGTTAAATAATGTAAACTTCTATATTTTGAAATTTTCAAACAGCACTAGTACATTATATATTTCAGTTGTGCATACAGTCCTTTTTATATACTTTACTTATATCATTTGACTCTAGTTGAACTGTCGGATCGTTCAGATTTTTCTACATGGTTTGAGAGGTGAACTCGAAATAATTTTTCCAAATTCAACAAAGACAAAGACAATATTGTCGAGAAGCTTAAAATTGTGTATGTTGTTTTTTTGGTTTTTTTTTAAATGGAGAATTTGTGACGCAATTGTGATATCCTTCTTTCTAAACAAAGTCATTGCGCAAGAAAAGGTAAAGGAATATTATTAATCAAATCATATCAAAATCCAGGTTAATGCATGTTGATAACTAGTTATTGGAGATGTTGACGTTAAAGTCATAAGAAACGAGTGACCGGTGAAAAATAATGTTCTTCCAATTCTTAAACCAATGCATACAAACATCATAAACTTATTCTTCTGTGCTCATTTTTTTCGTGTAGATTTCGTATAATCGTCAATTTTTTTTTCAATCGGTCAGTGTTGTTGTGAAAATATGGCAGGTAATTAAAGTTCGTGTTTTGAAGCCGAAGTTTAACGATTGTCACCTGTTTGTCAACAATTGACGAAAAATAAACATAAAAAGCATGGAATTTGAGCACGTGTTTAACATGTAAATTCAGATAATAGTTTATTTTAAGGACATTCATGCGTATTGTGGTCACCGGATTTTTACGAGATGGTTCACAGTGAGGTCACCTTGCATACGGAAAATATATCGGGTGAATAGCTTGCTGGAAGGAAGCAATTCAAATAAAGTAAACTTCTTCTAAATGTGAATAAATTAAAGAATTTTCTTCAGAAAAAAGTATATGTACATAAGTTTTACAATGAAAACTATCCATTGAGTTATATAAAACATATGCATTATTTTTTTTTTGATTTGAGGTTTCTTATGACTTTAAGACGTCCTACTGCTATTACATTATTTTGTCTCTTCATACTTATCACATATCATAACATGTAAAAATTTATCAAATAGAGATTATGATGATACTTTGCTTTATTTATACAAAAACCAAATAGAAAAATAAATATCGGACCATTTAGTCTTTATTAGATCTTCAGCTGTCGGAGCAATTTTTGATGTATTTTCCATAAGGTACAGACGAATCCTGTTATAATTGTATAAATTGTATTGCTAAAACTTCGAACTGGATATTTTAATTCAAGGTTCTACAGAGTATAGGATTATAGGACAGAGCGAATATGAAGCAAATAATTTTTAACGCTGAAAATAACAGCAACAAAATTACTGTTTGGCGTGTAATAAATATTTTTAGAGATAGCCACTTGAGATATCTGAACTGGACGATTATACATTACACCTGATTACATTGCATATTTTTATGTTTCTTCAGCTTAGAAACGCTGTATGATGTATTCTTTTCTCATGCAGAAAACGAAGATTCTAACATGTCTAATGAACCTGCCAATGCAGAATATGCTTCTGTTGTTAAACCCAAATCCAAATCTAAAAAGGTACATTACAAAGGTAAGTCTGTTTGTCTAACATTTTTAATTTGTGTACTAACATCTTCCTTGGTTCATCTTTCTCTAAGCATACCACTAAGGAAACGTGGAATGAAAAGCAATCAATCTTTACTCAAAAATCCCGCTTTGAAAGTACATTATGTCAAAGCATTAATCGTCACGGATTGCAAAAAAAATATGATTGAATTTAACATAAACGATAGAAAAAATTTACAACTAAATCGTAAATAATGTAACAATTTAGGAAGAAGTCTACATATATATAAAAAATAATAATTTAAAACTTACCAACCTCTTCTATATAAAGGCTCATTTAACCCTTTCTATAATGTACAGGAAACTTTCCTAGGAGTTGTTGATGGCGGAATCTCGGTTGCATATTTGTAAAACGTTCACGTAAATTGAAGGCGTCATGTGTTAATACAGTTATTGGCCAAAGAAATCGGTATATTGGATTTAATTTGCACGACTTGTGTGACCCTTTAACCCGAAATCCTATATGTCGTTCGGGTTAATCAGGGTCACCCAAGCCGTGCATATTAAATCCGATATACCGACTTGCTTGGTTAATAACTATAACAGAACTATTTCATATCAAATGTTTCTGTGTCGAATATATTTCTTCTTCTTTAAGGGGGTGGGATGGGGTGGGTTGGGTGGCTGGAGTTAGGGATATAACTTCGATTAAATGTATGTTATATTTTAGAAGACGAAATTGAAACAGCAAATGATGAATATGCAGTTGTAGACAAATCAAAACGAAGTAAGCTATTTACATTTTGTTCATGCTATTATAAAAGACAATAGTTCACCCTAATTTGCCGATAATCTGTCGAAAAAAGCGTGCTAATCGTTAAAATAAGTTATTTACAGTTGACTTCGTAAGCTCAGAAATTGAAAGATAAAGATAATTTATCGTGTAGTAATGGTGTGTACATTTTTGACAATAGTTTTGTCATTTTTCTTAATTTTTTTAAACTTATAGAAAGTAAAAACACAAAAATACTAAACTTAGAGGAAAATCAATTCAGAAAGTCAATAATCACATGGCAAAATCAAATAACACAACGCATCAAAAACTAATGGACAAGAAATATCATATTCCTGACTTGGTACAGGCATTTTAAATGTAGAAAATGGTGGATTAAACCTGGTTTTATAGCTCTAACCCTCTCACTTTGATGACCTATAGATAATAGAAACGGAGAATGTGTTACAGAAACAATACAACGAACAGAGAGAAGAAAACAAACCAATGCTACCAATAGGTCTTCAACGCAGCGAGAAAGTCCCGAGTCTGTATGCCGACCTCAGCTGGTCCCTGAAGAATATTGAATAATGGTTAACCAAGGTGAACGCGACGCCTAACTCCGAAACATACACATGAACCAAATTTTACAAACCACAAAAGACAAATCAATTTTAGGCTATAGATTCCTGACTTGGTTAAGATGTCAAACTGATACGGGGTTAAACATGTTTTTAGTGCGTTTGAGTGTGTCTCCTTACATCTTGTGCTTCTATTAGTTTTCTTAATAATATGTCTGGCGTTGTATGAACATTTTAAATAATAAAAATGGATCCCAAATAATAATAAAAAGTAGGCAAAAGGTATCAAAGAAACATTCAACCGCATAAGCCGGAAAAAAAGCTGACAATGACATTGCAAAGAACACCTGAGCACCACTTTCCCAATCAAAACCCGGGATACTTCGAAAATGTTAGCAGATTATGCTCCATATTGGGTATCGGTCGTGACTGCGTCAGAGTGTTCTACCTTAATGATATGCTTGTAATGCTATATCGTATTACCTTGATCGGCAAAATTTTCGTCAAAATTGAACAAAACCATAACGTCTACTTGCTTTCGACGAACTTTTGTATAAAGTAGTCTTCTCATTGTCATACTACACATATTTTCTATTTACCATACACCTATGATTAACATTTAATTTTTTTAATAAATTTTTCAGAGATAAATTTCACAGACGATGATACTACTTATGCAAATCAAGGCGATGCAGATTTGCTTATACGTCAACCATCGAAAAAAAAGCCATCTGGACGGGTTTGTTTAACTATATATTTTTTTTCTACCGTTTCTCTTTCCTGTGTACAGGAATCGGATAAAACGTGTAGAAAAAATGATAATACTTGAACAATAGTTTATAGCATACATGTATATTTAAAAAGTGATAAAATTGTATGGCCATATTTTGATGAGACAACTACGATATATACATCCTACAGGTAGCACAAACTTTCAGAAAGACATAATTTCTGTGTCATTTGAACTCTTCTTGAGAGTTGTAGAATTGGTAATCAAACCGGTGACCCTTATTTTTATTTAATATTTATGAAGATATTATGAAAAATAATTATCTTATTGAATTTTAATCAATTCTATTATTTAAAGTTTTCTCAGTTAGTAATTGTAAGTTTATCCTATACAACCCATATCAAATAACTGAGATTGTTTATTCAAATTATATTTTTTTTATGTATTTTTTTACTTATAAAATGAGATGTTATTTTAACTGAAAAAGGAAGTGTTATTCAAGTACGCACTCATGACTTTGACGAATGCAGTAGAATATTTAACAAGTATCAACATTATCAAGGACCTTATTTATATATTCATCTTATACGTGATTTCAATTTTTATTTTTAGAGTAAAAATCAGGATGGTTTGACATACATAGAAGTATCCTTCACAAGGAAGCCAAAAGATCGACGTCGTATCATTGGAGCCGAAAACAGGACAAACTATGTTGATATAGATTTCACAAGGACTGCTGATCCATTACCAGAAACTGCAGATGAATAACCTATATAGAATATAGTGTATTTGTTTACTCAAGTTTTGTATTTAACAGGTTTAGATGTAGAAATATTAAAAGTTTCAAATGTATGATTTTTACAATCGAAAAATGTTATGAAGATCTGGAAGGGGTTAGCAAAAAAAAAGAGTATAATAGAGAAATTACATATAAAAATTTAAAACACTTGACATTCCAAAAAATAAATAGAGTTGTATGTTCTAAAAATTATGAATACAGAAATGAAAACACAACGTTCAGACCTTCACGCTAAGTTTTTTTAAAAAGTCCGATCAAGCTGATGATACCCGAAGTTCTTCTTTCAAATGAGAACATTGCTTGTACGTAAGTCATGTCGTAATTATAAAATCCAGCTGTAAAAAAGGAAGGTCTATTTCTCCAGAGTAAATGTTGTTATTTTAAATATATTTAAAAGTCATATGCACACTAATTTCACGGTTTGGGTGTGTGAGAGAGAGAGAGAGAGAGAGAGAGAGAGAGAGAGAGAGAGAATTTAATCTAGATGTTAAATTAAACTGTACACCTTGGTCAGTTTGTTAAGGATGTATTACGGTCATGTAAAATATGCACGATACTTTTTTTAAGTTTATCTTTTATTTACATGTCTTTTTGAATTGCGGTTACCAACGAATTGAATGTGTTACTATATTTTATAAGATACTTTTCCTGACCCGATGAATATTCATTTATAACACTGTATCTTGTATAGATTTAAGACTTATTTCGTCCAAATTCAATTCATGTCAAACTCAAAGTAAATAAATCCCATAAAAACACACTTTAAACTTAATCATTAAAATTTACCCTCAGATCAATTTACAAACTATTTTAATGCAAGATTGTTGATTATTTAAACTTAATAAGGAAGTTGTTTCAGTTTCGTTTCAAGTTGATGGCGTGAAAGTATGTAGATATACTAAATTATTTACCCACCAGCAAAATTAATCAAAAATAAAATATTTTTTAAAATCGCTGTCTCAAAAGTATTCTAAAACAAAACGCTCTTTATTCATTTCAATCTGTCACAATTGAACGAATACCCCTGATACATTTACACTATACAGAATATGTTACATTACACCATTTAAATTTAAAATCCGTTACGCCATTTTTTCCATATTTTTATTATAACATTGTATTCGTTTGTAGCAATTTAAATTAATATTTCATTGCACATTAATGGTTATTGATATGTTTTGTTGAATTTTGTATATATTGGCTTTTTTGTTTCGCCATAATGTCGTCGTTTAAGTACGACTTGTGTGTTTTACTATTTCCTCTTATATATTATTTTTGTTTAAAAGAGCGGATGAAAGGAAATGTCATGAAACAATCTCAAAGAGAAATATAGAATTATTCCGTTTATCATATTTTAAGCTAAAAAGTTACCATGCGAAAAAGTTATTGAAGATGTCCTGTTTATCATATATTCAGACAAATATATTAATATGAGAATTAATTACTTAACTCCGAGTAATTTTTCAATTTTTGTTACCAGAAATGTCAGATCAATAACCTCTTTTAAACTGATTTTGTTTTACTAAAGTATTGTTTTAAACATGCTTGAATATAGAAATATGGTTTACCAATTTGAGTGTATCACTTATACTTTCAAAACCATGTAAGGAAATATAGATGGGGTATATAGATAAGAGAATAATGAATAGAAAAAAGATAAAAACAGTCGTGGAAAAAATTGGCAACAACAAAAGGAATAGAGAGCCTAAAACTTAAAGATAACATATCAAATGAATACAGCCACATCCATACCCTTACGCTAAACATTTTTCAAAAAGGCAAATCAATCCGACTCTAAATACCCGCAGCTTTATTTCCAGGTGAGAATATTGTTTGTATGTCAGTATTGTCGTAACTATAAAAACCAGAAATAAAACTTGAGAGAGAGAGAGAGTGAGAAATTTTTTATTTGATGAATTTGAGTTAGAATGCACACATAGATTTTTTTTTGTTATCAAGAGATGAAGAGAGTATTCTACTGTCATATGAAATAAAAGATGTTTTGCTTTTTCTTTTTTTTTAGCAACACCGTTTTTGATGTTTATTTATTCATTTATATGACGTACTTTTTAAATTGTTGTTATCAATTATTTGAATTTTTATTCAAATGTATATATGGCTTTGGTGCCCTAATGAATATTCGTTCGCTAAATTGTATCTTGCATAGATTTTGAACCTCTTCTGTAATGGTATATTCAAAATTATAAGTTCGATTCAATGTCATTTTCGAATAAAATACTTCCGAAGTAAGTGAATGAGCTAAAAATATACTTAAACTCAAACAACAAAATTTACCCTTAAATCAATTTACACTCTTTTCTAATTTTGTTTGTTTGATAATTTTGTAGAATGTTCTATGTTTTTGTTGTTGTTTTTTTCTTCATATATAATGGTGTCCTATATGTCAACGTTGGTGTTTTATCATCCCCTCTACTTTTTTGTTAGTTTTTTAAGAGCAGATGAAACACCATAGTATCGAAACAAAATTAAAAGATAAAAGTAAAGCTGTCCCTTTTATCAGTTATTTAGGCATACAGTTATAATGGGTATCAGCTTCTTACATTTTTTTAAACTGTTCAGTTTATAATACATTTATATATCATATATTGAGACATAAATGTTACTACTACAAAGTTAAGATCAATACCCTTTTAAAAACAGATATTGTTGAAATCAAGTATTGTTAAAACATGCTTAATTGAAGAAATATTTGTTAAATAATTTAAATAAAATTCGCATAAAATGTAGGGGGTCTGGAAACAGAAAAGAGAATGATTGGAAACTTATATATAAAAAGATCGGTACTAATTAATAGCAAAAATAAAGAAATATAGATTACTGTCCAGGAGTTGAAACCTTCCATATTTTGCTGAGCAATGCATTTGGATGTTAACAACAACTTTATCTCTTTTCAAAATGACTGGATCCGCCCCTGCTAGATACCCGAGACGTTCCTCATGTTTATGAAAATATTGCTTAAATATATACATCAGTCACGTCGTAGCCGGCTTTTTTATGTGATTTGTTTTCATTTACATTGGGGTTTTTTTAATTGTAGTTATGAACTATTTCAATGTGTTACTACGTTGTATATAGGTTTTTTGGCTTGATAAATATTCATTTATTACATTGTTAAATTGAGAAATGGAAGCGGGGGATGTGTCAAAGATTAAAAAAATCGACCAAAGAGCAGAATACAGTCGAAGGCCCCCAATATCTCTCCAACACCACATGAGAAATTAAAATCACGCACCCGGAGGCGGACGTCAACTGGCTTCTTAAACATATATACATATTCAGTGAAACAATGCGGCGGGGTTAAACATGTGTTTTGCATAGATACATGTACTGATGATTTCTTCAGCAAAAAAAAATTCGAAAGTTAAAATTTGATTCATTTCAAGGTTCAAACTAAGGTAATGAACTTTAAATACAACGGAACTCAATCAATACAGTTTACCCTCAACTAACAAACTAGTATAATATAAAATGTGGTGATCATTTAAATATCATCAGGAAATGTGTTCATTTCAGTTTCAAGTCTATGACCTTGAACGAATCTAGTTATACGTCAGTGTTTACCATCCACCAAACAGTATTGCATAATATTTTAAATTCTTTTAAATCGTTAAAAAAGTAAAAGTGCATTACAAAAAACTCCTTATCAATTTTAATTTGTCATTATTTTAACGAATATTTCCCATGATACATTTCCATTCTAATCAGTTACATTACACCACTTTAATTTAAAATCCGTAACGCCATTTGTTTTCATTGTCCTCTGTTGTAACATTGTATTTGTTTGTTGCAATTTAAATTAACATATCATTGCACATTAAACTGATATTATCATACACGACTGCCTGTTCAAACGTTAATAAGTTATACTCGCCGACTAAACCATTGACTCATTTTGTTTGATTGTATTCGTCTTTGTTTGTTTTTATCTGGGTTTTTTTTTGTTTTTGCATGCATCTTTTTTTTTTATAATAATTTGTAGAATGTGGTTTGCCTTTGTTTTTCTTTTGTCATAATGTTTTGATTCCTCTTTCAAAGTTTTAATTTATTCGTTACGCCATATAATAGAGTCGTTTAATCCGACTTATGTCTGTTATAATCCTCTCTCCATGTTTGTTTTTTTTAAAGAGCGGATAAAACGCAATTTTGAGAAACAAAATTTAAAAGAGTTCATGAGAATATACTGCTAATTTTTTTGGGAAATTACTTTAAACGATCTTAAAGTAGATCAGGTTTTAACTCACTCCCCTCTTCTTGGATTGTTAAATAGCCCCTTGAATCCAGTTAATTTTTTTTAAGCTTATTATAAGATCTATCTCCTCATATTGTATTTCAAAATTCAAACATCTCTATATACAATCTATTAAAAATTTGACAATTTTGCTAACCTGTAGAAAACCTGAAAAAAGACCCCGAAATCCTTACTTTTTATATATCTTTTTATAAAAAAGCATGATATAAACTACATTTTGATAAATCATTGAAAGAAAATCCATGGATTTTAATTTAGACCTGCACCCCATCTACCTTTATAGAAACAACTGATAATTGTAGTTTGGAATAGCGTGTGTTCATTGAACATATTTATAAATACAGTCGTCTTTTATTTCATTGTTCAGTATATTTAAAGTCGAATATCTGTAAAACGATCTCTATAATTACTAGTTGTGATACAATTCATGTTATAACCCGAAAGAAGGAAGTAGAATTTATCAAAAGAAAATATCGACTTCCGGAAATATGCTGAAGATGAGAGATTAGTAGGTACGTAAGTGCTTGATACTATAAGTTGTCAACTTTCCGTTTGTTAAGTGTTTTGTCATCTTTGTTTCCTTTTCAACTTCAAATGATACTACCACGCATTCGCGGAACACCACTAGATATAGATCGATTTCTATTATTAAAAGCTTGCTTACATCAATATGGTAGCAACTCCTCAAAAGCTGGGCAAAATAGAGAGATAAAATCATAGCAAGGAAAAATGTATCCCTTTCCGATCTATAAACATGAAGTGGTTTCAGTTTTAGGTCATTATTCATGCATAATATTCAAATTACATATGGCATGATTGATCGACTTTTTAAACACTAGGAATAGGAATAACTATTAAAAGCTCATTGTAAATAGCATCCAGCTTTAATAACTAAGTACAAAATGACCTGAAGTTTTAGTATTTTGTGAGGGGTTGAATGTGGGGCCTTCATTTCTGTTTCCTAAAATTTTACACCATTTATTCTATTTATTATATTTGATCACCCTCTTATTATGGGATTGACAGGGTTAAGGGAACATTGGAATTACGGATAGGAAGCACGATTCGGTGGTGGTTGCCAGTGGAAAAGGGGTGTATAAATAGCCGTGAGATGTTCTGGAGACAAAAAATATTAATTTCGTCTGGGTCTCAGGAGGAGGAAAGCAGGAGTTTGATAAGAGGGAAATGGAAGAAAGAGGGAGGGAAGTGGGATTCAGGAACCCTCTGTCCACCCCTCCATTATTATCTATTCTTTACGTTTCAACACCCCATTATTCTCTTCTTTTTTTATTTTTGTATCATTATTCCTTTCTTTTTTTTTCTTTTTTTTGTCACATATTCTGCACTATTGGCCATTATATTTCTATTCTTTAATCCCCGTCTAGGTTCTCTTTTATGTGTCTGAAAATTAAACCCGTTTGGGAATTCTGCATTGAGAAGAACACAAACATCTAATTCTCTGTATCTGACATTTCAGAAAAATATTTTCATTTTCATTTCTGTACCGGAACCAAAAGATTCAGAACATACTTCTAACACTTAAATTTGTACTTACTCACACCACTTCAATCAACGCTTATCTTATAGTTCAAATTATTGTTTTGGTTTCCTTTCAAATTTGTAGAACATTCATACACTTTCATATCATGTTTTCGTTATAATTTGATGTTTTTTGTGATAATAGTTTTGTTGTAATTGTAATTTGTGTTAAATGCCTTTTTGCTTTTGTTTTTGCTTTTCAATAAAACATAAATAAACTAATGAACTTTTTTTCAATTATAAAATTGGTCAAATTGGAATCTGAGAATAACAATCACAAACGAATAACCGGATTCGTTTATTAATCCAATATAAGTCAGTGTAGAACGAATACGGTTGGCACATGGGGCATCTCTAAACATCTACTTTCTCAATTACTCGTCTCGTTAGCGTTACAATTGAGGAAAATTACAGTACTACATGTACTAATCAGACACTGCTTAGTTGTTTACCAAAAAGACAACACATTACTGTGTATTGTTCGTATACTGACCACTAGGTATATTTCGATTATGTTTGTGTTGTATAGTTACTATTTCACTAATGTATATATACCCCACATCTAGTTTTACTAAAATCATTGGCAAACCGTAAAAATATTTTTCGAATCGGGGAAAAAACTATTAAACACTAATATCAACCACCCAAGGCGTCAAATCAGATATTGTTAAGCGATTTATTTGAAGATACAGTCTAACAGACAGTCGTAAATTAAGGAAATAAAGGTGATATATACCTGTAAAACGCCAACGGACAACCACCCATCCTTTTCCCAATCTGTAACTGGGATGTCCAGAACATAAAATAAGACAAAGCTGTATCAGAACTTGGTCGGAGAGTGCTAGTATTTCCAGATTTTTGCTAAGCACAAAAACATATAAACATGACGCAAGTACCGATCTAAGAGTACAATAAGTTACTGAAATTAAGTTCAAAGCAGAGGCATAGCAAATAAATAAACCATGCTTTCCCAATCTAATATATAAATCATTATACCTCCTTCATTTAACACTGTTGTCAATCTCCACTGGCACTCCCGAACTAGTCATACCAGAAGAGTCTGCATTGGATACGAAAGGGACCAGCAAGTGGTCTTACCATAAAATTTCTTTTTTTTTCATACAAAATTCCAAGCATTTCATCCCATTGTATATTGTACCAACTTCGCAGTACAAAAATGTACTTACAATTTTTTTTAATGTCCGATCATGAATGCGTATGAAATACTTGCCGCTGGAATTTTTGCACACTCAAACAATTATAACATTCCTGACATCCAAATTCGATTACAGATCAAATACATATTTTTTCTTTGTGTTTGGCTCATTACAGCACCTGCATAGCTCGGATTAATTACTGCATTTAATGCGTATTTTCTATAATAGAGTACCATCACATGATCAAGGAGCCAAAGCTGAAAGTATGAAATGAAATGGTGATCTCATTTATATTACTAGCAATACAGCTCTTGGGATATCAAGGTATTCGATTCTAGATAGTTAGCACAATCCAAAACGATACATGTACAGAAATTGAAAATGTTTTTGAAGCGGTCGGTTGACGTGAGAATAATACCTCTTTCAAACTTTTCATATTTTGTCAATCGAATGTTCCTTTGTGAATCAATATTTAAATTTAAAGAATTTAAAGTAAACAAACAATCATCTTTCATTTGCATTATTTGTTGAAAAATGGAATAATTTTTCTTAGTATGGTGTTGCGCTCACAGTGATACGCACAGACAAGAACCTTTGCAAATGTATGAAAAAGCAGCATCCATAAAATGAAAATATCTTAACAAGTCTTAAAACAATTGTCTGAGTAATATGAAAAAATAGATGTGGTTTATTAGTCAAAGGGACACCATTCTAATAAATATAACTACATTACATCATTCTACATATCAACAAACAGTCTTAACAAAGGACAAAATTTAATGTATTTACGCGAACTCAAACTTAATCACACGGAGTAGATTATGAGCTTTTTTCTGAAATGAACCATGACGGGCATCTCGTTGTATCGTTGGGGTTTTTGTCCCCAGTCGGATAAAACAAAACACTTTAATATTGGTATTTGCTACCGCTTCGTTGTATTTGGAAATAACTGTTACATCGTAAACGGGCGAGTTAAAATTCCGGTACATCAAAATATATTGTATAAATTATGTTATTACCGAATCACACAACATCAAAATCAAATCATAGGCAAAGGTCGTATTGTATTATACATGTATGTTCTAAAAAATGTGAAAACTTCTTTTTAAAGTCCGACTTACATGTACAAAAGTACGCGAAATAATATTCTTACAATCAATGTAATAAACCATAATTTGTGGTATATTTATATAGACAGAGCATTAATTTTACTATCTTTCTCATATTTTAGTTCTTTGTTGTTTGGAGACGTTTCCAGAACAAATTAAGACCAATACAGTTTGTACAAACCAAACAAGTACATGTACTGAGTCATGTGTACACAATCAGCTGTACTACGATGGGAATTCTACAAAGACATACAAATGTATTGATGAAGATATTTGGTCTCCCCCAGTTCCAGGAAACGGTTGTCTAGGTACTACTGCCACCTTTGTCTAAGTGACAATGTTTATTTATTGTACCCTTTTAACTTATCATGCATCGATAAGAATGACGAAGTTCGATCTAGTACTGTACAAACATAGCATTGAGACTATGATAGTTTTTACTATATATAAAAAAGAGAAGATACTGTATAGCGGGTTATTTTCGCGGATTAAACAAAATCGCCAAAATAAGTATATATTGAAGTGCACATGCAAAGGTATTGATTACAGTTTTGAATCCGCAAAATAAATAACCGCCAAAATATTTTGTATACCTTATTCAATGAAAATCGCGAAATTTTACAACCGCAAAACAAACCCGCTATACGGTATGTTACAAATGTAAAATTGATGATGAAACAACTCTTCACAACAGAATGACACAAACAGTAACAACTACGATCTCCGTACAGTTTTCAACAATGAACAAAACCCATACAGCATAGTCAGCTCTGAAAGGCCCCGAGATGACAAATGCGAAACAATTCAAGCGGCCTAATTGATGTACAAAATAATGAACGAATAATAAAATATGATGCACAGGAACATACGACAACCGCTAAATTACAGGCTTCTGACTTGGGACGATGGTATGCTATGGTTGACAAGATTTGTTGTGCACCCAGTAGTAATTAGAGTCCGTAGTAAAGGTACCAGTAATTATTATCTTGATGGATTTCATTTATTTATTTTAATAAACTAAATTGATTCGATGATATATACGTGAATCCTATATACGGTTATCAATGTTTTAAATGGGATTTTTGTTTATTTTTTTTTGTGGTTTTTTTTTTGGGGGGGGGGGGGGGGTGGAGTCGTTTACTGCGAAGTTGATCCAAGTCTTCAACTGATGAAAATTGACATGGAAATTTCTTTTTGCGATAAAGAGTATGTATTGCTTTAATAGATCGAACACCTGCCACATTCTGGATGAGGTTTGATGTAGAGTACAAAACTACTGAAATAGCCTTGTACTGCCTGGATGCTCATCGGAAAGCCTTGGAGGACAACCGTAATATCTTACAGCAACAAGTTTCATTTTATTGCAACAATGTATTAGTCCGTGTAGGGGATATCTCTATCAACAGGACCGAGTCACGAACAAGTAGTTTCGCTGTAAGTATTTGTTTTACTATTTAAACAAACGGAAGTATATTATACCCAGAACAACTGAAAACATCCAGTATATGATATATAGTAGAAAGGTTATGGGGAAATGGGTCAAAGAGACACCAGCCAGACCAATTAGCAGAACATAGGCATGGACAATAGCAGCGAGAAAGTTTCACATGCGGTGACGGGCTTCAACTGACCCAAAACAATAATATGTACTAGTTTAGGAAATCATTTACCAACTGACATGGATTATAGTAAGTTATAACATGAAACCTATTGTGTATTTTATATATATATACATCAAAGTTCGTAGCATGCATTCAAAATTTTCCTCATATCTCCTTTTTCTAAAACAAATAAAAAAAAGACAATGTGTAGTAAAGTTCTTGATGTTTGGGTTAATGTAATGGAATACACAAAATGATTCACCATCATTAGTAGCAGTAGCAGCAGCAGTAAATTTCAATATAATTTTCTTTTCAGATAACAACAGTATTTTACATAGAGATTGGAGATACTTTAACAACAGAATCAAACAAAGATGCATGTTCCCTGCTTTTACAGTTGAACGTTAATTCTCAGAATCTGTTGGTTTATAGTGACACCCTGGTGTGCAGCACTGGTATATCCAGTATTAACAAAATCTCAGCCAGTGTGAACTCCGATATCAGCAGCTGTCCAGAACTACATGTACTTGTAGTTGACAGCAATGGAGACGATTATTGTGGTATGTTTAAGTTCATAAACCAATTTGATTGAATACATATCCTGTTTAAAGGCTTTCCCTACAATGATCTTGTAATTATTTCATCTGCCAATAAAATTTCAGCTTCAAATTTTGAAAGTGTACGAATTTTTGACAAAACCAGAGGATCATGTTTTTTTTAATTGTAGAAACAAATATTGTAACAAATAGTACTCAGAAATATATATAGAGTATATTAGGTTTGGGTATGATGATATCGATGGTCTGTTCATTTGTCTATTGGATTCACTGGTACAACTTGTAAGTGGACACTGTCAGACTTGTTAATACGAATACATGTAAGACCATTTCAGTTGTGTGTTCTTGCCTAATAAAGTAGTAGTTATGGCACAATGATATGTCGACCAATCCACTCAAAAAGTCATTCAGCCTATTGCGCCACAAAAGGTAACGAAGACACCATTTCTCAATTAGGAACATTTGCGTTTGAATGATTTAGTTCATTGAAAAATATTGATCTTGTATTCATTCTATTGGTAAATACTTGTTGGAGCAATAAACGGCGTGTGCAACGAGAGGTAACTCACGTTTTTTTTTATCATACGAGTAAGTAAAATAGAATGTTATCAATTAATTCATTACTAATCAGGTGTAATAATAGAATCCCCGTGGAAATTTGTAATACATAAAAGTTTGTTATTGTAGATTTTATTACTCAGTCATTCCTCTACTTCTATTCCCTTACTCATTTTTACATGTATTTTGACAGGCTAAAATCATTTAAATTGTAAATCATAAAAAGAAATCTATATAGGGTGGCGTAATATTGGTTCTCATGCATTTTATTTCAGTCATTGATTTACCTGTACTTGGAGTTGAATCCTTTACTTATACTGCAAATATCAGCCAGGATGTTACTCTATATTGTGAGCTGCTGTTCGGAATCCAAGTTACCGGTCTGTATTGGCAGCAAGACAATCAAAACTTAACAGCTGCATCGTTCAGTGATAAATACAGTAGTGTTACGAAGGAAATTGCTAGTTTAACCATTCGGAATGTTACCTATGCTGATGCTGGGATTTATTCTTGTCATGCTGTAAACTATGTTGGAACTGGTAGCAGTCCAGATATACAATTAAATGTGATAGCAAGAGTAGAAGGTGATATACTATTTATATTTAGAATGGTCATTTTCCTATAAGCTTGCATTGCATTCAGTTCTTTTTTTTATTCAAATATCTATATATATATATTAAGCATGACCTTTTTTTTGTTCTTAACTCTTGAGATATATAAATGTATTCTTAAAATCCAAATTCTCAAAAAGTGCTATGCGTAGAAACGTGAGTAAATACAAGTAACACTATATATATCTTCAATTAATGTATATGCAATGAGTAGATTAAGTATATTTCAAGACCATTCATGATAACATGGTCAATGTTTTGTTCATTGAAATTTAAAATATAATGCGTCAATCTAACAAATAAAACTGTAATAGTATCAAGTTTTTCAATCATTCAAATATTTCTTGTGAGTGGCAAATTTACCTTATAGCAGGTTAATCAAAAATATGTCGATGTTTTTTCTATGTTTAGTTTGCTTACAAAGAGCATTGATCATACTCGTTAATGGTACGTTGCATCAAGTCTACTTTCTACCGGTTGTACCCGGTAACTGGGAAATTAATCATCTCAAAAAGTTTATCAATAAGGAGAATGCTGTCGTACGGAGTAATTTTATAACACATCAATTACCATAACCATTCTTCTTTAGATTTTGCATCATTTTGCGTCTTTTAGAACTACTCACTCTTCCAGAGCAACAATGTCATTTCCGGGTTTAGTTAGGGTTCATGTTGCTCAGCCTTTAGTTTATCATATGTTGTGTTTTGTTAATTGTTGGTCTTTTCAGTTTGTTTTTGGGGGTTTCTTTTGCAAATTTCTTTCAACTTATGAGTTTAAATGACCGCTTGATATCTTTCACCTCTCTTTTTGAAGTAAGAGAAGTGTTCAAAATACGATTGTTTTACTGCATGGCAAAATAAGTGTGCCATTTCGTTACTACTATGTAAAAAATACGGAAGAAGAAATATCTGAATCATTTATTTTTCTTACTTATCATTCATAATAAATATCATTATACTTTAATTGTTTTTTTTAGATATTCCTGATGTGCATATTCCTGAACCTAACTATTATGTGACTGCTGGAAATAATGTCACACTCAACTGCTCTGTGTCTGCTTTCCCATCTGTACATGAGGTGGTATGGACAAGAAATGTTTCTGAAATGCTTGAACTTATTTCTTCCGATGACGTAAAATTCCAGGGAAGTACTACAACATCACCTTCACTGACTATTATGTTTGCTGATATATCAGCTGACGGAATATACATTTGTACGGCTACTAATGCTGCGGGAACTGGCAGGAGTTCACCTACAATGCTGCATGTTTTAGGAGGTAAGATGGAATTTATAGAAGACAATATGAATAAGTAAACGATACAGTTGCAATACAAATTATTTTGAAACTTGAAACATTGAATAAAAAATTTTTGCATCAGTTTTAAATTCTAAACCCTCTGTAGATAGCATTCACTTATTATGTTTGACCAAATACAGTTCAAATACTTTATATTTGCTACCAGTTTAACATCAAATAGATAAATTTTAGTATTTTGGAAAGTTTAAAATACTTTTGAAATCAATTTAAAAAAAATGTAGATTGGTAGATTTATTGATGATTGTTTCACAGAGCGTCAGAACTCAATATATACTACATTACCGCCTGCAGAAAATGCAGATAAAATCAGTTCCCAATTGCAATAAAAAAATATTTAAGATGACCTATTTGACACAAGGCACTTTAATTGGCACTGAGCATCATGACAGATGAGCAAATCTAAATCATACAGAACATACCAAGATGTTACTTCATGAATGTTAGCAATTTACATGTGTATGCGTATATAAAAAGACTCTAATGAGGGAGAGAAAAAACAAGAGAACCAACATTAAAAATTAAACATGTAATGGTTTATCTGATATGTGCTTTATTTTTTAGATAAACCAACTGTTCAGATCCCAGAGTTAATATATACACCAATACTAGGTAATAATGTTACCATCAAATGTAACTACAGTTCCGATCCGCCAGCGACAAGTGTACAGTGGAAATACAATGATTCAGGAAATTTTATTAACATCAACTTAGATGAGGATCAATATTCTGGAAGTACAACACTAGAACCATCACTATCGATCTTTAATATAAGTTTTGATGACACTGGAGAATACATATGTACCGTTGTTAATTATCTTGGAACAGGGAACAGTTATCCTGTCACCGTGCTTGTTGTTGGAGGTATGATCATATAAGTATCACACAATAAACCAGCGTTTAAAAGATGGGTGCGAGATTTTCCCATTGGTGGCT
Source organism: Mytilus trossulus (assembly GCF_036588685.1). NCBI lineage: Eukaryota > Metazoa > Mollusca > Bivalvia > Mytilida > Mytilidae > Mytilus > Mytilus trossulus. The sequence continues at coordinate 53,746,090 of NC_086378.1, read as the reverse complement.
TCGGCTGTTTTCTTCTCTTTGGTCGGGTTGTAATGACTTTGACACATCTAAAGATTATAAATTCACTCTTCAGTCTGCTACATAATAGTAATTATACTGAGGGTGACACAATATAAAACTGAGTGTTCAGGTTCGGAAATAAAATAGCGAAAAGATATATAAAGAAGATAATATCATTTGGTAATCAAAAATTAAAATGGTAATAAGAGTAATCAATTGGCACAATGAGCATCAAGTTGAACCGATATAACTCGACTTCTTTATATCTTAGACTGAAACAAAAATAACTCTTCTCACATTTCGTGCATCGCAATCGCAGGTTTACATTTATAAGACGGGTTCAAATACATAAAAAATTGACCACATATGGTAATTAGTCTATCTATATTTTTAGGTTGATTTATTTTTCTTTTCTGCAACTTTGCCTTCTTGACATTCTCATCGTAACTTTAATCCTACTATTTTTATGTTTACTTTGTTGTCTTTGATATCGACTTGTTCATTACAGATCCACCGACAGTTGACGCTCTACCACACTTGTATTCAACTATACTTGGAACTAATCTAACAATGCTTTGTAACGTTAGTGGAATACCTGCGCCACAGTCTGTTTCTTGGCTGCGCAATGAATCTTCAAGACTGACGTATATTCAGTCTAATAGCGGAAAGTATGGCGGAGGAATCCTCACTTCGCCTTCGCTCACAATATATAACGTTGAGGACACAGATGAAGGCTGGTATACATGTTTGGGTACAAACCTGGCGGGTAGTAATTACAGCGAACCTGTATACCTCAATGTTTCAGGAGGTAACAGCTATATTATAACGAACTTAATCAGATTAGACTACTGAAGTATAAGCTATGTAATTGGTCTTCACAATTCGGAGCACCAATTAAAACAAGTCATATTTCAACTAATTTATACTCTGTTGAGTCATAAAATGTTAGTTTTATTGTTCGTTCGGAAATAATTAAAATTTACAGTCAGATAATATGAAACAAATAGTTGTCACCAATTAAATAAACATTTATCTTTGTTACTAAACTGCAAATGCAATTCAACGATGGATACATAAAACCAACATCATTTATCGTGATAAAATAACACTAAAACTATATTGTTTACTTTATCATAGATTTGTACATCAAAAGTGAAATCACAAAAATACTGAAATCCGACGAATTCTAAACTGAACATGCTGAATGTCCTTAGTTAAATGGCAAAATCAAAAGCTCAAACACATCCAACGAATGAATAACCACTATCATATTCCTAAAAATATCATACCGAAACTTATATTGGATGCCCGGCCAAAAAGCAGAGTTATCATATTTACATACATAAGGTAACAATAACATGAAGTCTCGGCCCTCTAGTTGATGATGATCTATACAAGATCCGATACAGATGTTACCATGCCCTGTTCCCTACATGACATTTACAGGCCTTGTGTTAAATTTTTCATTACTGTTTTACATTTTAGATGAGCCACATGTACGGATAGGTTCACACGAATATACTGTGATTTATGGTAGCAATGCCACAATGGAGTGTTTTATCTCATCTCATCCAATCGTCATGTCAGTCCTTTGGCAACAACATAACACGACTGGGTCCCTGGCCGATGTTGATACTGATGAACAAAGTGTAAGGGGTGGAACCGTATTGCAGCCATCTTTAACTTTAACACGTGTTAATTTTACACATCGAGGGTTGTATCGGTGTACTGCAACGAACCAAGTCGGGACTGGATTTAGCAACTTTACAAATTTAATAGTCATAGGAGGTATATTTAAATAACTTAAAGGTTATATATCAATTGATGATACCATTATTCCTTACCTATACTGAAATTGTATTGTATTGTATTGTATTGTTTTCTTTTCTAATGTTCTATGATATATGTTTGAGTTGATTTAAGATTCTCTTAAATATAAATTCCAATCGTTCCTAGTAGTTTATACGATATATTTATTTACATTACTACTCTAAAAAGAAATGAACTTAATAATAATATATTTAAGGTAGAATACATTTTCACACACACTAATTAAAACTGATCCTGCCAACACATTAAACACACCAAATGTCATCCGAACATTATTCAGTTATTCAAAGAATGGCTGTTTGCTTTTTCAGATATTCCAAACATTCATGTGCTGAAGTCTTTATACGACGTAATAGTCACAAGTAATATAACACTTGCATGTAATGTTAGCGCAACACCAAATGTCACAAATATCACGTGGCAGAAAGTTTCAACCAATGAAACAACCGATATTGAAATTGATAATGTGAAATACGGTGGTGGAACTGTTAATGAACCTTCACTAACCATTTGGCATTTAGAAAATGACGATGAAGGCTGGTACACTTGTACTGCAGAAAATTTAGTTGGTATTGGAACTAGTGATCAGATTTATATTAATATTACCGGAGGTAAGTTGTGTGATCTATATTTGAATTTCATATTAAAAGTTTTCTAAAGTTACTTATCACATAAAAATAAGGAGATGTAGTATAATTACTAATAAGACAACTATATAAAAGTTCAGATGAAGTGAATGTTAATGTATTCTGTTATAGGCAAACGTATGGCCTTTATAAACTTCATACCGAATAGATGGCCATAAAAGGTATCGACATTAAAAATGTAAAGCAATTCAAACGAAAAAACTAACGTTCTAATTCATAACAAAACAAAATTACCAAAAAAATTAGGGCAGAATTGAAAAACGACAACTAATTAACGACAGCCTCCTGACTTGAACAAAAGAGGCTAATGCAGAATTAAATATGTTTGCAAGCACCAAACTCCCCCCTAACATGAAACAGTGGTGTACCATTAACAGATTAAATGAAACGAACACTGCCGATATGCCTGTAAATGTAAGAAATGGTAAATTGGAGGTCATTATCTACACATAATTGATGTATTAATTGTATACAGATATTTACATAAATTTAGATTCAATGCTTAGCTTCTAATTGATATTTCTTAATACTTAAGGAACATCAGTACTTACTGATGACAGATATATACAATATTTCTATTAACAGCGCAGTAGCGAAGTAAGTATTTATCAGTTTGTTGGTTGAAAGTTATGTATTCAGTGTTGTTTCATAATTTGTTCATTTGTATATTATTATTTCAATTTATTCTGTTCAGACATACCGATGATAACTATACCACAGAACTCATACGACGTTATTCTTGGAGAGAATGTGACAATTGCCTGTGAGATAAGCTCACATCCACCACCAACAAAGGTTTCTTGGCAATATAAAGTAGCAGGAGATTTTACACCAATAACCATCGACGATGTTAGATTCAGTGGTAGTAGTGTAGCCAACCCATCTTTAACAATTAGCTTTGTTACATTTGAAGATGACGGAGTGTACATATGTGTTGTTGATAACTTTGTTGGTGAGGGTAAAAGCAATTTGACAATCCTCTCCGTAATTGGAGGTAAGCCACGTGACAAATTACATATTTACTCAATTCATTTTTTTACACTTTGTGTGATCAATATAGTCATTTTGTTAACTTGCATAATTTAATAAAGACGATACAAATTTGTCCTTATAGTAAACTTCTTTTATTCCTTTAAGTAAATCAATTATTTGTAAAATTTCATCTTTGTTTGACCCTAACTCTCCTTGGTGACCGAGTGAAGTATACATTGTAGTTAATGTTTGAAATCGTACTAGAACATTGGTTTTATGTTGGTCTATTTTACAGATCCGCCTGCTGTATCTGTGAGTTCAACACTATATGACGTAGTCGAAGACGACAATGTTACATTACAATGTAATACTTCTGGTATCCCGGATGTTCAATCCGTATCTTGGCATTTAAACCTTACAGCAACTAATCATATTCAGAACATGATAAGATACCAAACTGCATTAGAACCGTCTTTAACAATTTTAAGCGCAGCATTGAATGATGAAGGCTTGTATACATGCACTGCAACAAACTTAGCTGGGACAACTCGGGGAGTACCAATACAATTAAATGTTGATGAAAGTAAGTAAGAATATGTCAAATAATTTTTTATGCACTCAAAATGTCAAAAGGATGATTGTTTTTATTTAGTTAGTTATAAGGGAGAAGTGACTGCCCAAAACGGATGTAGAATTCAAAATGCTTCATGTACTCTTCTCTGTGTGTGATTGTTAATCTAGCAACTTGGGTTGCGGTAGGGGGATATATGTAACTTGTTGCGTGGCAATAGTGTTGCCTCTATTCATCATGCACTCATTTTCCAGTGACGGTCCAATATTTTGGAAGGTTATTGTAAATAATGTCAGTATCATATATAAATTCAGCAAGATGTGGCCGGATTGTCAATGCGACAACCATTTACCACCGACTTAAGGTTCGTCATAACAAACTGACAAATATGGCCGTATTTTCACTTCAAAAACTACTCTGTGTACAGACTAACCTGTGCTGTTTGGAAAATTGTAATGCATAGCATCCACTATGTATCCACTATATATGAAAGTTAAATGCATTTTGTGTTTAAGAAATATTATATTTTTCTTGTTTTTTTATGAGCATTTTTTTTCCTTTCTGCAGAAGGTGTAAAAATAAACAAACATCTGAATTACTTTGATCTGTCCACTCACTGACTCAGAAAATTTCTCTAACTCACCTTTAGTTGTGAAGATAACTCTTGTCCATGTCAGTTAAGGACAATCAAAACAATACAAACCGGTTTTTTACCTGAGAGAGCATCTCATAGTTAATTTTGACACCTTTTGTTTGTATGCACATTGAACGACAACTTTATGTGACGTATATATTTTTTCTGACATCAGACACTCAAATCAATCCATGTGTTCGTAGGTAGTAGATGTTTTTGTGTCCTGTTAAATATTTCCTTTTAAAAGTTTTGGATTCTCATAAATTCTATGTATAACTTTTGGACTAGTTTGAATCTCGGTCTATTTCTGTAATTTATTCTTACATACTTTTGATTTTTAACCCTGTATGCGTACATTGCCTATGTAAATTTTAAAATTGTTTGTATGCACATTGAACGACAAAGTTATGTGACGTACATAATTTTTCTGACGTCAGACACTCAAATAAATCCATGTGTTCGTAGGTAGTAGATGTTTTTGTGTCCTGTTAAATTGTGCCTTTTAAAATTGTTATACGATGATGACTGATGTACCCATATTTTGACTATTTTATTAATTGTGACTGTTTATTTAACGCATCATGTAAATGTAGCGGAATTTGATGAGACTGTTATTAAAGTGAGAGTGTTAGCGCTATAGAACCAGGTTTAATCCACCATTTTCTACATTTGAAAATGCCTGTACCAAGTCAGGAATATGACAGTTCTTATCCATTCGTTTTTGATGCGTTTTGTTTTTTGATTTTGCTATGTGATTATGGACTTTCCAAATTGATTTTCCTCTGAGTTCAGTATTTTTGTGATTTTACTTTTTGCATGAAGAAAAAAAAGCTCATTAAAATCCAAAAGTGATTTTATCTTTCTGAAACACAACATGCATTATACTTTATTATATCTAGTGGATGCCAGGCATTAAAAATTTTCTAACTCCACAGGTAAGTCTGTACTCAGAGTATTTTCTGGCATGTAAATACAGCCATATTTGTCCATTTGTTATGATGAACCTTAATGCTGTAGAAGTAAGCAAACCTATATAGCAAAGCAAGCTATAAAAGGCCCCGAATCGACAAATTGTTTGAAGAACAATTCAAACGAGAAAACTAACGATCACTGGAAGCGTACATCCAGCTTTGGGGTGTAGTACCTGGAGTATTAAGACAATCACTATGTGTAAAGTAAATGTTTACTGTTACATATTGATTCAGTATTTCAGTTGAAACAAATGTATATATTGTCTCGTTATTGCACTAGTTGAAGTAGCGGCATACCACAAAATATACCTTATCCTCCAATACAATCATATTTCGATAAAAGTTTATAAACGGAAGTGAAATCGAATTCGGTCTATTACCGCTTAACACACGAAATAAATCATACTGTTGTATGCTATTTGACGGTGGACACTGACAGATCCAAATAATTTATCTCCAAATAAACTTGAAAATATCTTCAATTAATCAATGATTTATTTTGTCTCGTTTCAGAATGTACGAAGTATGTTCCAGATGTTAGTCATTCTGTTATAGATTGCACGTTTACCAATAATACCGGTACTTGTGAAATCAAGTGTAACAGTGGCTTTATGTTCAGAGATGGTAGTGCCAGCAAAATATATAAATGCACAGGACGAAGCCAATGGGTACCACCTCTTCCTATGCCAACATGTTTAGGTATGTTGTGAACAAGGTCACAAGAGACTATTCTAGGGGAAAAGTTAGGTAAATGACGATAACATTTGGACTATTTTTGCTTATTTTATCTATATTCAAATTGTTAGTTTTAAAAGGGTTATATGGAATTTCATCGAGATAAATAAAAGGACATGTAACTATGGTACACGTAATTTATTTATTGTACTTAAAAAAGAATTTACCATAATATGTTGTTATACTACTATTATAACAATTACGTTGTAACTATGGAAAAGAAACTTTCTACATGTCATTTAAATAAGAAAAAGTATATGTCTATTTTCTGACATGATTTATTGTGATTTTGTAGAAACAGCTCCATCTACTTACACTCTTGTAGTAAACATTAAATACAGATCAACTGGTATTGCATTATTCTGCAAGACGGCACACAACCAAGCCATTATTAATAACTATGATACTATCATTCAGCAGATTTCAGTATATTGTAATAATGAGTTTGTAACAGTTGGACCAATAGCAATTAACAGCACCAATTCAACGACGTCTAGTTTTGATGTAAGGTTTTTATATCGATAGAGATACCATTTGTTAAGACACATGATTGGATGCTCAGATGCAGTAAAGTACTGTTGAGTTATTGTTATTGAACCGTTTAACAAATTTATTGTATTGTCTTGTTCTGTATGTGGTCCTAAAAACTCTTACACAACTACTTTAGTACAAGTAATCTTGATGTACAGTTCTAAAGATGCATATCAAATGTACATCTGTACAGCTGTATATCAACTGTACTTCTGTAAAACTGCACAATTTTAAAGCTGTATATGTTAAAACTATATAAGATAAAAAATATAAATTCTACCACTGCATCTTGTGTGATACGATATATATCTACAGTTAATATACAGTTTACATATGCACAGTTGATATACAGCTTTACAGCTCAACAGTTTATAAACAGTTATAGAGATGTACAGTGTATCTTTACATATGTACAGTTTATACACAGCTTTACAGATGTACATTTGATATGCATCTTTAGAACTGTACATCACGATTACTTGTACTAAAGAAGCTGTGTATACTATCACATTGGTACCTGCCTAAATATTTTCTTATCCTGCAATACGTTTTATTCTAGATGTTAGCTAAACCAATAAAGTGTTAGAACTATATAGATATGACAGAATAAATGTAACCTTCGTGGTTAAGATGTTATCCTCAATCGGTAATTTGTACTCACTTAGTAAATTAAAATTAAATTGAGACGTCTAAAATGACAATATGTATATTTAGCCACCTCATACTTTTTCGTCACAAAACTTACGCTATCTTTGTTTTGATCTTTATCTTACACAGTACTTATACTCAAATCATAACGGCCAAACTCTCTTGTTATATAGTTTTCCAAATGCCATAACACTTATATGTTCTAGATCACAACAACATATTTCATTGTTGTCGGCGACTCGTCAACACCCAAGACAACAACTGATGCATGTGGACTGTTGATAGATAACAATATAAAGAAAAGTGACTTCTTCGTCTACGGTAGTAGCTTACAATGTGACAAAGAAGAATCTACCGTCACAAAAACAGACGGAATTGTAGTTAGCAAAGAGTCAATATGTCCTGTTGGCTTTTCACTCATTGATGGAACAAATATATGCAGTAAGTTTTTGAATTTTTATTTTGATATGACGTTTGAGCCAATCATGTTCTATCTTGTCTATCTAGAGAATTCTTTTCTTGTTCACTGTTTTAAAATTTTAGATACATTTTAAAAATGACTCATAGTCTAAAACGGTCATTTTGATCTTAAAATCATCTAGTGAAGTCCATTTTAAGACTTATCCACTACAGTAAATTAATTTCTGTTCAACCCCTTCGTTATTGGTTAATTAATGACTGTTTAGTAGTTGTCAGTTTGATGTTGAATACAAATATCATATATGGAATAGTCTAAACATATACTGATGTCATCGTAATTGACAATCTCCGGCGCAGAGATCACATCCGTTCCGTACATACTTTGCATCACTACACTAGTCATTGTATTGTAGTGTACTAAGTATAAGGAAAGAAAACGAGCGCTGTACGGAGATTGCGTAATTGACCGCAAGCCAATTGTCTGAACAGTTTTTCAACAACTGCGCTAGATAGGTCTGAAAATTAGCTGGCAGACTGAAAGACCGAGAATAACTTAATAATTTGTTGTTCATCCTTCTAAAAATATTTCGTTCAAAATGACCGTATGATTTCAAAGTGTGTTTACTATTGATGCTCCGTCATTCCATTTCACAGTTTTCTTTCCGGTTGCAATGAAATATAGCTGATCGCCTGTGCAGAACATATCATTTATTATATTTATGTTGACACCTTTATAAATATAACGAAATTATTTAAACCCTGTATAGAATAATGTCATGAATGTTATGCACGAGACAATCAATCAATCAACCAATTAAACATGATATATCGATATAAGAATATGTGGTTTAAATGCCAATGAGACAACTCGGCATCGAAGTCAAAGTTTGCAAAGGTAAACCATTAATGATTATATGTCAAACTACGGTCTTCAACACGGAATTTGTCTGCATATATTCACAAAGGACATTTGTACGCTAAATGGTAAAATAAAATTAAAATCTATTACTCCAAACATCATCTATAAAAAATATATGACGTGTAGTTGTACTAAATCACATTGTGTATAGTTTGAAAAAAGTTACTGCTGTTAATTTAAATTTTTAATCCTGGTATCCATTTTATTTGATTGGTGCCAGAATTAACACTTTATTTATCCTACATTAGAAATAAAAGTTCATGCATCAAAAATGTATTCATTTATGTACTATACTACAATGTAATAACATGAATAATGCATAGGAACACATTAATGAATGGTTTTTAGTTGATTTGAGATTAGCTAATATACTAGTGTAAAGAGTACAAATTCGGGTTCAAATTATTATCATAAGTGAAATCGACTATTGAAACATTTTCTTTATTTGGGGATATTAGTTGTGAATATGTGTTTTCATCGTATAAGATAGGTGTTGTAGTGGTTTAATAATTTATCAGCAGTTAATATACAGTTCAGGATGTTTCGAATGAACTATGAATCATATTTTACAAACGGAAGTACTTAAACAAAAAAAGATATAAATTAATCTTTCTGAAATAATACTCGGCAATTACAAATAGTGTACACTAGAATAGGTATTACATCGAGATAATGTTAAAAAAATGATCTACGACAAGAAATGCAATAATCTATTTAAATTAGACGAATGTTGTTTATTAATCATATATCATTTTTACTGTTCCTTCGTGTGAAAGAAAAAAGTAAAAATCACATAAATACGAAACTCCTGGGAAAATTCACAAAGAAAATCCCTAATCGAATGAAAAAAAAACTCAAAAGTTCAAACACATTAATCGGATGAATAACAACTGTTATATTCCTGACTTGGTACAGAAAATAGAAAAATGGTGGATTGAATATACTATTGCATACTGAATTGTCATTGTTTGATTAGGTGCCTTAAAAAGAATTAGATATAAAATATATATTTGCATATTTCTATTTCAAGTATCCGAAATTCCACAAGTAGGTAGCACTGATTCACAGTATACAACTGAAGTTGGAAGCAACGTGACATTGTACTGTGATATAAAATCTAATCTTCCTGTTATATCAATCCACTGGCTGTTTACTCCATATGGTAAAACCGATCAAGTAGCCATTCGGACAAATGACAGTCGGTATACAGGAGGTACTACGCAGGAAGCGTCATTGACCATCAAATATGTTACTTTTGATGACATCGGAATGTACAAATGTTCCGCCATAAATGACGTCGGAGTTGGTAGTGGACCAAACATGATGTTATCCGTCGTCACAACAGTTCAAGGTACGTGCAGAACTTTCAGAACGTGAAGTAAATATCCGATAAATATAATTTTGAAAAGATATTCATGAAGAGAAACCAGATAGTATTTATTGTTGAACATTTTTGTTATACTTGCATTGCGATTCGACATTAGAAATTTATTGATTCGCTTACTATACTAAACATGATGAGTAAAATCATGTTTTAGATGAGATTGTTTTTACATTCTAACATAATGTAGATTTGACTTTAACACGTTCATTGTTATATTTTTCGAGATCATGCCGTATTACGCATTTGCAATTAGCCATAATGAATGATATTTGAAAACCCGTCCCAACGACTTCTGTACAGTTCGTCTTTTATATATGTTTGTTGGCAGTTTATTTTCCGATTGTTATCGATATGTTCTTAGGGATTTCCCCTGTATTTAGAAAGTTCTTTGTATCCAAGTATCATGTCTAAAGGAAAAAGAGAGAAAGAGAACACTGTTACTTTTTTTGTAAAATGCTAATTGCTAGGCTTACACGTTAAACATTTTTCTACACAATCAAAACTTTCATAGCAATGAATACAATGAAGAGGTTGAAGAGCGATAAACTTTACCCGTTTTAATATTATTCCTGTCAATTCCTTTTATGTTCAGTATTTTTCGTTGTTTCAGATTTACCTATTGTAGAAATATCGAAAAGCTCATACGCTGTTATACTTGGTAATAATGTGACATTAGAGTGTAGCATTACGTCAGACTTTCTAGTATCGAATGTTAAATGGCAGAAAAAAATTGGAAACCCATTTGTAGATATAATCATTGATAATGAAATTTACCATGGTAGTACAGTAGGTAATGCGAATTTAGTTTTAACTGGTGCCCGGTTTAGTGATAGCGGTGAATATATATGCACAGCAACAAGCTTCGCTGGAAGAGGGAATAGTAACATTTCAACCCTATCTGTGATAGGAGGTAACATTCTTTTATTTCTTAATCAAATTTGAGACAGAAATTAAAATAAACTGTAAGAGTATGAGAATAATTTTAATATGTCAATACCAATAATCTAAGAATCATCAATATTATTGATACTAGTCCTTTTGGGCTTTTACTCGAAAAAAATTTGAAGAAGTTATCATATATTCAAACTTAGTCCAGGACGACATATTGTTACATTTAGCGTTATCCTTCACAATGTGTTGTGTACATATTGTTTGATCTTCCAAATAAATATTCATCATGTTGAAAACATGATAAACGATAAGCTAAATACATGAACATCTGTCCTGTCTTTTAACAAGAATCGCCAATGCAATAATTGGCTTCCATGTACATTTTTGAATATTATCAAAATAACAGATGCAGTATTTAGAAATACTCTGTATGATTAATATATGTAAAAATATGTAGTTACATGTATAAGGTAGATTTGATTTGATGAAACAACTATTTTGATATGCAATCTCTCCCCGGGCATGTTCTACGTGACACAACTTGTATTTATTTTGATTATCTATACAGTTCTTTTGCTGACATTACTTGTAAAACAAGATGAGTGAACGATCTGATTTTCAAATTTTGAATGATAAGCATTTGATATTATTTTTTTTAACTTTTCCTGCGTTATTTTGGCTCCATCTTGATTTTGCAGATTTGCCAGTTGTGACTGTTAGTTTACACTATTATACAGTACAGTTTGGTAGTAGTATTGTGTTACAATGTATGATATCTGGTGCTCCAACAGTCACAGAAGTGATATGGTACCGTAACGATAGTGGAAATCTAAAACCGATTGATCCGATGACTCCAGATTTCAGTGGGTCGTTACCTAATATTCCTTCGCTTACCATAATAGTGGCACAAAGTAAGGATGAAGGGTGGTACACATGTACTGGTACTAATCTGGCTGGAACAGCGTCTAGTGCTCCTGTTTATCTAAATGTAACAGCAAGTAAGTTTGTAAACCTTTAAGACTGGAAGTCTTAGTTCAATAAAAAACAGATAAAACATTTAAGATTCCCGGTTACATTAAAAGTATCTCTATGTGAGTAAACTCAACAAATACCAGGATTACGAAATGGAAAGCTGGACCAGCGTTTCGACTACAAAAGACTTGGCAGTGAGGCTCTTATAACAATGTTTAAAAGGTTAAATTAAGTACCAAGTAGAAGAGCATTGAGGACTGGAAATTCCGAAATGTTTTGCAAAATACAGCTACGGTAATATATTCCTTTAATATAAAAGCCTTTAGTTTCCACAAATGCATAGCATAATATTTTTTTTTTTCAAAAATGGATTATATACCTGAAGTTTAAAGCTTTGTAAGATGAACAAGCCGTACAAAAGATGAGTTTGACATTCATCTTTGTAACTAAAATCTTTACCGAGTGCTTTAAAACTCTTTTTATCTCGTCATCAAAACAAACAATAAAATGCCGATATATTTTGTCTTTGTTTACAGATAAACCTGTCATTACCAATTTACAAAATAGGTACGATGTGATCGCAGGCGATAATGTTCAACTTCAGTGTTCAGTTTTTGCCTATCCTCCTGTTCTAACATCAACCTGGACAAGAAATGCAACTGGTACATTCCAAAACATTGCCACTGATGGAAACAAATTTCAAATAAGTGGTAATTCCACGTTCTCCTTGCAAATAAATCAAGTTGATCTGAGTGATAATGGAGTTTATGTGTGTCGATCAACAAATGATGCTGGTACTACAATCGGAGCACCTATAATACTACATGTCATTGGAGGTAGAAGCTACTTTATTACTATTTTGTTAACATGCAGCTTGTTTTATTATTTTTATAAATCATCCTTAACAATAAAAAGACGTAGCAGTACAGAGACGCATCTATTATTAATATAGGGTCTATAAATGTTGCTTTGTGGATGTCATTCCCTCAGTTTCCCATATAACCTTAATGAAATTTTAAATGTATAAACAATATATCAAAGCTGCATACACTTTTTAGGGATTGGGTCCAGTTTTTTTCATCTGAATCTATATCTTTTCAAACATTAAATAGGTTCGTACAACAACAAATTTTTTTTTATGAAAATAACGGAAAAAGAAATGATGCCATTACCTGAACATAAACCATTTGATAATCCGCGATTGACCGAAGTGCTTTTCTAGATATACCTTAATTATTAATACCAAAACTAAGCATTTAAAAGTCAGAGATTTATAAATACGTAAATACAAATGGAGCTATACGACAAACAAGTGATATTTTTGAATTAACTGTATATCTTTATGATTTAGGACCCCCAACAATTCGGATTCACCCAACTGTTTCCGCCGTTTACGGTGAAAACGTTACCTTGGAATGTGAAATAACTTCAGTTCCAAACCTTACGGCTGTTGCATGGACAACTGATGCCTCTGGATCTGTAAACAACATCGATCTTTTACATACGAAGTACAAAGGAGGAACAATTGATGAGCCATCACTGACGTTATTAAATATTAACTTTCAAGATAATGGCAAATATGTGTGTATGGGAACAAATTTTCTTGGGACTGGAAGTAATGTCACTACCCTAACGGTCACTGGAGGTATGTTTTTTGTATTTGCCTATTTCAAGTTATCATACTGAACATGTGCTGATTAAGTTTTGATTCGTCTATAAGTGATTTGTTTTGAAAGTATAACAATATTATACATATTTAAAAGGAAGCAGTCGATAAGAACTGACAAAATTAAACAGAAGTTGAAAAACATATAAAAAAGAAGATGTGGTATGATTGCCAATGAGATAACTATCCACAAAACACTAAAATGACACAGACATTAAAAACTATAGGGGACAGTACGGCCTTCAACAATGAGCAAAGCCCATACCGCATAGTCAGCTGTAAAAGACCCCGATAAGACAATGTAAAGCAATTCAAACGAGAAAACTAACTTGATGCAGGATTTCCCGTATGAAAAGTAGGTTTAACCTGGTTTTATAGCTAGCTAAAACTCCATGTTGTAAAACTGTTGTTTATAGTTTTGGTATATTGACAATATTGGTTGAAAAATCAAAACAAACAGTTTATTATAATGAATCCCGTTTTATCCGTGTATCCACCGAAAGATTTGAACTCATATCTTTGTGTTGTATATGTTTTATATATGTTCGTCTATGTAACAATTTAAATCCTATAACTGTCATACCTGAATACTACCATCGTTATAAATAATCGAGAAGCTTTCGAAAATAACATATAAGGTTTATCAATACATCACGACAATTTTTAAGCATATTAATCATTGGCAAATGAGTTCGCAATGTCGACGATAATATTTTGAAACTATTTGATTCGAATTTTCAAATATAAAGATTTATTTATTGCCAAAATGCGCCTCTGGTATTGTTAATGTTTTTGTTGTTTCTATTGACTGGTAGTGTCCTCAAATATGTCATTGAGCATATGAATCACTCATGGCTACAGAAGTCATGGTGTTTTCGGAACATTGCATTTAACCACCAGCTTTAACAAACAATGTGTAGGTACATTTTTTTTGTATATACACTCATATTATCAATTCCAACGCACAGGGAACGATTTTACCAAGTTTAACATTGAAGTGCAGCATGCCTGCGTCTATTTCTATGAACTCAACATATGTTCAATATCGAGTTGAAATGTTGAAAGTTACAAATATTTCTCTTGTTTTTCTTTAGGTGTTCCTTACGTATATGTATCATCAACTGTATATCATGTGTCAATCGCCGATAACATAACATTGAACTGTAATGCGTCAGGTTCCCCAGATGTTATCACCATTGCATGGGGAAGAAACACAACAGGGTTGTCAAATCAATTGTACAGCGGAGGAACATTGTCTCAAAACTCACTGACATTGTACAACCTTGAAGCAATTGATGGTGGTTGGTATGTGTGTACGGCGACAAATGTTGTTGGTACAGGAAAAAGTTATCCCATTTATCTGAATGTCACAGGAGGTTTGTTTTATATTGCAAATTTATCAAATGTGAGGGGCAAACCAAATCCTTTGCATCAGTGTCGTCTTAATACAATGTATTATTATTGATAGTAATAAAAAGCAACTTAACCATATCTCAGCACGCTGTTTCAATATTACCATCGAATGTATTTGCGTTTTGTCTAGAAATATTACATAATCTAGCTATCAAGAAATTTAAACTAAATCAGTTGGCTTTCCCACTGAAATAGTAAAGAATATATTCAATTATTGAAGGATTGTTTTTATTACATTGTACTACTAAATTCATATTTCCTAGATATCAATCAAAATGTTTTTCAAAGTTATTCTGTACCAAACATCAATTCCTAATAAGAATTGTGAGCAATTTGAATGGTAGTGCTTGTGTGTTTTCTATATATATTTAAGCAAAAACTAAATCACTGTGCAAAATGGTTTATTCTTTTGTTGATTTTCGAAATTTATAGACAATGATCCAAGGTTTTTTGGACACATAACTTGTGTGCCTTCAATTGCATTCAATCCCTTAACTTCATGGTATAATGCATAGTATTGGTAAATTAAACCAACGGCATTTCGACAAATATCAATTATATAGATATAGGAAGATGTGGTGTGAGTGCCAATGAAACAACTCTCCATCCAAATAACAATTTAAAAAGTTATTAAAAACCATTATAGGTTAAAGTACGGCCTTCAACACGGAGCCTTGGCTCACACCGAACAACAAGCTATAAAGGGCCCCAAAATAACTAGTGTAAAACCATTCAAACGGGAAAACCAACGGTCTAATCTATATAAACAAAACGAGAAACGAGAAACAGTTATATATTACATAAACAAACGACAACTTCTGTACATCAGATTCCTGACTTAGGACAGGTGCAAACATTTGCAGCGGGATTAAACGTTTTAATGGATCCAAACCTTCTCCCTTTTTCTAAAACAATAGCATAACATCAGAACATAGAAAAAGATACGATAAAATATCAATTAGCAGACTTAACTCAATCAAAAAACGTATGATTACACAATGAACGAATAAATTTGATCTGCGATATCTGAATACAAATGCACAGTTAATTAAATATCAGAGACAAAAATTCATGACCAAAAAGCTAACAAACAAATTCAAACACAGGACATCACTGAGAAATATTTAACCAATCAACTGTTTAGATGCATTATTCTATACTCAGATTTACGATTTTTACCTGAGCAAACAATCCATGCATAGTGATTAAACATGTTATTGTTAGAAATGTAAGAAAACTAAAAGCTGTTGAATTATAAACGAAAATATGAGAATGAAGCATATTCCTGAAAATCTTAACAACATTTAACGGACGCATGCATTTTTCAAGTGTTATTTTGATCGTTCATGCTATTTATCAACTGGCAAATTTTGTATTCCAAACAAATCTGGTGATTCGATTTGTCCATTTTTGAAACATGATAAAAACTAGTTATATAATAAGATTGAGAATGGAAACATATAGCACTGTTCTCTTTTTCACAGAAGAAATCTGTGCATCTAGTGTGTTTCCCATGATCAGTAACGGTGATGTGACATGTAGCGACAATTCATTTCTATTGTGCACTGTTTCATGTGATGGTGGATATGTGACAAGAGATGGAAATTTAACAGTGAACTTCCGGTGTGAAAATAATGTGTGGAGTCCATCCCTTCCACCAAAAGGCTGTTTAGGTAACATTCAGTACAAAATACGATCAGATCGAAATAATGTATTTTGTAACATATGAAACTAAATGTTTATGTATATGTCAATCGACCATCTCTAAACAGACAGACTTACTAGCCCTTTTCAAAACGAAATTGTCAATAGGGTCAACAGCATTCATGGCAATCGCTTTCAAAATACATATCTGTCTGTATCGAAGGTAGCGTTCGCTAAAAGGATTACATAGGTATTATCTTTAATGAAGATATATGCAAGAATTTATCATTGTAAACAGGACACTGGTAATGAATGGTCGACAATTTTCTTTGTTGCTTTCATTTATGCATAATTGAATAAGATACATTTGTGTTTTAGACGTGAAAATACACAAAAACCATATTCTGATAACTATCATAGTGTTATACTATTAGATTTATTTTTTTAAATATTTGTATTACTGTGGGTGTCATTCTTAAAAGCATTATTGATCATATTTAATTTTTTTTTGTAGCATATTTTTTACCCCATACAGAGTATAGACTTCAAGTGAGGTACAATTTGAGTGCTATTGCGAAATATTGCCTAACAAGTCACGAGCAAATCTTGGAAAACTTAAAATCTGCTTTTGGGCAAGAGGCTACGAATGTTTGTCACAACAGTATCTTTAAAACTGGTATTGTATTGGAGATAGCTGACATGCAATCACAAACATCTGGATTTACAGTAAGTACATCTGAAAGGGAATATTATCCTTCAATACATTGTTTTATCGAAGCAAACGTTAATTGTATACGCTTTGAAACAAATCAAATCTGTGTTATGCAAAGTATGCAGGATATGCTCTTCAAAAATATACCAAAGGGACATTCAAACACACAAGTGGAAAATAAACTGACAAGGCCATGGCTAAAATGACATAAAAATATATTATGCCATTTAAACATACTTGATTGACACCTATGGTTCAAGAATATATGTTGCTGAAGTGTGTAATTAATTTATAGTCTTTCTGTCTTTGTCCATAAACAACCTTTTACATTTCACAGTGAGGAATTATTTCATTTGTTCATACATCCAAAATAAAATTAACTTGATAAAGAAATATAAATATTTTTACTTTATATAGTAGTAAGAAATCTTGAAATCATCACTTGCTGATACGATATCATTTTAGTTCAGTTGTCATTCCGTTGAACATCCACAATCACACATACACATACATACATCATACCACATCTTCTTTTTTATATACATACATACATACATACATAGATACACATATAACTTTCTTCGTGGTACACAGAACGAGTGTGTTTCAATACTGTTAAGATTTACTCCATTTCTAATGACATCTAATGATAAAAAATATTGGTTTTTGTACCTCCAGATAGATACTATTTTCACAGTTCGAACACAGTTTAATACCGTTGGTAAAACTGACAGAGATTTATGCAGAATTCTGCTTGAAAATAGAGTTACAGCACTGTCATTGTTTACATATACTAGTACACTTAACTGCGGCTCTGCTACCAGTTCTGTAGGTCAGAGATCCGGTTCCTTGTTGTCATCAATGGATATATGTTCTAATGGTACGACATATGTTTCCACAAATCAAGAAATTTACTGCGGTAAGTGTCATGGTTGAATGTTAAAAACACATAATATCCTTGGTCAACCCTGTAGATTAAACAAGTAGCTTGTCTAAGTAAATAACTATCAATTAACTATTGTCTTTCGAAAATAAGATTTTCTAACTTTTGCTGATTAAAAGAAATTAATATTTGAATAATTCAAGAAGAGAAAAATGTATGTACATGTATGATGCAATTCATATTGCTGTCTATTGTATGGTAGTATTAAAGTTCGGATGTTATGCTCATATACATCAATTTCCAACAGAAATATCAGCAAAACCCTTCAGATGCGATTTTTGTGTGCTTTATAGAGTATGATTCTTCAACCATTTATAGGCAGTTTTGTCAATATAGAACGCTTTCTACGCAAAATTAAGTGCATGTTATTTTCTTATTTTTAACGTAGCTTTGTCGAGTTTGCGATGCCATCAAATGTTGAAAGTTTGTCGAATCATCAAATAATTTTTGGGTTCTATGTACTACAATATTAAGTGTATTCTATTCCCAATTTTATGATATAGTTAAATGTATTGAATTATTACTATGTAATTATATTGATGAAAATCGTATCAAGAACCGATTGTTAGGTTATCTGCATATTGAAATTGTATCATATCAGCTGCAAGTCACAAAATCAAAAGTGTGCGCTGCGAACGAGTCACAAAGACTTCATATTGTAGCGAACAGATGCTATTTTACAATATGAATATTATGAAAATATATAATCGATTTATCGATCAGATTGTATTTTGTTTGTATTGTGCATGATAGAAATAAGTGTTTTTCGTTGTTTCACCAACAAAACGTATTTGACGCAACAAAGTTCTGGTATGCAATTTTATGAAAGTCTTATTAGAGTGGTATTGACAATGGGAACACTGATAAAACATGTTATTGTTCTCTATATTTTGTTTACGCATCGATTTAATATCAAACATTATATGTTTTTTGCAGTTTCTGATGTTCCAAGCGTTGTTATTCTAAAACCATCTTACATCGTTGAAAATGAAGATTCATTTACGATAGAATGTATCGTTGAATCAACTATTAAAATAAATAATGTTTACTGGATACACAATTCATCAGTAGAAATAAAAACCATATATGGAAATAGTACTGATGACAGGTATAGCGGAAGTTCGCTTTTAGTCCCATCTTTGACTATTACGTATGCAGAATTTGCAGATGAGGGACAATATACATGCGTGGCTGTGAATGATATTGGTCCTGGTTCAAGTGCTGCAGTCTTTGTAGATATTGTTGAAAAAATAAGAGGTAATATTGTCAATTTTACTGAGGCTTAAAAAGGATTGTATTTGTTATGCGGCTGTTTTCTTTTATATTTTAAATTGAAGGAGGTCAGCAACAACACCAAAAACGACCATCATGATAAATTTTAAAATCAGAAAATTTGATTTGTTTGGTTTTTCTATATGTACTTCGTCTTTCATTCAGCCTAACAATGTTTAAATTTTGTGCTTCCCTTAGCGAGATGCGAATCCCTGCTTCTCTGATGTTATTGTATGACTGTTGTATGCGCCATATGCTATAACAAAATAAAGCTGTTTGTTAGTCGAGTAATACCATTCTGCAATGACTCTATCTTCGGTTATTTCAAAGTACATGATATATATTGACAAGAGGATGATATTACCTTAAATTTTCACTGTGTCAAAAGAGAAGAAAAAACAGACAAAGCTTAAAATCAAAGGAATTATACTCGACGTTAAGATAAACGACAGTCAGCAAAAATAAAATAGTAAGAAAAGTGAATTAGCACAAAATACCCAAAAACTCCAAGGAAAATTTAGCATATATCTGACTATGTATCAAAAATATTTTTCAGTCTTTGTAAATTATTACATTTTAATAGAGGTTTCCTTAATAGGTGAATGGACAGGTTTATCGCCAAAAGTATTAACAAATTGCAAATAGACAGAAACAAAAAATCCTCCACGAAAACTGTTCGATTTTACAATGAAGGAAGAGTTTGATGACAAAACATGGGCATAATACACCCAGTAAAAGCATCGCATGGCATAGTATGTTCACATGAATTATTCCATTTATATTGTTATAATTATTATAGTAATTCATAATTGTAATGTTTTGTTTTAATGTAGTTTATAATGATTCATATTAAGATTCTTATTACAGATTTACCCTTGATAACTAGTACCAGTACAAGCGTTCTGCAACACACAGCAGGGGATATTGTAACATTGGCATGTCCTGTAACTGATAAAAGCTATGCAACAATTGTTTATTGGCAGTTTATTAGGACGGGACAGTTAGAGATTTTGCAACCATTTAGCTATACAGACCGGTATAGCGGAAGCACAGCCAATTCACCATCATTGACAATCCGCGATGCGGCAGTAGATGACAGTGGCAGTTATACATGCTTTGCTGTAAATATTCTTGGTGTTGGAAGAGGCCGCTCAATAGAACTTGTTGTTAAAGAATTAGGTAAAAGTTTTAATAGTCTTTCCCTACGACTATATCACCCTGCTCTGCCGCTCAGTAATTCTCGTATCAAGACTTCAAAACGAGACCAGGCATTATCAGCGACGTCACAATTTGAGAAGAGAAGTTATCAGCAATGTCACAATGCGAAAGGAGACGTTATCAAGCTTGCCTTCGTCAAGCGTAAAACTGTCTAGGGGAGAGAAAAAAAGACCATTTATAGAACGATAAGCAGATAATCGGGGTTTCTACGTATAGATATCGTAAAATATCAGCCGCTCGACACTTGCCAGAAAGGTTCACATTGTGGCTCGCGGCTGATATTTTACGATATCAATGTGTAGAAAACCAGATAATCTATACATTTCAGGTCGACACAGTTATATTTTTACTTGTATATGTATGTTTAAAAAGTCATTCAGTACCAAATAGTTATGCACAAAGTGACAACTTCATTTATCTATTTGAAATAAGTCGATGACCCTTTTGTTCTCTAATGATACACTCTCTATAAGTATTTTGTAAAATTGAAGCTGTACTTTGTGTCACGATGGATGTGAAAACGCATCGCAATGCATAGTATATTCACATTAAGCTAGATATAAAATTTCCGGACGCTCTTATTAGCCGCATTTGCAAGAATGGTAGCAATATCTACATACATAAGTAAATTTTATGGAATGGTTGATAAAAAAGCTTTTAGGGAGAGAGAATTGAAACATACTATGTCTTCTCTGTCAAAGCGGTGATAGTTTACCTAACATAGTTTTTAACTTAAACTATCGGGAACCATATCATTTAGATTAATATAGTATTATTCTGCTATTAGTCGAAATGTATTAAAAGGGTTTGTAGAGGTCAGCGGTGGCAACAATCAGCTAGTGGACTAATATGTCAGAATGATACTCATATTAGAACATCCGATATGTAATCAAACAGATAACGGAGTACATAAACAGCGGTAGAAAAAAAATAATTACGAGATAAAAGATATAAAAAGACAAAATGTATTAAACGGAACCAAATATTGTAATTAGTTATGATTTTTCAAAGTGACAGTTAGATGGTTAATTTAATATTGTTTATTATACCATTCACCATACCATGTTTTCGGTTTGACATACTTGTAACAGAATAACATGTACATAATTACATCTTTCCTTATACAATTTGGATTACTTTTATCATACTTTTCTGTACGGCAGCTTATCATGCTTTAATGTTTTGATTATTTTTCGACAGGTTTTCCTGGTGAGCCGGGAACAGGCCAGTCAACAAGTGAAACTAGTATTCTGTCTTGTGTAAAAACATTTAGCTTTTTGATAATGTTTGCATGTATTGGTATAGGGGTGTTAACCGCCTGTTCCATCCTTATATGCACCTTTGTACCAGACAGAATGAGCTCTTTTATTGGTAAGTACTGACTGGTCTTGAAGCATTATGTGTTATTATACTTCTCATTCATATTGGTCAAAGCTATCGATATTTATAATTCACATATGTTTTAAGTGAAAATTCAATCATTATGAAAATATAGGGAGCATTTTGATTAACTATTTTTTTCCAATAATTTATCAACGAAAACAATTTATGCAAGCAACTCTATAGTATTGAATTCTTATTACAAGTAAGTCTTTTTCATCATAGGAAATTATATTAACTATACATTTAAAGGTCATGTTAATGATTGTTTGTGTTAAACCTTCTTGTCTGTCAGTGGTAAGACCTTTTTTAAGAGTAGTTCTGCCACGGAAACTCCTCAAAGATGATCTATTGTTGTTTCAGCAATGACTTCTTTACTCTTGAACATCATGTCATTCGAGTAAACGCTCCTATATTCTGATTGCACGTGATTATATAACAGTTAGATTTTGGTAATGACTGCTCAACTCTTCAACAACATAATGAAAATTCCATTCGAGAAAGCGTTTATAGATTCCAATCGCATGTGATTATAAAACAGTTGGGTTTTCATGATAACTACTTTACTCTTCAATAACATTCCAGTCGAGTAAGCGTTCATATCTTCCAATCGCACGTGATTATAAAAGTGGTAGGTTTCCATGTTGAAAACTTTACTCCTCAACAACATTCCATTCAAGTAAGCGTTCATATCTTCGCTGTTAGGTTTCTATGGTGACTAGTTTACTCTTCAACAACATTCCGTTCTATTAAATGCTTATAACTTCGAACCACACGATATAGTACTATAACTGCTAGGTTTCAATGATAGTTGCTAAATGCTCTTCAATAAAATGCCCTTTTATCAAACGCTACAATCTTTTTGACCGGACATGGTTGTATAACTGTTATTATCGGTCGTCCCTCTGTCTATATCACTCTGTTCAGCTCTTAATATTATTCCGTATCATGTCTTTGTGACGTCAAATACGTTGACCCGGCCTTAATAACTTTGACCCGGACTTATCAGCGACGTCATAATGTTTGAACCGACGTTAATAACTTTGACCCGGACTTATCAAGTCATCTTTTGTGTGCTGGTGAAACAAAGAAAACACTTCCGAAACACGCAAATATAGCCCGATAAATCGATTAACAGATTATCTGCATATTGATATTGTAAAATATCAGCTGCTTGGCATTATATGAAGGCTTTTTGATCTCGTTCGCTACGCTCACTCGACAAAAAGCTTCATATCATGTCTCGCAGCTGATATTTTACGATATCAACATGCAGATAACCTGATAATCGGTACGAATTCTATGATAACTTCTTTACTTTTAAATAACATTCCATTCGATTAAACGATCCATTCTTCTGGCCGTACATAATTTTATGACATAACAAAGTGACAGTATGTACCTTTGTCATTTCATTACTATTAATATATTTAAAAAATGATGAAACTAAACATTCTCTTTTACCATTAGGTGATTATTTCAAATGCTGTTTTTCAATTTTGTTGCAGTATTGCCGTATGCCCAGATAAAACAGATCTATAAATAATTCGTTTGCTTGGTGTATCTCATGTAAAAGTTCATATACAATCTATGTTCGAATACTATATTTTATATTCAAATATCTAAGGTAACGTCAGACAGTGGAAAATCTCAGAGAAAATTTTCATCATAGTCATAGAGATCTTCCTGTCAGTTGTAACATCATGTGCCCTTGCTGGAATAGTGACTGTTGCAAATTGTGCAGATGACGTCACAGGTACTTTTAAGTCTAAAATTGATTTATGATGATCTTAATGAGAATTTTTGTATATGTTTTGATTGTAGGTCACATTCTGTCTTTGGAGTAGGTCCGGTAAGGACTCATTTTGGCCTCAATTTTCAGTTTCATCTGACGAAAGATTTGACCATTTTTTAAACACTTAAGTGTCTATTTCACTTGATTCAATTAGTTTATGTGAAAGATTTCAACTGATTCAGTCATTAAAAACGATCCGATTCAAGCTTAAATATGAAAAATCTCTCAAATATGCCAAAAAACCTCATTTTTCAGATGGTTTTTGTCAAAAATGAAAGTGGCCGCATTCGTGTTCATCCACAACCTTTACATATGTTGTGTATTATCATAAAATACAACTAAAATTTCAATATTAAGGATGAACACGAATGCGGCCACTTTCGTTTACACGGAAACCGTCTAAAATTTAACTAAAATGATAGAATTTTGAATATTTCAGTAATTTAGCATGACTTAATGGTGCTACAACCCGATATATGTGCATTGTTTTGTCAAAAACAGCCCATATTTATGTAGCAGAAGCATTCAACTGTCCAATAAATAACTAAAAGTTTACATTTTAACAATTTTGTGAAACTGTTATATTTTGGGGCCAAAAAGGGGTCTTACCGGACCTACTCCTTTGCTCATGACATGCTTGTATTTTTTAATTGTTTTAGTGGACTAAAACGACATATTTTGTAAAATAATTAAATTTGAGTTTTTTTATTATGTAAATGAGCGACAACAACCTTCTGGTTATTGAGCCTTTTATTTGATGACATAAGACATTACAATGGCTAATAAGATGAGCTGTCAATCAAGAGTTTATAAGACTAAACACACAAAAAATCAATAGAGCGAAACACCAATCAAAATTGAGGGAGTATACTTCTGTGGTCCGGTAGGGTCAGTAGCATGGATGTATAATACATTGCGGTGTCACGTGATGTTTTTTTTTACATTTATGTACTTCAAACGCACCAAAATGAAACATGTTTTGAAATATCATGGAATAGGCATTATGATTTTGTCTTTCAATAACTGTCTTTATGCAAGCTGTGACATTTAAAATGTATAGATATCATTACATTGTACAAGAACGTGCGATATTCTTCAACCAGGTTAGATTCATTAATCAATGACTAATAATTAATTGTAAACGCATTTTAAATTTAGCTCATCATTCATAACAAAACGTTAAGTTCGTAAATAAACAACATATCTGAAATGAGAAACTATTTATTTGGTGTGGTAAAATAATCAATATAATTCAAAGAGAGCATATCCTCTGAACCTAAATGAATATTTCGACTCATCAAATCCGGGAATGGGTTTTATTGACTATATCAGTTGAGTTATTGGACCATTATCTCGGGTTAGTAACTTTCAATTGTAAATTAAGGGTATCAACTATATTGCACTGGATGCACATTTCGACATTTGTGTCTCTAAATTTGATGCTCTAGGATAAAATATTACAATATTTGTTTTAATTCATATCGTCTGAATACTGCTTTAATCGTATATCATATCTGCTTTAATACATCAAAATCTCAAAAGATAAAAAGAACATGGTTAGTCAATGAAACATACTGTACAATGATACTTCAAAAACAGATAAGAACCGATAACCACTATAAAACAAAACAAATCTTCGCTTTAGGAAAATGGCCAATAACAACAAGATATCAGTTTTAATGACAAGTTAGCTACAGATTAGATTCATTTGTATTTCTATTTTTATTTTGCAACATCTCAGGTGCTACAGTTGGCTTAACAGGGGTGGCGCTTATTCCTGGCATAGTTCTGTCTGCCTTATATCTAGCGTTTTGTTGTTATATACAAACAAAAAGAATCAATAAAATTGGCACCAAAAGTAATTCTGGTGGCTTGATTGCAAGGTAGGTGAAACAATTATTATGCTTTTTTTAACTAAAACGTTTCATTTTGTTATATACATGTAGTTGTTATTTGTTGAATAACAAAATGATATTTGTAATATGAAGCTCATATTTTAAGAATGATTGCCTAAAGTTTATAGATACCTCTTAAAGTCTTCTATAATATATTGTCTTCCGACTATGTAAGCGCTCTTTGATTCCTTATTCAAATAGATTTTTGCCTCCAAAATTTGTAAAAGTAGAACAAAGTGTAAGTTTTGAATTGGAAGCTGAGTTGATATAGTTATTTTGCAGTTTCATCAGGATCTTTTAAATTTCTCTGTGATTCGTAGCTTTTAACGTATTCGGTGCCACAATTTTCTGCAATCATATATGATGTCAGTTATCTCAAAAGAACTCGTGGTCTGTACTGCAATTGTGGGTTTTTTTTTCAAATCGTGTTAACAACTTATATTGAATCATTTGTTTTGAAATAAGAAAATTAAAACTTCATATCTTACAATTTTAATTCGTCATCATAGCTGTTAACATACTTTGTTTAGTTTATGATTTGGTATATTGCAGCACTAGTCCAGTTCCAGAAGAACATTTTCAAGTTAAGTCATGGCGCCCTTACGAGACCGCTGATCAGCCAGTGTAAGTGCATGACATCTTATTAAAGATTTAAAGTATCCAAATATTTGATAACTGTTTAGTGAAAGACGAATATTTAAGATTAATTTGTATCGACCAGATTAATATTTTATTAGCAAATTAGCAATGAAATCTACTTAAAATGTTTTTAGCAAAGGGCTTCCGAGACATTCATGCCTCAATCTTCGATCAATCAGTTAATTTCAAAATTTCAAAAACTGCTTAAAATGTTGTGTAATGCGGTTATGTTATTTTTGTTCAAGTGACAACTTTAGTTACCACCTTATCTAAACTTAATGAATAGTGCTGATGCATGCTTAGTTGTATTGGCTGTTTGGTTGTTTTATCAAGACAATTCTTAATGTTTTGTCAATCAAATCCCAAGTTTGTTATTATTATAATTTTTTAACCACAGACATCAAATGATTAACCATCGTCAGCATTGTTTATACATAAAAGTATATCAATTTACAAGGGTTTTTCATATATAATGAGAAGTGTAACGTCAAGTTTAATTATATTGCCATTTGTACGGAATCTTTAACATTGCCATATAAGCGGTAGGTTTGGCTACTAGTAGTCATGAAACCAGGCTCAACCAACCATTTTCATGATTTTGTCTTGATATATCATGTGCACTGCATGGTGTACCAAGTCAGGAATATGGCAGTTGTTCATTTCTATGTAGATTGTGGTTATTTTGTAGCAGTTTAGTATCTCTGTTGTTCTGATGTTCTCCTCTTGTAGATGATGTGTTTCTCTGAGTTTTGCTTTGTGACTCGGAGCAGTTTCAGTTAATTCAATTTATGACTATAGAATAGCAATATACTGCTATTGCTTTTATTTAGTAAAAAAAAAGGACACCTGCACTTTTAATATCAAGTGAGCAATTTTCATATCCAGATATTTCCATTGTCAAATATTGTAACCAATCAACTCATTCATACAGTCACAGTCACACCAAAGAGCAAGCCATAAATGGTCCCAAATATAAATAGTGTAAAACCATTCAAACGGGAAAACCAAAGGGAAACGAGAAATACCAATGAACCACATCAACAAACGACAACTAATTGCCAGATTCCTGACTTCTGACATGTGCAAACAATTGCAGCGGGTTTAAACATTTAATTAGGTACCAACTTTCACCCTTATTTGAAACAATAGTGTAACAACACAATATAAAAAGACACACTTTAAAATATTAATTGACATGGCTGACATGTATATACATCCATCCATTAGAAAACTCGTCACAAGATGATTTTGTTATTGTAATCTTTGCGACAATTTCACCATCTATAATACTCATTACAGGATTGAACCAGATGACGAAGAGGTCGGTAAAACGTTATATCACGGGGAAGAACTGAATATGTATGCTTCAACATTCAAAAGTGTGCCTCTGATTTCTAAGCCATCTGGAAGTGGTACACCCGGCAGACAGGCGTTACCACCTATAGGGTATACAGAATATGCTGAGGTGAAGAAGAAAAGACGGAGAAGGAGGAAAAAGAGACCAAAGAAAGAATCATTCGATGCTATGGACGATTCGCATGATGAATTTTGAAAATATATATCGAAGTCTTGAATATTAGCGACTATCAAAACTCTAATTATGACATAAAATGGAGCTACATTTTGTATTAGTACTAGTATTGAAAGTATTTTCATGACTTCCTGATGTGCTAGGACAATCTATTTAATTGACATCAAATAATGGAACCGATAATTTTTAAGAATCTTAAAAAACAACACTGGAATTCCATCAAAATGTGTGTCCATATTTGAGATGTGTTTACTGTTATTTGTATTAATTGATGTTAATGTATATGTATTTAACAAGCCAGGGTAAGATTTTATGTATTTTTTTTGACAACCCTTTCTTGTAGGGCGGTAAATTTCAAATTTTCGAAAGTATGCTTAAATTTGTTCCATTCTCCCACTTGTTCAACACCTTACAAAATCAGAAAATCGTATCCAAGGCATGTAAGTTAGACCTTTGCAATGGTTTATAAATTATACTTTATATTTTGTCAATTTTCTTTTTACCTATTTCCTCCTTACTTGTATATAGTGACATCAAAAACATTTGATCAATTATCATCCTCAATGTTTCCTCACTAAAATATTTAAGAAAAGTTTGACGATATATATAGCAAATCACACGAGTTGAATGACATATAATGGCAAGCCTTTTGCGTCATTCGTATTCCTTTAAATAGGTGACATATATTTTGTTTTTTGATTTCCATTACACTATTTATATACTAGTATATATACTTAACTTCAGATTGTGGTCTACAAAGATTTTCTGTCTTTTCTAATGATGGATGATAAGGGAACGATTGCAACATCGATCGGAGTTATGTTGTTTTAGTGTATGCCCTTTATTTCTCACTAATCAATGTTCTACTATTAGAACTTTATAGAGTGTATTGTTCCTAATGGCTATACCATGGCGCACAATTTAGTGACGCCATTTGTAGATCAATGACTGGTCCATGAGAAAATTATGTTATTATTTATATCTTACAAATGTTTATCAAACTATTGTTTGGGTTAACATCAGTTAGAAATGTATAATTCAAATCTGTCGCACATTTTTCACACTTTCGAACATCACTTTTGAAGTGGCATTTTAAAACGATAAATTTCGTCCGTCCATTTAATTAGATTACTTTTGTTTTATTCCGTCCATGTGATAATTTCTTGTTGATATTTTATATGTATTTATATAATTTTTCAGATATTAACATTTGTAGTTTTATTCAGGTGTTGTGATTATTAAAACATTTTATAATTGTGGTCTCTTTATTTTTTAAAGAAAATATACATTATTATGAAAGAGAGACCAAAGTAAAGGAAAATTCACTCTCATATGTATAAATTACGCCAGGGCAAAATACGAAAAAGACAAAAGACAAACAACAGATCGGAATAAGATCAGTTACACACATTTTTGCTGGGGGATTTAGAAGGGACAGCTTCCCCTTCCATTATGAAGGGGAGAGTATTGTTAATGTTACACATTTGATTATCTGTGACTTTTTAAATGAAATTATTGATCCCCAAATGTAATACGTTTCTTTCGACTGAGTTTTGCTTTTGATTTTAGAATGTTTTCAGATATTGTCTGTCATCTATAGATATGTGTCTGTCTGTCTGTCTGGCTGTCTGTCTGTCTGTTCGTCTTTCTCTCCGGCGTTCACATGTTTCACCGTAACTTACGAACCGCCTATCCATACTTAACATAGTTGGTTCGTATGATAGTCAAACGATCTGTACACTTATTTTGTGATAATAGGATTTTAAACTTTTTGAATTACGGGACTCTACAACTTATACAATGGGATTTTATTTTTCACATGTCGCGCTGTATCTTAAAAACAATTTCTGATTATTGCTTTAAACTTCACACACTTCTTAATTATATTAATCCAAAGTTCTGTAGACTTTTTGGTTATGATTCAAAATTTTATTTTGGAGTTATTGATTATTTTTTTTAAAAGAAGAAGGTTTTTGTTTCTCATGACGCACCGTATCGCAGAAACTATTTATGATTATTGCATTAAACATTTCACCCAAGACGAAGGGCGTATCATGCGCTCATGGCGCAGCTGTTAATTTACGATCGACTGACCTAAACAATGTAGAAGAAAGGATTGGGTTTTTTTTTCAGTGAATATTTGTGTTAACAAAGATTTATTTCCTGATAAAATAGTTACTTGCCAACTTTTAAAAATAGATTTGAATTCCTGAAAACTCTTTAAAACTAGTTCGTTATATATATCAAAATCCGTTTTTAGTACAACTTATGTTTTCTCATTGTTTATAAATCGTGACTTGTACAAAAGATTGTTTTGTTATTCTTCAGCCCTCTGTATCAGTCTTTGTGTATTTATAATCGGTTTTGTTTCTCTCCTTTTCCGACAAAAAATTGCGAATTGCAAACAAATGCTAGAAGGAATTTATTGCAGGAAAATGAGATAATAAATAAACGGTACAATTTTCTTGCACCAGATGCGCATTTCGACAATACATGTCTCTTCAGTGATGCTCGTGGCCAAAATATTAAAAACCCAAAGCTTATATAAAAGATGAGGAGCAATAATCCAAAAGGTCCAAAAAGTATAGCCAAATTCGTGAAAGGAATCAGAGCTTTGCACGAGGGAGATACATTCCTTAATTTATAATAATTTCTAATATTTGTAACAGCAAATTTTAATAACACAAAAATCCGTATTTTCATGCCAGTATCGAAGTACTGGCTACTGGGCTGGTGATACCCTCGGGGACTAATAGTCCACTAGCAGAGGCATCGACCCAGTGGTAGTAATAAATAAACGGTACCAATTTTCTTGCACCAGATGCGCATTTCGACAATACATGTCTCTTCAGTGATGCTCGTGGCCAAAATATTAAAAACCCAAAGCTTATATAAAAGATGAGGAGCAATAATCCAAAAGGTCCAAAAAGTATAGCCAAACCCGTGAAAGGAATCAGAGCTTTGCACGAGGGAGATACATTCCTTTATTTATAATAATTTCTAATATTTGTAACAGCAAATTTTAATAACACAAAAATCCGTATTTTCATGCCAGTATCGAAGTACTGGCTACTGGGCTGGTGATACTTTGTTTCTTGTCCTCTATCTGTCTTGAATTGTTATGAATACCATATTAACATGTTCTGTGGATTTGTTTATTATTTTGGTTAGATATTTTTTAAAGAACACTTCTTTTAATAGTTATTTAAAATATTGATATTTTTGGAAAGATTCTATAATTAGGGTTGCAATACAGAGTAAGGGAAAAAAACTTATAATTTTTAATCACCCTCTTTCTTTTGCTTTCTAACATATGAGGCTTTGTGTTTGTGTTATACATGTGCAAATATATGGAAACAGCATCTTCAATAGATTTGATTACCAACACTAGTGAAATATAATTTTTGTTTGGTGTAACCATGGTAACAATCTGCTGTTGTTTGATAGAAAATTTTATAAAAAGGGGGATGGGTGAATATGTTACAAATGTTCAAATACGTTGGTACAAAGTCCAATTATAATCCAAAACAGTATTACCTTACTTTAAACCATAGACATTTTTTCGTCAAGAGGTCCATAAAAGAGGAACGAAAGATACCAAAGCGAAAGTCAAACTCATACATCTAAAATAAACTCACAACGCCTTGGCCAAAAATAAAAAAGACAAACAGACAAGCAATAGCACACATGACACAACATAGAAAACTAAAGAATCCTCACACAACCCCACCAAAAACTAGGTGCGATCTCAGGTGCTCCGGAATGCTAAAACTCCATTAAAATCATCTGAATTTCAGACCATTTTTCTATAACATTGAATTGAAGGGTTCGATGGTCAAATCTCTTTTGAAAAACACTGCTATAATGTATAGACCTATGAGTTGTACACTACGGATGTAAAAATACGAACTGTAGAACAGAAAATGGCCAATAAAACATGCTTAAAAACAATCTTCATGTTTTTATAAACCCTCTTGAAAGGCTATATCTTTCTTCAGCTATACAAAAATGAATTTCATTGTACAAAAACTTCCATATTTTAAAGATTCACCATGGCCAAAATGCGAAACTTAAGTTCTGTGATTTGTTACCTTAGCCAGAATGCGGTACATAACTGGTAAATGTCCTAGAGGAGAAGATATCAAAAACGGACAACAAATACAGTTTGAGTATTCAAGATCAGATCTGACAATCGGTCAATAAGCAATCTGGTCTTAAGTGGTTTACCTTTGTTTACAATGTTGCATCAAATAAGTGAATAAAAGGAGGGACTAAAATGATAAAGTTCGTAAGTGTTCATCTAACTATGTGTGCATATACAGCAACACTTGAATGATTATAATTGCAAATGATCTTCATTAATATTGTAAGAATACATCTATTTCTTATGAAACCAAATGAATAATGGATTAAAAAGAAAACCAGACACATTTTGTACGCCTGAACCAGATGGTACTCCCTAATTTGTCATTTGAATTTTTGTGACAATGATCTAAAATAAAGGAGGCATCTGATAAAAAGTAAGTAAAATGATTGTGAAGGAATAAAAGCATGAGTATCTCCCAATTGAAACGATATTCCCAGACTCGTATTTCCTATCATGATTTCCTTAATAGAGGGTTTCTACTCACAAGAAAGCTGTTATACCAAGATTTCCAAATGGTAAATTTGAAATCCTCCCTTTGTAAATTTTACGAACGCCATCATGAGTTGGTTCATAGTTATCAAAGGTACCAGGATTATAATTTAATACACCAGACGCGCGTAAAACTCGTCAGTGACGCTCAGATAATAAAAAAAAGTTTAAAGGCCAAACAAGTACAAAGCTGAAAACCATTAATGACCCAAAATTCCCAAAAGCTGTGTCAAATACGGCTAAGGAAATCTTTCCCTGAGATAAAAAAAAATCCTTAGTCTTTCCAAAAAACAGGAAATTTAAATAAAAAAGCATATAATCGACATTTATGTCAACACCGAGGTGCCTTAATCATCAAGTTGGTTAACTATTATGGAATATCGGTTTCACAGATGATATCGGATATGTTCCTAATGTCGTAACTACAATCCCGTTCCCTTTTCATGAATGTAACCTACCGAACTAGACTATTTAACGGGTTTGTAATACCATAAGCATCTCGACAGGTATCACATATGGAACAGGATCTGCTTACCCTTCCGGAGCACCTCAGATTACCCCTAGATTTTGGTGGGGTTCATGTTTCATTAGTCTTAAGTTTTCTATGTTGTTTCATGTGTACAATTATTTGTTTGTCTTTATTCTTTTTTAGTCATGGTATTGCTAGTATATTTTCGATCTATGAGTTTGAATGTCCCTCTGGTATCTTTCGCCCCTCTTTTATTGTGTCGAAAAGACTAAGACAGGCTTGTAATACCACGCTTATAGGTCTCTGTAAAAATGAAATAAATAACTCATTCTACATACCTAAATAACCACATCTTAGTTATCAGTATGATACCATGGATACAGCGAAGCACTTAAAAGATTTTAAGAAAACTATAACGTGTTTGATTTTAATATATTTCTACCATGTACATGACATGATGTACCAGTGTAGGAACAAATGGAATTGGTAATAACGGGGTAACCATATAGTGAATAAATCACTGGGAGAATAATAAATGTTAGATGACAATAAAAGAATTGTTTTGTGAATACTAATAGCTACTTCATAAAACAACTGCTTAAAACTGTCTCTGAATTGACTTCGAAAAGTGTCCGTTTATGTATATAGAAATAATAAGAAACTAAAGTTTCAACACTCTCATGCAAAAATGATAATGAGTATGTCTATTTGCTAGTTCTTTATTTTTATATAGCGCTACAACTGTTTCTGTTCTAATACATCCTTGGCTTTAAAAGGTGGCTTTAAGTTTTCCTATTGAAGCTATATCCATAATTTAAAGCGTTTCAGATGCATACAATTTATAGCGTGTTGTTTTCATCTTTAGCAATGTTTTTCACTAT
This sequence comes from Mytilus trossulus, assembly GCF_036588685.1. Classification (NCBI taxonomy): domain Eukaryota; kingdom Metazoa; phylum Mollusca; class Bivalvia; order Mytilida; family Mytilidae; genus Mytilus; species Mytilus trossulus. The sequence goes on along the minus strand of NC_086378.1, from coordinate 53,711,871 downwards.
TATTCTTAAATTGATATATTGCATATATTATAACATAACAGGAAAATTATTTGTATTTAATTGAAAAAGGAAATGGGGAATATGTAAAAGCGACAACAACACGACCATAGAGAGGACAACAGCCGAAGTCCACCAATGGGTCTGCAATGTAGCGAGAAACTCCCGTACCCGGATGCGTCCTTCAGCTGGCCCCTTAAAAAATATGCATACTAGTACATTGATAATGGACGTCATACCAAACTCCGAATTATACACAAGAAACTAAAATTAAAAATCATACAAGAAAAACAAAGGCCAGAGACTTGGGACAGGCGCAAAATTGCGGCGGGGTTAAACATATTAATGAGATCTCAATCCTCTCCCTATACCTCTAGCCAATGTAAAAAAGTAAACGCATAACCATACGTACAATAAATTCAGTTCAAGCGAAGTCCGATGTTCATACTTTAAGTCATTGTTGACATGTGAATTGACATACACGTCTTCTTATATTCATATCACATACTTTACCAAACTTTTGTTAAATTCTGTATCAATTTAGTTCTTGAGAGATTAAATTACATACATTGTATCTTGCTAAAGACACGTTTTAAAAACGTTTTTGTTTCATCGCGAAACTTCTTGTCCATAAAAGCATAGATGTAAGGGTTTGCAATGTTATTTAAAATGAATATATGGTTAACAAACATGGCACCAGATCTTGTGCTGGTTGGTATAGTCTCCCAAAAGTCTTTGTATATCCCTTCGATAATCATTAGTATTATTTTCGGTATATAACTGAGTATAAATACAACAGTAATAACGAAAAACATGAATGTCAGTTTATATGAAATCCGACGGTTATTTATTCTTCTTTTTCGCGATCCAGACACAGGCGAAGCAGGACTTTTAACATAGCATTCCTCCTCACTATTCTGCTTAACTTCTGGAATTTGTTCGTCAGAGGTGGTTTCAATTGTGTCTCCCTCTTGATTACAGCTATCATCTTGTTTTTCTTGTTCTGTGTCCTCGCTTTGACTGCTAGTACTAGTTTGTTTATTAGTTTTGAAAATTCGGAACACAACGTATCCAATTCTAGAATAGAGCACAATAAGTGTTGTTACTATAACAATCGCAAAAAAGCCAAGTACAGCGGCATATACAATTCTTATTAGAACACGTCCCTTCTTAATCCTTCCACATCGCATTCCTGTAATTGTTTTGTCTGTACTCTGGAAAGGAATCACACCGTATACAAAAGGCAATGGTAACGCAATCAATATAGATAGCAATATTGCAAATGACAATAACGTTTTTTTCATCGAGGGTGGCATTGCTTGTTTCAGAGGCATACATATTTTGACATACCGTTGAAATGCAATAATAATCAAAATTGTGATTGGCATGAAAGTATTTACTCCTACAAAGTATTGTGCTGCCTTACATAATATATCGTTTGAAAAGTTAACTTGGTGTAAACACTGAAATACGTCATATGATCCGATATAGAATGTTGCTACTAGGTCAAATACAGCTAGAACAGGAATGAAATATCTTTCATCGGATCGCTTCTTCATCTTAAACGTATACACAAACAAAACAAGGACGTTTCCACATATCCCCAGAACCAGATAAACGGAAGTTACGATAAGGTTTGGTATTAAACTTGTAACTATTTCATCGTTCCATTTTGACACTGTAATGTTGTTTGTGGTATCGGTAATTTTCATATTAAGTCCTTAGTGTTAGCATATATAGAATGTATTTCACTTTCTTAATAATCAAAACGAAAGATGTTCCTCTTCATAACAAAATGTATCTTTGTTAAAATATTTCCTTATTAAAAGTGGATTTCTAAAAAATAATGTAAAAGCCGGTATTATATATAAATATTGTTTATAAAAACAAATATACACATTTTCCAGGAAATAATTTTCTTTTTATAATAAGAGGTTATTCCGTTTTAATTAGGGTTTTTTCAGGGAAATGTATTTCATCGTTGGTCATACAATTTTGTTTTCTTATTACTACATGTATTAATGTCTCACCACTTGTATAACATTATACATTCCAATATACATATAAAACATTGCGAATAACATGAAATATTGGATAACATTTATAAAACATATTGTATATTAAAACTAACAGTAAAATACCGTTAGCTCAAATACTAAAACATATACAAGTGCCATTCTATTAAGAACTATGAGAGACTGATATTAAAGGCCTAATTATATCCAAATGTATACAATTTTAAAACTACACATATCTAAGAATTAAAATATATCACTGCCTATATGCAAATAAAAAAAAAATTCTTCTACATAAAATATTAAAGCAGGTTTTAGCAACTACCTGTCATAATTCTTCGTTTCTGAATATTAAAAACATATAAACTTTTCGTCAATAGACAATTTATAAAATTGATCGATATGTTTTACTGCTTCACTATACAATATATATTTCGAAGGTCTGCATAATTTATAAAGGACATAAAGTAAATAGTTTTTTTACATGTTTTTCGTCTTCAATTTCATTTTTACACATAAAACAACATCTTTCGTTTATTGGTTTATTTTCATAACGTCCTGTTTCTATTTTAAGTGGCGCAACACCACATCTAAATTTTGCATAAGCACTTCTAAATTTAATAGACATATTCAGTTTTAAATATAACTCTGTACAATATTGAGATTTATATACCGGGGTAGCTTATAAGTACGAAGCTTGTTACCATTACTCTGTGACCAAATTTTTGTTTGCCATTCTACAATATATTTTTTAAATAAAACAATTTCAATGTCTCGAACAATATTCTTATGCAGCACACTCACTATCAATACTAGTATACAAATCAAAATTACAATATTTCAATTTTTCATGGCTCTATTACACCAGTTTTTCTTATTGTTTACAGCATTTTTATGTGACCATTTGAACACTTTGTAATTTATTCCGTCATTGGTCCATGTGGTCATGACACTACATCTTGCCCAGTGCCTGAAGACACATGTCCATTGCTTTACACTAGGTGGTCTATGATTATTTTATTTTCATTTAGGTTGTAGAAATGGAGCCATATACACTTCTGCAACAAATGAAAATAATTAATATGGCTAGTGGGTGTAGATAAATTAATTTTACCCCTCCCTTTCCCCATTTCCCCTGGAATATACCTAAAAGGACATACTCTTGTTTATTTCCTTTACCTTATTTGTTCATATGTAAAAAAAACCGACTCGTGTATGTTTGCCTGACAGGCGCCTTTATCACAAAAACAAAGAAAGTGGTAACATTATTCACTATTAAGGAAGCGGTATCATATAACAAGATGTGTTCACGTTAAAATAGTCACGAAACAGTATTAAAAAGTCTATAATGTTACATTTTAACGAATTCACTTTCTTCTGTTTCTCGAGCTATTGTAGCGTTCGGACTACTACGGTGGATTTCGGAGTAGAGCTTTACGCACTTGAAGAGTTGCATATATATGGTAATACATTTACTGTTACAAATCCCACACCTAACGTTGCCTTGGTGATACCTCGAATAGTATAATATGTATTGGCAACTTTCACAAAAATTGTCAGACGACTCCTTATAAGAGCTGTTGGCTTTAAATGAAATTGTTTTACATTCCTCTTATATTTGCCTGTTATCTTGAGAAAAAAAAACAATACATAAAGAAAAGATTTAAACAGAAAAATGGTGATCCCTATAAACCTTTTTATAAATTGTCAGTTATCTAGTAGAAGGAGTGTTTGTCCGTGAATGGTAATGTTTAATCAATTATTTTTTAATTGGACTTTTGAGAGAAAAAAATATTTATTTATTTTTAAAACTAGTAGATACAGAGAAAGTGTAAACAGAAAAATTATCATCAAAACAAAATGTATAACAATAAAAATCATTAGACCTGAATTATGTTCTATTCTATAATATTGGCGAGTGGAAATCGTCACAAAACACATTTTCACCACTTTCACTTCTAATGTAAATATCTTTTTTAAAAAGATATCCAAAAATTTTCATTTTCAAATTTGTTAAATTTGATTGAAATGCTGAGTTTTTATTTATTCCGTTATGTATCTGGATTTATTGGAAAAACAAAGGGAATTGTTTTTCTCAAAATGATGAATTTTATTTGTCGTCATGATAAAATACATCCTGATCCTGATCTTTGTATGTTTTAATGTTAACTGTAATGTACTGTTTTGTTAATTCGATTTTAATGAGTCTTTAAATATAAATCATAAATATATTTTAATAATTTACTTTTTCAAATATTCCATTTAAAATCAGAAATTGTTTTATGAATTGTTCTATATTTTGTTGTTGTTACTGTAACTGTTACGCTATACGCAGCCTATAGTTAGTCATTTAGTTTACATGTTTAAAACACATCATTTAAACTCCACCATTATGATGAACAACATAACAGTGTCCGAACGGAATGACAAAATATCAAAATGCTTATTACTAAATTAAACATTTTTATATTTTCCGCTTATCTCGTTCTTGGCACATGTGGAATCATCAACGTTTTGTTGGGTTATACACTTCAGGTTAAGGATTCATCTGATGAAAGATTCTTCATTCCAATTCATGATAAGGCTGCATTTGCCGGACTTGATAGTCACGGTATAGATTGCATTGTACAGTGTATTTCAATGTCAAAGTCAAGCTAAGTTAAACGTTTCAAACTATGCTCTTTGTTATCATTTTTATTTTGCTTATCATTGATTTTAAACCAGAGACATATAATACAATTACTATTTGTCTCTGTTTACACTAAATGTCTTAAAAGCGGGTATGCCTCGCAATTGCGCACTGACCGCATGATTTTCGTTAAAAATAATCTTATTTTCGATAGCTATATTGTTTTCATTTATTGTTGGTTTATCTGTGCCTCTTGTATATGGAGTTTCGAAAAAGTGCAATTACAGGATTTCGATGTGGACGATTGAAAGAGTGCATGGTAAAGTGAGAAGACCTTAGAACACTAATTAACTTTATTCTATTACTTTTGGTATATTTACCGTGGAGATTTTGACAACACCTGTAATATTCTACTGCAGATTTGGATACGCTTGTTTTCCGAGGTTTTAAAACGATATTATTATAATCATATGTCTCTGATGTTATCTGGGAACAGTATATGTTAATATTATTAACTCGTATATTTTAACAAATTTGATTCGTTTAGGCCGGGATAGTCACATGTTAAACTATATTTTCGAAGGTAGAGAGAAAACGGCGGATAGCAAAAGAGGGTGTTCATGTTCCAAAACGTTTGAAAAGCATATTGACCGGCAAAAAGCATATCGCACGGTTATTTTTAGAATATCTTAAAACCGATATAATTTGTGACGTCATGTAATGAATTTCAGGATATTGTTTAACGTTTTGAAACGCATGATATCTGTAATCGATTATTTGACGAAAAAAAATCTTCTAATACATAAGACCGTAAAAAAAAAAGAAAAAAAAAGGGAAATGAAATAACAACTAATATGTTGCTATTGTCAAGGAGACAATTGTAATATCTTTAAAATTCCAACAAACCTAAATGACGAGTTTGATACAAATATGGTCGGAAATTAATAATATAACAAATATAGCCTTCGTCCTCAGTCAATATACTTCTTTCAGGTCAATATATCCTTGTATCGACCTCATACAAAGGCTGTATTTGTATAATATATATGTTCCTGATGTTATCAATCAAGAAATTATATTTTCAGTTTTCACATTTTTTTTTTCAATTGTTTATTGCTGGGACTTATATATATATTATATAAATAATCTCATTTGTGTGTCTTTTTTTTTCGAAAAAGAGTGTTTTTTATTCAAATCTATTCGTTTCCTTTTAATATCTTTTATCAAGGATTTGCATAGTTAGACTAACTATACAAATTCTTGCTTTTATTAAATATAAATTTATAATGTAACCGTTTATAAAAAAAATCGATGGTAAATACGGAATCAGGACGAACAAGAACCGAAGACGGTAAGTGTATTAGAATTTTGTTTTTAGTCAGTTGAGTGTTTACAACGAGGAAGATTGCAAGTTACATTTCATGTTGCTTTGAGATAACGACAAAGAAACATTGAAAAGTGATTTTGTCTTGTGTTGCTGTCCTAAATGACAATGAATGTCATTCAACAAGTATACAGCATTTCTAGACCAGTTCAGCAATTGTTAAGATATACATGCATCTCTACTTACAGACATTTTACAACGTCAACAACTAAACACAGAAGAGAAAGCAAGTACATTTGAAATTGTACAAATATTTGTTGGGCTGTACTGTCCTGAGTGTCTGCTAATTTTCAGATTAACAGAATACAGAATAATTTTGTATTGACATGAATTCCCTTTAAACTATGGAGCCTTACTATTCGTCATTAAGAAAAATTTCCCTATATCATACACCATAAACATGATAGATAAATGTGAACAAATTGTTCAAGTTGGTCAAGGGAGTGTACATGTATATTGGTTCTGGAGGGTCACATGTGTCCACATTGCGAGGGAGTGACACATCTCCATGTTTTAATTTATGCAAATTTCACTTCATTGTTGTATCTCTTTCCTTAAAAATAGTGAAGGTTAAACAGTGAAATATCTTCAATGGTCGTAAATGTAGCGGTCATTCAAAAGGGCACGATGCCATATATATCAAATGACGTTATTGGTGGGCATGTGACGTCACAAACGTCAAGTGGTCATATTTCTTGCACATGCAATGCAACCTTGAAAAGCAACTGGCAGCAAGATGGTTAAAGGCAGTGTCTAAGACTGTGTGAGGCGTATCATACATTGTCATACATGTCATATCTGCCTTTGTGGGCTATATATAAAAAAAGAAGATGTGGTATGATTGCCAATGAGACAACTCTCTACAAGAGAACAAAATGAAACAGAAATTTTTAACTATAGGTCACCATATGGCCTTCTGCAATGAGTTAAGCCCATTCCGCATAGTCAGCTGTAAAAAGCCCCCAAATGACAATGTAAAATACTTCAAACGAGAAAACAAATGGCCTTATTTATTTATGCATATCCACATCAGATTTCAGATGAAATTGTGAAATAAATGCAGAAATTCTTGCAATTAGTACAAAAAGTATGAACATAATGAACCATGTTATAAACTATAAATTAAGGTGGTATGGGTGTCTTCCTCCATCTTGCATTGTCAAAAAACAGAGAATCAAAGTTCCATATTTTCTATCAAGATAGCAAAATGTAATGCAGAAATTCAGATATTTAATGTGAATTTTCATTTAAAAGAACCAATTTATAAGAATATAACTTGAAAATATTAATATTTTTGCAAATGCTGATTAGTTTTGGTTGTTTTTTTTTGTTTTTTTTTAAATTGGCATTTCAAGGAGGGATAACTCCAAAACAGTGCATTTTCTGAAGGATTCTACATGAAATTTTCTTATTTTGTTTTTTAGCCGAAAAAAACGTACGGTGACCCTATCTTTTCTGTTGATATTCTCGAAGCATTGTCTGAAACTGAAAGCTATCTCTTCTTTAAGTATTTAACAATTCTATCATTTTGTTTAGTTTCTAATCACAAAATGGTGTTTTTTCCTGTATAATCCATACAAATCTGTCAATTTGTCACATCCTATAGCTTGAGAAAATGCACGGTGACCTATCATTTTTATTATATTTTTCAACATATATCAATCATGTCAATAGATACTACGTTTTCACAAAGCATGCAAAGTATGAACAAATTCTATCATTTTTATTTTAGACTCCCATACCCCCTCAAATGATAATCAAATTAAAAAGCATCACATACAAGTGAGAAAAAACAAAGAACTCTGTATAAACATGATAAACATCAAAAAGTTTTAATACTACTAACAGTAAATCCTAATTGTATAACATCTGATACTTCAAATTAGATGTTTATCAATATATAAAAATCATACTACATCTCTTCGTTTTGATGTACAAATGTAGGTCATGTAAATACATGTATTAAAGAAAAGAGTTCTGAAAAAGGACAGGTACTCAAACATGTCAAACTCAAAGGTTGACAATATGGCTGATGAAATTTTATTTTTTTGAATTAATTGATACATACATGAGTGATCTATCTTCAGTATTACTTTGTTCTGGATTAGAACCTACATGTGTTTATCTTTTAATTTTCGTATGGTTAGTAAACATTTATTTGTTCATATTACAGTTATAGAGAAAACAGAGGGCAATACCACTGTTGTAAGTATGATTAGAATTCCATTTAGGCATGTACAATAAATAAATGCACAAATGAATAAATGGTCATAGAAATCAGTGTTCTGTCTGGATATTTCATTTAGCATCCTAAGTGACCTTGTTAACAGGGAAATTTTGGATACCATCTTGTTTCTAAAAATTATAGCATCACAATCTACATGATCTATAAGAAAACCAATTCAGATAAATGTAGCATCACATTCAAGAAATATAGCATTACATTACCATGATGCTAAAAGGCCCTGGGGTCTCACCGTGTAGGGATGACAAATGAAAGAGTGCACATGTATCCCTCATAGCCTATAGCTATCGTGTGGCTCATAAAAATTCTACAAATGGTTAATGGTACATGTAAAACCTGTTGAAAAATTGTTTAATATGAAAAAAAAGAAGATGTGGTATGATTGCCAATGAGACAATTCTCCACTAGAGACCAAAATGACACAAAAATTAACAACTATACATGTAGGTCACTGTACAGCCTTCAACAATGATTAAAGCCCAAACTGCATTATTTACAGATTTACTAAATAGAACAAATCTAACTAAGTTTTATTTAAATGACTTGATTTATTTCAGAGGAAGTGTAAAAATAATTTATCTGCAAATTAAGAGAAATTGACACAGAAAACACAACAAAAAGGATTCACCATTTAATCTGCACTGTCATTGATTAAAATCTGCAAGCTTAAGGCAGATGTTCCATTCTTAAAGTAAGAACATTTTTGTGAAAAACATTGAGGATCAGAAATTAATCAATACTGTGAATTTATTATTATAAATTAGATATTAATTTTCCTGGATTTCGTGGGTACAGTTGATCCAAGAATTAAGATATTAAAGTATTGCAAAATTTCTATAGATATATGCATACTTTGGCAAAACCATGAAATCAAATATCCATGAAAAAACAGGCATTCCTCAAGCCTCAAAAATAGGTATCAACGAAAATAAATTAATCCATAGTCATGACAGTATATAAATAAAATATATAAATTGATGCATGATTACAAAATTTTTGAACTTTTTTCACAGATTGAAGGAAACATTATACCAGTAGATCATAGTAAACTCCTACAACCACAAACTGCAGAAGGAAATGCAATAGCCTGTCCCTTGTGTAGATTAGATTTACATCCTAAACTCAAATATACAGTAAGTAATGTAAAACATCAATAAATGTTTGAACAAATAGTGACAATTCTGTTTAGTTAGATACAATGATAACCAGTTACTGGTAATTATAATAAGACTAATAGTTCTGGCTAGGGGTCTAACCTGCCACAATATGAAAATGTATGTACCCGCTACCAGTAAGTTTTATGGGTCCAACCCAATGTTCAGTAGCATTGGCTGCTGGGCCCCTGCTAAACTGTTTCCCTGGTTCATACACAATATGTTGCAATTGCATGCATGTCAAAGAAATAACATAGAAAAAAATCCTTGGAAGTTACTAGGCTTTCAAATAAAGAAGATACAAACCTTGACACTTTTACATCTAACTTGAATAATAAAGATGCAAAGTGTGAGTAGATTTTGCCCTCACATAATTGAAAATTATTTTTCTAATATTTTCCTCCTATGATAGTGTCAGAGTAGGAGCACCTTCATAATTTTCAGTAAATTTAGCAGCCATGTGGTTACTGAATACTGGATCCTTAATAAATTAAACTTAGGTAAAAAAAAAAATCACAATTCTTTAATTCCAAATCTTGGAATGAGGGACTGTATTTCATTCACCTTGTCTGGTTATTGACCAAAAAAAATACCTTTACACTTTTCTCAACTATTGTAACAGAATGACTCAGTGGTCAGTTGTGATGTGTCAGACATCTGCTGTGACGTTTTCAATATTATGAACTTTTAAAAATTTTAGTCACACATTACTGCTTTACCATTAATGACTTAGTGGTTGATCAGCAGCTTGACAGTCATGATTATGAATGTTCCTGTCAACAATAATTTATATATATTCAAAGCTTAAGCTGGCCCAGCAACAGATCCAAACCAAACAAAAATTCAAATTATCCTTCTGTTATTGTTGGAATTAACCACATACATTGACATGTAAAATTATAGATTTGATACTACCGTACATGTATTGATTTTCTTTTTTTATAATTTAGGATGTTTTAATACTAAGACAGTTCCTGACCCCAGAAGGAGAACAGTTACCAAAGAAAATATCTGGACTATGTTATAAACAACATAGAGAAGTTAAAAACTTAGTACGACAAGCTTATAGAGCAGGTACATATACATCATTAGATTAAAAAAGAAGATGTGGTATGATTGTCAACAAAACAACCAGTAAAAAACTGACAATCCTAGTCAATTAAGATTGGAGTCAAGTGAACCTGCCCCGTGCTGCATTTGAACTCAAAACCTCAGTGTTGACTGATTCAGCAGTTCAACAACTTTAATAAACCACTTGAAAATTGAGGCCCCATTTTAATATAACAATTAAGATCTACAACAATTTCAAAAAATTGCTTCCTCAAATTTTCAGACAATAATCTTTAAATTTTCATTTCATCTTTTATAGGTTTATTATCAGAATATCAGTTTCCAGAGGGTCATCCTAGGAGAAGTCAAAGATCTAATTGGAAGTGGAAGAAATACAATGTTTACTTTGAAGAGGAGGATAAATTTAGATTTTAAATAATAAATGAATAATACTTTATTTACTTTCCACTTTATATTGACCTTGACCTTCTGTCACCATTTGACATGTGAATCAGCTATAGAAAAAATATATTTATAAGTTTTTAAAGTAATTTGTATATACCATACAAGCATTTTTAGAGTATTGCATTTCAATGCATATAGATATAGAAAGATGTGGTATAAGTGCCAATGAGACAACTCTCCATCCAAATAACAATTTATAAAGATAAGCCATTATAGGTCAAGGTATGGCCTTCAACACGGAGCCTTGGCTCACACCGAATAACAAGCTATAAAGGGCCCCCAAATTACTTGTGTAAAACCATTCAAACAGGAAAACCAATGGTCTAATCTATATAGAGAAACGAGAAACAGGTATAAATTACATAAACAAACGACAACTACTGTACATCAGATTCCCTTGCACTACTGGTTAAAGTTCATTGTACTGGAACAACTAGTTAAACTTTCTATAACTTGTCATTGTTTAAACTTTATAACAAGTATCAAGTCAATATCTTTAAAGCATGACTAACAAATATGGAAAACTGATTATTTAAATGATTTTTTTTTTTTAAGTCCAAGGACCATAACACTGCACAAAATCATGAGACCAAATCAAAATTTGAACTTGATTTGTAAATTGTCATGATAAATCAATTTTAGCAATTATTAAATCAAAATATTCAAGCATGGAGAAAAAAAGTGTGGAAAACTGATTTGCCATACAGACAAATGAACAGACATACACAGTGCAATCCTGAAGTGCTCATTGACTTTGTTGGGAGGGGACTTAAAAGAAGATGTGGTATGAGTACCAACAAGACAACTTTTCATCCAAGACACAATTTAAAAAATAAACAATTTAAGGTCAAAGCATGATTTTCCTCTCAACCAATTGAAATCTTGCTACAATTTTCCTGATCTTATTTGTGAATAACTGTCAATGGGTAAATATCATCCAGGAAAAGTGCAATAAAGGTGTTCCTATTCCAGCAGTGCAGTCAGAAGGATGCCTAAACAACTGCAAGTTTTTTGCTAAAGTCAATATGATGATAAATACTTATGTTGTATCAATGCTATTTTGTTTTAAGTGGTATAACTGTCAGTACATATCAGTTTGACGACTAATTCAATGATCAAACCCACTAGGTTATAGCCACGGTCCAGTCACTATGATTTAAAATAGCAATTTTCAATGTTAAGTTTTCTGATTGAGCTAGCTTAAAGGTTACTTCATGTGAAAGGTCAATTTCTACCAAAATTCATAAATAACTATCACATTGTGTGTATCAGTACATATCAGTTTGTATATTTGGTATATGGATTCCTCATGCCAACATGTTTGTCGGACAGATATCAACTGACCTCAACCTCATTTCATGGATAAGTGATCCAAGTTACATGAATATGTCTGTTTCTTGTATACTATTACATATATACTAGTAGCAGTAGGTTAACTTTATGTATTGTATGGAATGATTGTAAGTGGTAAATGTCAGTCTATCAGGTTTCCTCTATCATCATTTTCATGGTTCATTGGTCAATGTTATTTTTTTTAGTTTTTGTCTGTTGTTCAAGTACTATAGGCAATTGGCGAACTATATTTGTTGTATGGAGTTCATGTAAAGTGTGCATCTTGGTCTAGCAGGTATCATATGACCTTGACCTGATTTCAGGTTTGTTGGTTAATGTTAGGATTTTGTGTTTTGCTTGGTTTTCGAAATACTAATAGCAATTACAGGTCAGCTTAATTTAATGTATTAGACAATTGTAAGGTGGACATGTCTGACAGGTTTTATCTGACCTTGACCTCATACTTTCAGGTTCATTGTCAATAGTTTTGTCAGTTTATCAAATACTATAGGCAATAGGTCAACTATATTTGGTGTATGTAATATTGTGAGGTGTAAGAGTCTGTCCTGGTTCATCTTACCATGACCTAATCATAAACAACATTGATAATATTAGATTTGTGCGATACTTGTATTTAAAAACATTCATGTTACAGATGATCAACATTATTCAATGATAAGTAAGACAGGCAAGACATTTCAGTGTGTGCACTCATGTTATAATGTATTTATTCCATTTTGCGTTATTGATTTCAAAAGCTAACCAAAAAACCATAACTCTGCAAGAAACTAATAATCGATCTCAGAGCAGTCTTTTTTTACTACTAGCCAGGACTTGGCATATGTAATTGTTGTTGTCATTCCTTTAGTTTTTATGCAGATCTGTGGATGATCATTAGGGTAATAGTTTGCAGTTAAGTTACTGTCTTGTTGACTTGTACTCGGCATATGTTTATCATTTATAGAAATTAACCAAATGCTAAGAAAATGCAAATGCTTGAGGATGACTCTGGGTGCCGGATATTCTCGCTACATTGAAGACCTGTTGGTGACCTTTTGCTGTTGTTTTTTTCTATGGTCGGGTTGTCTCTTTGACACATTCCCCATTTCCATTCTCAATTTTATCAATATCTTCGAAAGAAAAGCATATAAAGTTCAAGTGGAAAAATATATTATTTTTGCTGGTCCACCCACCTGAAAGTTATTTTTGTTACTGGTATGGTCTAAAAGACAAAGTAAGATTTTTAAATTTTATTCAAAACTTTTTATTTTTTGTCAACAAGAATTTTTAGAACATAATAATCAACATTCAAGCTAGATTGTTAGTAAAAACAAATAAATTAATGTTACAATGCTTTAACTTCTTAGAACAATCTTTTTAGAATCTTTGCTCAACTTTTTTTTGGTTATATTATAACAAATGGGTCTCCAGGAGGGTACTCCTTTAAGCCAAAAGGTTTCAATTGTTAATGTCTGTGTCACTTTGGTCTCTTGTGGAAAGTTGTTTCATTGGCAATCATACTCCATCTTCTTTTTTAATACATATAAAAATTGCCTTCAGACACTTTCAAGCAAAATTGATAGCAACAGCAATCCACACAACAAAATAAAAACCCTCTAAATTTTTAATGCTTGCATGTCCTCTATAAAGAAACATATGGTAGTGAGGCAGGGTGCCCCCCGAAAAAACTTGATGGCTGAAGAGAGATTTTATAATCAACACACAATTAACAAAATATGCCCTTGTACACATTGCCATCTCTTTAGCAAAAAAAATCCCAGAGCTTTCTGAACTTTTAATATCATAAAAGTGCTGAAAGGACAGGATTCTTGAAATTTCTAAATACTTAAAATATAAAAGGGGGGGGGGGCTAATGGCATGGGCTGCTCCAATCATAAATTAATCATATTCTTATGAAAAATCCCTCTTTTCTACACTGTGGTAATAAATTCCTAAATCTGCATTTGTAATAAATTCCTAAATCTTCATACATATACATGTATATCTAATTACACAAAGTTAAAATAGAAGAAGTTCTGACCAGTTACTGAAATATACCCCCAATGTTTAATTAAAATTTATAATCATTATTATCTTCTAGACCTTAACTTATTCTTAAATTTCATAAAAAAAACAAATACAAAATGTAATTGAAAATAATAATGTACATTTTTTATTTAAATAAACTAATCCATCAGAAAAACAAATTTTATTTTGAACAGTTTTATCATTCACTCTGTTCTTCGTCATGAGCTCTCATAATTTTCTGTTTTCATATCATTAAGTCCTAATTCTTCATTCTGATCAAAGGTTCTTTCGTAACTTTCTATTTCCATTTCTGGGTCATCATCTGGTGCATAAACATTCTGAAAAAATAAATAAAAAAAATAAACATAGTTTGAGCTTTCAAAAAACTATTTTTAGACATATCTTCATAAGTGACACCAATTTGATTAAGAACTTGATCTGGGTTTTGTTGAAAGGCCAAATAAAACAATATCTGTGGTTCCAGTTATGGTTGGTAGGAAGTGATTGTTCTTTTTATTTTATGAAACCTCAGTATATTAAACTGATTGTATTATAGAATTATCTCCCCTGACTTGTCCAGTTTTCTTATTTCAACAACAAAGATTTAAAATATACTATTATTTATATACAGCATTTAAAATAAATATAAATGTACAGTTGTTGACTCCAATTCAATTCATTTACTGGAAATGGATTTAAAACAAGATTAAAATTTGTCATGAATGCATGTCATTTATACCTTGAATTTTATATTCATCAAATTATAGTATACATTTTGAAACTACACAATCAGGTTAATCTTCTTTTTTGAAACTACTGATTTTTGAGCTCTGTAACTACAAAAGTGTAGTTAACTTAAATTAAAATGCAAATATATATAACACCCAATCTCCATCACTGCCCACCACATTTGTTAATAGAACTTACTGTGGTTTCATTAATATTCGTTGGTTACCAATTTTCATGGACTTTCTGGGACAGGGAAACCATGAATTTAAATGTTTTCGACAAATTACAAATTTTCATAAGGAATATATGCAGACATTGCCAAAACCACAAAATTTATTACCACAAAAATGTAAGTTTTCCTTTATCCACTAAAATTGGTACGCACAAAAATATATGAATCCACAATATTTGATGTATGCTCAGTGTTATTGAATCTTATGCAATTCATATGGACGAATTTATTATTGCTTCACCTTTCCCTGTTTATCTTTTGAAGTTGTGTGAAGCTGTGAAGTGTGAAGTAGGAACCAAAATTTAAAAAAAAAATATAAATATATATTTCTAAAGACAGTAATGGCAACCCCGATTTTAGGAAAGTATGAAATAACTTTTTTTTATGATAAACAATTTATTTTCAGTTTGGTTTGTCGATCAGGCTTTCCTTTCCTCTTTGTTTACTTAATGTACATATCGTGGAAAAAAATAAACTCATTTATTGACTATACTGAAAAACAATGATTCCATTCTTGTTATGTCATTCATAAACCTTGTTGAAAGTTCTTAATCTTAAAAATGTAGCCCTTA
The DNA here is from genome assembly GCF_036588685.1 of Mytilus trossulus. Classification (NCBI taxonomy): domain Eukaryota; kingdom Metazoa; phylum Mollusca; class Bivalvia; order Mytilida; family Mytilidae; genus Mytilus; species Mytilus trossulus. The sequence goes on along the minus strand of NC_086378.1, from coordinate 53,696,039 downwards.
AAATATAACATATCCTATTTTTAAAAAATACTTATCTGAAAACAGTTTAATATGTTATTTCCATGATTCCTGTTTACACACATACATAAATTTTATTGACCTTTTTAAAAGATGTGCCACAACTTAATTGCGCCAATACCAACAAAATAAAAGAGAGTGGCGCAGTTAATACCTTTTTAAAACTGAAATTGGTGCAAATTGATTTTGCCTGAAAAATCAGTTGTGTAAGATTCGGTTTGCCGTTTTTACTTTTTTACCAAAGGAGTAGGTCCTGTAAGACCCCTTTTTGGCCCCAGAATATAGCAGTTTTACAAAACTTATAAAATGTTAACTTTTATTTATCAAATGAACAGTAGAGTGCTTCTGTTACATAAATATGGGCTGTTTTTGACAATACAATGCACATCTATCGTGTACTAGCACCATTAAGTCATGCTAAATTACTAAAATCTTCCCAATTCTAGCAGTTTAGTTAAATTTTAGACGGTTTTCGTGTAAAACGAAAGTGGCCGCATTCGTGTTCATCCTTAATATTAAAATGTAAGTTGTATTATATGATACATAACATATATAAAGGTTGAGGATGAACACGAATGCGGCCACTTTCATTTTTGACAAAAACCATCTGAAAAATGACATTTTTTGGCATATTTGGTAGATTTATCATATTTGAGCTTGAATCGGATCGTTTTTAATGACACAATAAGTTAAAATCTTTCATATAAACTAATTGAATCAAATAAAATAGACACTTAAGTGTTTAAAAAGTGGTCAAACTCTTTATTCAGATGAACTTAAAATTTGAGGCCAAAATCGGTTCTTACTGGACCTACTCCTTTTCAAAATTATGATTTGTTTTTAGCATTACAAAAATAGCACATTCTTCAGTTATACCTCAGAAAGTTAACTTATCAAGCAATTTAATTTTTCAAAATCTTGTAACTTTAAAGAGCAGTATTATATATTTTATGTACACCTGTGTAAGGTAAAAGACTTAAGTGCCTGAAGGTGAAATAGCATTTTTCAGTCTTATTATGCTGTTATCAATCAGCCCATTGTCAAAAAGATTTTCAAACTCTTTTCTAAATATTGCAAGGACCTAAAGATTCCAACACAAAATTTCTAAATAGCCTATACCTGAAGATAACTGTTCCCTGCTGCATCATCTAAAACAAAATGGACTCCCATTCTTTTCCCTTCAATGATCTGAAAGATAAAATATGTCATTCATATTATAAGAATGAATGATACATATAAAATAAAAACAAAATTGATGACTGTGATTTTCTGTTTCTCTAAATTGCCATTGTTAATTTATCTTTTGGGATTGCCAGTGATTTCTTTTTTAATTTGTGAACAGTGATTAGCAGTTGGTTTTTCCATTCAGATTTTTTAATCTGCATCTTTTTTTAGATTGCCAGTCTATTTCTCCTTCGTAATTTTCAGTCTTGATAGATTTTTTTGTGATTGTCAATCTGTGTATTTTTGTGATTGTCATTTTGTGATTGTCAGTCTGTTTCTCCTTCAGGGGTCGAATTTTAGCTTTTTTGTGTACTGGCCAACTGGACCAGTGGACTGAAAACTCTACTGGTCTGGCTCCAAATCTACTGGTCCTGCAAAAATGACATTAATTTGACAAACACTAATATAAATGACAGATGTTTAATTTTGATACTTTCGTTCACATAAGTTAGACAGTAACAAAGGAATAGTCTTTATTCTGATTTTGATGAAGGCTTTGGTGATCTCAATGATTTTCTTTATCAAAATCAGGATCAAGGACAGACAAAATATCAACATTGTCTTCCACGTCATCGCAATCCTCACAACGCCCATAGGGTGCCTGACTAGGTCGTCTGGAGCGCTGTCCAGAAATATTTCACATTTCAATAGCCGGGACTTGATCAAATGATGCTATATCTTCAGTGTGAAACATAATGAATAAAAGATCTGATAAAACAGTTGAACACAATTTTGATCGCCAATCATTCTTTACAAGTTTCATCTCAGAAAACCCCCTTTCTGCATCAGCAGAATTAGCACGAAGGGACAGGATTAAATTATCTTAATTTTTTTGTCCGGTGGTTTAACTCCTTCCAAAAATTTCCACATTTTATCGTGTGAAGGACGTTCACCCAAGATATTAATTAACTTGATCAATTGTAATACCCCCCAGTACCGTGTAATTGATTTCACAGGTAAATTGTTTTGTAAACAAACAGAGATTGCGATGCAATCAGTGATTTTTATCGACAAATTTCTACTGGTCTGCCGGATCACCAGCTGACAAAATCTACTGGTCAGACGCTATTTTAACTAGTCTCGGACTAGCGCTAATTTCGACCCCTTATCTCCTTTGTGATTTTCAGTCTTGATAGATTTTTTGTGATTGTCAATCTTTTTTTCTTTTGTGATTGTTACGGTCTAGTTTTTTTAATTAATACTGGGTTTTTTTCTTCACAGTTTCTTTATCATTGGTGCTGATTGATGGAAGTCAGACCATCAGTGATGATATTAAAGTCCATCTTTTGAGAATGAGGTATAATAAAATAATGGTACCTCATCAATTTTATCACAGAACAGTCCTATCTTCCCTTTCAAGTTATCCTCAGAGCTGTCTCCACGGAAGAATGGATTGGAATCTTTCAACTATAATAAACCATACATCATTAAAAACAAACCATTTCCAATCTTAAATGATATTTTTGTTTTTTCCAGTATACTGTAAACCAAGTTACAAACATATGCAAATCAAATTTCCAATCTTTCTTATCAACAAATTTTTAAAATCTTGAAAAAAAAACCAGAAAGGCATGGAGTATTTGCAAAAATTAAATGAGTTAACAGTATATTTGACCTTATTTGTATATGCATCGCTTCAGAATAAAAATCCCATTATTTTCCGACATAAATATGGACAATAATTGAAGGCAACACTATCTGGCTTAACTCCAGATTTTTCATTTCTCACGGTTAGAAATGTTATACTTTAAGGTAATCCCTTCCATAAACTGTTTTCAGACAGACATCACTTACCGGTATTATATGACAAGTTTGTAAATCTCTAGTAAAGTCATACTATGCTATTTTTATTCACTAAACATAAACAAAACAAATAAGCTTGTTTGTATAGTACCTGATCCTTGATGGCCTGGAAGATACCTTCCACAGTAGTAAACTTTCCACCTAATGTTCCCATGTCTGTAGAAAAGTCAAGTTCAGGAATGGATAAAGAAGCTGTCTCACTCTGAAAAACAAGATGACAATTTATCAAAATACAAATTCTCGTTAAAAAATAGTGCTTTTTAATAAAGCTATACTGCAAGTTGTTTATTTCAAAATATTTCTCAATCTTTTCCAAACATAACTTATTATTATCAAAAATATTTTAAAATACAAGAAATTTATTTTCTATGCCTGAGGCATATATGAAGACTTGTCAACCCAAAAGATGTCGTATATAATAAATAATACAAGCCCAGGAAACTAAAATATTTAGATGCAAGATAAAAGTGCTTCAAAAGATTCCAACCACATTTTTTTGGCAAACTTTATTTTTGACTGTAAAGGATGATAAGTGGGATGAACAAGTGAAACTGCGAGCTACTGCTCACTGATGATATCCCCGCCGCAAGTGGATAATATTAATAGTGTAAAAATATGCAAGTGTTTGGTAAACAGGAAGTTGTCGAGTGATGAATCTGAAAACGCTATAACACAGTAAAGCTGAGTTATATAAATCCTGAAACCAAATTTCAGAAATCCTTGTATTGTAGTTCCTGAGAAAAATGTGACGAAAATTTTCAACTTGGCTATCATGTGTAAAATCATACAAGTGTTCGGTAAACAGGAAGTCGTCAAGTAATCAATCTGAAAATGCATCACACAGTATAGCTGACTTAGATAAACCCTGAAAAAAATCCTTGTATTGTAGTTCCTGAGAAAAATGTGACGAAAATTTTCAACTTGGCTATCATGTGTAAAATCATACAAGTGTTCGGTAAACAGGTAGTTGTCAAGTGATCAATCTGAAAACGCATCACTCAGTATAGCTGACTTGGATAAACCCTGAAACCAAATTTCAGAAATCCTTGTATTGTAGTTCCTGAGAAAAATGTGACGAAAAATATTCATGGGACAGACGGACTGACGGAAGGACAGACAGAGGTAAAACAGCATACCCCCCTTTTTTAAAGCGGGGGTATAAAAAGGGTGTAACACATATTTGAAACCACAATTTTTCTTAGCTTATCATTTAGAAGTGTTTGATATAATATATGATACCTTCAAAACATCTCTGTTCATATCAGAAACATCAGTGATCTTCAGGGTGATTTTCTTTCCTTTTGGTTCAATCCCTGAGCCACCTTTGACCTCATTGTCTCTATGCCCACATTTATCACAGTTTGTAGCCATTATGATCACTTCTTTAAAATGAGGAATGTCTACAGATTGTTAAGAAAACGTAAAATGGAGGTCTTTAAATTAAATTTAAAAAAAATATTGATGCCACTGCTGGTGGATGTTTTGTCCCAGAGGCCAGGGTATCACCAGCCAAGTAGCCAGCATTTCCATGTTGACATAAATACATGGAATACCGGTATCAATTATTTGGTCATTTTTATAAATTAACTGTTTGCAAGAGTATGAATGATTTGAAATACTAAGGATTTTCTTATCCCAGACATAGATTAACTTAGCTGTATTTGGAAACAAATGTTCCCCTCAACTTTATACTTGTTTGGATTTCTATTTTGATCTGAGTGTCACTGATTAGTCTTTAAATATGAACACAAAACACCTGTCTAGCTTATCAAATTATAAGCCTGGTGCCTTTGATAACTATATATAATAATGTTGCAGTCGAAGCATTTAAAGATAAGATTGATTGATTCTTGTTTGCTTTACGCCACATTAGCACAAAAAAGGCTATATTGCAGCTGTTACGTATACAGATAGAAGCTATTTTTGACATGCAGCTATGATCTATGAAGTTCAGCTTCTGAAACTTTTGTTAAACAATATGTTAGATTTCCATTCAAATTATGATTTTCAAATACTGTAGAAAATAATTCTATGATCAAGGATACCAACTACTTTCATGTTAGTTGAACAGATGTCATTACAATTCGGACAATTGGTCTGGAAAGTAGCAACCTGAAAATAAAAGTATACATATTATTGATTCATCTTAATACCTAATAATCACACACGTCTTCATTCCATTGGGAAAATTAAGTGACTAGCTTGTTTATATTGACAATCTAAAATCAAATGCACATTAGCATAATTAAAAATATTCTTAATTTTCCCACAATGCATCTACCAGAATTTAAAAATACAAACAGAAGACATGACCAACTACCAGTACTCTGTGTTCTAAACAGCTTACAAATTTTGTGAAATGGACTCCAGAAAGCACCACTTAACATCCCTTACTACCATGAGGATGCACTGCAGGTATACTTTAGCTACAAACTAACCATGAGAAGTCAAGGTTGTTAAGCACATTTTAAACATGAGGGGCCTGATGGGGGGTTCTATTCATGATTAACGTGTTGATTTTTTTGTCGATCGATTAAGATTCTCAAAAAATAAATTTCCTTGATCACAGATCATGATCATGAAAATATTAAAAATTAAAAAATCTGTAGAAAAACAGATAACGATAGTGAAATGCGTCAATCACAAATAAAGAAAATAACCCACCAGGCCCCTCAAACATGTATGTGTTAACCAATGTTGTTGCAGGTTGTTATTCCTATTTGGTTTTATCAGCAGTTATCCTTTTTTAAATTGCTTCAACCAAATTTGAAAATGCTTTTTTAAAGTAGTTCACCCATTGTTTCTTAATAAGTTGTGCGTCATTTTGTCATATTTAAGGTACATTTCATTAGGTCCTTTACAAATAATACAAACACATCAATAATCATACCTCTTCCTTGGCATCAAATTGTTCATTGTCTTTCATCTCTTGTTCAGAGTCCTAAAATATTATTATTGCATATTATTCTTTTATTTTATTTTTTTGCGGGTGAAATTACGTGACAATAGTTATATCAACATTTCTATACAAAATAATCAACTGGAATGTCTTAAAAACATTGTATTGTTTACATATAATAATTTCAAAATGGATGTAGATATTAGAAAACACAAACTCATACTAGTTCACCAAATTTTATCTTTAGGATGTTTGCTCCTCTGTTTCAAAATAACAAGCTCTTGAAAAGACTGTTATAGATTGATAGAATATGAATAAGAGAACACAAAATTCTTGTTTTTGAGGTATAATCAATTGAAAATTTGGAGGGAAATGATTGTCTCTAGATTTTTTATACATATAACAATGACAACTTTTTCTTTTAAAAAATCTATGAAAAAAACAAGGATTCAAAAATGTCTTTTAAAACTATAGGCAATAACATAAAGAATGAAAAGGAGGGGGTCAGTGGGCAAAATTTTAATGGCACTAAATGGATAAAACTATCAGATTTCAATTTAAAATAAGCAGAATTAGCAAACATCCTTAACATCAACTTTGAACTAAACAGCTCTTCAAAGATTGAACAATCAATTAGTACGTCATTTTCGATCTTTAGTATATTTTCAGACTTATCCACTATACTTACCTGTGATAGTCCTAAAATTTCATTATCTGCTTTAGATCTGTTGTAACGTGAAATTTTCATTTGAGGATCAGTCTGAGGTGCATATGTACCATTGTTAAGGAAAATTCAATATATTTCATATCAAACAATGAAATAATTAAATGTAGATGAATATTGCATCTTTGTATTTGGTTTTATTGTTGGATTGCTGTTAGGCTGAACTTCCTAATCTGTATAAGATTACCAAAATTTGTATGTTTCAGTTTGATTTGTTAGTTTTCATATAATTTAATTTCTCTAATTTTTTGTCAAATTATCCCTATCTGCACCCATTGTATAAAAAAAAGTTAATCAACATGTTTGATCTCAGTTCTTCATTGGTTAAAATCTGATTATGACGTCAAATTTTCTTGCTTATTTCTGAATTTTCATTGTGACGTAATGAAAAAAGGCGTCAGTTAAAAAGAACACATTTTTTTGCAAATCACTCAAAAAGAGGGACAAATTTTGCCTGCTTATTATTTGAAAATCATTAGAGAAATAGATTCCACCGCCAAATCTTGTGTAATATCATATTTATCCACTCTAGTAGACAGTGTAATTTTAAATATTTAAAACGCTTGGCAAGTCTCACGTTTTAAATTTGAAAATTTAATTGTCTCGAGTGGATAAATGTCGTATCACACTCAATCCAGTGGTCAAATCTATATATAATAACATAAATTTGCAAAGAATCTTCAGTACAATGGTTAGGAATTCAACTTTTATATACTCATTAACTAAATTGAAAAGCAAACTAACAAATTTGAAGGATATAAATTTTCAATATAACTGTTTCCGCTTGGATCTGTAAGAACCTGTAAATGAAATAAAATAATTCAATTTGTGTTAACAGTATTCACCTCCCTGAAACTAAATGCAACAAAATTGTTTTAATTCATTTTTGTTGTAGGCATGTTCAAGTACCTTGCCACACCCACTCTGTGTTTTGTTAGATGTATATCTGTTTTGTATTGATCTAATGAGTAAAGCTTTTTTCAACTGACTTCTATAGTTGTTCTCATGTGGTATTGTTACACAACTGTCCCAGGTTAGAGGATGGTTGGATAGTCTTCAAACATGTTTAACCCTGCAACATTCTGCGTACCTGTCCCAAGTCAGAAGCCTGTAATTCAGTGGTTCATTTTTTTGTTCATAAATCAGGCTGTTAAGTTTTCTTGTTTTAACTGTTTTACATTTGTCATTTCATGACCTTTTATAGCTGACCCTGAGGACTGATCATGAGTTTTACTCATAATTACAGGCAGTACAGTGATCAATAGGTGATAATTTCTGTGTCATTTAATTTGGTCTCTTATGCAAAGTTGTCTCATTGGCAACCATACCACATTGTCATTTTATTATAAATAAACAGATGCACATTGCAGATTGTAATATACCTCACACTCCCAGAGTAGGATAAAATAAAGTTTTTTAATGTTTTTGCAAAACTCTTCATATTTATAGTCTTTGTTGAACATTAAATTTGTGGTACCCACAATAAACATGAAAATAGTTATCCCACAAACAAGAATTTATTCAAATTATTGACAAATTTTTGTTGTAGATGTCTTTAACATCATAATTACCAGATCAAAAGGTTCCTTCAGCAGCAGAAGTTCATTCAGCTTGACAATGAATTCATCAATTTGAGCTGCTACTTCTGGGTGTTGTATCTATCAGACAAAATTCAGAACAACAAAATATATTTTTTTGATTATTACCAGAGTTGTAAAGCTAATATGGTTAAAAAAAAATATAAAAACTATATATTTCCTTTTTCATAGCTATCAATTTTGTTGTTTGTGAGAAGAAAATTGTATTTTTTTGGGGATTTGAAGATACAACAAAAATTCAAAATGATTATTGGAAGACAGTTTAGTAATGAATCAAGTTTTTATTTCTGTAGAAGAAAACCAAATCATTATTTCTGTCATTTTGCACACCTAAAGTTGTTTGTCAACCTAGAAATGTATGTCTATACCTTTTAGTCAGTTTTGTAGGTGTCTTTGGTAAAGTTTGCTAAAAGGATTATATAAAATATGAATGAATCTATAATACTAAAATTACGAGGTCCAATTTGTCAGCCGTCATCGGGTAAAAACGACAAATCAAAGAATTCAACTTTAAATATAACTAATATAGAGCAATGGTGTAGATTAAAAATTACACCACTCCAGACCCTTTTGTTTTCCACATAATTAATATTGCCAATAATTAACAAGTTCCGGGTCGAGTCCGATACCGATACCAATAGTATATTCACCTGTTACCTATTACCTTATCTGTACGTTCCGCATTTGACTGGCGCACCATCAAAAGATGTATTAGGCAAACGGGTCATAATCACAGGGTTGAAACTCCTAAATTCAATCATTGTCAAATTGTTTCCTATTGTAATCAGTAAGACTTTCTAAGATAACAATACGAATACGAATACTAAAAATCTGGACTTAAAATAAAGCGTATACATAGATACAGTTTTCAATTTGTTAGCGGGCATGACGTAAACAGCGAATACAAGAATTCAACTTTATTTACAATGCTGTTGACTAAAAAATACTCCATTCCAGGACCTTTTGTTTTCCAAATAATTAATAAAAACCATTAATTCACAAGTTCCAGGTCGACGGGTTCAAACAGAAATATCTTGCAAACGCAGAGAAAACTGTGTATCTTATAATCGGTATGACTTTATTAGATGATAATACCAATACTAAAATAAGGCTTACGCATTATTATATACTTTAATTCAGTCACGGACCATGGGTGTGTTCTAGTATTATATAAAATATGAAGGAATATATTTTACCTTTCTTAAAGGTTGGTCTTGCGACAACCCTTCTACAGCTCTCTGTACAATACCTTCAACTGTGGTCAAAGCTGCAAAAAAATATAGATATTGAACATGTAATCTTCTTTATCATTGTTTATATTACTTGTATATAAATTCAAAATTGCAAATTCAGATATTATTGTGCTTTTTTTTCAATGGGAAAAATTAGTATCAGATCATTTGAATTATGAGCTTAGTATGGCCTCTCATCAATAAAGCACTTTCGAAACTATTCTATTCTATTAAATTCAATTAATCTTTCTATATGTATGTGATTCATAAGTGTTTCTCTTTCTCCTTTTTTATATAAGTAGATTAGAGCATTGGTTTTCGTGTGAATTGTTTTACACTAGTCATTTTTGGGGCTATTTATAGCTTGGTGTATGGTATGAGCCAAGGCTCCTTGTCGAAGGCCATACTTTGACCTATAAATTTTTACTTTATACACATTGTGACCTTGATGGAGAATTGTTTCATTGGTACTCATCTACATATAATTATTTTAAAAATATACCTCCTTTGTTTGGTGGATTTTCAAACTCTAATTTAGGAATGGCTATTGTTGCTGTATTTGTCTGTACAACTTGTCTGTTTAAATCCTAAAAGTCAAGACAGCACATAATAAGTAAAGTATGAACATGTCAATTATAATACGGAAATTACCAAAAACAATTAAAAAAAAGTTTGGCTTTTGACATTTGTGATTGACTGCTACCTTCCTTTTGATGTTCTTCATTTGAAGAAGACCTGCTTTTATGAAGTTGATGGTGTTAAAAATAGTTAAATACATATATTCATGTAATATATAAGTCATGTACCAAAATTCAAGTATATAAATGCATGTAATGAGTGGATTAAGGAACAAATTTTGCCATCACCAATCATTGTATCAGCATTATACCATTTGTATCTCTGTCAATCTACAAAGTCATGATGACTTATTGTTGATTTTTATAAACTCTGTAATATGTTTTAATAAGTGCTTCAATTTGTTCAATGCTTGTATGAGGTTTCAGATTTTATAAATTTCTGGCCTCAAGCATCACTGTAGAGACTTTTATTGTCAAATTATGCATCTGGTGAAGTAAATTAAGTACCATGGATGTTATTGGTAGAATAATATATATATTCTTTAAAATATGTGTGTTTAGGGGTTAAGCGTCCAAAGGGTAAAGACACTTCTATATATACGAGTCTAAATTGAAAACTACATTCAAATATATATATATATATATATATATGTAGGACTCAAATCTATGGTGGGTTCCAAATCTATGGCAGATTTATAATCTATGGTAAATGTGACGTCGTGCCATTTCAAATCTATGGCAGATATTTTACAATCCTAATCTATGGCAAGTTTTGTAATTTCCTAATCTTTGGCGGATTTTCGGTGTGTCCAAGTCTACGGAAAATGAATTGCAAATGGAAAATAATGCAGTACACATACGACCATTAACTTGCATAATTTAAACAAGTGAACATGTACGACAACGGAAGCATGTCTATAAATATTTGGGAAATAAACAGGAAATTCTGGTCAACAAAATCATGGCGGAAAAAAACACCGTAAATGATGAATTCGTAACATAAATACAGACTTCAAGATTGAAATGATGTGCCTCGTAAAAATAAACATTTTCTAATCTATGCACTCATTTAACCAACTAGTAATTAACGTTAAGTCCCCTAAAAACAAAAAGGTTGATTTTTGATAAATAAAAAAAGGGGGATAAATAAAAATTTGAATGTTCAAATAATTTGTTATTCATCGTGATGGCATCTTTTTTTATTTTATGACGATCTAAATAAAATTGGTATCCGTTAATTTCATGTTTCACTTTATACGCTTTGCCAACCGTAGACAGTAAAATGTATACTATATTAATAACTCCTTTTCTGAAATATCTGTTACTGAAAAAAGCAGAGTCTTTGTTCATCGCAGACTTCGACCAGTACAGCACAGTCATTGTGTCCCTTTTCTGGATAATGGGTCACATCTTTATGTAAACCATCGTCAAATTGTTGTCATCTAGAATGGTATTCAAATCTATGGGTTCCACCATCGTTTGCAGCGGCGAGTCGACGATGTAATGAATATGGCGTTATTGAATTGTGCTGTTATATGTTAGATCTGCCATAGATTTGGAGAAAACAAAAATCTGCCATAGATTTGAGTTGTTTGACGTTTGTAACGTCACATTTGCCATAGATTAGGAATCTGCCATAGATTTGGAACCCGCCATAGATTTGAGTCCTACATATATATATGAAACTCGTCTAAACATCAACCCAACAATGTTAGATCTGTAAATTTGCTTTTGCAAATTTTTGGTTCTTCCCTCGCCGGGATTCGAACCTATGCTACTATATATAGCAGTTACAACAACTTACATATTTTTGTTGCAAATATTATGGTGAAGATAGCCTAATATAGATGTTTGTTAGATCAATAGAAGTGTCTTTACCCTTTGGACACTTAAGGTGGTATGGGTGTCTTTCGCCATCTTGGATTGTAAAAAACAGAGAATCTAAGGTCCATATTTTCTATCAAGTTAGCAAAATTTGATGCAGGAATGCAGATATCTAATGTGAATTTTCCATTAAAAGAACCAATTTATAAGAATATAAATTAGAAATATTAATATTTTTACAAGTGTAGATTATTTTTTTTTTTTTTTTTAATATTTTCAAATTGGCATTTAAAGGGGAGGTAACTCTAAAACAGTGCATTTTCTGAAGGACTCTTCATGAAATTTTCCCATTTTGTCTTTTAGCTGAAAAAAACGTATGGTGACCCTATCTTTTCTTTTGATATTCTAAAAGCATTGTCTAAAAGCTATCTTTTTCTAACTTATTATACAATTCTATCATTTTGTTTAGTTTCTATTCACAAAATTGTGTTTTTTCCTGTATAATCCATACAAAATTTGTCATTTTGTCACAACCTGTAGCTTGAGAAAATGCACGGTGACCTATCATTTTTATAATATTTTTGAACATGTATCAATAGATACTACATTTTGACAAAGTATGGACAAATTCTATCATTTTTATTTTAGACTCCCATACCACCTTAACCCCTAAACACACATATTTGTTTGTTCAGTCTTATACCTTTAGGTTTTGAATGTTGACTGTATATTTTACTCCCTTGTCCTGGATCCTTCCACCAGGTTGTAGCTCAGTGTTGTGATGACCACAATTATCACATGTAAATGAACTGACAATCACATCTTTGAAGAAAGGAATTCTGGTTAAAAATAATCGTGTTAAACCCTAAAAATATAAAAATTTCAATTAGCATCTTGAAACCAATTATTAAATTTAAGATAATATTGTGTAAAGAATGTTTGAAAACAATGGGAAATGTGTTCATGGGACACAGATGATGCTCTGCTTGTATATCATATAATGTTATAAAGGGACTTTACTGAATATCATTCAAATGGACCCTACCCAAATTTGTTTTGTTGAAAAAAGTAAATTTTCATAACATTTGGTTATGTATAAACATGATAAATGGAAATGAAAAGTTCAGCAATTTTTCCATACATTGTAAAGAGGCATAACTCTACAGGAGTAAATGTTCCACCAACAAATATATGCAAACTTGATGTTGTTTTTTTGGTTATTTAATAAGAATTGTGTAGAAGTTTTACAGAATTTGTTTGAGCCAAATTACATAAATTAAATTTCGAGAACAAAAACAAATTCAGCAATTTATCCATTTGTAAAGGGGTATATCTCAAGAATGGTTACAGAGACACCACCAACATTTTGTCATAAATCATCTGTGAAGCTTCAGAAATATAAAGCATCATCTCAAATTATCAAAAAAGAAAAGGGTTGTTTTTGACAGCCAATCTGTATATTTGTTTTGTTCTTCAAATCACACATTAATTATGGCTTTTTATATTTCAAATGTTATTTATATGCTTTATTCCTCAAAATAGTTTTAATTTATTGTACATGTTGTAGTTCCAATGAGAGCCTTGAAATACATAAGTCATAGAATTTCTTACATTTTTTTCAGCCATCTTTCTAAATGAAAAGTTCAATAATAGATTTGTGAATGGAAACAGGGAGTGTGAAGAACAGAAATCAGTTTAGTGGGGAAATCACAATATAGAACATAAATTTTAATGCTGAAAACCAATTTATTTTCTCAAATAGTTTTGCTTTTAACCTTTTTAGCCAACATCACCATGATCACAGTGATTTAATTTTTTGACTTTGGAAATTTATTTGATGTAGTTAAATAAGGTAAGATCAAAAATATATTGCATAATTGAGTAATTTATCTTCTCAAAAAAGTCTTGCAAATATATCGCTTGCAAAATTTAGTTGGTTTACACATTGTTACAGTACATTTGTACTTGGACCTTAGGAAACATACATTATTTTCACACTTGAAGCAAAGACTTTCAATCTCCATGACCTCTGGTGTTTCATCATCAGCAGTTATATCACGGAAAAGTGATTTAGAAGTTTCTGCCTTTGGCTTTTCATCTGTATTAGCCATCTGTTTAGAAAAAATATAACATATATTGATAATTTTTATATCACATTGACAATGATTGATATTAAACAGCCTTCAACAATTATTGTTTACAATTAAACAATATGGAATAAGGTTCTTACTTAAATGTACATTTTTCTTAGTTAAAATTATCTTTTATCTTTTTTCCTGCAAAACTACAAACTAAAGCTTGTAAGTTCAAATAGTTGATGATAAATTTCCGAATATATATATACATGTATATATATCTATGACTAAAGATATTTTCAGCTGCCAAGAAATAAATAAATTACAATAGCCAATTATTCAATTATTGGTAAAACATTGTAGTTATATGTTTAATATACAATGTAGTGTTATTTAACTGTCTGTTTCTGTCTTGGCCCTATTATAGATTCAAGGTTAGCTGTATTGGACCATTAGGACTCGAAGAGGGCCAATACAGCTGATTGAGAATTTATACCAGGGTCAATACAGAAACAGCCAGTTGATAAGGTATAACAATTTTATTAAATGATTCTAAGAAAGTTTACCGGTTAAGATTCATAAATTCTTATCTGAACTTGGGAGAACTTTTAACATGTTTAAATCTATGATTTTAAGTTAAAAAATATAATACAAATGTTTTTTATGCATAACGATACCTCCAACATTTTTGTCCAAAGTATTTATGTACAGTCAAGGGTCTAACTTAAATAAGTTATCAGGGAAAAATAACATGCATGTTGTTATTACAGACACTTTCATGAGTTGTCTTCTCTTTTTTCCTGATTCTGTAACAACATATGTTGGTCATCAGTGAAATATACCAAAAATGTTTATCTTTAATGGGCACTTGGGAATTCTTAGAAACTTTTGCGCAGTAGCTTAATAAATTACCTTGATAACTAATTTTCTAATTCCATTAATACAATGGTGATTAACCATGGTAAATCAATGAGACAAGGCTTTTAAGGGAAATAAAGCTGTCATAACAAGGCTTATGTTATTACAAGCATGTAATTTACTATATCAGAGTAAATGAAACACTTGGAATCTTGCACAGTGCCTCATTACAAGCTCTGATCATCATTTCTTACAATGAATTGAAATACATTCTTATGCAAGTCAGAGCAAAGCCTTTAAAGAGATATAGAGAAGCTGCAATAACACCCATTGGTTATTGCAGGAATGTATTTTCTGTAATAACATAGGTGTACTATGCATGATTGGTAAGCTATGAACTGTTATATATTTGCAAAGATTAGTATACATAAAGAAAATTATAATATCAATAGAACTTGAGAAAAATTTAACAAAATAAAGGTTGTATATTTTCCCTTTGAAACATGTAACATACATATGTTATTACAGTTTTTTGATATTTCAGCTCACAATAACAACATGTATGTTATTTTTCTCTAATAACTTATTTAAGTTAGACCCTTGACTGATGTAAGGTGTACATGTAAGAAAATTAAAAGAAGTGAACATCTCCTATATTAGCCCATGGTCCAATACAGCTTTTTGCAGTATTAATTATATTCTTTCCTTATCATGCTTATGCTTAAAACTAAAAAAACTGAAAAATTTACTTATTAATTTAATTTAAATCTTTTTCCAACAAAAGTCTCCATCATGTCTCAATATGCATCATGTGCATGATTACATGTAGTCTGAGATTACTCTGACGTCCGACGGCTGTTTAGCCAGACAAGCTGGGGCCCTGGGACGTCAGAGCTTGTCCCATATCAAAAAGTGGATATTTGCCCACCCAAAATAGATGCGCTGCTTCGTCGCTTCTGGAGCCTACTGAGGGCCTTGGAATTATATAAATCGGGCATCAATCTCTTCATTAATGTAAGTTTCACCTACCTGCCAACCTTTATTTTCTCATATTTAGACAGTTTTCACAGTGACCCATCGATTTATGCATTTTGCCTTTCATTTTCAAAGATTATCACGTGACCACCAGAAAACAGTGCAAATGACCATAATGTAACACCTCATTCATTTACCGTTCAAGTTACCTAAATGTCAGAGAGCCTCCGATTGTTATTGTGGTCGTAACTTAATGCTTATTACAGATCTCCTGTAAAGGAGGTGAAAAAACGTGGTTGCTTCTAAATGTTAAACATCGTGATCACCTATAAACATGATAAAGAAGGTAACAAAATATAAATATTTGCATATTTGAGTCTTGAGGCCATGAACTCTTTCCTAACTTGATGTCCATTTGAAAGTGAAAGTCAAAATGCATAAATCGATGTGTCACTGTGAAAACTGTCTAAATATGAGAAAATAAAGGTTGGCAGGTAGATGAAACTTACTTCAATGAAGGGATAAAGGAAAAATGAAGAGATTGATCTCCCATTTATATAATTCCAAGGCCCTCAGTCGGATCCAGAAGCGACGAAGCAATGCATCTATTTTGGGTGGGCAAATATCCACTTTTTGATATATATGGGACAAGCTCTGAAGTCCCACCGCCCCAGCTTGTCTGGCAAAACAGCCGTCGGACGTCAGAGTAATCTCGAGCTAGTGCATGATATGACAATTCAACCCCCCTATTTTCTTTCTGACTAAGTTCAATGACTTGGCCTTCAGATTCCACAGACTAATTCAATCTTGGGGAAATCCTCACAGGCACTTGTTTCTATTCATTGGAAGACCCACTATCAACGGGGTGGGTCTTTTCACCACCGAACACCACCGCACACCACCGAACACCGCCGAACACCTGAAAACCACCAACCACTAAGAAAAATTTTGATATTATACAATAAAACGATAAAATAAAACAAATTACATTTAATTTAATCAATTTTTCGATTTTTATGGGCATCGTTTTTCTGTATAAGGAAAAACGTCTCCGGATTCATCACTTTCCGTTATAAAATTCAAATATATTCATAATTAGTAATCAGTTCAAGTATTCTGGATCTCTGTTCATTGGTTAGATTTTGAAATTTTTCTCTTTTATTATTATTGGTACAACTATTTTAAAGAAGTGTTAGAATAAGAAATAACGGAAAAAAGTATATTTGAGCCGGTGTCCATGAGGGTCAGCGGAGTTCAAAAAGTGTGGTGTTATAAGACTCTTCCTTTCTGTTTTCTGTAGATATTTGGACTTTAAATCTTCTGATTTGTTGAATTAATAACTTGAATATTATATTTAATTCACATTGATAACGATAAAAGACAAAATAATAAACTTTTGGGGTGTTCGGTGGTGTTCGGCGGTGTGCGGTGGTGTTCGGTGGTGAAAAGACCTACCGCTATCAACGTATATTTACTCGATACGTTGCTAGTGGGTCTTCCAATGGATAGAAACAAGTGTCTGTGGAAATCCTGGTGATAAAGATAAATATTTCAGAATATTGTGTTTGTAGATAAAACAAAATATTAATAAAATATTGTGTGCGTAAATTAATATTATTACCATTTTGTTACAAATTGCGTATTATTTTTCGTTACGTTACCCGGTTACCTTGAGTCCTTATCCGCTTTTACAACCGTATTCTTTCAGACTGTACGAAGCCTATATATATATATCGGATATATTAATACATCAACTCTGTGCAAACAATGAGAAATATTAAAATAGTGATGAAATATTAAAGAAATCTGTAGAAAACGTGTGCAATCATCAACAAAAATACACCCGGATATTCTACCAAGATGATAAAGTACCGACATACACGGACTGAATATAATCGCTTTTCCGGAAATGTAAACTTTTTGTTAGATAAAATATATTTTATTCGTTTACGAATGACGTAACAGGGGGTCCGTGTAACATGTTTAAAAAGTTTTCTAATATTAGATTATTGGAATTTGGAGTTTCAAAATATCGAAATTTTGATTTTTCAATTTATTTTGAAAAAAAACTGGACAAAAGAGAGTTCCCAGTCAAAAACTGACATGGAAAAAGTCCTATCATTTCAACAGTAAAAACAATATTTTTCAAAAAAATATTACGAAGTAACTGTATGAACAATTTTCATATGCAGTGGCTATTTGACCGGCAACGTCAAACTACATGATAGCAAATTTGCTATTTTACCGGCACTAAATTATATCTAATTGGAATTAAAATTTAAGTATAATAATTAAATATCAATATTTCTATTTAAAAACTTGTGTTACTGTTGCTTATATAAACACTTACACTTCTCATCTAAAAAAAACTTTAAAAAAAAACTGTGTACACATCGAAAATTTGACGAAAATAAAAATATGGTGAATCTATTATGAACAGAACTTAGAAGTGAAGTAATAAGATAAATTAAAAAGTAAAATACAAATATGATAATAGTCACTTTTTAGCTATACTACATTCCGGAAACTAGTATACTCTTTTCATTTACGGAACCAGCATTGTGTTGTGTTGTCGATGCAATCGCAGAATGGTCTTTAGTACCATGAGAAGACTTGAGAAATACAATTATAATCAAGCTGTTATCTGGCTTGGTCTTTTAAACAAAAACCGAGAAAATTTAAAAATTTCATCAGACACATTTTTTTTCAGTATAAGAAGGAAATGTTCCTTGATTTTTAGAATTATATTTGAGAATGAAAAGATGAAAAAAAGACTAAAACAAATAGATGTAATTGTATTTATTTATGTATTTTCTCATTTTGAAAAATAGCATGTAAGTTGCACAGAGGTTGCTCCTTGTTATCCAATCTAGCTCAACCCAATACACATTAGAAGTTTGTTTTTCTCTAATTATTATTTTTCTTCAAATTATTATATGATTTTTATAAGGTCGTGTTAAGTTCCAGGAAATTGCGAGAATGCAGAATTTTTCACTATTAACACCAGAGCTTCCATATGCATATGACTTATCCCGGCTTTGAGTACACATTATTCAGTTTGGCCTAGCTACACACCTGGCTGTTAAGATCGTATTTAAAGAGGAGAAAAAGAACCCTTTCTACATATATAACATATGCACACAAGATGTAGATTCAAAGGAAGTCAGTGTAATGTGTAGTTCCTGTTTTGAGTGGCAACATTTATTTTGTGCTAGACTAAACAACTTCCGAAGGCAAAGAATTGGTTTTGTTACAATTCGGCAAATGTTAAATCATGTGTCCATTTGAAATTCATAGCAAACAACTATTAATATTATCTGTCATATCTGTTTTATGATGTAGTTTTGCATAACACTATTTTTAACATTGGCAGAATATTTATACCATTATATAGATTTTACACAGATTTAAATTTGAAAATCATCATTTTGTTACTATTTTAGAAAAAATACATTTAATAATGTATTTACAAATGTGTTTTCATGCTTTTAATTAATATTATAAATTAAAGTTATAAATTATTTATTTATGAAAATCTTTTATTCTTTATTGTACATGTACTGTATTTTTAATGCTTGATATTGTGGTAAAATGTATTTGAAATTATTATTAAGCTTTTTTATTCTCTACTAATCACATCAATGAACAGTTTTATTTAGTGCCGGCTAAATAGCAAATTTTATTATTTAGCCGGTGCCGGTCAAATAGCAAATTTGCTATTTTGTCGGTGCCGCTCAAATAGCCACTGCCATTTTCATAACTTATAGATACCAAAAGATGAAGAAATGTCTGAAGTTTAATTGTTTATTTGGTAAAAATATTATTCATGCTCATTTTAATTTTCTGATGAGATGAACACAAAGAAAATATTTCTTGAAAAGTTTGCTATTATTCTAACCAAATTAAAATCGTAAATTTTTGCATCACGAGTTTAACTCATCAGACAGATGATGAAAACGAAACTCAAGAAAATTATGACTAAATAAACAATAAAACTTCCGACATTTTAAAATCTTTTGGTATCTACGGTATTTTTATAAAAATCGTTCAGACAGTAATACTTGGTAATAATTTTTTTGAAAAATATCGATTTTAGTTTAAATGATAGGACATCTTTTAGTGAGAACTCACTTTTGTCCCATGTACAAATAAAAATCGAAAAAAATTGTGCATTCATCTCTTTTATTATTTCAATTCAATTTAATATTTTATTTAAGTCTCATTTCTCAATAATATAATAATACAACATTTTACATTAAATGTAAAAATATATTTAAATATAAAAAGAGAGCCATTCTGTAAAGAATTACAAACTGAGACTATAACATTAAAATTATGAAATCAGAGGTTTTATGCATATGATTTCAAGACGATGTTATGTGCTTTCTATACAAATGCTTACCCATTTTAAAACGGAATTCACTACGATCGGTAATATTTCAAATTATAATTGATATAAATTCATCATTTTCAGTTCGATTTTCAGTTGTAGTTTATCGAGCCCAGAATTGAATACTAAATTTTACTGAGCTCCATTTACTGTAGCTTGACCTCAATCGTGCTCCTGCATATTTTTACGTGTTGTTTTATAAGCATTTTAAATTGAAATCGTAACACAATGATCGGGTTTTTTTTCTGTTTTTGTTTTTAAGTGTTCTTTAATATGTTAGTTTTACACATGTTCACAACAGTCAAATGAATGACATGAATAGGTTCAATATTCCTGTTTGCGCCATGACCTTAATTTTCAATAACTAAAATCCAAGTAATTTTGTATGTACTACTAAGTACAATATTATAGTTGTTTCATTAGATATGACCAAAAACTAACTTAATCATTGAGCCAGATTGAATATACTTTCTAAGCACATTATGCAACTCTACTCTGAATAGTTTTCGTTTTTACATTTCGTATTTTGTGACCTGTTATTTGTCTTTTTGTGCTTTGCTATACACATAATTTGAGGTTGCGTCCTGGAATCTTTTCCCTTTTTTTAACAAAGGAAAAGATAACTATAATTTTGTGTGTATATGATTTGCAGAAATGTAGGAATTCTCTTATCTCTACGCCTCTCTGCTTTATTATTTCCATCTATATGTAAATGCTTTTCTCTCTTGTGTGCTTGTAAATGCTAAGCCTTGTGTACCTTTCAATTTTGACATATTTTGAAGTAAAGATAGAACACGAAATTACTGATGATTTCTTGCTAATGATAAATGCATATGGCTATTTTCATGCATATTCAGAACGCAAAACTTTTAATTATATATATATATTTCAGGTAGATTCTACAACATTAGACAGGAAGGCTAATAGAGTTATTTTTTTACTTGCACGGGAAACCAATCGTAAACTGGAAACTCAGAAAGAGGAGACACATTATTTTATAACAGGGCTCCGACATACTCCATTGAAGAGTTGTTCCAAGGAGTCATCAACGAATGTGAGAAATAGAGGAATTAATGGCAGTATTTCTGTACCATATATATTAATTAACCTATACGGTTGAAAAAAGGAGATATATATGATAAATATATTTTGACCCGACAAAGAAAACTCAGACATCTAGAATCATCATAGTACTGTCTTTGAGATATTTGGATGATATATTGACTTTCAATAATGACGACTTCAGTATGTATAATAAAGAAATTTATCCTGTTGAACTTACTTTACTTCCTTTCCTCGATCTTGATAGGCTAAAAAATTATGATAAAAGAGATGATTTTTCATGTCCTTATGTTAATTATTCATTTGTTAGATGGTGACGTTCCCTTGTCACCATCTTACGATGTTTATATATCTCAACCTGTAGGATTAGCTTGTGTATGTATAACAACGTTTTAGATTTTAATCAGAGAAATTTATGTATTACTGAAAAATTATTATCACACCAGGGTTTACGATAGTACAAACTATAGTCAAAACATTTACTAAATTTTATCATCGGTGCAAGGACACCATTCGTAAATATAACTCAACAATGCAGACATCTTTTACGTTCAGGTATTTCACATCCAATCGTGTATGGTAATATTCTGAACAATTAAGGCACAAACATGTCAGTATTCACCTCAGAGGCTAACAAAACCTTTAAACAGACTTATTCAGAAGGAATATACATGAAGTTACGATACAGTTGTCAGGTCATTTAAAAAATGCATATTTCGGCTTTAATATTGATTCACTCATAAGGTCTTTTCATCGGAATTAAACACACTATTTTAAAACCAGTTGTTGGCATGACACGGCCTTATGTTCTTCTCATATATTTTAGAATGGTATAACACTAAACCCTACCGGGAGGGATTGTGCCTAATATTCATATGATGAAGACAGAATCTTGAAATCAGTTTAATTGAGGTCTGGAGCTGGTGTGTCAATTACTGCTATAGTAAACTGTTGTTATCTATGTATTATTGTCATTTTTTTTTGTTACCTCTTCTGACATCGGACTCGAACTTCACTTGAACTGAGTTTTACTGTGCGTATTGTTATGCGTTTATTTTTCTACATTGGCTAGAGGTAGAGGGGAGGGTTGAGATCTCAAAAACATGTTTAACCCTGCCGCATTTTTGCGCCTGTCCAAAGTCAGGAGCCTCTTGCCCTTTGTTAGTCTTGTATGATTTTTAGTTTTAGTTTTTTGTGCATATTTTGGAGTTTAGTATGCCGTCCATGATCACTGAGCTGGTGTAGATATTCGTTTAAGGGTCAGCTGAAGGACATCTCAGGGTGCAGGACTTTCTCGCTGCATTGAAGACCCATTGGTTACCTTCTGCTGTTTTCTGTTCTATGGTTGGGTTGTTGTCTCTTTGACACATTCCCTATTTGCATGCATTCTCAATTGTATTATTACAGTTAGATCTATGCATATACAAGGTATGAATTGCTTGTTTCATAAAAAAAAAGGACAGAAAGTTACAGAACAAAAGGTCACAGATAAAAAGCCATATGCAACTATTACAGTCATAATCACGTTCGATAACTTTGCATGTGACAGGTTCAATTAGGATTTTTTTACTGGTTACCTGATGAATTATTTAAATAAAATTGAAAAATATATTTAGTTCACCTCGGTTTATATCCATTCGATGTCTTATGTTATGAATATAAAATAATATTGCAAAGAATTTCATTGATAATCGGACAACACTAACCGGCATAGGTATTGTCAAAACATGCATCTACATGGGTATTGTCAAAACTTACATCGTGATTAGGTGCCATGTTTGTTTTCTTTGATCACGTTGATGTTATGACTTAATTAATATCTCCTTAATCTTGCTATGTCTAAGGCTATTCTTATAGTTACAATACCGTGTCATATTTAATTGCAATATAAACAGAGAAAATAAATTGAAGTATGTGCATTAACAAAATAAGTGTCCAACATCCTCTACGTTTGAAAATTATTTGTTCGCCATTTTTCAAAATTTTATAAAAATAACGGTAAACGGACAGAAAGTCACAGGACAAAAAGTCACAGGACATAAAGTCACAAATTTGATAGGACGAAAAGTCACAGGACAAAAAGTCACAATTATTTTTTTGACAATTGTTTGAATATATAAGAGAAAGATCTTGAAATATTTTCTTTTTATTACATCTATTTATTTTTCAGTGTAGGACATTGATCATAAGCTTTGTTAAATGAAAAGTTATCAAATTTTAATCATGCAAAGGGGACATTTCTTGGCACCATGAAGCCATTTAAGTACAAAGTCACTTTGACATTTTGTTTTCAGAACAATTATTTGTTCATCATTGATATTTATTGAATAAATTTTAATTACAAAGTTGCTTTATATATAAGAGTTTAAGAAAAAAACAAAAACTTTGTTTTTAAAACTATTTTTTCTTGTTTAAAGAAAAATACTCTAAAAACTGAATTGTGACTTTTTGTCCTGTGACTTTTTGTCCGTGACTTTTTGTCTGTGACTTTTTGTCCTGTGACTTTCTGTCCTACATTCAAAATAACAACAGCATGTTTAAGCTTGATAAAAAGGAACCAATGTTCGATTACATGCTGCTTTAAGGTAAGACAATGAATGAAAACGCGAGCATCCAACAGTTATTTAATTTTCATAGTAAAAATCGTACAAATAATATTTTTACCATGTCGCCCCACGCTGTCAATCTGGTCGCCATCTTGAAAAATAATAGCAGATTTTCTGAAAATAGCTTATTTTCAAATCAATTTGGAAGGGACATAATAGAAAATTAAACTATTCTATATACGATATTTCAAAAATTTATGAATATAATAATAAGCACAAAGACCCACAATTATTCCATCTGTTTTGTTTAAATCGCAATTTAAGGTTAAAGACGACAGAAAATCCAATATTTATCGTAGTTGTATGATTTAACAGTGTGAACTATCGCGGCAACAAGACAAATTTTCAAAAGCATTTGGAAGGGAGAAGATCAAAATTTAAACTATTCCAAAAGGAATATTTATATTTCTAAATATATGAGGAATTACTACAAAGACCCACACTTTTAGTATCATGAACTTAAAGTAATGTATTTCATCGATTCCAGAAAGCCCTTATGCATTTCTATACAATTTACTTGGGCTTGATACGGGTGATGTGTGACGTCACAAAAGTCACGTGATGACTGCTATAGTTGGATATGTACGGGCTTGAATTTTTTGAAATTTCTGTTTTATATTCAAACAATTTAAATTGAACAAATTATTTGTGACTTTTATGTCAAATTAAAGTTGTGACTTGCTATCCGTTTACCATATTATTAACCTTCAAATCAATGACATTTTGTACCAGGGCGCACTACGTTTGCGCGCATTTGGGGATTGAAATGTTTTACGTTTGCGCGCAACTTTTGATTACATTTGCGCGCATTCATTTTACAGGTAAACTCAGGTAAAAATACAAAAGCAAATTGTAATCGACTATATATTATTCTTATTTTCATAATAAATATGACTATCAATTATTAGTTTTGAAAATATTTCTTAATTCGAAATATAATTATATTGTTCTGTTCCATTCTAAAACCAATTATAAAGTGATCATCATAAACTCTGTAGTACTGTATCAGGCTTAAGGCATACATGTAACTTTAATGTGAATTTTTCTGGATAGAACAACTAATTTTGATCGTTTTTAAAATAAAAAGATATATTAGTTAGTTTGTAAAATTATACGAAGGTACAAACATGAGTTTCGGCACTAACCGACATGTAAAGTAATGAATTTATCAATATACTTTTACCTTTATTTAACATTAGCTATATGTTTTAACATTTTAACATTTTCATCTGTATATATTTCTAGGATTTAGTGCTAGTGCATAATAAAATGGACTTATCTTGCTCGAAATCCCACTCCCACCTCATCATTGGTGAGCAGGGGACTAAGACTAAAGGAATGAGTACTTATAACTTATTCTTTTAAATAATTGAACAAATTATAAAGAAATAAGTATTATTACCTGTATTTTACCTGAGTTTATCTGTCAAAAATGAGCGCAATTATAACCAAAAGCTGCGCGCAAACGTAATGATGTTTGCGCGCAAATGTAATGGTAATGCGCGCAACCGTAATGCACCGTTGTCCCAGGTAATGAGGCGGTAGCGCGCTAGCAAACATGTTAACCTGGCAACCATTGTCCCAAGGCAGTATTTCAGTGATTGTCGTTGGTTCATGTCCGTCATTTATTTTTGGTGACTTATTTTGTTTCAATTAAACCGTTTAACTTAGTTTTCTCTATTGAATTGTTTCGATACCTTATAAAGCCGACTATACGACATGGACTTTGCTTACTATCGATGACCGTACGGTTGCGTAAGGTAACTTAAATCTACCCCGTAAAATTTTGTTGGATTATTATCTCATTGGCAATTATATATATATATATATATACGAGTCTAAATTGAAAACTACGTTCAAACCTATGACTGCGTTGGATAAAAACCGCAATTTTTATACGTGTGCATGTCAAACAAATTTCGTTGTAGAAGGGTCTAAAAACAGCACAAACAACATTTTCCAAAAGACCAAAAGCGTGAAAAAGTATATTTAAACAAAACGCATTTGACTAACAGGTCGAACAACTGATGTTCTTTAACCCTGCTGACTGCCATTGACGATTGCCAAATAAAATTGATCACAAGATGTTAATATAAATTTAATACGTCACAGAAAAAAAAATTTGTTAACTTGTGGACAGGATGTTGTGCCACAAACATTCGGTGTCAATATTTCTTTAGTACACCATATCCGGATTTCGACAATAAATGTCTCTTCAGTGATGTTAGGGATCGAAACGGTATTTGGAAGGCCATATAAAAAGTACCCTCATTTTTTTGAGAAAGTACCCTCATTTTTAGATTAACTCTTGAATTTTAAGAGTCAATATATAGGATGAACGGATCATATAAACCGGAGGGAAAATATGATACATGCCCAAACAAAAAATATAAACGAGTCTAAATTGAAAACTACGTTCAAACCTATGACTGCGTTGGATAAAAACCGCAATTTTTATACGTGTGCATTTAAAACAAATTTCGTTGTAGAAGGGTCTAAAACAGCACAAACAACATTTTCCAAAAGACCAAAAAAGTGAAAAAGTATATTTAAACAAAACGCATTTGACTAACAGGTCGAACAACTGATGTTCTTTAACCCTGCTGACTGCCATTGGCGATTGCCAAATAAAATTGATCACAAGATGTTACAAAATGGTTCTTAATATAAATTTAATACTAAACAGAAAACAAATTTTAACTTGTGGCCACGATGTTATGCCACGGTGTCAATATTTTTTAGTACACCAGATCCGGATTTCGACAATAAATGTCTCTTCAGTGATGTTAGGGATCGAAACGGTATTTGGAAGGCCATATAAAAAGTACCCTCATTTTTAGAAAAAGTATCCTCATTTTTAGATCCAGACTCTTGAATTTAAAGAGTCAATATAGGATGAACGGATCATATAAACCGGAGGGAAAATATGATACAAGCCCAAACGAAAAAATATAAACGAGTCTAAATTGAAAAATACGTTCAAACCTATGATTGCGTTGGATAAAAACCGCAATTTTTATACGTGTGCATGTAAAACAAATTTCGTTGTAGAAGGGTCTAAAACAGCACAAACAACATTTTCCAAAAGACCAAAAAAGTGAAAAAGTATATTTAAACAAAACGCATTTGACTAACAGGTCGAACAACTGATGTTCTTTAACCCTGCTGACTGCCATTGGCGATTGCCAAATAAAATTGATCACAAGATGTTACAAAATGGTTCTTAATATAAATTTAATACTAAACAGAAAACAAATTTTAACTTGTGGCCACGATGTTATGCCACGGTGTCAATATTTTTTAGTACACCAGATCCGGATTTCGACAATAAATGTCTCTTCAGTGATGTTAGGGATCGAAACGGTATTTGGAAGGCCATATAAAAAGTACCCTCATTTTTAGAAAAAAGTATCCTCATTTTTAGATCCAGACTCTTGGATTTAAAGAGTCAATATAGGATGAACGGATCATATAAACCGGAGGGAAAATATGATACAAGCCCAATATATATACCCCATCTCCTTACTTCTATACAAGTACAAACAGAACAACAATACTTAATTACAATTCCATAGATATTTCAAAATAACAACTTCATAAATCTATGTTTACGCTATTGTTAAATATGGTCTTGTCCAATGCATAGAACACTTAATGTACTATAGCATTGGTATTTCCATTTGCAAATTAGGAAACCTTCTGCTGTTTTTTTACGGGGGGGGGGGGGGGTTAATAGTAGAAAAAACAAAGGATTTGTGATATTCATGAATGGTACAAAATCAGTACATGCACAACAAAATACAAAAAAACCCAAAGGAATAGCATATATTTTTATTCTACACCTATACCGTCTGATCACAGTATACTTATATATACGATTATATCAATTACAAATCTTAGAACGAAAAAGAGATTATTTTTGTAAGGGATTCTTAATTACGACATGTATATCGAATGACGAAAGCTTTTTGTTTCATGTACTCAAAGGCAAATTTAGGGGGGGGGGCAAGGAGCAAGCCACTCATACCTATGCGCATATTAGTTGATCCTGGAAATCTTACTTCTTTTTAATAAAAAAAAAAAAAAACCAAAAATTAGATGTATATAAAAAAAAAAGACATAAAAAAATGATTTGAACTTTACAAAGAGCAAGTGTCATCAATTTGCATTTGCACGTCGCATAGCGTGGCGTAGTCACCGTAGATGAACATTCAAAACTTTTTACCTGAAAGTTCTGAAGAATTTATCTATACTGGGTCTGTTTGATTAGAAGCTGTGTGAAAACAAATTCTTGTAAGAAATTTGTATTTATTTTTTGAAAAAGATATTATCCACATTAATTTTTAATTAGTTCAAATAAAAAAGCAATACACAGTTGTTTATAAAATGAAGATTCTCATATTGTGAAACCTATTAATAATCACTTGTAATTTGCATTATGATTCTAAACAGTATTCTATATTACTTCAACGATATTTTTATTCTTCGTCAAAGAAAGTTAATTGATAATCTATAATAGATAAGAAGTGTGCTGACCTACAATAATAAAAGAAAAAGACTAACGGAATTGGGTATACATTCATAACACAAAATCATTACATGCACATCAAACGTAATTAAGGAAAGAAGTTTATATCATGAGTGTAGGCATTCATGTTTCTGTCGTACTGCCAGGAAATTTGCTCCTGAAAATAAAAAAAATAAATAAAAATTGATTAAATGTGTCATTGATCTTAAACACAGGTCTACATACATTTTGTAAATGTGCGTATAGTACTAGTATTATGAAAATAGACAATATTCCAACAGCGCATTTTTGGAAAGATTAGAACTTGTTCTAAATTTTTACTAAGGCACCGGCCCCCCTAACAACACGACAGGTTAGACACTGACAATAAATGTATCCGCACTTAATATAGTTCCATATGGTTCTCATGTATGTGCACATATGATACACATATAAACGGAAAGATGGGTATATTATTGGAGCAGTTCACTTCAGAATAATATATGTTATTAAGGTGTGTTCATGTGCAGACTTTTTAAATTAGTTTGGTTAAGTAATTGAGTATTGATACAATAATAGTATGATTGACAACTGTCATAATCACTAAACAATCAGAGACAAGGTGGACCTTTAATTGCAATGCCAACCCTCCTAAGCGGTCAATCAAATTGGCCACATTTCCTCATCAACCTAAGTCTTACCATGCAAGTATTATATTGACAATATAATACTTCCATGGTCTTACATAATTAAAGAGACTCTGTAATATCTCAATAAACAAATAACTGGCCTCATAATTGAATACACAAATGTTTATAATAGATGTTTAATATATAAGGATGATATATTTATTGCCTATTACTTTTGATCTATATTACTTAAAATGTTTTGTAAATTATATTTGAAAGATAAATGATTAATTAAGAATTAACAAGATCTTTTAAAAAAGAAATGAAATATGAATATATAAACCTCTGTCTCAAATTACAAAATGCCCTAAAACTCAATTTTTAGAATATTTTTGTTAATACTCTAAAGTTCTTAGCTGTTGTTCTAGTTTTCATGTCTTACAAGGATAATTGATAACATTAACTAAAAGAATTTTTGATTTGCAATTTGTTTACCCATATTATTTAATTTGAGCTCATTTTATCCTCATACTGGAAAAGCGTGTTTCCTTCCAAAGATCTGCTGTTAACGCCATTTTCAGCAATAGTGTTTTATTAATGTTCATTTTCCCCACCATACCTCAATATGAAATAGTTCAAACTAATCTTCTAGTCTTTCCATCCTTTGATTAAAGACAAGTGCAACAAAAGCCGTAGGATATTTATCGGAACAGAGTGTCACCGTCAAATACCAAACGTTCGGTTACATAACAATGTTGCCTTTTGACAATTGGAAGATGTAGTATGATTGCCCACATGAGACATCTTTCCAAAATAAACCTAGTTACGACATGCATATAAGACGTAGCTATACCGGTGTGTGCAAGATATATTATCATCTAAAAGCACCTGATATCACCCATAGTTTTTGACGGAGTTCTTGTTGCTCAGTCGTAAGGTTCTATGCATGTTGTGTTTTGTGTACTGTTGGTCTTTATTGTTTTAGCCATGGCGTTGTCACTTTATTTCAGACTTATGATAAAAAAAAAATTGAGAATGAAAATGGGGTATGGAGAATTTGTCAAAGAAACAACAACTCGACCAAATAGAATGAAACAGATTAAATAATAAGTTACTATACATATACAGACATGTCGGAAAGTGAAACGTGAGGTCATACGTTCATATTATAAATGTACTAAAGATATTATATAAATTACTTACTGTTGACCATACTTATTAACATCACACCATTTCTCAAATGCCACACTGGCTTTCTGCATGTTCTCCGTGTCTGGTTTTTTATAATACAATCTTATGATGTACTCAGCAAAAACTCTAGGAAACATTAGAGATACCTAACAAATTAAAAAAGTAATGTGAGGGAAACATGTGAAAACCATAAAAAGATATCTCCGTCCCGCAAATTCGGTTATCCTCCCTTTAGTATGCAAATCTCACAAAGTTCCAATGAAAGAAACAACTGATAACACAAACACAATTCTAGATTTACATACCAAATAACAGTTGTCCAGTTATAAAAGCTAGCGTTGAAAGGTTGATGCAAAAGTAATTTGTAATTAAATTTACTTAAATGTAGTAAGACAAGCCTTGTTGGAACATGATCGATATTGTAATAAAAAGAAAAACACGATGCTGATGCCCATGAAATAACTGTTCACTAAAGTCCAAATGAAACAGAAACATACAAAACAATTACATTGTAACTAAAAATTTATATGCTTTTCAAAAACAAACATGATGTTCAAAATCTCTCAGCCGAAGACAGTCAAAAATGATTTTAGCTGTTTTGGTGTCCTTTTTTTGCTCTTCAACTCCTAATTAATTCAATTAGTTTTGCATTTTTCTGTGTATTTTTTATTTTTAGGTTTCCGCGTTCCTGATGATATAAATAGCGCATCGGACGCAACACATATTTAAAGTATTTGAGTAGCATTGCATAAAAATACACAACCTCCATTTTTCTAAATCGGGTAGGAGTCAAACAAATAACTTGGATTTACAAATTTCATAATCGATTTTACAGACTGTCAGTTATAAATATTACTTATTACATTTTTTTTTAATTAGATAATATAATTTAAACAAAAAAAAAAATAAGTAAAAAACACACCTGTAAATGTTCATGTTTATAAAAACTACAACTCCTCGTTACAAAAAATAGTTAACTTAACGGAAATCGCGAAATTCTGCTATTTGCCTCTTACTACTTTGTTTGAGACATATTATATGCGATTTAAGACATGTAAATTGTACAAAGCTCATGTTTCCAATATCGGGTCTACGGAAGTATCAAAATCTCTGAATGGCAAAACAGCACTTACATTTTCCATATTTAAACACTTTGCAGTGTTTTGGTCATTCTTTGTATAAAAACGAACGTTTTCCATTGGGTTTTTCGTTTTGCTTCCGTAGTCCAGCAATACTACCTGCAAAATAACATGCTAGTAGGATTTATTATATATTACATCATATCTGTCAAGTCAACAAACCCAATACCTCAACATTGAAATGAAACAGTCGTATTCTTTAAATCTTTAAATATGTCTTTTTCATTATTGTAACTGATAACAATGTGTCATTCGTCCTGCAACATTAAGCAAAGCCCATACCGCATAACCAGCTATAAAAGACACCGAAATGAAAAATCAAAAACAATTAAAATGAGAACACGAAAGGTCTAATAAATGTACAAAAAATGAACGATTGTCAGATATGTAACATAGCAACAAATGACAGTCACTGAATTACAGGCTCCCGATATGGGACAAAAACGAGATCACAACCCTAATCTAACCTGGGACAGTGGTGTAACAGTACA
The DNA here is from genome assembly GCF_036588685.1 of Mytilus trossulus. Lineage (NCBI taxonomy): Eukaryota > Metazoa > Mollusca > Bivalvia > Mytilida > Mytilidae > Mytilus > Mytilus trossulus. The sequence continues at coordinate 53,664,216 of NC_086378.1, read as the reverse complement.
ACATAAGTACAAACAATAAACATAAGTTGAAAAGGCTCAACTTTTAACCCGCAAATACTGACAGCTAGTTCAAAGCCAGTAACAACTTATAAAAGAAATCATGCATCTAAAACTAAATAAATTTCGTCTCTTGTGGACAGTTGTCTCATTGGCAATCATACCACATCTTCTTATCTATATGTCCAAGGGATTTCATATTAAATTCTTAGACAAAAATCTAAATAGTCTGCCTTGCTTTTAACACTAAATAGCAGAGTAAATAGTATTACTTATAGTGACGCGTTATTGTTTCAAATGTTTTAAGTTCAAATACGCACATCGACATACAGGTCTTTTTTCTCCAGCTCTGATTTACTAATAACGTATGTAATTATTTCGGCTTTTAAAGCTTCGACGAATTTTTTGACCTGCAAAAAAATAAATGTGTATGAATAGAAATATATACTTTTTAAAATGATCTGCATTTTGATTTTGAAAAATAGATGAGTTACGAATGTTTACTGTGAGTCAATATTACACATGTTACACGACTTAGAAAACACAAAATATACACTTCACTACTTCGCTGCAATTTAAAATTGAGTGTATGATGTCACGTCTATATCAAAGTAAATAAGTTGCCGAAAAAAATTAAGTTGGGAAGATATGTTGTTCTGGTGAATGTGGTTGCAGTAAGAAAATAACCACGGGAGATACCCTACTTTGGAGTGAAAGTCAAATTACACTTAACTTATTGATATGAGCGTCACTGATGAGTCTTATGTAGACGAAACGCGCGTTTGGCGTACTAAATTATAATCCTGGTACCTTTGATAACTATTGAAGACTTCGAAACAATAATCGACTTTCATCTAAAGTATTAGAATGCCAATATATATTTTCACACCTTTTTATGTGATTTTTTTATACGTAAATTCAGAAATTATTATGTGCATTTATTATAATTGTGATTTTGTCATTTTTGCGATATTGAGAAAAAATCCTGTTTAATTCATAAGGAAAATTTCAAAACTGCTAGTAGGAATTATTGCGGTTATAACCTTGTCGCATTTTTTTTTGCAATAACAAACAATTTATTTGAGGTCTGGAGCTGTCAAGTCAGTAATTGTTAGTAGTCCTTTTTAAATGTGTTTATCATTGTAATTTTTCTTAGTTTCTATTGTTACCTACTTTGACTTATTTCAAATAGAGTTTTACTGTGCGCATTGATGTGTGTTTTTATATATTCTACTTTTGGTAAAGGTATAGGGGAGAATTGAGATTTCACAAAATAATTTAAAGACCCCCCTCGGTCTTTTGCCCCTGTCTCGAGGCAGGGCCTGTGTATTTTGTTCGTCTTATATGTGTTTCCTTTAACTTTAGTTTATATATTTTAGAGTTTGGTGTGACGTTCATGTCAATGTTCTAGTACACAGAAATTTGTTTAGGAGTCAGCTGAGGCCCACATTCACGTGCGAAATTTTTTCGTTTTGGTGATGAACCATTGGCGGCTTTGGGCTGGTTTTTTTTAAAATTTTGTCGGGTCGTTGTTTTTTTTTATCACATTCCCCATTTCCATTCTCAAAAATCAGATTAAGCAAAATAAATCATATATATGCATGATTTGGAGATAAAATCCAACTGATTTCAAGTCTACAGACGTACTCGCAGGGGGTAAGTTTAAAAAATATCATGTATTGACAACAAATGGACGTTTTTAACGACCTTGACTGGCTATACAGCCCTTGTACGGTCGGTTCATGTATTGAAGATATACCCATCAATAAACAACCTTGGGCATATCATCATGTATTGAACATATGCCCAAGGTTGTTTATTGATGATAGAAAATGAATTCAGTGGAAAAAAGAAAATCTCTACTATACAGTTGCGATCAATCTAGAATGTAACCTGATGAAATGAAGTGAAATCATAATTATAGATATGAGTGTACGTGAAACATATAGTTTAACAACTGATGAAAATTATTCAAGGGTACCAGAATTATAATTCATTACGCCAGACACGCGTTTCGTCTTCATAAGACTCATCAGTAACGTTCAGATCAAATAGTTATAAAGCCAAGCAAGTACAAAGTTGAAGAGCATTGAGCACCGTCAATTCATAAACATTGTGCCAAATGAAGCTAAGGTATTCTATTCCTGGGATGAGACAATCCTTACTTTTTCGAAAAATCCAAAGTTTTGTAACAGGAAATTTATAAAAATTACCATATACTAGTAATTGATATTCATGTCAACACCGGAGTGCGGACTACAATGCTGGTGATACCCTCGGGGCGTGGAGGGATAACGATATATTGATTAATCAAAATCAGTTCTTTCTTTGGCTTTGTACATATACTCTCTGAAGACAAAATATCCACCAACGATTACACGATTGAAGGTTTTAAAATCACTTGTAGGTTGTTTTGATTAAGTACTTTTAAATCAAAGTTGTTGGGCATTTAGTTTCCACCTTTTTTACTATGAAAAACCTTGTTTACACTGATTCGTGGTATCAAGTTAGTTGACCGAGTTTCTTTTCCGCGTGAATGTAGTGTCTTATAAAATATAATCTTAAGTCTTATTCATACCTCTTTGTTCTCCTTCTTTGGAGTTTCCTTGGGAGTTGTATCTCCAACGCATCTGTATAAATTTCGATTCAGAATTCTTTCTAGTAAAGCTCTAGCCTCCGTAAGTTTGGGATCAACTGACATGAGAATTACGTAAAAGATACTATCGGTTAATTTGGTGTATCCCTCTGGATTATCGATACATTGTGATAATTTCAGACGCTTCCTGTAATAGTTTCGTAAAAATAAATATTGCATGATTTGAAATGCGTGATGAGACGGACTGATTATTCAATATTCTTTTTTTTATCATATTAAGTACACAATACAGCAATTTTGTATATCTAAAACAGGTTCTTTTTTTTCAGCCTGTCTCACCTATACTGTATCGCATACCCTGTATCGCATCGCATAGCTAAACCTGTATGGCATACCTGGCGTGACGGCAAAAATCGAATGACGTCAACGTCCAGTTTCTGTATTTGCTGTCATTACCATAATTAAATTAACGGTACCAATTTTTGCACCAGATGCACATTTCGACAAAACATGTCTCTTCAGTGATGCTCGTGGCCAAAATATTTGAAATCCAAAGCTTATATAAAAGATGAAGAGCTATTATCCAAAGGTCCAAAAGTATAGCCAATCCATGAAAAGAATCAGAGCTTTGCATGAGGGAGATACATTTTTTAATTTATAGTAATTTCTATCATTTTGTAACAGCAAATTTTAATAACACAAAAAAATCCGTTTTTTCATGCCAGTACCGAACTGGCTACTGGGCTGGTAATACCCTCGGGGACTAATAGTCCACCAGCAGAGGCATCGATCCAGTGGTAGTAATTAAATTAACGGTACCAAGTTTCTTGCACCAGATGCGCATTTCGACAATACATGTCTCTTCAGTGATGCTCGTGGCCAAAATATTTGAAATCCAAAGCTTATATAAAAGATGAAGAGCTATTATCCAAAAGGTCCAAAAAGTATAGCCAAATCCATGAAAGGAACCAGAGCTTTGCATAAATATGTCCTATAATTTCAACTAAAGTCGATATTTAAAAAAAAAAATTACTCAGTAATTTTACGAGCGATCTTCATAAAATAGATACAACAAGATTGTCTTTCAAAGTTTTATTGGACATACTACTAGTGTTAGAGGTTTGTTTCATTATCTTATGTGTGGAACACAAATGCACATTTTTTCAATTTTAATTTGGTTAGAATCATTTACATGGCAAACCTTGCGAGAAATATTTGTCTTGGTGTTCACCTTGACGTTATCAGAAAATTAAAATGATTATGAATAATATAATCGCCATATAAACAATAAAACTTTAAACATTATTTTCTACATCTTATGATATTTATTTGATACCAATCAGTCTTGTTCATGATGTTGTTACATGGTAATAACTTTTATTTATTTTCGTTGAAATGAAAGCCTCGGACAGTATTGTTAGTGAATGCATTTAAATGCATGGTCTTAAAAGTATATTGAAGATGTATTAAGGTTATAGGAGACATTACAATATAGATAGATATTAAGCAAATAAGGAGTTTATGAGGAAAAAAAACGATCAACTGATAAAATACAGGAAAATCATAATGTTCTTTTTCGCTTATATTTTCGGACAATTTATTAAAAAAAAACCCAGATATCCCATAATCTTGTTCTGTTAAAATGTATGATAAACAGAATAATACATGTCAAAATCCGTAACGCATGCTGTATCATCACTCGACCATTATCAGCACTCGGGACCTTCGACCCTCGGAACTGATACTGGTTTCTTGTGATGATACAACATGCAATACGGATTATTCTATATATTATTAATAAAAGCTTTTCAAGCTAGACTCAAAACACGTCATCATGAGTTGATAACAATACAACGAATAAAAGAAGTTAATACTATATTATTTTACTATTGATGGTGTTTTACTTGATATCGTGTCTGGTACTTGAACATTAAACAGTCATGCATATTTGCAGAATTAAACGATACACTGAGTTTTAGTTTGATAAGTTACAATCTGTTAGGGGTATGTTAAAAGGCTAATTTTAGTATTATTTGTGTAACCGTTAAACAGTAATATTTTCTTAGCATCTGAATGAACTCTATAGAACTGTCGCAATTAAGTAGTGCTATGTATCTATGGTCGTAAAGTCGCCACTGAAGAACACTTAAAGGTTCTGGTAATTCTAACATGTTTAACATTCAAAGGTAAAGACAGAGTTAAAGTATTTTCTGGTCAGTTTTAAGGTTGTTGCTCGATGTGAAAAGTTGGCTACATGTTTACAATATATAAATATTGTATATGAACTTGATATTGTCTTTTTCAGTCACATTGAGGTGTAACAGGGTAACGATTACAATGTAGAAGCTGGACAGGGTAAACATATTCTAAGTTAAGTAGGGCATTACTCTAAGAAAAACTCAGTGGACTAGAATATTCAACCTAAATGTCCTTGTGCTTAATTATATTGGGATCTAACAATTTACTGACTCATTAAAGGTTTTAATTATCTCGAGTTCCAATGACAGAAAAGATGCTACACAGGGCTTAACTTCTAAGATCAAAGAGGTATATATGTAGTAAAACTATAAACTGAAGATTCCTTCCCACCGCAAGTTAAAGTTGTATTTAAGAATCATCAATCTAGAATGTATTTGTATAACTTATGCAAATAATGATATCACAAGTTTCATGCATATAGGATATAACATGCAGGAGAAGTTGTGATTACTATACGAAAGGAGTAGTTGAATGATTTTTCCATTGAGACAAATATCCACCTTAAATCAAGTGAAGTGGGTATATTTTTATATATGCAACCGTCCAGTCCTGATACTATAGTTAAGATTGAATGGACATAACTAACACAAAATCAATGAACAAACACATTATTTGTTTGGCTCAGACACTAATGCAATAATCCTGGTACTTTTGATAACTAATAACGTTTTAAACATGCTAAAAATCTGCGTCGCAACCTTCAAGCTTTTGAATATCGTATGAATAGATAAATATATACCACAATAGTGGTGAAGCTGGATCATTGCTGCTAGGAAGAGGAACATTTCTTATCTCAAAATTGAAATCGTCTACTTAGTTATAAATTTAGATACGAAGATATGAGAATACCAGAATGTCAACCAGAAAAGGTACACATGCCGACAACTTGATGGACAATTCTATCTCTAAATTCAATATATAAGAAAATCAGTTGTTCGATTAGTCAATTGCGTTTTGTTCAAATATATTTTTTCATTCTTTTGGTCTTTTGGAAAAAATGTTTTTGCTGTATTGAGACCCTCCACAACGAAATTTGTTACATGCACAGGTATGAAAATTGCGGTTTTTATCAAACGCAATCATAGGTTTTAACGTTGTTTTCAAGTTAGAGTTTATATTTATTTCGTTTGGGCTTGTATTATATTTTCCCTCCGGTTTATATAATCCGTTCATCCGAATTCGACTCTTTAAATTTCTTGAGTCTATCCTAAATTGCGGTAAGTTATATGGCCTTCCAAATACATTTCGATCCCTAATATCACTGAAGAGACATTAATTGTCGAAATCCGGATATTGTGTATGGTGTGTGGTTTACTAACGCAAGCACAGGTTTGAACGTTGTTGGCATTGAATAATAGTGTTTCATGAACGACGGATATGTTACAATTGTCGTAACTACAATCACAGCCTGTTTTCTGAGAATGGTACCGACCTTGTGAGACGTATCCCCTTATATGTATTTTTATAGACAACAAGACGGGTGACACATAAGGTGTTAGATTTGCTGTCTCTTCCGACGCACATGAAATCACCAAAAGTTTTTTGGGATTTGTGTTGCTCAGTCTTTAGTTTTCTATGTTCTGTTTTGATGTACTATTGTGTGTCTTTTATTTGGTCTTTTGACTTTTTTGCCATGGCGTTGTTAGTTTTTAAGTTCTGAATAAAACACACTACAGCTGGTTTTTATCATATATCTTTTTGATATACTCATCTGAATTTTTTTATCATGTTGTACTTACATTTTTTTCACTGGAACAATTTCTGTCTGTTCAGTAGATATTAATGCATCCACGATCCTGAAAAATTATGTGAATCGATCCGTTGAAAAAATAAGACGAACACATTATTGTTTTGGCTCAGACACTAATGCCGTGTTAAACATGTTTAAAATCTGCGTCGCAACCTACAAGCTTTTGAATATCGTATGAATTGATAAATATATACCACAATAGTGGTGACGCTGAATTATTGCTGCTATTGTTGGGGTTTGTGTTGCTCAGTCTTTAGTTTTCTATATTCTTTTTTTTTATATACTGTTGTGTGTCTTTTATTTGGCCTTTTGTCTTTTTTTTTTTTTAGTTTGAAAGCTTTTTTGGAAGCTTTCGCCTATCTCTTAAAATAAAAAAGTTAAGTTCTGAATAAAACACAAAGAGAATATTTGAACAAAAACTAAGTTTGGTTACAAAATATGAGGTATTTGCTGCTACAGTTGGTTTTTATCATATAAAAATTATCTTTTTGATATACTCATCTGAAAAACTATTTAATGAAACAGTTGTACTTACTTGTCTTCCACTGGAACAATTTCTGTCTGTTCAGCAGATATTAATGCATCCACGATCCTGAAAAATTATGTGAATCGATCCGTTGAAAAATTTATATTTTTCATTGAAAGCATGTCACGTTTTCAGCTTTTTAACTAGATCAAATTAACATTCTGTTATTTGGTTTATAAAAATACATGCATTGCAAGAAGTACGGTGTAGATTCTACTATAAGAAAAATGTTCCGCCTTTTCTGTTAGTAGGATGCATAAAAGAATGTAAACGAGGAAAATAAGATGTCATAAATTTCGTGTGTCTGATGCAAATTTCAACTCATTGTAACTCTTTCCTATGCGATTGCATAAAATGGGTATCTTGAAGGACGGATGGATTTTTGATCTGCAAAGGCGTAAAACATGGCTGATTTTAAATGAATAGCTATTTGTTGGAAGGCGTGAATGAAACTGTTCTATTTAGAATAAGGAAAAACAAACAAGTATTATTCTCGTTTAGGTGTCATACATGTAGCTTTGTCATAACATTTACTATATGTCCATCGTTAGTCAACTTTCGTCAGTCATCCGTCGCCTGTCTTCCGTCCGTCGAAGGCAATCGCCCGACATCTGTCGAATGCCATCCGCCGTTACCAAACTTTATAAATCTGATATTGTCAAAATAAATTATCAGCACAATATATTAATTTTCCATCAATAATGTTTTGGATTTATTGCCCCTGAAATGTTCATATTGTAATTGTTTTGGTATATCTTTGCAATTGATTCAAACGTTATAGTTAAGTTGAAAGTGTAAATTGCAATGATGTCCTGCATGAAAACTGTTCCTGACATATGCACTTGGTTTCGAGATTTTTGCCCCAAAATCATTTTTAAGCAGTTGGTTTGAGTAATTGACCTGACAAATATATTTTCAAATTTTTTGCATTTTAAAGCTGTTATTTTGAAGTCTTTATTTCTGTAAGATCAAGGGTAGAATTTTAACAGTAAGAGCCATCAGTATGTCTACATCGACCTTACTCAACTGTTTTTCAGGTTTTTCCATTACAGTGCTAAATTTTAGTGTGTGGGTTTTTTTTGCAGTTTTGGCTGTTATCTGTTATATTATTGAGGCTAAGTAAGACTTGAAAATGACCACAATTATCAACAGCACGAAGACTATTATAGTATATGCATACTAAGTTTCAAGTAAGCAAATTTGCGATTTTCAAATAGGTGATTGTCTCAATTCATATCAACTGTCAAGTTGTTACTTGCTTGACGACTACATACTACATATACATATATCATGTATATTAGGCAAGATTTGAATAAATTGAAATACGACATGAATAGTCATAATCAAGTGTCTTTATAGCGCGCATTACATAAATTACGTAATGTTTTGGTTACCAAAGCATATAAACATTTTAAAGAGGTATTCACAGCGATGATTTTAAAGCTTTAATGAGCACTCACCGCGATCTTTAGATTTAAAATAAATTTACCCTATTACTTACATAGCTTCAACAGCATTGCAAACTCTGTGCTTGTAAGCCCTTCTATGAAGAACTGACCGGAGTTGAAACATTCCGTACAAGGTTTCAGCTTCCTATAATATAATATTTGATTTGAGTTTTTGGGTTTTAACGCCACTTGTAAGCACCGCATTTAGGTTATTTCGTGGTGACCTGATTTTATTGGTGGAGGAAGACGGAATACCCTGAGAAAACCACCGACCTTCAATAGGAAAACTGACAATCCTATTCAATTAAGATTAGAGTCAGTCGAGTGCACCCGCACGAGCGGGGTTCGAACTCACAACATCAGTGTTGACTGGTTATTGATTACAGTAGCAACTGCAAAGACCACTCGGCCACTGAGGCCCCTTTAATATAATATAAATGTATAATCATATCAAAGGTGAGAACACAATAGGATTGATAATTATTTCATTATCAATAACTAAACAACATTTCAATGGTACTTTTGCAAAAATATCAATAACTTTGCATTTTCATTTACGTTTTCTCTGTTTGATCATATCAACAGAAAGTGAAAAGGTACAGAATAAACAAATGGAACGATCACAACTCATCAGTCGAAAAGAGAACGTCAAATGCATGACATTGTGTGCTTTGGATGGAGAAATGTAAATTGATACATTTTGTATGAGCCATTGAGTCATAAAGCAGTAATTACCTTAAAGTTCACAATGGTCATAATTGATAATTTAGAACTGGCAAATCCTCTAATTAATTTGACATATATGTTGATAAGACGTACCTTATCTCTTGAACAGATTTGAAAATCTGAATTTGAAGATCCGTTATCAACCTTTATAACACGTGCAAACTTCATGTATCTGTTGTGATCAAAGGTGTTTTTTATTCCCAATCCATGACAGTCTCTCGCAAAGTAATCCCATTTGTCTACATCAATTCCATTCCTATTGTTTGCAACAATCTACAATTTATCAACAAGTCATGTCATAATAAAAAAACAACTTTTTAAAGCATTTTCTTATCGTATCTGATTGGCATGTGAACACTTAGAAATAAAGTTTTGAATATAACAAACTTTTCGAACAATTTCATAGTTATGAAATCGTCAGATATGAGATTGATTGATAGATTGTTGTTTTTTTAACACCACTTTAAACGCTATTGGTTATTTCATAGTGGTAATTTTTTACTGGATGAGGAAGTAGGAGTTCCAAGCTGAATCAACTGATCTTCCAGCAAAATGACAATTATCCTTGTCAATTTAAAATGGAGTCGAACTCACCTGACAAATGCAGAGCGTGAACTCAAAGAATCAGTATTAAACAAATAGTTTAACAGTACTTATAGACCATTTTATCATCGATTACCCTTACAGAAAACAAATCATGTATTACTTAAATTGTCAAATTTACCCATGTATAAAAATATGTCAAAGTTATATGATTAAAGACTTTGACACCACAAATTAAAAACAAATATGCATATATGTTTTCTTAGAACAAAATGGATATTTTTCATTATAAAACATATTTACATATACAATTTGCTGAAGAAAATTCTTTTATTTGTATACATTTAGAAGTTTCTTTTTTAATTGCTTGCTCACAGGTAGCAATACTCCGACATAATTTCCGTATGCATGTGACCTTAGCGTGAAAATCAGTAAACTACGGCTTCAAAACACGACAATTAATGAGCTGCCATATTTTCACATCATAACAGACAGAGAGAAAACAAATGATGATTATACGATATGTTTAGGTGAAAAATGATAAAATCATGCACAGAAGAATAAGTTTAAATTATAAAGCATTGCATTGGTTCAAGTATCGGACAAACATTATTTTTTTACCACTCACTTGTTCCATATGACTTAAAGATTATACTTTAATTTGATACCACGGAAGATAAACTAATGTCATGGTTCCTGTCGTAGTACATAGGCAACAAACAAGCAAAATATGTCCGAGACAGAATAAATCTTTTTTTTTCTTTTGCATTTGATTTCGGTTTAAAAGAATTAACTATATAAGCTTATTACCTTAATTCATCTCAGTGGGAAAAAAAATCAAATACTCTGTGAGTTACAAAGAAAAGGCTTTTTTCTCGTCAAGAATTAAGGCAAATTTTGTTTTGACAGATGAGGGCGTTATAAATTTTCAGACTGGACTTTGATCAATTTTTGTTTGTTTTTTAAGAATTAAACAATGAAAAGTTTCGCTGATACCAGTTTACGAGGATGAACGACAGATATCAACACTAGACAATTTTTTAGATAGGTTCGAAGGTCCCGATGAGAAACCATAATTTCGAAAGGTTGTACCAAATACGGATGTAGAAAACTAAGTGTTTCGAATATTCAACATGATTATTTATGAAACAATGTTTAAAAATTGAGAATTGAAAAGGGGAATGTATCAAAGAGACAACAACCCGACCATAGCAAAAACAACAGCAGAAGGTCACCAACAGGTCTTCAATGTAACGAGAAATTCCCGCACCCAGAGGCGTCCCTCAGCTGCCCCCTAAATAAATATATACTAAGACAGTGATAATGAACGGCATACTTATTTCCAAATTGTACACAAGAAACTAAAATTAAAATAATACAAGACTAACAAAGACCAGAGGCTCCTGACTTGGGACAGGCCCAAAAATGCGGCGGGGTTAAACATGTTTACGAGACCTCAACCCTCCCCCTATAACTCTAGCCAATATAGAAAAGTAAACGCATAACAATACGTACATTTAAAATTCAATTCAAGAGAAGTCCGAGTCTGATGTCAGAAGATGTAACCAAAGAAAATAAACAAAATGACAATTATACATAAATGACAACAGACTACTAGCAGTTTACTGACATGCCAGCTCCAGACTTCAATTAAACTGATTGAAAGATTATGATTTCATCATATAAATATCAGGCACAATCCTTCCCGTTATATATATAACTCGCCAGAATATACATATAAAAGTTATCTGCGGACATTTTTTCGATTGAAATCAGACGTTTCAGAAAATAAGAGATAATTAGAACAAGTAGGAATGCTAATATTCAAATACCTCATACAAAAATCTTTTCTCTTGCCCTCTCCCCGTGTATTGGTATTCCTAAAAATATTAAAAGGATGCCTTTACTATTATGATAAAACAAATTATATAAGTGAATAAGTAGTTCAATTATTACTTTATCTTTTCAGTCGAACAAAAACTGGCAATGGAATGTTAAAATTGATATCTTCTTTTTTTACTATTTCATACCTATTTTTTTAATATTAGATAATATGTGAAGGTTTGAAATCCATTCAATTTCATTTTGGATACAATACTAAATGCATTATTACATCAGTCTTCGGAAATGAATCTTTGTTCATTCATATATTATGCTGTTTGAGTGACTTTGTTTTATACACACCGATACGTTCACCATATGTTTGATGTTTTACGTTTAAAGCTTTAGGACGATAGTTATATGGACTCTATTGGGAAGGCGCAAAGTTTTCATTGATATTCCGTGTAAATATTATTTAACAACTAATTATAATGTTGATATTTTAAACATTGATGTATTTTGACATCTCTTGGTAGTGTAAAGCTAACCAGAATTTAAAAAAAACACATTTGATAAAACACTTGCAACGCATCAATTGCCTATTTGAATAATATAACATGTATGCATGTAACAAAAAATTGACAGGATCCAATATCTATTATACATGCCAATCAATTGAGACATTTTTTTGCAGCCTGCGACTTCTGTCACAGGAAGCTCGATAAGTGTTCATGATACGTGGTGGCAGCGACAGAGGAGTCAGCGATACATACTTTCTTTAAAGCTTTATATTTCAGAAGGTAGAATACCATAATCCTTCGTACTTTGTTCATATATGCCTTATGTTATGAAGTTTTCGACTTTCATATGTCCATTGTCCTTGACTTTATTTTTATAGTTCAGTGTCTACTTGAAAAAAGTTAAGTTGATAGCAATATTTGTTATGCGCGTACTATTGTCTTCATTACCGTGAGTCCCTTTTCATTTGAATTCGAGATCATTTCATGGATTAAGTTTTTGGTCAAGTCATAATGGGATATCTATATTTTTGTTTATGAAATTATTGTAAGGTGTACATGTCCAACTGGCAGTGGTAAGCTGTCCTAGACCTCAATTCATTGTTTAATGGTTACAGTTAATATTTTGAGTTTGGGTTTTAATTTATAAGCGGTATGTTTTCTTGTCTGTGCGTCTGTCCGTCTGTTCGTTCGTCCGTCGGTCCGTTCGTCCGTCTGACCCATCAGGTTAAAGTTTTGATTCAAGTTTTTGGTCGAGGTAGTTTTTGATGAAGTCAACTTGAAATTTAGTAAAACATGTTCCCTATGATATGATTTTTCTAATTGTAATTCCAGATGAGAGATTTTATCCAATTTTTACGGTTCACTAAACATAGAAAATGATAGTGCAGATTTCAAATGAATCAGTGCACTTGGGATACATTTTTGTTCAAATACTGTGTCCAATAGGTCTACCATATTTGGTTTATGGAATGATTGCAAGGTGTACATGCCCAACTGACAGGTGTCATCTGATATTGATCTCATATACGTTTTTTTTTTATAATTGGCTTACATTTTCATAAAGTGTATTTGTTTTCTCAGTAACATTATATTATTGCGAAATCATATTATAAACTCGAATGATATATATATATATATATATCATCGGTGATGTTAAGGGTCCTGATGTGTTATCCCTGTTTATATTTCCATTAAAACTTTGGTGACATATTTATTGAATTAATTAATAAATTGTTCTTTAATGGAAAGCTTACCGTATAACGTGGCTTTTATTTGTCATCCTATGAGGATAAGTGTTACTTCTGGATTACTTTTCCCCCGTTAAATGAGATGTAAATGCTATTAAAAATTGTTTTTAATCTTTATAGTTTCTTTTTTTTTTTTTCATTGTCTAATTAATATTCCTAAGTTTCAACTTGTTTTTAAAAAGAAGGTCGGTTGCTCTGACTTATAAAAAGATCATGACTTATTTTCAAATCTTAACGATTTTTTTGTAACGGTTTATTTTTCTTAAAGTATACACATCATTTTATTCTGATTCGCTTTTCTTCGGAATATATACGAACATAACATAACATGATGTCCGTCAATTATTATTCTAAAATACCTTGATTTCATTATCTGTTGGATATTTATTTGGAATACTTACTTATAGATATTGAACCGTAAAACAAATGTTCAGCAAATTACAAAATCGTATAGGGATGTATGCAGTATTTATGATATCGACAAAATAAAGAATCTACAAATTCATACATTGATAGCCACAGCAATCAATGAATAAGCTGTATTAGGTACATGTATATAAAATTGTCTTACATCATTTGTATCTTTTTTGGGCCCTAGAATCTGTTCCCGGATGAAGTCCTGATCGTTCTTGTCTAACTCATATTTTGTGAATTCCTCCTGTAGGTTATTGTCTTTTATCAGAAAATTAAACATCATTTCAGACGCATCTTCGTGCTGTAAATAGGCAAACATAATCAAAGAAAGACTGTTCATGTTAACGTTTGCAGTATAATAGTGTAATCATTTGACAGATCAATAAAAGTTATTTGGTGATATTTTTTTTTGATGGCACTGCATCCTTGTTCTCTTTCATTTCTTGATTTAATACACTGTCGTTTTGAAAATTGTAGTACATTGTTTTTCTAAGATTCGAAACATATAACTTGTTTATATTGGTGTATGTGGGTAACTTTATTGGCAAGTAAAGGCAACAGTAGCATACTGCTGATGAAAACTCATAAATCCATGGACAAAAAACAAAATCGGGATAACAAACTAAAACTGAGGGAAACGCATTAAATATAAGAGAAAAATGTTCTACACACAGAAACGGAATGTGAATTCACTCAAAAATAAGAGAAAACAAAAGACACAACGGAAACACAACGTTAAAATGTAACACACACAGACACGAACTATAATATAACAATGGCCATATTCCTGACATGGTACAGGACATTTTTAAAGGAAAAATGGTGGGTTGAACCTGGTTTTGTGGCATGCCAAACCTCCCTCTTTTATGGCCAAGTGGAATATAACATTAAAATGACAACAAACCACTACAGGATTACAATATGAATAAAATGGAGAACAGGCAACAAGTTAAACATTTTGATACGCCAGAAGTGCATTTTGTCCACACAAGACTTACTAGTGACGCCCAGATACAAAATTTTGTAAGCCGAAACAAAGTTGAACAGCATCGAGGACCAAAAGTTCAAAAAAGTTGTGCCAATAACGGCCAGGGTTTCTTGTTCGGTACCAAAATATCCCTATTATTTAGAATAATTTACACTTTTGCAAACAGTAAATTTTATAAAATGACTATACTAAAGATATACATAATAAAACTGAAGTATTAACTAATTACAGGAAACAACGAAATACATTACATAATCCGACAAAATGCAACACAAAAACTAGACACATCCAAATAAGTTAAAACATCAACGTCAAGTGACGTCATATTTAAAATTGTAAAAATGACAAACAAATGACGTCACATTTGAACTTGTAAAACAGATCATCAAAAAATGATAAATTACGTCACATTTGAATGAATGAGATAGAATTAGGATTGATTTAAGATTATATTTGAACTAAATACTGATTTTACATTTAATAAACCCCCAAAAAATGGTAAAGATGATTTCATAATATTATTTTTTCCTTCAAGCTATTGGTCTTTTGGTAATGAAGCAGAAAATTCTAAGTGATATGTACCCTGCAATTAGGTGTTGTTTTGTTTAGAGTCTTCCGATTTCTTGTACTTCTTTTTCATATTTTCATGTCAACAAAAATATTTCCGATATCGGATATATGTAAAATTTATATTCATTTTAATGTATATTTGAAATAAGACTGTTCCATATTGAAAACCTCTGTCTGAACCATATTTCTTTATGCACAATAAACAATGTTTAGAATTTTAACCTATTCTCACCAATGAAACCCATGTAACAAGTTGATAAACAGTACGGTAATACGCATCGGATATTATACTACATAACACAGTATGACATGCTGAAGTTTTAAACACAGTTTTTAGCCCCTGTAGCAAATGGGACAAACATTTTTCTCTTCTTTTGAAGACTACCTAAAGCTTAAGATGCTTGTACAGTTATTAATATACTATGATTTGAATTTTAAATATGTATGGTATTTGTGGAACGCTATAAAAGACGCTGTTTATTGAAAATAAACAAGATCCATAGGGCATAAGTAACTGTTCACGAGATTTAGCGTTCAATATCCCGTTCTATTAGGTCTTCAAGAGTTCGATAAAGAACTGTGTGTTGATAAGCAATAGACATGTAACTCACATTTTTGAATAGTTCAAACTATATTACTAGAGGCAACTCATTCAAATTTTAGACAACAAAAATACAAGAACCTTGCATAAAGCAACACGACGGGTACCACTTGTGGTGCAGCATCTGCTAACCATTCATACGGAGGACCTGAGACCACCTCAATTTTTCATTGAGGTACGTTTTGCTCAGTATATTTTTCTATGTTGCTTTGTGTGTTCTAATAATTGTATGTTTATTTTTCCTTTTTAGCCATGGTGTTGTCGGTTTATTTTCAACAAAATTTAATGGATGGTCCTCTGGTATATTTTGCCTTTCTTTTTCAAACTTATTCAATGAAGATCAGTAATTAAAACATTTTTGGATGTAATACAATTGATTGGTTTTTGTTTGGTTTACGCCACCTGAACACCAAACGACATATCGCAGAGAACTTGCATGTTAACCCGAAATTCAATCAATTTTTAAAATGAACAAATATCAGTGACCAGAGGTTTATTTTTTTGTTAATCAAATTATTGATAAAAGCTTTCGAAAAAATATAATCTTGAATGATACGTAACCGTATTTGTTTTATTTCTTAGGTTTATTTTCTCCTGTATGGAATTTGTTTTAAATATTTCTTAAAAAGGTAACCTGCTTAAACAAAACAATAACTCTTATTTAATTACGTGATGATCATTTCAATATGCTAGTAAGTATATTTGTGAAAACAAGCGAGTCGAGAAAAATGAAATTGACCTTAAAACGGTATTTGAAAACAAAACTGTTCTCCTTGTGACATTTGAAACATTTCACCATCAGTTTATTGCTTTCTTACATGTTTTCTATCCTTTTAACAATCATTTCGTAAACGAATATATAAATGTATAAATAATATTTTTAACTTTGAAATATCAGGCTGTCTGTTATAATTTTTCGTTTATTTGTTTTTGGCCCGTTAATTAGGTCATTGATTTTCTAGATTGGGCTGTGTTACATTTTTTTTAGTTAAGGTCGGAAAGTCTCTTTAGTTTCTTGAATGAACTCCATTTTCGTCTTTGCTGGTGATTCATATCACATGCAGTTGATCCATATTTTTTATTTTTTCAAATGTTTCAGATTTTATGTTAAAAAAGATTAAAATGGCTGGAATGATATCAAGCAATCGACCCTTAGTGTGTAGTTAGTCTTGTCATATGTGTTGTTTTTTTCCTTTTTGTTTTTCACATTTGATGTTTGGACGCGACTATGTATTCCATGTTAAAGGACATTTTCCTATACAAAAAATATATACCTTCCAAGTGGGTCCTTTTTTTACTTCAGGTATAAATTTAGCATCAAACAAATGTGAAAATGGTCCATGGCCTAAAGTGTAAAATGAAATTAAGAATTAATTTCAATTAAATTATTACAAATATTTTGTTTTGCCTGTTACTGCCCCAACCTTTGAAAGCCGTATTATGGTAATATAAAACATTACAAAAAATGTTTTAATTTAATTATCCGTATTTAGATGGTGACGTTACTTATCCATTTTTAGATGGTGACGTTCACTTGTCACTATCTTACAGTGTTTATATATCTCAAATTGTACGATTCGCTCGTGTATGTAACAATGTTTTAGATTTTAACGAGAGAAATTTATGTATTACTGAAAAATTATTACACCAGGGTTTTCGATATCACAAACTAGTCAAAACATTTACTAAATTTTATCATCGGTATAAAGACATCATTCGTAAATATAGCTCAACATGTTGACTTCTTATACGTTCAGGTATTTCACATCCAATTTTTTATGGAAATATTCTTTATAAAGCACAAAGGTGTCAGTATTCACCTCAGAAACTTACAAAACCTTTGAATAGACTTATTAAGAAGGGATATAATTACGATACTGTTGTCAAGTCATTAAAGATTGCATATTTTGGCGTTAATATTGAGTCACTGATAAGGTATTTGCGTCGGAACTAAACACATTTATTCTAAAAACAGTTGTTGGCATGACACGGGTTATGTTCTTCTCATATATGTCATGATGGTATGATACTAAACCCCTAACGGGAAAGATTGTGCCTGATGTTCATATTATGAAATCATAATCTTTCAGTCAGTTTAATTGAAGTCTGGAGCTGGCATGTCAGTTCACTGCTAGTAGTCTGTTGTTATTTATATATTATTGTAATTTTGTTTATTTTCTTTGGTTACATCTTCTGACATCAGACTCGGACTTCTCTTGAACTGAATTTTAATGTGCGTATTGTTATGCGTTTACTTTTCTACATTGGTTAGAGGTATAGGGGAGGGTTGAGATCTCACAAACATGTTTAACCCCGCCGCATTTTTGCGCCTGTCCCAAGTCAGGAGCCTCTGGCCTTTTGTATTCTTGTATTATTAATTTTAGTTTCTTGTGTACAATTTGGAAATTAGTATGGCGTTCATCATGACTGAACTAGTATATATTTGTTTAGGGGCCAGCTGAAGGACGCCTCCGGGTGCGGGAATTTCTCGCTACATTGAAGACCTGTTGGTGACCTTTTGCTGTTGTTTTTTTATTTGGTCGGGTTGTTGTCTCTTTGATACATTCCCCATTTCCATTCTCAATTGTATTTAATTTAAGTTTAAGTATTTAGGTGAACAACACACGTGTTATATGATACCTGGTGTCATATAGCTGTCAATGATACACTATTTAAGTTGCTGTCCGCATCATCTAACCTATAACGTCTATAATCCTGCTTCTAAGCATTTGTTGTTCATTCAAAGAATATTATGTATAAGAAGTAGTTCAATTTTTTCCGGTTCTTCATATCGATAATTAGAATTTTAAATTTAAAATAACAATGTTAAAAAGCAATATACTATCTTACCTAGATCATGACAAAGACCAGCTATTTCTACACACAGTACATCTTTATCTGATATATCTAATTCTGGTTGTCGCCGCTGTAATATTCGCGCTAGCTGACCAGCTAAATGACATACTCTACAAAAGCATTCTCAGTTTCAAAATTTAAAACATCTATAATTTCCAATGTGACACATATCAGACAAAGACGAAATAATGAATGTCAATCATTAGCAAAACTAATAAATTACTATATTATTATAAAGGACAGAAGAATATTTATTATATGTTAAGGTAAGTATCCAATAAAACTCAAGTTATTTCTTTGTTCTACTAATTTATATTCTTTGCTTGATTGTTTCGATAAACAGGTTTGATTTAGAGTGAAGCTATTTGTACGAAAACAGCTTTTATAAACAGTCCGTTACTTTGGATAATTGTCTGTTTATTTTAAATGCTTCAAAACAGATAACATAAGAGAATTTTTAAATCCTTGTTTATGACATGAACTAAAACTACAGTCTGTTCGCTATCTTAAGCTTTTTAATCAAATGGCGAGACAATACAATAACCCATGACATTGTTTAATTGAGTTAAAGATTTAACAAATGAGTAACATATCGTTTCACTCACCCAACACAATGTTCGAATCTGTTGTTTGAAGCTCCAGGATACACAAAATAGCAGGCTCCTATCTGTTTTAAATCTCTAAGTCTTTGAAACTGTGGTGTATCTATGATTTTAACACATAGCGGGTGGACCTCTATATGACCATGAATTGGATCGTGAAATATCTTAATAAAAGGAAAGGTGCATTATGTATATGACATAATTCTATGCGCGTCTGAGAGGATAACAACTTATCTATGTTATCGTAGAATTACTTTCAACAGACACATATCTAGGAAAAGGTACAACTTACGTAAAGTACATAGATGTTTTTGCTATGAACATCACGTTTCTAGTTCAATTGTATGTTTACATTGTCTAATGTATGAAATTGACCCAACATAATTGTAAGATGTTGACAAATGTCCCAAATTATACGGCAAATGGTTCAATATTCAAGTTTATTCTATATAAAGATTTACAAATATCGAGAAATTGTAAAAGAGATGATCATCAATAGCATATATCTTCTCATGTTAATCATTGAATTAAATTTAAATACTTGCAAGTAAAAACCAGTATCTTCATCGTAATTCCATAAATCTGGCATGTAGCAGAATATTTAAAAAGAAAACTAATTATACCAAAGACATTTAAGAGATTCCCTACTGCTTAAAGATACATATGGAGGAATTGTAATGTACTCCTTCTCAATTTACCATGTTCTTGTTTCGGCTCTTCAGTAAAAAACGATATGTAATGAATATAGTACAAACTGCATTATAGCTTTCTGTTTCAGGATAAATGAATAGTGTGTATGATTGGGGGTGAATGTCGAGGAAACTACAAGAATATGGATATATTTAGTTTAGTTTGATGTCCATTACCACTGAACTAGTATACAATTTGTTTCAGGTGCGGGAATTTCTTGCTGCATTGAAGACTCATTGGTGGCCTTCGGCTGTTATCTGCTGTTTGGTCGGGTTGTTGTCTCTTTGACACATTCCCCATTTTCATTCTCAATTTCATACAAGAGATTTTGACATAAACCAGTTAAAATCTATCTTTGATTTTTAACACACACATAACACATTGTTTTATTAGATGTTGAAAAGAACTTAAGACGGCTATGTGATATGCCGAGATATCACAGAAGGCGAAAAGGTGATATGAATAAGCTTTTATAATTATAAAAGGAATCGAACATATATCTTATGAGAGATTGGACAAATACCCCCTGAAAATTAGCGAAAACTGGATCAATGGATCCGGAATTACCTACCAGTTGAAGCCATTTTTGTAAAAAAACGGTGTAATATTTTAAAATTGATATAGACCGTGATAGGGAGTCCGTAATGTATCAACTCAATAATTGACGAAGACAGAAATAGTAAATTGTGTGAAATATTGCACTAAACCATACAAATTGACGTGTGTATCAGTTTTAAATGTGTCCTAAAATAAGGTGGGCTTGAAAGGAGGGAATATTTCTTACAGGTAAGTGTACATGTGTAAAGTCGAACAAAATGGCAACTGAAGAACCTACACTAGATGTTTTGAAAGTATTAATACACATAGAACACCAAATCGTAAATAGAGCGATATGAAGCTTTAAAATTAAGTTGTATAGAAACCTGTCGATTGTAAAGGACTGTACATGTATTCGGTCTTTTTTATTTTTATATGGTTGTGTTGTTATCTATGTTATGTATATCCTACTATCCATGTATGCTTAGTGAAAAATCAAGATATAAATTTTTCAGTGTTTAAATCAGAAATTCACTATATATTTTTTGCACACTTTGCGAATGATGAAACATGTACTTTTTTGTTGACTTAATTGCTTTTCCGTTAACGTTTGCCTTGCCTTGTACTGTAACGGCGCAGTGACTGCCATAATAAACTGCAGTATTCTGAATATATCACCAACTTCCCTACAAGATATTAGATAAGAATCAGAAACAAACCTAATAATGAATTTAAGATTTTTTGCTTATACCATCTGGAAAGTTAATAACGTAATTGATCATGTTCACTCTTTCGGTCAGTTTTAAGACTTTTCGAAGGTAGTAAATTCTGTTATTTGGAGAAAATTTGCTAGCAGACAATTCAGTATGGTGTTAATTTGTAATGTAACTTCCTATTACTGAATAGACTAATTAAAACAGATCGTAATTGACTCAAAAGAAAATTGTCTGAACAGTACTTTCTGCAGGTTGTTAGTACTACAGCATGAAAATGATTTACATATGTATAGTTCAGAACTATTAAGATCAAAATGATCGTTTCAGACCAAAGCAATCAATAGATCATAAAAAACATGTAAATAGACTAATTTCCTGAATTCAAAAAGTATAATTATTCAGTACTTCATAATTGAGTATGCATTCATGTGACAGACACACAGTTCATAATTATATCAAGATGTTTTGGGGTACTGTTATTTGTTACATGTCGGAATGTACTATTATATTATTGTTATGTATTTCTCTGTCTTGGGTGTTTTTACGTTTACTTGTACAGTATTCCCGTCATGCAATGTTGTCATAAAGCACGAGGTTTTGATTAGCCATGAAACCAGGTTCAACCCATTATTAATTTTAAATGTCCTGAACCAAGTTAGGAATATGAAAATAGTTATTATATAGTTCGTTTCTATGTATGTTGCATTTTCATATTGTTGCACTTCAGTGTTCCGTTGTAATCATTTTATAATTGTGTTTTCCTCGGTTATAGTTTGTAACCTGGATTTGTTTTCCGCAATCAATTTATGACTTTTGAACAGCGGTAAGCTACTGTTGTCTTTATATGTCCGTCCGGTCGATAGCTTGTCCGTCCCTTCACTTGAATATCACATTTTCCTTTCACTTTTAAACCCAAACACTTGACATAATTTTAGCGCTTTTTTCAGCATATGCATTCAGATTGTGATGAAAAATAGACCTTTAAATATTTATCAGTAGACATCAAGGATTGGTTGACTGCTATTAAGTATCTGTTTCCAATATGTCGGCATATAAGGGCCAACTGAATAATTGTGACTTCCGAATAAGACTAATCTTCATTTTGTCTCCTTATGAGTGCCGCATGTTGAACGATTTATTTCTGCTTACCATTCAAAAGAAACCTGCCGTGTTCAAATTGGGTTAATATTGCTCTTTCTTTTTTTGTGTGTCGTGATTGTATACTGTGTTTCATCAGTGGTTTTACCTTTTTTTCATTGCGGTATAAGCTTGGTTAATTTCGATTATTGAGTTTCAGTGTCCCTTCTGGAATCTTAAGCCGATGATTTGCCAATTTATTTTGAAATGATTGCCACTATTGACAAAACATTCTGTAAAAAGATTGTCTTTTGATTATAAAGGTAAATGATCCAGGTGTAAATCAAAAGGTTTGTGCAGAGGATTAGAAGCTGTTTCCCACAAAATAGGCAAGTGAATTATAACTGGTCGGTACCACCACCAAATTTAATATCTAGGATCATTTGATAATTATGTACATTTAGTACTGACAGTATACTTGTTGGTGTGTTTTTGAAATAGGCATTAATACTAAAAACACAAAACGGAAAAAACTTGCTAAAATATAAGGCATAATTAAAAAGCTGCTTGACGTCCTGTGGCTAATCAAATGTACGTTCAGAACCAGAATATATATATGTTAGATCAAATGAATCTTTAACTAAAAACAGTTGTGTATGCTTTACATACTTGAAGACTAAGTTCACTTCAAACATGCTCGTGAACTTTAAATAAATGTACTGCTGTAATTTAATTGTCTTCCCGTTCACTGACTTGCTGAAATTTCCCGCATATGGTGACTTTCATTACCAAACTTCTCGTTAGAACTTCGTCCATCGAACATTGGAAATGTGAGAGTAAAATTGTTACGAAATAATGTAAACAAACGTGCACACGGAGGCAAATAGTAACATATTCTTAAAAACAAATCTAATAGAATCAATTATCTTACAACTGATAAGGAAAAGTTTACTTTAACAAATGAAAAAAATATTGAATTGTTCTATTAGTTCAATTATTTGTCACGTGCTCCGTGTGCCCTACGTTGATTATTTATAAATTTCACATTTCGGTTAACTTTGAGAACAATCATGAAAATGAATTAACTTGCTATCAACAATCACCGAATGAAATATTATTTGTCGATAGTTCTTTATTGATTTGTAATAAATATAAAAACAAGTGTATACAGGAGTAAGTTTCGCATATATGCATGCTTTAGATTAATAATTTAGATAACATAAACAAATATTTTCATAGCTCAAAACTTAATACTGTAAATTCAGAAATTATTGCGAGGTTTTTATTAATGCGAAAAATGCGACGGAGTTGTAAACGCAATAATTTTACCTCGCATTTTGAAATATTTTATTTGAATTAAACAGGATTTTTCTCAAAATCGTAAAAATTAAAATCGCATTCAAGTCTTTTACGACAAAATCGCTATGATAAATACACGCAATAATTTCTGAATTTACAGTAAACTTTTACTTTGTTTGTCTTTTTTTAATTTATATTTTTAAGTTTCTTTGACTACAACTGGCTGAAAAATAATTAGAATTGAAACAAAATAAAAAAAATAAATGCCAATATATTGAACTTGATATTTCAAAAGCTAAAATATTTTTTAATGCATCTCTATATCTTATTTATTCAAACATTTTTTTGTATATCTTTCATTTCTTAAAACTATTGTTTTTTTTTCTAATTACCTTCTTTTTTTGTTATTATATAGAATAAATAGAATAATGATTCTCTAATGCTTCAATATGGTTATTACTCACTGTCGGTATTCTTCAGGTTCGATAAATTAGTAAAATATAAGTACGTGATATTAAACATGTTGTTTGAAAAAGTACTTATAATGTTGAACAGCTGACTGGAGACTGTTTGATGTAATATAAGTCCTTAAAATCAATGTTGGAGTTTATTACCGAAAATATTAGTTTGTTTTTCTTAAAAAATTTTTTTGCTAAGTTAACTTTTTTAAGCATCATTTAAGTCAGCTTTGAGATATTTTTGGAAAATTAATTATGTGTTACAATTATGTTTGAGTGTAATATATTTCACCTTTTTTTATGGAAAGAGATTACAAAGGCTATGCCCTGTTGCCCAATCAAATCAATGTGTTTGAATAAAATAATGTTTAGATTAATCAATCTTTAAAATAACAAGAAACTTGTGTCACCTGACCTGAATTTAAAATGAACATTAATTCTCCTTTGTACTAGACTTAGTCTGCTAGAAGATATGTCACCCTACTCTACTGTTCCGGCTCCGAGTAGTCACGTGTTTTATTTTACTACTTAATGTCGTATGATTGGCGGAGTAGCCCGAAATACGAATTTTAAGTTTTTTTGTTTGACTTTAATTGGCCGTACTTCGTTCCCACGACATATCTGTTCGAAACGTACATACTATCATGAGACCACCGAGGCGGTGATATCAATTCTACGTTTAATAATATTGATGATTTTCATAATTGAGAGATACTTGTGTAATGATTGAGATTTAGGAAATATTTAATAAAATACGATACCAGAAGAAAAGATTACCTTAAATTATCATATCAAATTTAAATTATAAATACAACCATATGACAAATGATGTTCAAAATCTACAAAAGTCTTACATATTTAGTTTACAAATAATTCAAATCGTCTTTTGAAATACGTCCTAAAATTTAAGGCGATATTTGTACGACTAATCACGCAATACATGTTTTTTGTTCAACTTAGAAATACTCCACTATTTAATAAATATTAAGATAAATCTCCCACATTAAACGTGAATTTTAATTAATATTCATATTACAACATAAGCAAAGTTATTCCAAATGTAGATGTTGATATGAACACACATATTCTACATTCTTTTTAGCGTGTTATACAGTTGTTCTAGTCTTGTATTTCTATAATAACATTATTGTTCCATTGAGTGCTGCACCAGATACGAATGTCGGCAATTAACATCTCTTCAATGATGAGCAAGATAAAAAATATAAACAGATTCAAACAGGTTCGTGACAAAAAGCTCTTAAGCCAAAAAAGAGTACGTATACACAAAGTTAAGATGAAGTTGGCTATTACATGCATTACCAATACTCCTTCGCTGAAAAAAGGGGAGGAACTATAGGAACGCGTGATAAACGATCTATTTCATTTTGTAAACTCAAGTAAAGTAAATATTCTATCAAAGACCTGACATTATGACCTGGTAAACGCTGAACTGTTGGGCGCCTTAAAAGATTTGTCTTTAATGTACACCAATTACACATCTGGGTAAGTGTGACAAATATATTGGTACATAAAACAATCATAATAATATATTCAAGTACATTTGCATATAACATTAAATTATTCTTATATGATTTGCATATAAGAAAATACGTTGATATGATTGGTCGAAATGACTTCCGAAAGTTGATCTTGACGTGGGTTATTTTTCGATAGACGACGTTTACCGAACTTTTCTTTCCGTAACCAATGTAAACAAGATGGTGGCGTTAATAATACCGCACAAAGACATTCGTTTGATTGATAAGGGTTTTTGCAGTTTATTTCTTATCAGATGGCATATTTCATTGATTACATATTTTTGCGTTAACCAACAAATATATGCATGCACCAGACCTATTCAATGACATAAATATACAATTTTCGTGTGATAGAGGTAACGAGTGTGAAAAATACATTTCCTATCTCCAATTTAAAGGAATTTATTTGTGTATAGTCTGGATCAATTCACTCACAAACATACCATTAGAGTCCTTTGGACTTTTTATTTATTTGTGAGTGATTTGGTCGAGTTTATACGCCAATAAATTCCTTTACAGAGGCATTTAATCTTATTATAACCACAATTAACCTTTGACCTTAATATTACCTATCCTTTCTTTTTATAATTGAGCGTTGTTGATTTATAACTCATGAATATGTCCATACAAAGAATTTTGACTGAAATATCGTCTAAATTTTCACAGCAAATGGCAAAGTAATAGCTTAAGAATAATTGTATATTCAATTATAATTTGCATTTTTTATCAATGTAAAATGCTGTGTAGGTACTAACCGAACCAATTATCTATCAATATGTTCCAAGTGTATCAAAATGAGACCCAATGAAAAAGAAAACTACATATGGTATGTATTCATATTGAATGTATGTAGCAAATTATTCTTTGATAAGAAAATAAAAATATGTTTAGACATTAAAGGCATTTCAAAATAAACCTTTGATTTAATTTTCATGAGATTGTTACTCTTTTGCAAATTCAATTGTTGTCCTGAAAACAAAAAACTGTACTAAGCGTAACACACAAAATTGGGTTCGGTTCAATAGCTTTTTACAAGGAAAAAGACATACATGAATCCCACATCAGAAAATAAAGTTCCAAACAAAATGGGAAAATTAGAACAACAAAAAAAATTCATATCATTGTCTTTGTTATATGTTTAATGTATACAAATGTTATCATTCAAGTTAAGTGCAAACAATTTGGACCGGCTTTGATCTAACATGTTCAGTAATTATTTCAAAGATCAATTCATTAAATATAAAACTGCTAATAACATTTTTTGATATATCAACTACTAGCGTTGATTAATATTGATATTACTCGCAAAACAATTGTACAGTAAAATAGCAAAAATATTCGCACTTAATATAAAATGTTTAAGTCAATTATAACCTGAGGATAAATAAAGATATACTTGCTCTGTTCTCGTAGTGTACAATCAAAATTATGAGCTTGTTTAAATTGCAGTATTTTAAGGTATGTATAATAATTATATAATTCGTTAGTATGCAATTTCATTGAACTGTTAAGACACCCTTGTTATATGACAATAACATTGCGAGGTGTATTTGATCCATTTAATTAAACACGAGAACTTTTAATACAACGAATATATATAATGACAATGCATTCACGTTACTTTTGTTTTACCTTTTCAAATTTTCAAATCATTTCAAACTCATATATTTAAAGCATGTATTGATATCTTATAGCAAATACTCTTTGTTCTGAATAGAAAATAACAAAATGTTTAGACTTTAAAGGTCTATATCCCTATGCAGTTTTACAATGAACCATAATCTTTGTTTTCATGAGATTTTGTCCTTATAATTTGACTTTAAACAATGATTTACGGGAGTCAAAATAAATTTCATGATACTGATGGTATTGATAGGCAATTTCATAATTATTTGGACTCTAAGCGATAAGACATAACAGATTATTGGACCAAAATCAGAACAGGAACATCAAAAGTGAATGTTGGATGTACAAAATACCGAGACACATCGTAAAGCAATGAAAATTCAATCGCAGTATAACAGTCATATTTGGGAAATTTCCCGCATATAGTGACTTTCATTACCAAACTTCTCGTTAGAACTTCGTCCATCGAACATTGGAAATGTGAGAGTAAAATTGTTACGAAATAATGTAAACAAACGTGCACACGGAGGCAAATAGTAACATATTCTTAAAAACAAATCTAACAAAATCAATTATCTTACAACTGATAAGGAAAAGTTTACTTTAACAAATGAAAAAAATATTTAATTGTTCTATTAGTTCAATTATTGGTCACGTGCTCCGTGTGCCCTACGTTGATTATTTATAAATTTTACATTTCGGTAAACTTTGAGAACAATCATGAAAATTAATTAACTTGCTAGCAACAATCACCGAATGAAATATTATTTGTCGATAGTTCTTTATTGATTTGTAATAAATATAAAAACAAGTGTATACAGGAATAAGTTTCGCATATATGCATGCTTTAGATTAATAATTTCGATAACATTAACAAATATATTCATCATGTTCATAGCTCAAAACTTAAAACAAGTAAACTTTTACTTTGTTTGTCTTTTTTTTATTTATATTTTTAAGTTTCTTTGACTACAACTGGCTGAAAAATAATTAGAATTGAAAAGAAATTAAAAAAAAATGCCAATATATTGAACTTGATATTTCAAAAGCTAAAATATTTTTAATAAAATTGAGAAAGGAAATGGTGAATATGTCAAAGCGACAACCACCCGACCATAGAGCAGACAACAACCGAAGGCAACCAATGGGTCTTCAATGTAGCGAGAATTCCCGCACCCGTAGGTGTCCTTCAGCTGGCCCTTAAAAAAATGCATAATAGTACAGTGATAATGGACGTCATACTAAACTCCGAATTATACACAAGAAACTAAAATTTAAAATCATACAAGACTAACAAAGGCCAGAGGCTCCTGACTTGGGACATCTCTATATCTTATTCATTCAAACATTTTTTTGTGTATCTTTCATTTCTTAAAACTATTGGTTTTTTTCTAATTACCTTCTTTTTTTGTTATTATATAGAATAATGATTCTCTTATGTTTCAATATGGTTATTACTCACTGTCGGTATTCTTCAGGTTCGATAAATTAGTAAAATATAAGTACGTGATATTAAACATGTTGTTTGAAAAAGTACTTATAATGTTGAACAGCTGACTGGAGACTGTTTAATGTAATATAAGTCCTTTAAATCAATGTTGGAGTTTATTACCGAGATTAATTAGTTTGTTTTTCTTAAAATATTTTTTTTTGCTAAGTTAACTTTTTTAAGCATCATTCAAGTCAGTTTTGAGATATTTTGGGAAAATTAATTATGTGTTACAGTTATGTTTGAGTGTAATATATTTCACCCTTTTATGGAAAGGAATTAAAAAGGCTATGCCCTGTTGCCCAATCAAATTAGTGTGTTTGGATAAAATAATGTTTAGACTAATCAATCTTCAAAATAACAAGAAACTCGTGTCACCTGACCTGAATTTAAAATGAACATTGATTCTCCTTTGTACTAGACTTAGTCTGCTATAAGATATGTCACCCTACTCTACTGTTCCGGCTCCGAGTAGTCACGTGTTTTATTTTACTACTTAATGTCGTATGATTGGCGGAGTATCACGAAATACGAATTTTAAGTTTTTTGGTTTGACTTTAATTGGCCATACTTCGTTCCCACGACATATCTGTTCGAAACGTGCATACTATCATGAGACCACCGAGGCGGTGATATCAATTCTACGTTTAATAATATTGATGATTTTCATAATTTAGACATACTTGTGTAATGATTGAGATTTAGGAAATATTTAATAAAATAAGATACCAGAAGAAAAGATTACCTTCAAATATCATATCAAATTTAAATTATAAATACAACCATATGACAAATGATGTTCAAAATCTACAAAAGTCTTACATATTTAGTTTACAAATAATTCAAATCGTCTTTTGAAATACGTCCTAAAATTTAAGGCGATATTTGTACGACTAATCACGCAATACATATCTTTTGTTCAACTTAGAAATACTCCACTATTTAATCAATATTAGGATAAATCTCCCACATTAAACGTGAATTTTAATTAAAACTGATATTACAACATAAGCAAAGTTATTCCAAATGTAGATGTTGATATGAACACACATATTCTACATTCTTTTTAGCGTGTTATACAGTTGTTCTAGTCTTGTATTTCTATAATAACATTATTGTTCCATTGAGTGCTGCACCAGATACGAATGTCGGCAATTAACGTCTCTTCAATGATGAGCAAGATAAAAAATATAAACAGATTCAAACAGGTTCGTGACAAAAATCTCATCAGCCAAAAAAGAGTACGTATACACAAAGTTAAGATGAAGTTGGCTATTACATGCATTACCAATACTCCTTCGCTGAAAAAAGGGGAGGAACTATAGGAACGCGTGATAAACGATCTATTTCATTTTGTAAACTCAAGTAAAGTAAATATTCTATCAAAGACCTGACATTATGACCTGGTAAACGCTGAACTGTTGGGCGCCTTAAAAGATTTGTCTTTAATGTACACCAATTACACATCTGGGTAAGTGTGACAAATATATTGGTACATAAAACAATCAGAATAATATATTCAAGTACATTTGCATATAACATTAAATTATTCTTATATGATTTGCATATAAGGAAATACGTTGATATGATTGGTCGAAATGACTTCCGGAAGTTGATCTTGACGTGGGATATTTTTCGATAGACGACGTTTACCGAACTTTTCTTTCCGTAACCAATGTAAACAAGATGGTGGCGTTAATAATACCGCACAAAGACATTCGTTTGATTGATAAGGGTTTTTGCAGTTTATTTCTTATCAGATGGCAAATTTCATTGATTACAAATTTTTGCGTTAACCAACAAATATATGCATGCACCAGACCTATTCAATGACATAAATATACAATTTTCGTGTGATAGAGGTAACGAGTGTGGAAAATACATTTCCTATCTCCAATTTAAAGGAATTTATTTGTGTATAATCTGGATCAATTCACTCACAAACATACCATTAGAGTCCTTTGGACTTTTTATTTATTTGTGAGTGATTTGGTCGAGTTTATACACCAATAAATTCCTTTACAGAGGCATTTAATCTTATTATAACCACAATTAACCTTTGACCTTAATATTACCTATCCTTTCTTTTTATAATTGAGCGTTGTTGATTTATAACTCATGAATATGTCCATACATATAATTTGACTGCAAAAATCGTCTAAATTTTCACAGCAAATGGCAAAGTAATAGCTTAAGAATAATTGTATATTCAATTATAATTTGCATTTTTTATCAATGTAAAATGCTGTG
Organism: Mytilus trossulus; assembly: GCF_036588685.1. Classification (NCBI taxonomy): domain Eukaryota; kingdom Metazoa; phylum Mollusca; class Bivalvia; order Mytilida; family Mytilidae; genus Mytilus; species Mytilus trossulus. The sequence continues at coordinate 53,633,071 of NC_086378.1, read as the reverse complement.
TAGGTACTAACCGAACCAATTATCTATCAATATGTTCCAAGTGTATCAAAATGAGACCCAATGAAAAAGAAAACTACATATGGTATGTATTCATATTGAATGTATGTAGCAAATTATTCTTTGATAAGAAAATAAAAATATGTTTAGACATTAAAAGCATTTCAAAATAAACCTTTGATTTAATTTTCATGAGATTGTTACTCTTTTGCAAATTCAATTGTTGTCCTGAAAACAACAAACTGTACTAAGTGTAACACAAAAAAAAATGGGTTAAGTTCAAAAGCCTTTTACAAGGAAAAAGACATACATGAATCCCGCATCAGAAAATAAAGTTTTAAACAAAATGGGAAAATTAGAACAACAAAAAATAATCATATCATTGTCTTTGTTATATGTTTAATGTATACAAATGTTATCATTCAAGTTAAGTGCAAACAATTTGGACCGGCTTTGATCTAACATGTTCAGTAATTATTTTCAAAGATCAATTCATTAAATATAAAACTGCTAATAACATTTTTTGATATATCAACTACTAGCGTTGATTAATATTGATATTACTCGCAAAACAATTGCACAGTAAAATAGCAAAAATATTCGCACTTAATATAAAATGTTTAAGTCAATTATAACCTGAAGATAAATAAAGATATACTTGCTCTGTTCTCGTAGTGTACAATCAAAATTATGAGCTTGTTTAAATTGCAGTATTTTAAGGTATGTATAATAATTATATAATTCGTCTGTATGCAATTTCATTGAACTGTTAAGACACCCTTGTTATATGACAATACATAAACATTGCGAGTTGTATTTGATCCATTTAATTAAACATGAGAACTTTTAATACAACGAATATATATAATGACAATGCATTCACGTTACTTTTGTTTTACATTTTTAAAGTGTTAAAACATTGCAAACCCATATATATATATATATAAAGCATTAATTGATATCGTATAGCAATCTGTTCTGTTCGGAAGAGAAAATAACAAAATGTCTAGACTTAAAAGCCTATATCACAATGCAGCTCAGCAACGAACCATAGATTTGTTTTCATGAGATTTTTTCCTTTCAATTTAATGATATACATTGTGTGAATATGCACAATTGAACAAAGGAGACAAGTCGTGGAGATGTATCGATAAAATGTGGAAATGCAAGATTATAATTGATCGCGAATAAATAGTTTTGATCAGACCGAATGAGTTCACTTATTACAGTTATCAACAACCAATTAAACATGTTATTTTGCAAGTTTATGCGACTATGTATTCAAAGTAATCGATAGTCATATTCAAAATTTCGCGTGAAACGCACATATAAGGACATATTAAAGCAACAGTATCCCAGTGTTCAAAAGTCGTAAATTGATTGAAAGAAAGCACATCTGTGACTTACATGACATTTTAAGAATAAATAGTGGGTTAAACCTGTTTTCTTGGCTAGCCAACAGAACAGGTTTAACCCGCTTATATAACATTGTTATTGAACATCACAAACACTGACTTAGGTGCGGAACAAAAACGCAATCTCGAATTTTATACAATAATTTGCTGGAGACCATATAATTTTCATGACAATTATTTGCACTCCAAATGATAAGACATAACATGTATTATCGAACCAAAATCATAACAGAAATATCAAAAGTGAATGTTGGATGTACAAAATACCGAGACACTTTCCGTACTTAGAAGACAGACGACCTACAGGTAGATGTAGATTACTTACAGAAGATCGTCTGTCACCACAAATATATTTAAGATTTAAATACTGAATGGATATATGTTTTCCATATACGCTCACGATACAATAATTTAAAGATAAATTAAAACTTAGAAAGTTTTAGATTCAGTTGTATGCCATCTGAACCAAATTTTTAATTGGAATATGTATATTTTTCAAGATTAACCCAAGTATGCCTGCTAGCTTCCTTATTCTATGGCTAACATTATTTCGAACATGCCTGCTTGTTCATAGAAAATGAGAATCTCCAGTTATTTGTGGGGTACACATTGATAAGGCATTGGGTTTCTGTGTGGTATGTTGTGTATAGTTTGTTTTTATTTTGTCTTTTTTTATTTTATTGTGACTATACATATCTGATTAACGAATTGCCATAATCATCAAATGAAGTCATCATTATTTTTCATGGAAGCTTTGTATTCTGGAATGGATCTCCATTGTTCTTTGTCTGATTTTGGCTGTATATTTGTCCTTTGCGTTCTTGGCTTTGAAGATGATGATTTCATTCTCATCAGGGGCTTAATGAACACATTTCACAGAGAAGAGTTACTGGCAATGTTTGGTTCACCAGTAATAACGTGGCCAGATGGATTATAAATGAATGGCGAACTACAATGTACATGTGTAGCACAGATGCAATTCAGAGGTTTAGAATTGAAATCGCCAATATTGAAATCCTGTAACACGTGTTTATAATTTGAAATATTTACTTGTAATCTGTTTAGTACACGTATAGAAACCACTAGTAGTAGGTTCAGACTCATTTAAGAATAAGGAGGTCTTTTCAAGGGAACTGATTTATGTCATATAGTGACATATATACGTTTCACATTTAATCCCGAAATTTCTAGATAGTTTAAAATACTTTTAAGGCCAAACCGGCCACAACTCTTTTTTCTGGTATTATGTCAATTTTTAATTCATTAAAATGCACCATGGAGTGTCAAAAAAATGACATTTTCGCCTTACGGTATTTATATACATGTTAGCATAAAATTGTTTTTCCTTTTTTTTAATTTCAAATTTCTATTCAAATAATATTCAAACAATTCTACTAAAGTTCTCAATAAGAAAGTTTTCCCTTACTTTGTGCACTTACCCGCTTATTCTGTATCTTCGTATTCAGTAATATGCTTTTATGAATTTTACACAAAAATGTTTTGCAGACAGATTATCAAACAATTATTATCGGGATGTAAAACCCATTCTCTGCAAGTAATGTTAAATAAGTTGTTATAAATAATAAACACTAAACCTCATTAATTTGGACAGTATTTTATTCTTAACATTATATTTAACATTGTCATAAAAGCCGGAGGTTTTGCGTGCCACAAAACCAGGTTCAACCCATCATTTTGTTTTATTACAATGTTCTGTACCAAGTCAGGAAAATGGCCACTGTTATATTATAGTTCGTATCCGTGTGTTACATTTTAATGTTGTGTGTCTGTTGTGTCGTATGAAAAAGAATATGTGGTATGATTGCCAATGAGACAACTATCCACTAAAGATCAAAATGACACAGACATTAACCACTAAAGGTAACCGTACGACCTTCAACAATGAGCAAGTCCATACCGCACAGTCAGCTATAAAAGGCCACGATAAGACAATGTAAAACAATTCAAACGAAAAAACTAACGTAGTTCTCCTCTTATATTTGATGTGTTTCCATCAGTTTAAGTTTGTAGCCCGGATTTGTTTTTCTCTCAATCGATTTATGAATTTCGAACAGCGGTATACTAATGTTGCCTTTATTTGTGTTTCATTGTATGACAAGTGAGCATTTAGTTATTAATGTTTATGATCTATGCCTGAGGAAGAACAGCCTTAGTATTTCAAAAAACTTTTTAAAAAGTAAATTTTTGAATATAAACATATCAATGACAATTCATGTCAGCACAAAAATTGTTGACTACTGGGCTTATGATAACTTTGAGAAAATAAATTACCACCAGCAGTGGCATCGACTCTGTGGTTGTGAATAAATTCATCATAGATACCAGGACTAAATTTAGTATACACCAGACGCGCTACAAAAGACTCATCAGTGACGGTCGAATTAAGTCTATAAATACATATCAGTGTTCTCAATGTTAATGTAACAATTCAGTTACAACAGAAGCCCACATCACAAACTGTTGTGTATGCATTGTTCGTGCTAGAGATAAAAATGATTGCAAAATCCAAATCTTAAAAAACTGATGGGATTGATGATGCCATCATCTTTTATATCGCTCTATTATATCGCTTTCAATTTTGCAAAAACAAGTAATATTTGTTAAGCGATGTACTATATTTTCTTAATTATACATTTATATAAGTCGAAACAAAACTAAAAGTCGTTCCAAAATTAGGACTTATATCATTAAAATACTACATACATTTTTCTAAACGATAAGTCAGCGGTTGGGTCAGATTGCATTAGTTTATGATAAGGTTAGTCTAATATCAATAATTAAAATAAAAGCATTCCAAGGAAAATTCATATAGAAAAGTAAAGTTAAAAGCTCAGGCCAATAAAACTAGAGGCTCTAAAGAGCCTGTGTCGCTCACCTTGGTCTATGAAAATATTAAACAAAGGAAGCAGATGCATGGATTCATGACAAAATTGTGTTTTCGAGATGGTGATGTTTTTGTACATCTTACTTTACTGAACAAACTTGCTGCTTACAATTATCTCTATCTATAATGAACTTGGCCCAGTAGTTTCAGTTGAAGATGTTAGTAAAAATTTACAAATTTCATGAAAATTGTTAAAAATTGAATATAAAGGACAATAACTCCTTAGGGGGTCAATTGACTATTTCGGTCATGTTGACTTATTTGTTAATCTTACTTTGCTGAACATTATTGCTGTTTACAGTTTACCTCTATCTATACTAATATTCAAGATAATAACCAAAAACAGCAAAATTTCCTTAAAATTACCAATTTAGGGACAGCAACCCAACAAGAGGTTGTCTGATTCATCTAACAATTTCAGGGCAGATAGATCTTGACCTGATAAACAATTTAACCCCAGTCAGATTTCCTCTAAATGCTTTGGTCTTTGAGTTATAAGCCAAAAACTGCATTTTACCCCTATGTTCTAATTTAAGCCGTGGCGGCCATTTTTGTTAGATGGCCGGGTCATCGGACACATTTTTTAAACTAAATACCTCAAATATAATTGTGGCCAAATATGGATTAATGTGGCCGAGTAGTTTCAGAGGGAAAGATTTTTGTAAAAGATTACTAAGATTTACGAAAAATGGTCAAAAATTGACCATAAAGGGCAATTACTCCTAAAGGAGTCAACTGACCATTGCGGTCATTTGACTTATTTGTAAATCTTACTTTGCTGAACATTATTGCTGTTCTCAGTTTGTCTCTATCTATAATAATATTCAAGATAATAACCAAAAACAGTAAAATTTCCTTAAAATTACCAATTCAGGGGCAGCAACCCAATAACGAATTGACCAATTCATCCGAAAATTTCAGGGCAGATAGATCTTGACCTGATAATCAATTTAACTCCGCCAGATTTGCTATAAATGCTTTGATTTTTGAGTTATAAGCCAAAAACTGCATTTCACCCCTATGTTCTATTTTTAGCCATTGCGGCCATCTTGGTTGGTTGACCAGGTCAAAGGACAAATTTTTAAACTTAATACCCCAATGATGATTGTGGCCAAGTTTGGTTTAATTTGGCCCAGTTGTTTCAGAGGAGAAGATTCTTGTAAAAGTTAACGACGCCGGACGACGACGGACGCCGGACGCCAAGTGATGAGAAAAGCTCACTTGGACCTTCGGGCCAGATGAGCCAAAAATGGATAACAACTGCCATATTCCTGACTTGCATTTCCTTTTGTAGAAAATGGTCGATTAAACCTGAATTGAAACCACAAGTGGTAGGGGAACAGTATTCAGTATGCAGTAGTCATAAAATTTGTTTATCTCATTTCCATGGAGACTTTGCACACTCAATTTTATCCAACTGTATTAAAAAAAATGTCCTTGTTATATAATTTAGCATGTTAATCTGTTGTAATAAAAAATCATCATATCTAATAAAATTTGTAGATTTAGCTAACAAAGTCCTTATATTTGTATAAAGTATTATTCGTTTATAGTTGAAAATTGATTTAACTTTAAATAAGCTACAATCAAAAATTGATTACTAGTCCCTCTCAGTGATTAATTTTAGATAGTTTTTTTTTTTATCTTTATCAATTAGATAACTCTGGTTAACTCTGGTTAATTTCCCAATCAATCTATCATGAAGGGGAGATATGTAATTCGACTTTTATTCATAATATTTTTTAAAAATGATGAACGGTTCTTTATATTGTCATCATTTTAAACTTTTCAAATTTATTAAATCGCATTCGTATAACATCTATGTTTCTGATACACCAATAACAAAACCTTAAATATATTGAATTGATACATTTTGTAAGTATCCATAGTTATATCTGAAACCTACACTTAATTATAAAATAATGAACTTGTTAGAGGGAGACAATACACGCATAACTTGTTTTTCGAATCGGCACATAATACAAATAAATGTCATTCTTGCATACAAATCGCATATCAATAAATTAATTAACTGTGCATTCTTGGTCCACCTTCAATGAAGATTCTAAATAATAAATATAACCAAAAGTTTCTAATCTATAGGAGAGTGAAGACTAATGAAAGCTAACCCACTGTAAAACATATTTCTTTGAAATTTTTTTAAAACTTCCTCAGAAAAATGCTCGAGCCACTTGACTTTCATAGTTCATAATTAACGCTTTTACACAATATTTTAATAACGTAGTTAAAGAGTATTTGCTTCTCAAAGTGTAAGACGCAATAAAAATAGTATGCTTGCATCACCTTACCCAAATACAGATTTAATTAGGTCCTGAACATTTCGACATTTGTTTGGTCAGGTAAATATGCTAACTATAATTATTATTTTAGGTTTTGTCAGCCTATTGGGAATCGGTAGTGGTCAGTCAAGCGAAGTTGGTATTTCAGTCAGTGTTTAGTTTCGCTAAAAATTTTCATTGGTTTACAACATATAGTTTACATGTTTGAATTTTTCCATTATGATTTTACAATTTGGCATTTAGATGTCAAAATTACAAAAGCGAGACACATATATACGGAAGCGTATTAGCACCACACATTTTTTTTTATATTTTTCTTCCTATGTTTGCGTTAAACGCAAACCTTTGCGATACAACGCAAACCTTAGCGTTACAACGCAAACCTTTGCGTTACAACGCAAACCTTTGCGATAATAACGCAAAAACAAATATTTCATGATGTTGTGAAAAATGTTTGAAAATGGTATATCTATGATCTATTACTAGTATTTGAAAAAAATACTTTTTAAATGCATAAGATGTTCACACCAAAAAACATAAAAGATAAGTGAAATAACAACTAGTATATTGTTATTGTCAAAATGACACTATGATATCTATAAAATTCAAACATAATCAAATGGTTTATATACTGACCATTTTAAAGCAAATAAGGTACGAAATAAATAATATTACAATTATAGCCTGTGTATGATGTCAATACAGGATATATCAACCCATAGAAATATGTCAACCTCGGACTTCTTCCTTAATGAATATACTTCTTGTAGGTCAGTATGTCCTGTAACGACCTTATACAAATGCTGTAATTGTATGAGGTTTTCAAGTAACACAAAACCATAATATAGTTACTATACTATATATAAAAATATTAATTTTCGCGAACCATTTAGGTCACGGAAATTCCAAAATATGGCATCAGTAAGGAGAGTTGTGCAAATAATGTGAATACACAGAACCCCCATCCAAATTATCTTTAGCTAAAAGTATTCATCATTTTCTATTTTATATGTACTAACAACATTCCATTTTTCTATAATTTCGATTGAAATATTCCAAAATGTGAGTTAAAATCGATCGAATGCCCCAAATAAACATTGTCTGATTGGTTGAAGTACTGTTGCGTCGATGATTAGCATAATAAGCCTCGATGTAAATAATAAGCCTCGATGTAAAGCACACGCTTCACATGAATAAGGAGAGTTTTACAAATAATGTGAGTACACAGATCCTCCATCCTATTTATATTTTGCTGGAAATGTTGCAGTATTCATCATTTCTGTTTTGATTCTGCTCACAACATTCCATTTTTTCTATAATTCCGATTTAAATATGTGGAACCCGCAATAAAAATAGATGGCCTCAATGATCTTATAGCAACGCAAATAATTCCGTTACCCTGAGTTTTACGGTGTTACGTTAGCCTGGGATCCGGTCCAATCTAGCTGCGCGTCGTAAGGTCAAGATTAGCCAGGATCCCAGTCTAAATTATAAATGTTACATAAACCAACCAAACCACATACAGAACTTTGCGCTCAAATGTAATTCTTGGTAATTATACGGGTAACTTCGTTTAAGAAAACTTATACACACTTTATCATTAACATATTACCTGGCTTTTGCATATTCACGTTTTTTTTATGCAGAACTGTAGTCAAATTCAATTTTATAAATTTTTATTTACATGAAGCAATAGGAGTAAGAATATTTATTTCGCGCCAACTTAACCAGCAACATATGGATTACACTAATGTCCTGACAATGACCTGACAATGTCCTGACAGAAATGTAAATGCTTAATTCTTTTTTATTATTGGAAGGATTTACTTGCAATTTGGAATCAAGCAAGATGAGAACTTAAATTTAATAAATAAAATTAAAAAAAAATTAAAAAATTTTTTTAAGAGTTAGAAAACTTGACCTGACCAACTTGACTTTGAAACTACTAATGTCCTGACCGATATGAAACGGCTGAAAAATGTTTTATTATTGACAGGATAGACTTCAAATTCGATACCAAGGAAGATTAATACATTTGATACACAAATATAAGAAAAAATAAGAAAAAAAATATTTTCAAAAGTTAGAAAACTTGACCTGACCAACTACGTACTCCCGTGACTAATGTCCTGACCGATGTAAAATGTTAATAACTTTTTTGTTATTTGAAGGTTCGACTTCAAATTTAATGTCAAGAAAGATTCTATCATTGAATACATAGATATAAGAAAAAATATTTAAAAAACTATTTTTAAGTGTTAGAAAACTTGACCTGACCAACTACGTCTTTCCCATGACTATATGTCCTGACCAATGTAGAAAATGCCTAAAACTTTTTTTATTCTTTAATGTATGGATTTCAAATTTAATGTCAAGGTAGATTATAATACTTTATTTATTGATGCAAGAAAAAGATTAAAAAAGATAATTTAAAGAGTTAAAAAAGTTGACCTGACCAACGTTGACTCTGCTCTGACTAATGTTCTGACCGATGCAGAAAACTTTTTATTATTAAAAAAAAAATGACTCAAGTTCCTTACCAAGGAAGATAATAGCAATAAATATAGGAATTTATGAGAGAGAAAATAAAACGCTGAAAAAAAATGTTTTTTTTATTTTTTTGAAATGTTAGAAAACTTGACCTGATCAACTAGATATTTGTCATGATAAATGTCCCGACCGTTATAAAGATATCAATAACCTTTTTGTTATTTATTGGGATATTACCAAGTTAGTCAAGTTAGGTATCAGGGAAGATTACAACACTTACTATAAGCATGTAAAAAAATATTTTAAACTTGACCTTACCAATGTTTACCTTGTCTTGCAATGTTCTGACTGATGAAGAAAAGACAAATATTATAAAACTGTTTTTTTCTTTATCTAAAGACAGAATATACTTAATTCTTTAAAATACATTGATATTTTTTTTATTTAAACATAGTAAAGAAAGAACTTGTATGCACTTTTTATTATTCGTAATATATGTGTATAAGAAAGGCAAAAGACAGTGACATAATAAAATTATATTTCTGTGTGATTCTAACATAATTTTACTTTGAATGCTTGTAAAAACAATATATCGACATCAAAAGAAGCCCATTTCCTGTCCTTATTTATCATGTTTATGTTATTTGACATGTGTAATCCCTCATTAACTAAACAACAAAAAATGAGTGAAATAAATAAGAAAAATATAATTAAGTAAACACTCCAATTTGTGTTAATTTTAATCAATGTATGTGTGAATAAATTTTAATTATTCATGTCACTGTCTTTGGACTTAATTGCATTCTGTACATCTTTATAATCCTTTCATATTAAATGTAGAAAAGGTGCATTTACTTATATCTACAGCATCTCTAATCACATATCACTTTTCTCAGTGATATTAAACTTAATTATATCCTTTTCAATAACAAAAAAGTTATTGAACCGACATTCATCATGATGTATATATAAAGATCAAGTTTTCTTACATTTAAAAAAATAACAAACATTTTTTTCATAAACTTTTATTATGAATATTATAATTTACCTCGGTAAGGATCTATAATTAAGTCAATTCTTTCAATTACAAAAAAGCAATTAACATTTTCTACATTGATCAGGACATTAGTCAGTGCAGAGTCGACTTTGGTCAGGTCAAGTTTTCTAACACTTCACATTAGTTTTTTTAATATTTTTTCTTATATCTATGTATTCAATGTTAGAATCTTCCTTGACATCAAATTTGAAATCGAACCGTTTCAAAGAACAAAAAAGTTATTAGCATTTTACATCGATCAGGACATTAGTCACGGGAGTACGTAGTTGGTCAGGTCAAGTTTTCTAACTTTTGAAAATATTTTTTTTCTTATTTTTTCTTATATTTGTGTATCAAATGTATTAATCTTCCTTGGTATCGAATTTGAAGTCTATCCTGTCAATAATAAAACATTTTTCAGCCGTTTCATATCGGTCAGGACATTAGTAGTTTCAAAGTCAAGTTGGTCAGGTCAAGTTTTCTAACTCTTAAAAATATTTTTTTATTTTTTTTTTATTTTATTTATTAAATATAAGTTCTCATCTTGCTTGATTCCAAATTTCAAGTAAATCCTTCCAATAATAAAAAAGAATTAAGCATTTACATTTCTGTCAGGACATTGTCAGGTCATTGTCAGGACATTGTCAGGACATTAGTGTAACCCGCAACATATCAATCAGCAAAATTATTTACCGGTATTTTTGTGAAATTTCAGTTCTATAGGTTATCAATTAGAGAAATTTTGGTAAGTATTACTTATTTATGTTAAGGTTCTACTGATGTGCTTCTCTAGACCTTTTTGGCGGTCCGTTTTATCCCATTTATCTCAATACTATCTCCGATGACAGGAATGTCAACTCGACCTATTCGTGTCGAAAGTGAAAATCCAATCTATTTGATGAAATAATTTCTTCTTCAACGGTTCATCATTATTTTCATATTATTTGATAACCAATCACATTCACGTTGCATGTTTGCATGAAAATGGTTATGTACATGTATTAGTGAATTGTAATGGCGATGCAGCATGCGAGGTCAGTGCGCGATCACGTGACATTATTATTTGTAAACAAACATGCTCCCCGTGTAACACGTGTCTGAATTATCCTTTCAAAGTGTTATGAATCTTTCAATCACTATTTTTTAGATATTTTCCTTTTTGTATTTAGGTTTGCATATCAGTAGTGCAAGTGAATTAGAAATAGTTCCGAGTTGTGTGTGTGTTTTTTTTATAGTCTATAGAATTAGAAGGTAAGTCTACATAAGTTATATTTACATGTAACTAAAGTCTAAAAAGATGACTCCACTTTCCCTCTATATTTAAGACTCGCTTACCAATTTAAACAGCATTTGCTCCCCTTGAACGCTAATTTGCCCCTTCCCCGTCATTTCCCTTTAAATTTGCTCAACAGTCATACTTATGGTCCATTTACATTAACGGCTGATTTGTGATTTTACCATCTTAACTCAAATTTTCATATTGTACACATTTGACCATTCAGTATGAGTTCCCATGTTTTTTGTCTTATATGAAGGAGGTTTTAGGTCATGTTTTCCTAAACATTTTATTGCTATTTGTCTGTCTGGATCGTTAAAACCACAAAATCAGATAGTGATGAATATGCAAGTTTTCAACAATCCTGGAAATTACACCTTATTTAATTATCGCCATTTAGTCCAATCTGGGAAAAACAGTCATACATTGTATGTACAACTTCCTGTTTGGGTCATGTGGCTGAAAATAAAGGTTTTTTAGTAGAGAGCTGAGGGAGGAAAAACTTAAGAAAGCGATCATCAAGAAACTTTAATAGAGTATGATCCACTTTTTTTCGAAATTAAAATTGAAGTAAAAAATTATTTTGTTTAAAGTATTTACAATAAGTTAAAACGGGTCTCATTAAAAAGTATTGTGCATGGTGAATTGTTTCAACGGCCCCCAGATAGCTTCAACTGGATGAAAAAGTTGTGTAATTTTAGAATTTACCCGGTATGGAATAAATAGCGATTAGGTGTATTGACATCCATGAAAAAATATAGGAAGTAAGATACATGTAACTCCCCTTTAGGTTTTGATAAATATTGGATATGACATTAAGAAGTTATAAAACTTTATTCTTTGAATATGTTTCTAGCGTAACATGCACGCTTAGTACTGCTTTTTATACGTCCGTCAAAGACGGGACGTACAAAGGTATACAAATGTCAGGTGTCCGTCTGTCTGTCCAGCGTAAACATGTGGCACCGTAACTTGAGAATGACTTATCCAAATTTCATGAAACTTAATATAGTTGTTTCTTATGATGGTCACATGATCTGTACTTTTTGGTGATGATTCAAAATTTCATATTTGAGTTATTGAGTATTTATCATGTTTTTTCCAAGTCCGGATCCTTAATTAGTTTCAAAAACCGGAAGTGTGCCATTTGGCCACAGACCACAATTAATTTCTCTATCATTTCTTTTGAACATTTTGTATCATTAAAAAAATTGCACCATGCACTTTTGTCAAATTTTTTGTGTGTCTTATGTATAGCACTAGTCCAAAAATATATCCAAAATTCAGAAAGATTGAAGCAATCACTTTTACAAATTTAGCCAATATACATCCATACCCCTATGGACAAGTCAAGAGATGTTCCGAAAACTGTAAATAATGACTAATTAAAAGGAACTACATTCATGAACAACGAACAGTGGGGTCATTAATTGTGGTCTTGGTCCATTTGCAATGTTTTTGAAGCACCTGCTGTGCAAATTTCTTGGATTTTAACCTGTTTGGAATACCTTTTGACATTAATAAAATGTTTTACTGGCTTTCTATGCAAGAGGAAGCAAGAGAGAAAAAATATGATGTCATTTATCGGAAGCCTGTGTCAAAAAACAGGGTCGGTTGATTTTTTTTTTTGAAAGATCCAATATAAAAGTTAAGGTCGGGGCTAAAAAACAGGGTCGGTCGGGTTACCTGAAACACGGATCTTTTTTTTTCTCGGCCCAAGGAGAGTTGTTCAAATAATGTGAATACACATTACGGTTATTTTTGGAAAACAAATAGTGTGATTTGTCAAATTCAGCTATTTTTTAATCTTCTGGAAAAAAGTGTACATTTTATGAGGGGGGATAATCCCGAGCTTAAAAACACCTGATCCTGTAGTCCCGATAAAGGTCCTATCCCCCCTCTTTTATGGTCATGTCTAAGAATTACTGTTTAATCTTCATTTGGCAAGAATACTTTGTTATCCTATGATGTTATCCTATGTCATTTGAAATTGTGACTCCAAAATGCATTCCCCCCCCCCCCCCCCCCCACTTTCTTCATATCTTCATAACGACCATCTTGACCATCTTAAATGAAAAAGTTGAGATGTAAAACTATGCTTGAAACACATGTGTCACTCAAACGACTTTAAAGGAGTCTCCCTGATCAATTACTTACACCAAAGGATAATTCAAGTTTTAAATCGGAGATTTTTCTTGCCCTTTAACATTTATTGTCACAACAACAGCTTTCTTTTCTAAACTATCTTTACATGGAGAGGAGACGTCAAAAGAGTTCTTCAAACACGCGAGTCGACAAGTGGTAAATAACTCCTGTATGTGACATTTAGTGGAAGCCATTCAACATATCATTTTGTCAAACAATTCAACATATCATTTTGTCAAACAATTCAATCAACACCTTTATTAATTAGTCCTTTGTTGTCGATAGCTGTAAATTGCAATCAGCTGATAATTGATTTTCTGTCAAAATCTTAATGAGGTCATTCAAGGTGAATTCCGAGTATTGTCTGATAAGTTAAAGTCCGAGAAACTCGAAAAAAAGTAAATAAACAAGAAGGAGGAAAATAAATCTTTCTATAAATATATATTTCTTTCGCCAAATTCTTTAGCAAATGACGAATTTTTATCGCCACAAGTATTATTTTTTCGCTAATTGGGAAAATGGCGACCGCCAGCGAAAACCCTGTGTGAGGACACCCTATCAAGCTTGCGCTCGTGTTGTGTTAAAACATTTTTAGTATGCTGAAAAATACCAACAATAGAAAAATAAACAAATAATCGATATTGTAAAATATCATTGGTTGAAGAGCCAATGATTTACAGACATGTATATACATAAATATATCAACCATAAAATACAACTAATTTAATTTACAACACAACTGTTGGAAAAAACCTTTATGTCTATCATGTATATAACTTATCTCATTCTAGTCCATTCAACTGACAGAATCAGTGTAAATTTCATGAATTCTTTAATGTCATGTACATGTATAATCATGGACTATTCTTTTATATAGCAATATCTGTTAGCCATTTAGAGGTCTTTTGCATTTAAAGTTCAGTTTAAGTGGGCTTATTTTGTGAAAACGAAGTCAATTTCCAGATCATAGTTTACATTTTCTTTATATTTTGCTGTGTCAAAATAACCTCAATATCAAGGACAATATATAGACTTAAAAAATTATCTCCTCCACTAATTGAAGTAGAATATTTAATGAAGGTGTGTCCACAACTTAGAATATGTTTATATATGTATAGAAATGATGTTGAGCCTGTTTTATAAATTGAAAAGGTTACATTTTCCTCCTTATTTCAAAATCTAAGCTTGAACCTCTGTGGTCTTACAAAGTTGCTCCCTGATGGGAATCTGGTTGTAACATGTACAACAATCAAAGATCAACCCACACTAAACTGAATGTAATTGAAAGACATCTAGAGGTTGATATCAGAGGCGAATTTAGGGGCGGGGGCTGCTTTTTGAGAAAACATTTGGTTGCTTATATAGGGAATCACTGAATCATGACTTGAGCAAGCCCCCTTTTAGGTCAGTCAGTGGGCCCCCACTTAAGAAAATTTCTGGATCCGCCACTGGATATACAGTATCTAACAGAAGATGAAATAGGGAACAATATGGTAAATTTTAGAGATTTATATTATTTCATGTACAAGTGTACATGCATTTGAAATATATCAGATATATTGTTCGATATTTATTAGTTCTAAGTTCCAAGGTGTCCTAGCTTCCATTTTAGAAATCGGATTTAAATGCTAGTCTATCAGAGGGATTTTTCCTTTTAATTGGTTGTAGATATGGAATCTTATTTCACCATGAAGTCAGATTTGAAAATGACTTTGGGAATGAAGATGTTGTAAAGACTGAATGTCAGTTTTAGTCTTATATACAAACATGTATGTACTTTATAATTTTAGTCTTGCATGTATATAATTATGTGTACAATACATATATCACTGATTCAGTGGCAATGGTAAATAGACACTGACAAGTCTTAGATCTATAATATTTTATAGTTATGAATGTTTTGTCCATTGACTAAAACTAGGTGGAGGTTTGTGTGTTCTTATTTCCAACAGAGGTACACTCAACATATATGATTATCAATATGTGCATTAAGCAAATTGATAGTTTCTAGCTATATATATATATATAGATACGGAATGATTATACAACAAGAAAGTTTTAACCTGTGTATATATACTTAAAATATGTTAAAAAAAATCATGTCTTTTTCAGGACTTCCAAATCCAACCATGTAGTATGGAATGTTGTTGAGATATGGTTTTGGTCAATGGATGTTAATGAAGGACCTGTAGTACAAAGTATATCACTGGATTTAGCTCTTTGTCTAAGTGTATTATTAAAGTACTTTGCTTTGAGCTCAGTTCATTGTTATGCAATTCATTCTTTGTGAAATAAAGATTTGACAGAAAACTCTCATGTACAAGGATTTGTCAAAGTAGTACCACCTCTATTTACAATGTAAGTATTAGGGAGATAAAAGCATTCAATTTTGATTTGAACCAAACATATTATAAAAAAAAAAAGAACAAATTTACCCAAGAATGCTACTACCACTACTAGCAATATGATGCTAGGTTGTTTTAATACATCTGTAGACTGTACAGTCTACTTATGACTCGGTCCTGAGTGTAAATGGTCCTTCAACTATGTGGGGAAAAAATTATAAGGCCTATCTAGGCTTATCAATTTCTAAAACTATATTTCATTGTACTTATTTGAAATTTTTATACAACCACAGAAATTTTTGCAGTTGAAATACATGTAGGTATCCTGTAGTCGTCTTCCCAAGACGGATGGTTTCCAGATAATAACTTCAGTATAAGTAAAAAGGAAGCCATTAAATTATAACATAATATTTATAATCATAAAAGGAAGCTTGGGATTGTTTTGGGGCGGTTATATATATATAGTCCCTAAGGTTTATGAATAAGGGTTCCAAAGGTGCCCAATACACACATTAATCTTGTGTCAGTACAAAAAGTTGTGTATAAGTATTTCAATTGTTCTGAAACTGTACCATAATATTTAATACCATAAGTAGAAGTTTGGGGTCTATTTTGTGGGTTATGGGGCAAACAGTAGAGGAATTGAGGGCCCAAAATAAACATTTTTGTAGATTCAAGACAATAAATTGGAGTTATCTTTCTTTGTCCAGAATGGTTGTTGAATTAATATTACCTAAAACCATTGCTTTATGAAATCTTCTTTGAAAATTGGAGTTATCTTTCTCTGTCCAGAAGAAGTTGAATCGACTTAAAATAATGCTATATATACAATATACAATGCAAAATTCACTTTACTACCAACTGATAAATTTAAGCAGTCTTTAATAGCCATTCAGTGATTACAAGCACTTTGATTCTCATTCTAGGGTTATCCCCTTTCACAAATGGAAAAAATTCTCAAGTTTGTCTCAACTAAATTTAGTGAAATGTGTATACAATGCTTATTACCGGTACCTCTAAACTCGGTTTAAGTTCAATTTTTAGCAGCTTCACTTTTACAGTTCTTGATTTATGTACCTTTATAACATTATATGCTAGCGGAGGCATCATCACAATGACTGTATGACATTTACACTTTAATACTTTATGATGTATTAAAATGAGTAGTTGAATAATTACTGTTGCAAACTCCATTAAAAATTTGATTTGAGATCATTTTTATACAACCGCAAAAATTGAAAACTTTTTGGTTGTACATTGGTATCACGTTGGCATCATCGTCTTCATCCAAAGACATTCGGTTTTCGCACTCTAACTTCAGTAAAAGTAAAATAGAAATATATGAAATTTAGACACAAGATTTATGACCATGAAAGGAAGGGTGGGATTGATTTGGGGTATTTTGGTCTCAACAGTTTAGGAATAAGGGGCCAAATTAGCATTGTTCTTGGTTTTTGCTCTATAACTTAAGTATTGGTAAACAGAAGGTCTATGGCCACATAAGGAGGGTTGGGATAGATTTTGGTAATTTTAATTCCAACAGTGAAGGATTTAGGGGCCAAAAACAGGCCCCAAATAAGCATTTTTCTTGGTTTTTGAACAATAACTTTAGTATAAGTTAATAGAAATCTATAAAGGTTTATGACCACAAAAGAAAGGTTTGGATTAATTTTGGAGTTTTGGTCCCAAGGAATAAGGGGCCAAAATTAAACTTTGTTTGATTTCATCAAAAAATGAATTACGGTATTGTGCTTCTTTGATATGCCAAATCTAACCATGTCCAAATTCTTAATTTTAGGTCCTGTTTTCTAATTGGTCTACATTAAAGTCCAAAGGGTCCAAAATTAAAATAAGCTTGATTTTAATAAAAATTGAATTCTTGGGGTTCTTTGATATGGTGAGTCTTAACATGTACTTAGATTTTTGATTATGGGCCAAGTTTTCAAGTTGGTCTAAATCGGGGTCAAAAACTATTATACTAAGTATTGTGCAATAGCAAGAAATTTTCAATTGCGCAGTATTCTGCAATAGCAAGAAATCTTCAATTGCACAGTATTGTTCAATAGCAAGAAATGTTCAATTGCACAGTATTGCACACTAGCAAGAAATCTCCAATTGCACAGTATTGTGCAATATCAAGAAATTTTTAATTGCACAGTATTGCACAATAGCAAGAAATATCTAATTGCACAATATTGCGCAATAGCAAGAAATTTTCAATTGCACAGTATTGCCAATAGCCAGAAATATTCAATTGCACAGATTTGTCCCGTTTTCAAATTGGTCTACATTAAGATCCAAAGGGCCAAAAATTGAACTTTGTTTCATTTCAACAAAAATTGAATTCTTAGGATTCAAACGCATTGATCTCAGCAATTTCTTCACTGTCGTTCCCTCAATAACTGCATTAAACAGTTTCTAATCATTATTCATTCAAAACCATTTTATTATACCAATGCCTCACACACAACATATTATAGTATACTGTTGTCTATCAGTCCATCATCCACACTTCAGACAATAACTAGAAAACACTTCCCCCTACTCTCAAGAAACTTTGTTGAAATGTTTATATCTATTGACATTAGCTCCACATCGATTTTATAAATTTTAGAATTTTCATTTCCATGTTATGAAGATAGATTTTATCCTTAAAAAAGAGAGAATTTTCCAATTTTGAACAATAACACAAAAATGCATCCATCACCTTTAATTAAACTTTGGGGAATTGTTTACACTATTGACCTAAGGTCCCTTTTGATTGTAATAAATTTCAGATTATACATTTCTGTGTTATGCATTTTTATATATGCTAAAAACAAATAAGGGATTATATAGTTTTTGGACACCTATATAAGTGCAGGAGTTTCTGGCTACATTGAAAACCCATTGGAGGCCTTCAGCTGTTGTCTACTCTATGGTTGGGTTGTTGTCACTTTGACACTTTCCTCATTTCCCATCTTAATTATTCACATAAACACTTCCACATCATTTTATAAAACTTGGGTGAATTGTCTATGTCTGTTGACTTCAGCTACATTCCAAAATTTAAAACAAGATAAGCAACTACAGGTCCCCAAATAGCCTTCAACAATGACAAAAGCTCATACAGCACAGTCAGCTATAAAAGACCTTAAAATGACAAATATAAAACAAATGAAATGAGAAAACAAATAGACTAATAATTGTACAAAACAAAATAGTTCAACCTTTAAGCAAGCTTTAAAGGAATCAAGACATATCATGCGCTTAGAGTGCAGCTATTTATTAACAAACTCCATATTCAAACACTCAAACAACTAATTCATAGAGAGGGGTGGAAGTTGAAGCCCCCTTTTTTATCAGTCAATGCATTTGAATGAAGACATGTACACATCAACTCAATTTGTAGTCTAGCTTTCAATACATTTGTAACGACCTTTAACCCCACTGACAATTTGCGTCTGTGTCCATACTTGTTCTATGTAAATATATATTATATTTCTGAATAGTCAGGCTACATAGATATAAACTCCACCGTCTTAGATACGGCAAGCAAACAAAACACGGCGACCACAAATATCCTTACACTATGAGCATGCACTATAAGTTGGGTGCTGTTGGTTGGTGTGGTATGCTGTATTGTCCAATGTTTTTGATAATTCCTGCTATTTCCTCTTATATATATTATCAATCTTTAAATGTCACTTTGAATACCACTGAGTGTTGTCAAATTAAACAGAGACGTCAATTTATATGTAATACCGCTGAGGGAGAACAATAACGAGCTACCGCAAATTTGTTAGGCTCAATTCGAACGAAGTATATTTAAAATTTATAAATGACATGTCAGCCCTGTATAACCATTGCTTGTCCTATTGAGACCGTCTGGCGTAAATTTGTCACATATCTAGAATACATTTATTATGAAATGATATTGCCGTAAATTTGTTTTTGTAAAAAATTTTATACACAATAGACACAAAGCATGGCTGATTTGCTTGATATGACATCTACTAGCAAACCACAATACATCGGATATATCTTTACATTTGTTACAACTCTTAACTAAGCCAATTAAGAAAGGCTTCTGGTCACTCGACTAACGAAAGCTATGGTGTACGGGTCACGGATCCGTTTAAACATACATTCTTATGGAATTCGGACGGGTCCACGTGGGTGTGTTCTCACTCACCACTCATTGTTCAATCTCATTGAGTATCCCGGACGTACATGTTTAACGTATCAATTGACGAACATGAAAAAGGTACTTGTCATTGTTGAAAACGTTAACCATAAAGTCATATTTTTGTGAGATTTTGTTTCATTTCCTAAATATTTTGTCTCCTTTTAACCAGTCGTTTTTCTTTTTTTTTAAATAATAAAAAGATACACTCACCTGTATCTTCGTTCCCCAGTTCTGTAATGGTCCTGAAACTGCGTCATCAAGTTTTATACCACTATCGACCTGCTACCTAGGCAATCAAGTTACCTGAAGAGTTCCATGCATAATAGATGTAGAAACACGGTCCCGTATCGATATTTCACAGTAAACTTTTATAGTTTCCTTATTTTCAAACAATACGGATAGGAAAATCAATCAAACTTTTATTACAGTTCTACCAAAATGGTAAATAATATTGATTTGGAAAGATGTTTTGCGTCAAATATACAATTATCAATTATTAATATAGAACAAAACAGGTAGTTTAATTTAATATAATGGGTTGGTTAAAGTAGTAGGTTTGATCAATATTTGCATTAGACTTTTAATATCAATATTTAAGTAAAATATTTATTCGACACTAGAGGAGGACAAGTTTGTATTGATTGGTCTGTTTTAAAATGTAGATTGTCATGAATATGCATTACTTGGCACTAGATGTTAAGCAAAGAAAAAAATAAGCAACTCATAAATAAAAAACGGCAGGCTTCTGAACTGTACTGGCTCTTCGAGTATAGACATCTATGCATGCCTTTTTGTGCTGAAGTTCTTTTTTTTTTATTATTATTACTAAGAAAATATTTGGACGAGTGCAAAACAATTGAATTTACCGTACCCTGCGGGAAATCCCCCCTTTTCCAGATTACAAAAACAAAGTTGTTTATATGACATTAGTACCACGGTTCTGTCAAAAAATATAAGACTTAGGGGAATATGTCAGAGAGATAACAACCCGACCAAAGAGCAGACAACCGCCGCAAGACTACCAATGGGCCTTCAATGCAGCATATGCATGTTTGTGTTTTAGTTGCTGTACCAGAAACTCATTCAAACATTTGGGTTATCATCATTCAAAGTTGGACAAACTGGGATTTGTTTATCACATGCAAAAAAAACCATCAATGCTCAATGTTTAAAGAGATTGACATAGCCTGCAGAACCTGAAGGATCATTTTCTTTTTTCACTTACAGCCGATTTCATTGAGTGTGTAGCCAAAGGTAATATCTTTAGTTAGCTTGCTTGTTGCTAATAAAAAAAAATGATCTAAAAGAGTTTGAATATTCTGACTTTTTCTAAATGACCATTTAATGAGGTGTGTGAACTTTTCTTATGAAGACTATGAGGCAAAGTGGTATATAGGGTAGAAAAATCAAAAGCACCAATTATGAGTATGCAATTTATCACGTACTTAGAACGAATTTTGACACTGCAAAAGCAATTTATTCCACTATTTTCAAAGGCCTTATTTGAACATTTTTTTTATCAGGTTTTTGATTGTACCAAGTGTACTAGTAAGTAGAATACATAGTCTAGTAGGGAAACGATGGCTTGAAACGAAATAAATCTTTGTTTGTTATGAGTTATGTGCAGCTTCGGACCCAAAAACATGGTTGGAACTTTCATTGTACAATGCATTTGGTTTTGCTTTGAAAAGAATCACAGAGCTGAGTCTATGTACCATATTACATGTATATGAAAGGTTAAGTGGTTGTTAGGACCTAGTCCTTAATTGGGATCCTTGTCAGATATTCCTGGTCATATCGGTTTTCCTTTTTGTCCTATTAAGAATTGTTTTAATTTAATATGTTCGTAGGAGAAACAAGGAACATTATTCTCATACAAAAAATTAAGATAATTCTAAATACACATTAATAAAAAAAATGGAATTTATTACAAAGGACAATCATAAGATATACTTGAATTGTCCTGGGCGTCATTTCTGTGATGGGTATATGTTAATGGAAACATTCTCTGAATACGGGACAAACATATCAGTAGTGGTAGACCCCAATGTCCAATGATCTTCAATACTGAATATTGACTGTAAAAAAATGCTAATATTCCAACTTTCAATAACAGTTAACAGCAAATACATGACATACATTATCTCAATAACAGATAACAAAAAAGATAAAATCCCCAAAACAGCTAACAAAGAATAAGACAATAACAGATAACAGCAAATATATTTTCAAAATAACAGATAACAAAGAATTAAATTGACCCATAACAGCATAACAGATAAACCCCTTGCCCCCCCCTCTTTATAAACTGATATTGATACCATAGACTCAGTTATATTTCAGTATTATTCTAGATTTTCATATATTTACTTAAAACACACAATATAAGATATTTATATATATAAATGTATATGCACAAACTACTGTAAAAGATTAGTATCTGATGAAACGGTATGGTGGTCTCTCAAATCAAAAGCTTCTTCAATATACATACAAATAGATTTTTATTCCTTTTCAGACATAGGATTTAACATTTCGGTAAAATTTTCATCCAAATTATTTGAATTAATATCATTAATTTTATATTTAGATCTAATTTTGTTATATTGCGGACATTCAATCAAGAAATGAATCTCATTTTCAATTTTTCCTGTGCAAAATTTACAAAATCTCATTAGATGGTACTTTTGGTCTTACCTCCCAGCTAATGAGTGTCACTTATTCTTAATTTAGTGAGTTTTTTCTAAGGTATTTAATAGGTTTTTATTATTGGATGGAATTTTTTCAAGTTGGAATTTTATTAATTGTAAATATCCACATTTCATTAAAATTTAAATGTTTTAAATCAAAAACAAATGTTTGATGCCAAAAGCAGTGGCGGATCCAGAGGGGGGTCCGGGTGTTGGACGATCAATGCATTTGAATGGGAACATATAGTTGGAACCCCCCCCCCCCCCCTTTATCCTGGGTTGGGAACTTTCTTTTTTAAAATGGCTGGATCCGCCCCTGAAAAGTTGGACCTGAACGGAAAAATGAAAAGACCTGAACTGATGACCTGAAAATCTATGGTTGGACTAATTCTAACTTCAATAACTTTTTTAATATTTAGTGGATATCTTTCAACTTTTGATTTTGTTAGACAAAAAATTCAATGTAATGACAGAGACATAATTGTATTATATGTCTCTGGTGATGATAATATATATAAAAAAAAAAAAAAAAAAAAGTATATGAACAAAATCTTTGGGGTGTCAAAACTTGGACCTGAACGGAAAACTAAAAATCTGAATTAATGAGCCTAAAATTACCGTCTAATATTTTTTTTAAAACGAAATTAATAAACACAGACGAAAAATATGGTTGATAACTTTTCATGTTCGATGTCTTTTGGTCTCTTTTGGGGATCTGTCTCATCATTGGGACCACACCACATCTTCTTTCTAATTCTTATTGACGGAAGATACTGTAGTTAATATGATATGCACATTTAAACTGATACAAGTAAAAAGGAAGGGAGATACCAAAGAAAATCAAAACTCGCATGTCAAGACTCATAATTCAAAGAGACATGACATAGGGTCTACCATAGAGATAAATAATTCAGAAAAGGGTTTGGTGTTTTTAAACTATGATACAATCTTTTAATCAAAGTACAGACGTACTGTTAACTCGGATTATATCCTAAGATATGATGTCTGTCAAATAAATCATAAAGATTTCCATCATCTGGAAAATTACTATTTTTTAAAAGTGTTGGAAACCTTTATGATTTATTTGACAGACATCATAACTGAAGGAACACTAAACACGGAGAGTTCCTTTAAACAGTGGCGGATCCAGACTGACTTTAGTTAGTTAAAGATCCAGAACTTCAGTTTTGTAAATCACTAATCATGGCTTCAGTTATTCCCTATATATTCAACGATTTTTTTCGCAGAGTCCCCCTGGATCCGCCTTTGTCTTAATAAATGGCAACATCATGGCAAAACTGTCTGAAACAAATCATACGAATGTAAAACAACTGTCACATTCCTGACTTGTACAGTAGAAATAAACAAATTCACTATTATGTTCCATGTTTAAGAAACATTTTGGATATTTTCTGATTTTTTGCTGCAAGATATATGAAATTGAATTGAGAGAGAAAATCAAAAAAATGAACCATGATTTCGTCTACTCTGTTCACAATTGTCAGTTTTAATAGTCATTCATTCTTAACCAGTTTTTCTTCTTGGACTTTCATCCTGCAAAACATCAAATATAAACTTTTTATGAAATTTTGTATCTAGAATATATTAGCTATAAGATGTATTTTCGATGCAATTAAGTTTGAAACTCTTTCAGCTATGTCTGTTTGTTTTGTTCACACATCATTGTAAATATATTGAAATATTTGCGACTGTCATTCAAAATATTGTAGCTGATTACATCAACCATTTTTTTTTACATGAGATAATGCATGTACAAAGTCAGGAATATGACAGTTGCTATCCATTTGTTGATGTGTTTGAGCTTTTCATATTGGTATTGAGTAGGAACTTTCCTTTTGAGTTTTCCTCGCAGTATTTTCTCATTTAAATGAACTTTAAGTTTATATTCATGAGGAAGGAAGTAACGGCCATCTAGCCACTATAATAGAGACGGATATTATCAGAGAGACATTGAAATTAGAAGGAAAAAAAAACTTTTTATTGAAAACTAAGCATCACATCTAACTAGTTTTGACTTTTATTAATCTTTACTTACTGTAAGAAAAGGTTATTATCGTCACACCATTTCTTAAAACAATGACTTGCTATTTTCAAGCTTTCTCTGTCACTTTTCTTGCAATACAGTCTAACGATTTGCTCAGAAAACACATTAGGCAACATCAGTGATACCTGTGAATTGGAAAATGTATGACCTTAACAAGAAAATAGCCACGCATTTATATTGAAACTGTAAGTATAGCTTTAATAGAAAAAAATCAAATTTGTTTAGATACTTGGTTTATTTTTAAAAAAACATACAAACTTATTTTTTTACAAAAATATAATGTCAAGTGGAAATAAACACAAATAACTCGTTTATATAAATTTGATCAAACATTTGTTCATTAATTGCGAATCGTTAATTTAAATAGTTTAAACTTAATCAATATGAATATAAACGGGTAATACTTTAAAATGGTGTCATTTTTTAAATAATACACCTAAATGGTATGTCTAACATCAACTATCTGTTTTCGATGTTCATTTGCATTATTCATATTAATGTGTAAAACATTGAAACTCTGCTGGAATAATTACCTTTACATTTGTAGTAATTTGTTTCGAAATTCTATAATCACCAAGCAAAATATTAACAAAAAAAGATTTTTGAAACTGCTTGGCCCTAAAATATTTTGAAAAATGTGTTTGAACTTTGTATGTGATAAGATATAACACCAATACTAAAGTGGATTTCACCTTATTCATGTTATTTAAGATTTTGCCTTCGTGCATACCTGATTTTTGACAATACGAACTGGTTTTGTCACATCTCGTTTATTATAAAATCTGACATTGGTCATGGGGTTTTGAGATTTACTTCCGTAATCAAGGTACACTAACTGGAAAAGAAAAGTGCACAGCATCATCAAATTTATGAAATTACATTTAAGGAACTCATTTTGTTTTGTAATTAAAACAAACCGAAGAAATACATAGATTCATTTGTTATGATGGTAATAAAACTTATTCTTCAGAGGTGTCACCTGTCATATATATGTTCTTAAGTTTCTACGCATATTTTTGCATGCCAACTTTAAAATGTTTAGGTCCAACCGTTCTTTCCTGCTGCAAGGAAATACAGAAAAGTGTGTCGGACGTACGAAATAACTAAATTATGTTTTTAGATTCCACAAAACTTCCTCGAGTACTTGTTCAAACCAAGAGACTGTTTGCTGCTGGAAAATATACTTTTCAACAATCAAAATGTCTTCCCTTAACGTTCCACGTCGATACGGCCCCAAGTCGATCCGGCCCCATAATAAAATATGAATAAACAATATTGATTTTGAAGGAATTTGTGACAAATTTTAACAGTATAAATGGAAATTGCAAAAAGTGTCGGGGTGACAAGAGGTAAGTGAAGTATTGGAGTACCAGTTAAAGAACTATTTTAAATTGATACGAACATGAGTGTTATTGTGTCTGTTTGTATAGCAGCTTCAACATATTTTAAGATATGAAGGTTTTTTTTTCCATGTTAAGTTGGAATGTCATGGCGATTTTTATTTCATTTGGTTCATTCACAGAAAAGCTAAATAAATATTTACAGTCCAATGGAACCTATAAAATTTAACTCATCATAATGACTTGTTTAATCAAACCATTAATATTGGTTTCTTAATTCAAGAATTGTCTGATGATTGTGAATTAAGGTAATGCCACTTGTAATGACTTAATTCAGTCAAATCCTGATTAATTAAAGTTACGTAATCAATTTCAATTTCAATTCTTTATTACTTTAAGCACATTATGCTTATCAGTGCAATTAATACATTTTTATAACACAATAATCAACAAGGTCTCTATAGTTGCCGAGGTCTAAGATGTTGGTCACATACCATACAAGGAAAAGCCATTGTCACTGTGATATAAAAAATCAACTGCATTCTGTCTTCTCTTTATAGAAAGGATTCGGCAAATCAAACATCATTTCTCAATTTAAGAAAGGAGTACGTCCGGTACGGGCCGATTTGGGTCTAAAATTCCAAGTTCTTCTATTCAAGCTCCAATATGAAAAATCTATCAAATATGTTAAAAAACGTCACTTTTCATATTGTTTTTTTGTCAAAAATGAAAGTGGCCTGATACGGTGCTTTTTGTCCGCAATTCGCTTTTTGTCCGCTTTTGCTTTTTGTCCGATAATTTTGCTTTTTGTCCGAAACTTTTGCTTTTTGTCCGTTGCTTTTTGTCCGTTTTGCCTTTTGTCCGATTATTTTGCTTTTTGTCCGTTGCTTTTTGTCCGTTTTGCCTTTTGTCCGATTATTTTGCTTTTTGTCCGTTGCTTTTTGTCCGTTTTGCTTTTTGTCCGATAATTTTGCTTTATGTCCGATATAAAATGTGTATATTTTTGGCAGGTTTCATTTTGAACTTCAAAATATCATGTCCTTTAAGGAGTTAAATACAGGCCATACTCACATTATAAATCATTTGTACATGAAATTTCATGTCTTTTACAATATATCGCATTACCTCTAAAATGACTCGAAGCACTAATATCCTAGAGCCGTAGGTGTTGGTCAACAGAGGGCAAGGGGAATACTCTTGTATATTCCTAAGTCTAAAAAACAACTATTGAAAGCTGGCTAAACTAAGACATACTCCAGGTAGGCCATTATACCAGAAGTAGAGGTAGTCAAACCCTTATAAATGGCTTATAGCACTTATGTCCTGGATCTACACGAGTTTATCAGCAACGAATTAAAAGGGGCATGAGTTTCGTCGGTATATCACGAAGTAAAAATAAACCTCATTATTGCCAGCTCTTCAAACTAAGAGATTCTCCACGTTGGCCATTATACCAGAGGTATAGGTAGGCAGTGCCTCTTAAATGGTCCATGGGCCATGGCACTTATGTCCTCGACCCGTACGAGTTGGTCAGAAGAGGGTAAGGGGAATACTCTAGTATATCACACAGTCCACCAAAAATAGTGACGGCTGCCCAAACTAAGACATTTTTAGGTGCGCCCTTATACTAGATGTTGGAGTAGTCATTCTCTTAAAAATGGCTCATAGCAAGCACCTATGCTATAGACCCGAACGAGTTTGTCAACAATGAGTTAAAAGGGGGATGAATTAGCCCGATATATAACGAAGTTGAAATAAACTGTTGCCCGCTGGCTAAACTAAGAAATTATCCACGCGGGCCATAATATGAGAGGTAGAGGAAGGGATTGCCTCTATAAAATGACCATGAGCATGTATGACCTAGACCCGTACGAGTTAGTCAGCAAAGTGTAAGGTTGGTACCCTAGTATATAATAAAGTCGAACTAAACTATTGCTGGATGGCTAAGAGATTCTCCGCGTGGGCCATGATACCAGAGGTAGAGGTTGTCATTGCCTCTAAAATGGCCTAAATCACTTATTCCCTAGAGAAGTACGCGGTATCATCAAAGGGTTTAAAAGGGAGTTGGAACCTCTGTTTACAAAGAAGTCGAAATAAATTATTGCCGGCTTGCTTAAGTACGAAATTCTCCAAGTTGGCCATTAATCCTAGGTTAAATGTTTGCATTGCCTTTTAAATGGCTGATAAAACTAACGCCCTAGACCTGTACGAGTTTGTCAGCAAAAGGTTAAAGGGGGGATGCGATGCCTCTTTTTACAACGAAAATATAAATTAAGCCGACTGGCCTAACTAAGAGATTCTATACGCGGGGCATTATATCAGAGGATGAGGTAGGCATTACCTCTAACATAGCCATAACACGTATGTCCCAGACCCGTGTAAGCTAATCAGCAAAGGGTAAGGGGGGTACCTAAGCATATCACAAAGTCGAAATAAACTATTGCTGGCTGGCTAAACGAAGAGATTCTCCACATGGGCCATGATACCAGAGGTAGAAGTGGCAATAGCCTCAAAAATGGCAACTTATGCCGTTGACCCGTACCAGTGCTTCAGCAAAGTGTTAAAAGGGGGAGGTGGTATCTATGTTTACAACGAAGTCGAACTGAATTATTGCAGACTGGCCAAACAAAGAAATTCTCCACATAGGCCATTATAACAAAGGCAGTGGTGGACATTGCATCTAAAATGGCCCATACTTCTTATTCCATTGATCTGTACGAGTTTGTCAGCAAAGGGTAAGGAGGGTACCCTGGTATATAACAAAGTCGAAATAAACTATTGCCGGATGGCCAAAAATAAAAGATGATCCACGTTTATCATGATACCAGAGGTAGAGGTGGACCTTGCCTTTAAAATGGTTTATAGCACTTATGCCAGTAAAATGAAAGGAGGGTATTATAGTATATCGCAAAGTCGTTATGAAATATTGCCGGCTGTTCAAACTAAGAGATTCACCACATGGGCCATGCTACCAGAGGTATAGGTGGTCATTGCCTTTAAAATAGCCTATAGCACTTATATGGCATATACCCGTACGAGTTTGTCAGTAAAGAGCTTAAATGAGGAGGTGGTACCTCTGTTCACATTAAAGTCAAAATAGCTTTAGCCGGTAGGCCAAACTCCGGGATTCTCTACGTGGATCATTATACCAGAGGTAGAGGTTTATTTCGACTTCGTTGTAAACAAAGGTAACACCTTTTATTTTTAACCCCTTGCAGACAAAATCGTACAGGTCTTTGGAATTAGTGTTATATGCCATTTTAAAGGCAATTACCATATCTATCTCTGGTAAAATGGCCTACGTGGAGAACCTCTTAGTTTGGCCAGCCGGCAATACTTTATTTCGACTTTGTTGTAAACAAAAGTACCATCTCCCCCTTTTGATTCATTATTGTCAAACTCGTACGGGTCTAGGGCATAAGTGCTATAAGAAATTTGTATGGCAATGCCCTCCTCTATCTCTGGTAAAATGGCTACGTAGAGAATCTTTTAGTTTGGCCAGCCGGCAATTATAAAAGTGTATTTCGACTTCGTTGCAAACAGAGGTACCACCTTACCCTTTTAATTCATTGTTGTCAAACTCGTACGGGTCTTGGGTCTAAGTATTCTGTGCCTTTTTTAAGGCAATGCCTACCTCTACCTCTGGCATCATACCCCACGTAGAGAATCTCTTGGCCAGCCGGCAAATGTTTATTTCGACTTTTTTATATACCAAGGTACTTCCCTAACCCTTTGCTGACTTACTCGCTGGCTTATCCCTTATTGTAAGTAAGTAATTAAATTGAATTAAATTGGATTAAAAAATTACAGACAGTTTACCCTCTCGGTCTAAATGATAATATAATGGGAATTGGTAATATATCTAGAACCAATTCCGTTAACATTTTGGATATTGTTTCTAAAACTGTTCGTAAAAACCGTTCTCACGGTTGTAGAACAAATCGCAATCAAAGAAAATTTCGGGCCAATCATACCAATATTTCGGACCTAATTTCTATTTCAAAAAACAACGGCAGACATTATCTGTTAACAAAACTCTGTTCGTTACCGGTTAATAAGTTAAATAAAATTTTGGAGGATTGCAACACAATTTCATATAGCAGTCCTAAGTATGAAATTGTTCAAATTATTATGGCATATTGTTATTCTAAATTATTTCCCAAAATTGATCGCCCTGAAGATCATAAAAAACATTTTATTAAAATTAAGTATGTCAATAAAGGCTTTGATTTTGTAAATATTGCCGGTATATTTAACGACCATTCTGTTAAAGAACAAATTCCTGGATATTTTGACAATACTGAGCTACCTCTTATTTGTTATATTTATAAGAAATCTACCCGGAAATTTGTGTTTAATTATAGTCAATTGTGTAAAGATGTTAATATCAGTGAAAATACACCTACTTCATGTAATTGCAGTAATTCCGAATATATTTATGGACCCATTTCCCATGTTATAACAGGAGATCTTAACATCGTTCAAGACCGAGAGTTAAAATCATTTCTCAGTAAAGGACCTAAATATCGTCCCCCGTCAATTATTAATTGGAATGAGTGTCGTAATATCATCCACGACTCACTTCATACTTACTGTATGAAATGGATAAAACGGGAAAAAGCTGACAAAAAATCTTTGGACTCTTTTTTTAATTCAGTAATGAAGATAGTTGATATACGTATTCAACATTTTAAAGAACATTTTACTATTAACAATAACCACAATAAACCTATTTCTCGTATCAAACATAAACTAAAAGAACTAGCCAAGGAATTTGTTTTTGTCCCGGCCGATAAAGCTGCTAATAATATTATTATTGTTTGACGTAAATTTTACATCGAGGTTCTGAAAAAGGAAATCACCAATTCACCAACATTCCAACTGACTCCATTTTCAGAAAACGAAATCTGTAACAAACATAAACTTTTAGCCACCGCTTTACAAGCAGAGCCAAATACAATGAAAGTTCCAACTATGTATTGGCTTCCGAAGCTACACAAAACCCCTTACAAATATAGATTTATTTCGTCTTCAAGCCATTGTTCAACTACTAAATTGTCTATTATTCTTACCAGCACACTTGGTACAATTAAAAACCTTATAATAAATTGTTCAAATAAGGCCTTCGAAAATAGTGGAATAAATTACTTTTGGAGTGTCAAGAACTCGTTGGAAGTACTTGATAAATTGCATGCTTATATTGGTGATTTTGAATCTGTTCAAAGTTTTGATTTTTCTACCCTGTATACCACATTGCCTCACATTCTCATTAAGAAAAAATTCACACACCTAATTAAATGGGCATTCAAAAAATCAGAATGTGAATATATATGTTCAAACTCTTTTAGGTCATTTTTTAGTAGCAATAAACAAAAAAACTATGTTAATTGGACATGCTTTGATACTATATATGCCCTTGAATTTTTACTAGATAACATTTTTGTTCGCTTTGGGGATTCCGTATATCGTCAGATTATCGGAATTCCAATGGGGACTAACTGTGCACCACTTATTGCGGACCTCTTTTTGTATTGTTACGAGTTACAATTTATGACAAAAATAAGCAAAGACCCATCAAAACAACATCTGATAAACAAATTTAATAATACTTTTAGATATTTGGATGATATTTTGGCTCTCAATAATGACGACTTCAGTATGTATATTAATGAAATTTATCCTGGTGAACTCACTTTAAATAAAGCTAATACTAACAATGACCACTGCCCTTTCCTCGATCTTGATATCTATATCACTAACGGAAAGCTGAATACTAAAATTTATGATAAAAGGGATGATTTTTCATTTCCTATCGTTAATTATCCGTTTTTAGATGGTGACGTTCCCTTGTCACCATCTTACGGTGTTTATATATCTCAACTTGTACGATTCGCTCGTGTATGTAACAATGTTTTAGATTTTAACGAGAGAAATTTATGTATTACTGAAAAATTATTACACCAGGGTTTTCGATATCACAAACTAGTCAAAACATTTACTAAATTTTATCATCGGTATAAAGACATCATTCGAAAATATAGCTCAACATGCAGACTTTTTATACGTTCAGGTATTTCACATCCAATTTTTTATGGAAATATTCTTTATAAAGCACAAAGGTGTCAGTATTCACCTCATAAACTTACAAAACCTTTGAATAGACTTATTAAGAAGGGATATAATTACGATACTGTTGTCAAGTCATTAAAGATTGCATATTTTGGAGTTAATATTGAGTCACTGATAAGGTCTTTGCGTCGGAACTAAACACATTTATTCTAAAAACAGTTGTTGGCATGACACGGGTTATGTTCTTCTCATATATGTTATGATGGTATGATACTAAACCCCTTACGGGAAGGATTGTGCCTGATGTTCATATGATGAAATCATAATCTTTCAGTCAGTTTAATTGAAGTCTGGAGCTGGCATGTCAGTTAACTGCTAGTAGTCTGTTGTTATTTATGTATTATTGTCATTTTGTTTATTTTCTTTGGTTACATCTTCTGACATCAGACTCGGACTTCTCTTGAACTGAATTTTAATGTGCGTATTGTTATGCTTTTACTTTTCTACACTGGTTAGAGGTATAGGGGGAGGGTTGAGATCTCACAAACATGTTTAACCCCGCCGCATTTTTGCGCCTGTCCCAAGTCAGGAGCCTCTGGCCTTTGTTAGTCTTGTATTATTTAAATTTTAGTTTCTTGTGTACAATTTGGAAATTAGTATGGCGTTCATTATCACTGAACTAGTATATATTTGTTTAGGGGCCAGCTGAAGGACGCCTCCGGGTGCGGGAATTTCTCGCTACATTGAAGACCTGTTGGTGACCTTCTGCTGTTGTATTTTTTATTTTGGTCGGGTTGTTGTCTCTTTGACACATTCCCCATTTCCATTCTCAATTTTAAGGTCAATAAATATAAGACTATATGCCAGGTCTTTCTGACAACCAATTACAAACAAATTGGGGTTTATCTAATGGGGCTTTTCCCAGGATGCAATTGCTCGTAGACTGTATAAAGTTGACCAAATAATCCACAAATTCCGCAAAAGGATCTTTTAATTATAGGCCATGTCCATTTAGACATTAAGCAACAAAAGCCCAGCATGACCGATGCATTTGTCTTTAACATCTTCGATATTGATTCCGCGTGGCCTTCCAATTGACATGAGTGTCCATTGGTGTTCATTGTTAAACCTTTGGAGCTATATCAGTTTGTGTGGAAATTAAAAGCACGATGACCTTCCCTTGGTGATAACAACATGACCAACAACCATATCGTGTGTTACCAAAAGCCGTCATGATCAGCGATAGTCACACCGACAATTTACTACCTTCGTGGACAAAAGCCTGGCTTTTCGCTGGATCCTAATTAACATCTAGTGTTTTCACTACCATTTGCTGTAGAGATTTAGTTGCACAACATAACAGAAACATTCTTTGTAAATACTCTATGTTGATACTTTGACATTTGGATGGTTCATATACCAATTTTAGCCGAAAAATGATAATGAAACATTTCTGTTTAATATCGATCTATTGTTGGAATTGTAAATTTTCATATTCAATTTTTGTTTGTTTAAAGATTACCATTTTAAATAAAGATTTTATTTTTTTAAAAAGCAAGTGTTAGACTTGTGCTTTTATTGCCACTCAGTTCATATAACCTGTCATTTTAGTCGAGCCTGTAACTTTTGTTGCAGAAAGCTCGACATGTGAATAGTGATCCGGCGGCGGCGGCGGCGGCGTAAGTTAACTTCTGAAAAACGTTAATATTTTAGAAAGTGGAAGAATTGGATGCTTCATACTCTGTATATAGATGCCTCATGTTACGAAGTTTCTGTCAGTCACATGTCCAATGTCATTGACCTCATTTTCATGGTTCAGTGATCACTTGAAAAAAAAAGTTCAGATTTTTTGTAATGTTGAATTCTCTCTTATTATAAGTAATAGGATAACTATATTTGGTATGTGCGTACCTTGCAAGGTACTCATGCCCGTCAGACAGTTTTCACTTGACCTCGACTTCATTTCGTGGATCAGTGAACAAAGGTTAGAATACGTTTCGGTGGTCAAGTCCACATCTCAGATACTATAAGCAACAGGGCTAGTATATTCGGTGTATGGAAGGACTGTAAGGTGTACATGTCCAACTGGCAGGTGTCATCTGACCTTGACCTTATTTTCACGCTTCAGTGGTTATAGTTAAATTTTTCTGTCTAGGTCTGTTTTTCTCATACTTTATGCAATGAGTCTACCATATTTGTAAGGTGTACATGTCTAGCGGGAAGATATCATCTGACCTTGACGTCATTTTCATGGTTCAGTGGTCAAAGTTCAGTTTTTGAGTTTTGGTCTTTTTATCTAATATTATATGCCAAAGGTCACTATATTTGGTGCATGAAAATATCTTATGATCTATATATAAGTCTCCCAGGTTTTATTTGACCATGACCTCAATTTCACGGTTCATTGCACAGTGTTAAGTTTTTGTGTTTTGGTCTGTTTTTCTTAAACTATAAGTAATAGGTCAAGTATATTTGTTGTATCGAAGAATTGTTAGATGTTCATGTCTGCCTGGTATGGTTCGTCTGACCTTTACCTCATTTTCATAATTCATTTGGTCTTTGTTTAGCTATCTTGGTTAATGTTAAGTTTATGTGGCAGTTGTAATAAATCTTTATACTTAGGGCTATCAACATAATATTAATGATGAGTAAAGTAGGCGAGACATTTCAGTGTGTGTACTCTTGTTTAAATGTGCTTATTTATCCGAGTCCTGGACTGCATTCCAGAGGCTTTCATTCGTTTACTTTTGTGTAAATTTTATACAGATCAGTATATTTTCAAATGTTTTACCAATATTTTAGCTGCATGTAACATCTTGAACACTCAGAACAGCAAAACAAAATTTAGATTTCAGAAATAAATAGCCTTTAGTCATCGACGAATAGCCGATGATTTCAAGAGTTGTTTCCGTTAACGGATGATTCCTTTTTTTTTGTGCAATACTTGCTCTTTCGGAGGCTCGAGGGTAATTTCATTACAAATTTTATCATTTTTGTTTTCATTACAAATTTTATTTATTACACTATTAGTTATAACTTTATGAATTGGCTCAAAAATCAACCCAAAAAATCGAATGATTTTGGCCTCAGATTTATTTTTCAAATGTTTTAAATTATATCACTGTAAAAGCTCCAAATTGTCTCCCTTTAGTGCAATAATGACATTTTGTTTTGGCATTAGAATTAATATGTCTTTTTCAACTCATCGGTGACCTATAGATATTTTTCAAAATGCTTTACGTAAACTAAACAGTTGTAAAATTAAATCGATTTCTGTAATTTAGTTCTTTTTTTATTTCGATATATATATCTCTCTATTTCTCCTATTAGTTCAACTTAAAAAAAGTACCTTAACAAAAATGGTTGCTTCTTTCGAGGGCAGATTGTGAGCATAAGTGAACAATAACCCCATGTTTTTATTTGATTTTGCTATTTAGTATATGATAAAAGTTCATCTATAGAAAAACAATCAAAATCCTACATGTATATTTAAAAAAATAATGGATTAATACCCTCCAGTCCCCTTAACGACAAAAAAAATAAATAGAACATTACGTTTGAGTATCACCTACAGTATTTTACAACCTCTATTGATGATACAATATATGTATTTCTGCTGTTGTTTTATATAAGTTATTGTCCTGAATAAACATCTTTATGCGTTTTTGCGTTTGTGCGTTTCAGTTTTTATTGTGAAATTTCTTCAATCAGCCAAGACAAACTTTAAATTTCGCCTTAACGATGTTTTCGCGAGAAATCCATGTATTATTATCGAATTACTTCAAATTTAATCATTGTCTAGTGCCCTAAAATGAGATTTTCCGAGACGCTGGGTTTGAAATGGGATACCCTATTTAATTTAAACAATATTTGCAATCTTTTCAAAGAGATGCAGATGGGAATTTTCGTTCCTTATGAAAGTGTTCGCAAGGAGTTAAATTATAAACTCCTTATAGGATTATCAAAAAGCAACTATTAAGGACCCCCTTGGAATAAAGATCTTCAAAGACAACGTGTTCGAGAGTTTGAGTTTAATACATGACTTTTTAAAACTTAATGGACGGAGCAGGATTATCTTACTCTTCCAGTTAAACATCATACATCATCACAGTTGCATTGGTTCTTGTTGCTCAGATTTTAAATTTCAATGATTTCGTCCGAGACCACAATTGTCGTCCCTTGATTTTCGTTATTAGTCCCTAGTGATAACAGTGGCTTACTTGCAAATAATTTTTACACCCCTTCCAAATTTATTTCTCCTTGATTAATGCCTCAAATTGTAAGTAGGGGGGGGGGGGGGGGGGGTGAAATTACACTGTCAAAAAATTTGGGTCCAGAATTTTACAGGAAAGTAGTGATTTGGTCCAGCTGAAAAAGGTTAAAAATTAGCACTTAGGAAGCTGTCAAAAGATTTCAAGACACCCTAAACACAAAATTGTCCATATTTTGAGTTAGACGCGATGAAGTTTTCTATAACTTTGATATAATTTGTCCCAAAATTAGTACAACACACTGTAAAAGTTTCATTGAGAAAGCGCAGGTGGGATTTTTTTAATTTTCATTTATGTTCTAAAAGAAATGCACTACGAATTAATTGTGTTCTCGGACCATTTGTTTTGTGGACTGTTGTGTATCTTGTTGTTTTGCATTCAGCTGCGGCTTTGTTGGTTTGTTTCAACCCTTTTTAGTGTGATTATCCTTTGGTACACTTTGCCTCTCTCTTATATATGATATCGCAATAATTATCGCAATTATTATATATATGTAATATGATTTATATGGATACAATATTGAATTAAAATAGACATAATAATTAGATGAGTGAAAAAAAGAAAATGAAGTAATAATTGTACGTGTGAGGAGTTGGCATTCTTATAAAAAAGAAGATGTGGTATTATTGCAAATGAGACAACTATCCACAAAAGACCAAAATGACACAGACATTAACAGCATTAGGTCACCGTACGGCCTTCAACAAATAGGAAAGCCCATACAGCATAATCAGCTATAAAAGGCCCCGATAAGACAATGTAAAACAATTCAAACGAGAAAACTAACGGCCTTATTTATGTCAAAAAAATAAATGAAAAAACAAATATGTAACACATAAACAAACGACAACCACTGAATATACAGGCTCCTGACTTGGTACAGGCACATACATGAATAATGTGGCGAGGTTAAAGTCTTTTACACTAGAAATTTTTTAGATCTTGTTATATAGACTAATTCTTATTCATTCTGGTCGTAAGTTAGCCTGTCATCCTCAAACGTGTGAGCAATGGTGTACGTACACCAATTTGTAGAATACATGGGATATTCAAAGACTTAAACGAACGTTAAGTCTCAGAGGCATGACTTTTTATTAGTTGTTAGTGGCTTTGAAATAGCTGTCAGATAACTGCGAGTACTCTCAGATCTGTTCTTTGTGTCTTTTTGTGTCGGGATGTATAAGTACCCGGCCACGTCCACTTGTATTTGTGTCTATCTGATGAGTTAAGCCTTTTTCAACTGATTTTTATAGTTCGTTCTTATGTTGTACTATTATACCACTGTCCCAGGTTAGGAGGAGGGTTGGGATCCCGCTAATATGTTTAACTCCGGCACATTATTTAAATCTGTGCCTGTCCCAAGTCAGGAGCCTGTAATTCAGTGGTTGTCGTTTGTTTATGTGTTACATATTTGTTTTGCGTTCATTTTTTTACTTAAATAAGGCCGTTAGTTTTCTCGTTTGAATTGTTTTACATTGTCTTATCGGGGCGTTTTATAGCTGACTATGCGGTATGGGCTTTGCTCATTGTTGAAGGTCGTACGGTGACCTATAGTTCTTAATGTTTGTGTCATTTTGGTCTTTTGTGGATAGTTGTCTCATTGGCAATCATACCACATCTTCTTTTTTATATGCTCGAAACTTTAGAATAGTTTAGAAATTATTTATCAAATCAAATAATCTTTGAGTGATGGTTTCGTTATTGAAATTCTAAATTGATGTTTAACCGCGCTAAATATTATATATGATAATCATACGAATAAGTCAGGAACGGAGTTTCAATCTGCAATTCAATAGTTGTTGTTTGTTTCTGTATTTGTTTGTCGTATAGTGTTTTGTAAATCAATGGTTTTCTCGTTTGAATAGTTTTATCATTATGTTAACTGGTGTCGGCGTTTGCTACATGTGGAAGTGCACACATTTACGACATGTTATTGCTTAAACGCACAGTTTCTTCTTCCCGCTAATAATATATAGTCACCATTTGCACTTATATGCGAATGGCCGATTGACAGTCGCTTCAAAATATTTTGCAACATTTCAGTTAAAAAAAAGTCTGGTAATATTTTCGTCATATTTCCAACAACTTTATTTTTCTTAAACATTACAAATATTACAAATATAACAAACAAACAAACTTCATTTTTGGAACACTATCACAAAGTTTACGTAATACATGTGTAGCTATTTATTTAGATAAACTGTATTAATCCATACATTTCGGAATTATTTAGCAACTATATCCAAATGACGAGGAAGTTCGATGTTATTCAAGTAATAAGATTAAGGAAACTTTGGTTAACACAACAGCATTTTCAACAAAGTAGTTTATTTTTGTTTGACAAACTCGAAAAGAGGGGGAAAAGTAATAAAATGGTTACTTAAGCATTTACTTAATTTCTATCACGAAATAAATGCGTTTAATAGTTCAGATACAGATACAATATAGTGCATTCGTAAATGTAAAACACTTTTTAATAGAAAATTTAAAAGAGATACGTCAACAGTGTTTATTTTAGAATTGCTCAAGTCTGTTGGGCTTATTCCCGATTGTCCCCCTTTTTTTTAAATTAAGAGCTCATATTGTCTCACATGAAAAGTTCTGACTGGTCCACATTATTTTATGAGGCGAAATGTTCTTATCCCTTGTTAGATTGTCTCTATGGTTTTGTTTCAGATATATAAGCCAAAATCTACATTTTATGCGATGTTCTTTTTTTAGACATTGCAGCCATCTTAATTATTGGGCGGGGTCATCGGATACTTTTTTGAAACTAAATACCCTAAAGATGATTTTGGCCATGTTTGCTTTAATTTTGCCAGTAGTTTCAGAAGAGAAGATTTTTGTAAAAATTAATGACGACGACGAATAATGACAAAATGAGAAAAGCTCACTTAGTCCTATGGTCCAGGTGAGCTAAAAAGCAAAACGGACAAAAAGCAACGGACAAAAAGCAAAAGTGTCGGACAAAAAGCAAAATTATCGGACAAAAAGCAAAACGGACAAAAAGCAACGGACAAAAAGCAAAAGTATCGGACAAAAAGCAAAATTATCGGACAAAAAGCAAAACGGACAAAAAGCAACGGACAAAAGGCAAAAGTATCGGACAAAAAGCAAAATTATCGGACAAAAAGCAAAAGCGGACAAAAAGCAAATTGCGGACAAAAAGCACCGTATCAGTGGCCGCATCCGTGTTCATCCTCAACCTTTATATATATGTTACGTATTATTATCATTAAGCATGACTTAATGATGCTAGTACCCGATATATGTGCATTGTACTGTAAAAAAACAACACATATTTATGTAGCAGAAGCATTATACTTTCCAGTTAATAGCTTAAAGATTACATTTTCACAATTTAATATTTTTGTAAAACAGCTATATGTTTGGGTCTTACTGAACCTACTCCTTTTAATAACTTAAAAGAAAAATAAAGTGTGTTACTGTGCATGTATCAGATTGGGGTCGGCGAATTCTTGTTATACATTTACAAAAAAGTACAGGAATGCATTTCTGTTAATAAAATTGCAAAAGATGAAAACAGTCAATTGAAATAAATGCTTATTACTGCTGATTAATGGTTATGTCTGAATTCTTTCATATATACGTTTTAATATAATTATACCCAAATATCTTGAAAACTTGTAATAAAAACATAATCAACCTAGTTGTTTTAAACTCATCTTTTTTTCAAAGGATCTTTTTTTCTACCGTAAATCTTTTACATTATAATAAAAATCATACACTTTTATGAATTAGAATTAATATATATCTTTATTTATGTTCCTTATAAAAATATTTTTTGTTGGGGCCGGATCGACTTTACATTTGTGCCGGATCGACGTGAATTCTTTTTTTTTATTTCATAATGTTCAATAAAAATGTTTTGGACACACGAAATGACTAAGTGATATTTTTATTTGCAACATAACTTCATCGATTACCAGTTAAATTTAGAGATTGCTTACAGTGAAACAAGATACAATGACGGTATCTGAATCAAATTTCAGTTGGATCAAAATTGGTTCAAAGGAAAACAAGTAGAGCACTATGTCTGCAAATTAATTAAGATACGACCAGAAAAACTATCGAAGACATAATAATGAACATAGTAAAATTTTGTTAGTGGTGTTTTTATCTTACATGACATAGCTATGCATAACTCAATAACTGTAAAAAGATGTGTAAATTATTTCAATTTGGAAAACGACAATGATGAGTTATAGTAATTTATAAGTTTTTTTACTAATGGCATAGGTCTACAGCATAAGCACGCAACCCCCCTCGAATACGGTATATGTATATGGACACTACTGAAATACTGATATAGATGAAGTAAAATTCAAATGGTCATCTTTGAAATTAACGATAAAAGGCACAGTACTACCTTACATTGATATATGTAATATTGAATATCAAACCACTTACATCAACATAAAGGTCATCATCCAGTAGTTTACCTTTGGACTCCGGAGGTATATTTGACATTATTTCAGACATGATTTGTGAAGATTTGTCCTTCAAAAAGAAATTACATAAACAAATTAATTGAGGTTATTTTTATCATAATCGATATTTTTTCAACATTCACTTAAATTAATTATTAACGTTAGATAAAAGTTCAAAATAAACCTAAATTCCTTAGAATTAAACGTGATTTAAAGTTGCATTATTTTATTAAAGTGTATACTGTTTGGCCGCTTTGGCCGCATTATAGATTTTTGTCTCTATTATAACGTTTATTCAACATCTACATGTAGGCAAAGTGTTTATGTAAGTTTTGTAAGAATAAATAAATTTTGTTCATAGCCTAATAATTCATTTTAAGATGCAACGCGTCCTCTGATTGGCTGACGTTGTTTAGTTTATGAGCTCATAGACATAATTTAGTCATGTGACCGTTACGCCACCAACGTTTTTTCATGGTTTTCTCCGGTTTTAAATGGAAGTTAGAATTCAATTCTATTCGAAATAACATTAAAAAGAATGTGGTGCACACTGTAAAATAACTCGGTTATTCAGTGTGCACCACAATTTTTATTTTATTTCTTCATAGACAGAAAAAATATTACAGTCATTCCTTAATTACACATGTCATATAAGAGCACATTAAAATGCCCTCGGTAATAAAATCAACCTGCATATGAACGCTGGTAATTGTGATGCCACAAGCATTTTACAATTGGCTTGTTAGGTCACATTTTATAATTTTATAATTATACAAAAAGATAAAAACTAACAATAACTTTCAATAAAGCTGTCTTTTTGGGAAAATATTTGTGTTCCTCATTTCCATATATAAGTTAAACTACATAAAAGATTAATCTATATTTTAATAAAATGTGTTTTCTGCCCTACAGAATTGCAATAACATTACTGTAATTTTGATATATATGAATGATAATAAACATGCTGAACAATATTTGTTATATCTCAAATAGTTAATATTAGTTTTGTAATAATTCAAGATGTATTTCAACTACATTCAAACACATTTGAGATATGAATTGTACTGATTTTAGAACAAAAGTTGTTACAAATGAATATGATAAAAGGAGAAAAATCATCTTCACTCTGATTTCTTCAAAATAGAATTACATGCATATTTGTTCATGTGTGTATTCTTTGTGTCATAAAAACTATCATTCTATGTAGTCATCATCAGTTATGCAATTTTAAAGAAAAATTAGTATTAGTTAATAGATAACTAATAAATGAGATATTTCAAAGGAAGCTTGTATAATAAATATTTGTTTCTCACATATGTTTCGCCTTCAGTTGGGGTAGTTTCTCCAACACAAGCATACAATTGTCGATGCATGATTCTTTGTAATATTTTTCTTGACTTTTCAAGGTCCTCATCAACAGACAAAAGTATCACATGAAAAATGCTGTCGGAAAGATTTGTGTATGCTTCAGGATCGTCAATGCACTCAGATAACTTCTTCAAATTTCTGATATATAATTAAATGTCGAAACAATTAGATATTAGATAATAATGAAATTGCATGCGACTGTCATCATGTGAGAAGTTTAACGCTATTAAACCTGGTTTAATCCACATTTTCTACATTTGAAAATGCCTGTACCAAGTCAGGAATATGACCTTTTGTCCATTTATTTAATGTGTTTTATCATTTGATTTTTCGTTTTGATTAGGGACTTTCCGTTTTGAATTTACGACGGAGTTCAGTATTTTCGTGATTTTACTTTTTACTGATTTAATAATTAACAAAATGAAAAGAAGGGTTGTCAGATTCTAGTTAGCAACTATAATATGTATGTTAATCAGATTGAACAGTTTAATACTGACTTATTTGATTAATCTTTAAGGGTCCATTTTAATTTGTTGCATAGATTAAATTTATTTTTGATGCATGATGAATTAGAATTTTAACATATATTA
Source organism: Mytilus trossulus (assembly GCF_036588685.1). NCBI lineage: Eukaryota > Metazoa > Mollusca > Bivalvia > Mytilida > Mytilidae > Mytilus > Mytilus trossulus. The sequence goes on along the minus strand of NC_086378.1, from coordinate 53,590,150 downwards.
TATATAACGATAACATAATAACACGAACAACACGACGGGTACCACATGCGATGCAGGATCGGCCTACCCTTCCAGAGCACATGAGATCACCCCCAGTTTTTTTTTGTGTGGTTCGTGCTGTTTCATGTGTTTAGTCTTAAGTTTTCTATGTTGTTTCTTATGTAATATTATTTGTCTGTTTGTCTTTTTCATTTTTAACCATGGCGTTCTCATTTTATTTTCGATTTATGAGTTTGACTGTTCCTTTTGGTATCTTTTTGCCTCCCCTTCAGTTTCATTTAATGCATAAAATTAGTTTTAATTTATTGCATACAATAGTTTAATTTAATGCAAAACAAATAGTATTTTGACTATTAGTATCCTAGGTCACACCAGTACAGATGGCAATTGTTTGGTACTGACAATATTAATAAATAATATGATAATCAATGTTCGTGTATAAATTATGATTTTTTTAAGAAAGTAAAGTTCCAATGTCCTCAGGCAAAATCTTTTTGATAGATAAGACTATTATTTGTAGGTCCCTTTTTGTCATATAGCTTTGTACTTATTTGTGTACTTGTACATCCCTTGATTTCAAATATATTGTTTGTGCGTTCGTGATGAAATTTAGTTTTTAAAAAAAGCGCTTCAGACGTATACAATTTAAAAAGTATTAATTTAATATGTTTAACGATAAAAAAAAATTGTTAAAAATCACATACCCGTCTTTGCCTGGAATTATACCTTTATGGTCAGCGGCAATAAATGCATCTGTTACCCTTTTAAAAATACCAAGAGAAAACTTTGTTTTTAATGTGTAAAGCTTTCGTTGATACATTTTTCGACAATTACGCATACATGCATTATTCACTCAAATATATGTTTTCTTTTGCACTTTTCTTAGTTTACACTTCCAAATTCTCGAAACAAGCAGAAATTAAAGAAGTAAAAAGTAAGCTAATACCAAGATCACGAGACTGTATGTAAAATCTAAGGATAAGAAAATAAATGTGTCGTATCTAGACAAAATATTTTTAGCCAGTTCGATCGATCAATGACTTCAGTTGGTGTAAGTTCATGACATAAAGTACGATATAAGTATTATATAATCGGCAAGATAAATATCAGGTACAGACCATCTACTTATAAGAAAATGGAAGACAGAATATACATTTCCTTCTATCTTCTATGCTATGTATTTCTACAGTAATCCTTTTTAAAATTTACACAAATCCATTAATCTGTAAATTTTAACCTTCAAGCACAACTAGGGAAACAGAATTTATATTTCAACTAGTGAATCAAATGCAGATCGAATTAAATTGAAAGATACTGCTTACGAAAACATTCACTTATTTAATGAATGGCTATCATTTATTTTGAATTTATTGAATCATAAAATCAATTTTTGACTCTTCACATTGAATTATCCGCGAAGCGGATTATGTAAAATGTGAAGAGCCAACAATTAATTTTATGGTTCAATAAATTCAAAATAAATTATTGCCATTCATTATCAATGAATTTCTATCAAAAATAAGGCTCAAAGAACTTTTTTTATATTATACATTTTAACAATAACATCGTACACCCATGTTGGCGTATGAATACACAACGCCAGAGTGGGCGTGTCGCTATAAAAATGGACAACTTTGAAAATTAAACTAATGATTTAACCAATCGAAATACAGTAAAGACATCAAATTTATCTATTGGAAGGAATTGAAATTTTGCAATCTGGTAGTGATGCGCAAACTGTGTAATGTTGTTTAAAATATTTACAAATGCATTGTTTTTGTTATTGACACAACAAAAAAAACTACAGTTTAATCGAATTTATGACATTAAGCTTCTAGAGATCAACAGGTGGTGTCAGACAAGACATAATTGTCTGTTCTTGAAAGGGTATTTATTTGTGTTTTAAGAAAGGAAACCATATCAATGTGTCTTGTAATTGTATCTCAATATGCATAAACAAGTAAAAATAGTGATGTCTTATACGTGTTAATATTGGTTTGCTTCTTGAGAATTTTATAACCTTTCGAGCTATTATTCTAAATATATATTGAGCATATTAACTTACATGGCTTCTATAGCATCACAAACTCTATGCTGATAGGCTCTCCTATGTAGTGTTGCTCGTATTTGAAACATACCGTATAATGTTTCTGCTTCCTGAAATTTACACACCTTGTTGTACCTTTTCTTTTGGTATTTTTGACGTTTTTACAATGAACTTGAATTGATATCTAAACATTTTCTAACAAATTTTTTTTATTTCTAATTTGTTTAAAAGATCTTTTTTTATTTCCCTGTATTTACAGTTCGAGTTTGAAAACAACTTGAATTTTGGATAATAAAATGCATTTAAGTAAACAACCATAGACTTTCTTATAATAGTTATACCAATTTTCGTCGTTATTTGACTTTCTGCAAACCCTGAATACATTTCTATGGACAACATTTGATTTGTGGGACATATAAATTCATGGTTCTAATTAAATAACAAAAAACACGTAAATTGGTGTCAAACGAATACTTAAAAATGTATGGAATGTTAATTAATCCGGATGTTAAGATTATAAAGTATTTATATATTTTTTAAAGAAACTATGTATATTTGTTAAATTATCAATTTCACTATGAAAAAAGCATGAAATAAACGAACATAACAAATACAAACTAACAATACACGGTCATATTTCAAAATTACTATGTTCTTGCATTGACTTACAATGAAAGCATATACTGAAATTTATCTCTAGTATTAATTTTGTATTCGACGAATCCTCATACAATAAAGCTCTTCAAACACAATTAAGTTGAAATTGTTCTTCAAATATTATATTATTTTTAATAGACCTTAATGTATGATCATGTTTCCCCCGCTAAAACATAGGCTACAACGCTAGAAATATATCTATATATTTCTAATTTTGTTCTTCTGTTTTATCTAGTCATTGTACAAGATCGTATCTAGGTGGGTTGGGGTTTTTTTTTGTCATCAAAATTGAAGTTCCCGAATTTTTCTATTTTCTTTTCATTTTACTTGTAAGAATATTTAATGTCAAAATAGCACGTTCGGTCTATCACACAAATACCCGTAGCCAGGGGGGTTTGGGGGGCTCGGATGATCCCCCACCCCCTTGAAAACGAATAAGCACTGTTAAAGTCAATGTTCTGTTCGAATTGTGACTGTTAAAGTCGAGTTTGTGAGTCCAACGAACCCCCCCCCCCCCCCCCCTTTTGGAAATTCCTTGCTACGGGCCTGACACATTCTTTGATACGGCATTAAATTATTATTTTTTTATAAGTTTGTAATCGTATGTTTGTGACATCTCATTTCTATTTGTTAGACGATGTTAAAATTCCACTCGCAATCATGAAACCAATTTTGATGTGGCTTTACTTCATACGCCATGTTTTACTATTTGTTGAAATCGTAGTTATTTAGATATTTGAGTTTGAAGCAAGTTTTAAAAAAAGGGCTGATAAAAACATTATATAGTGCCAAAGTCACAACGTTTGTATCCTCAGAGTGATTTTTAGCTTGGTATTGTATAGAAGCTGATCTACTGACAAAGATTCTAGATAATCATCTTTATCTTTTTTTTTTATTTTATGTTGTATGATTGCTTTCGCATAAAGTAAGTCATCAATCTTTTTTTAATCAACCTCCTTTGATAGCATAAAAGGTCACAAGCACTGTTTAACTATATTAATTTTACGTATTTCATAAAAGTATTTTTAAAACTTACTACAACTTCAACCAAAATAGACTGCACTCCTTAAGTTGACTATTATAAATTATAAATTATTGTGGTCATTCAGCTTTACTCTTTTCACCTTCTTCAGAAAACTTTCAATATTCATATTAACAAACTTATATCCACCGTTTCGGTAATACTTTTTTTTTTAACTGCATTAATTTGATATTGTTTATCACACAAGATACCTTATCTCTGGAACAGATCTGGTATTCACCTTCCACTTCCAAAACTCTTGCAAACTTCATGAATCTGTTGTGGTCAAAAGTATTTTTTATTCCCAAACCATAGCAATCTCTTGCAAAGTAATCCCATTTATCAACATCAATACCATTCCGTTTGTTGGCTACTATCTACAAAACAGTACTATTGCCATGTTGCAGAAAAAAGTAATAATCAGAACTTTAGTCCGAAAACAAATTGTTATCATTTAAAGTGTGTTTTAATTGATAATAGCATCACCATGAAAACAAATCATTTTATTATATATGTTATACATGACTATAAATTTCATAACTGGTTACTTTGTGAATACATAATACAGTTTATACTTAATCCGTGTTGTATTTATGTATTGCATGTATTTATTTACTCTTATTTCATTTATTTCAAGGACTTCTTTTTTTTCAAAATCAAATCTTATAACGACCCAGCCAGCAATAACAACACATTTTGGCTTTGAGCCTAACAAATGAACATTGACTCAATACAGTGACTCGATACCATGTTTATATACTTATTGTTTAGTCAATACCGTTGCGGCGAACGAATAATTTCTCGGTGTACCTGACCCAAAAGTCAGTGCATCCCAAAAGACGTTAATTAAAACATACATTTCCCAAATTTGAAAATTATAAAATGATTTTTTTTATAAAACAAGATTTGATTCTTCTTCCAATGGCAACATTGGAAATAGCGGGTTTGCGAAGAGAAGTATTTAAACTCTAATTTCTTACCGTGCACAACAGCATGAAGAAAAAAGTAAAATCACAAAAACACAAAAACACGAAAACACGGAACTCCCAGGGAAATTCAAAACGTGAAGTCCGCAATCAAATGGCAAAAAATATATATATATCAAATGGAAGGATGACAACTGTCATATTCCTGACTTGGTACATGCATGTTCTAATGCAGAAAATGGTGGGTAAAACCTGGTTTTCTAGCGTGCTAAATCGCTCTCTGCATGGCACACGCATCAATTTCGATTATATGTGTGAACTATGTGTAAACAAAACAAACAGACATAAAAGGTAAAAATGAACATATAAGTTATATAAGATATCATTTGCAAAAATTTAATTGAACAAGCTTTACAAATAAATTCCTAGTTTTGAAATAAACATATCTTTGGATCTTTTTTCATGTTCTTTGAAATTTTAAAATCGAGAATGCCATAAACAGCTCATCAATAATGGAATCAACATATAAACAGTTACTAGGAAAATAATATGTCATTTTTTTGCTACTATATCAAATCTACTCTATCTTTTATACCTCTATACACACTTTGTCACTTTTAAAGACAATGCCAAAGCATTGTAGATTTACATAAGACGAGTGCTAGAATGAGGTTGATTATCAAAAATTAAACACAAAATATAAATAACAAAGCTAGTAAGCGATTATACAAACTGCAACATATGTATTTTGAGAGTCAGAAAAAAGTAAAATCACAAAAATACCGAACTCAGAGGAAAATCAATTTCGAAAGTCCATAATCACATGGCAAAATCAAAAAACAAAACGCATCCAAAACGAATGGACAAGAACTGTCATATTCCTGACTTTGTACAGGCATTTTCAAATGTAGAAAATGGTGGATTAAACCTGGTTCTATAGCGCTAACCCTCTCACTTTAATAACAGTCTCATCAAATTCCGCTACATTTACATGATGCGTTAAATAAACAGTCACAATTAATAAAATAGTCAAAATATGGGTACATCAGTCATCATCGTATAACAATTTAACAGGACACAAATTCACTCAAATAACATTTTGTTTCGAGGCTTGTAATTGCAGAAAACAGTAAGGCCATTGGCTGTGCTATCTGTCGTTGATGGAAGATGTTTGTTGTTGTTCTGCGGTATCACAGTTATGTCGACTATTTTATCATGTGTGTGTGCGCTTCTCTGTTATCAGTGTTCTTTTTTTAATTTGACAAGTTTAGCAAATCAATATATGTCTTCATTCTTAAACTAGTTCTTAGGATAATATTACAAAACTTACCTCATACAAAAAGCCTTTACTTTGATCTCTACCAAGGTATGGCCAAACCTGTTAACGCAATCGCAACATAATTGTTAAAAATGATACAGATGTATGTGTTTTAATTCATAAGTACCTGATTGTCACAAGTAAAATTAAAATGTAAGCATTAACCTATACGCTAAGAATGGGAGACATATACAAGCTACAAATATGCCACCCAGTCCATTGTTTCGACTTTTTACAGAGTAATATGTAAGTTTTATTTTCTGCTATTTTTTACCTTTCCATGCGTACAACTTTATTTTGTTATGGAGTATTTTATGATTCCATAAACATTGTATCAAACAATATATGTGTAAGATACACATAACAGATAGGGAATAAGGTATTAAATCCAAATATTCTTACACTTTCATTTTTCTTACGACCTGCAGTTTGTTCACCATTTTGTTTAGGGCCTTCAATCTGTTCTTTAATGAATGTGATATCTTGGTTTTTCACGTCATACTTCTTAAATTCTACCATAAGATTATGTTTCTTAATCAAATAATCAAACATCATTACGGATGCATCTTCATGCTGAAATTAAAAATCTATCATAAAATATAAAAATATAAAAATTTTAAACATTTTTCCATCAAAAATGTCAAATTTCTGCATTAAATAATACCTGAAAAAATATGAAATAAAGAAACAATATGAAACCTTCGAAAAACAAAACATTTTTTTTGTAATGTATCTCCTCTTTTCAAATTTAGTCATCGAATATGTTTGGTGTGTTTGATCTTGAGATTTTGCCATTTGAATAGAGACTTTCCTTTTTGAATTTTCCTCAGAGTTCAGTAATTTTGTGTTTTCACTTTTCACTGTGTTTTCAGTTTACTTTCAATTTAATTTTTGTTCTCAGTAATTTCATATTCCAAAAAGATTCGGTTCAATTCATTTAAAAATTACTTTTTGTGTCTTATTTGTTAATGATATATTATATACCACGGTATATCAGTTTAATTGATTTTGAGAGCTTGTAGACAAAGGTCATTTTAGATTGTTTTGCAAAGAAAAGTACAAAATATTCACAGGACCTCAATAGTAATTTAACTATAAATTAAATTGATACAATGCAACCAGACTTTTAAGTAAAATATATAATAGGTAGATATTGATATACTTAACATATTACTTCAAGTTATTTATTATCGTTTTGAAGTTAAAAGACGGCCAATTATTGCATGTAATCCCTTCGTTCCATATTTTGTCATGGTAGCCATATCTGATGACAGACATAACACAAAATCGCTATTTTCGGTACCCTAATGATTATTCTAGTGTTGTTGACATTGATTTAGTAGTTTCAAAAGAAAAGATCTTTGAATATGATTACTATGTAAACGAAAATTTACAAAATTTCGTCGTATAAGGCTTGAACTCCTTAAAGTTATCCAATAATTTCGATTGGCATTTTTTGGAAGATTTTGTAATTCTAATTAATGTTGCTGTTATTTCTACGTATCTATCATATTTCGAAATAAAAAGGTTAACCACTAAAAAATAGTCAAACATCGTCATTCACGGACATATAGTCCTTGGGGAGTGATTGTATTATCATTTTTGTAAATCATAAATGTCTGATAATGAATTGCCTGTTATTGCTACCTCTCAAATAACAGTCTTTGAAAACATCATTTATTGGTAATAACCCCTAAGGAATGGTTTGATGTATTGGTGAAATACGGCGAATGTACTTACTGGAAATTTTCTATCAAATTTCCTCTATCTATAATAAGATATAAGACAATAGTTGCATTTTAACCCAAACATTCTATTTGAGACATCGTGGTCACATACGTTGACTGACACAAACTCTGTAGTAGATATTATAGGATCAATCACACTTATTTTGAGAACGTTGACGACGACGACGTCGGACACTAATAATTTATAGAACCTTGTAGTCAAGTAACCTAACAATAAGATTGTTCTTCTCATAAGAAGCATATTAACTTATATAATACCTTCCATTTTGAAGTGGGTCTTACTACTGGTATGAACTTAGAATCGAATAGATGTGAAAATGGGCCATGACCTACAATTATAAGTTAAAAGTTGTTTAAACATTTAGATATTTAGATAAATTGTTGATTCGCTGAAAACATGACACCACCAAACAACAGATATAAAATGATTCTGTTATGAAATTGTTACAAAAGCCAATAGCATCAATACCCTCTTTGATATAATTAAACCAAAATAAAATAAGCGTTTTATAAATAAAGGCAACAGTAGTATACCGCTGTTCGAAATTCATAAATCGATTGAGAAAAAAGTCCATATCCGGGTAACAAACTAAAACAGAGGGAAGCACATCAAATATATGGGAGAACTACGAAAAACAGAAACACAACAAAAAAACGAACTTTAATATAACAATGTCCATTTTCCTGACTTAGTACAGGACATTTTAAGAACAAATGGTGGGTTGAACCTGGTTTTGTGGCATGCCAAACCACCCGCTTTTATGGCAATGTTAGATATAACATTGAAATGACAACATCATATGACAATAAAAATAAATTGGAGAAAATATAGGACAGAGAAAAACACGAATAATAGCTAACAAAAGGTACCAGGATTCAAATGTATTACGCTAAACGCGTGTTTCGTCCACACTAGACTAACCAGTGACGCTCAGATAAAAAAAAAGTTCGAAACCCAAAACAAGTACAAAGTTGAAAATCATCAAGGACCAAATGATCCAAATAGTAAAACAAACACAATTCAAATTGGTCGAGCGAGAGTCCTTAACATTGATCTTTCTTTTAACGCGGAATAGATCATGAATAAAACTGTTGTCCGTTATGTTTTTCTTTGTGTAATATATTCTCCTATTTATTTGTATTGTAGTCCTGTAATATTATGTTGTCATTTCAATGTTGTGCGAACCAAAACCTACGGCAATAGAAGATTTGATCAAGCAGCGGCCATCCTTTGGAATGCATTACCAAAAAAACTTCAAAATGCGAAGTTTGTGCCTGTATTCAAAAAGAACTTAAAAACTCAGTTTTTTCGACAAGCATTTTTAATCCCTTAAATTCGTTTCTGTGATACAATGTGCCATAGACGTTAGCCTGCTTTTGATTTATCGAACCTTTCTTTTAACTGGAGATATGTTTCATTTATAATATGAACATTGTATGTTTTTAGTAGCACACATATTTTTTCGTTTAAGTAATTATATTTTTACATGGTAATATTTCTTTTTCATCTTTTGAATAAGTTTTCAAATTTTTAACTTATATTTGATAATTTTTAATAGCAATCTTATTTTAGACTTTTTTGGCTATTTTATTTTATATACAACTTTATTCAGTATAATTTTATTTTGATTCATTGATATATATATTCCACTTTTTTGTAAAAATGTTCACATTATTAATCCTTTTATCTAGAAAAGTTTTAACACTTAAATATTTATTTTGTGTGTTCATGTTTTATATTTTTATCACTGTCTGTGTGTATATTTTGTTTAACATGTGATGTAAAGCGCTTTGAGTAAAATTGTTTTAGATTTAGCGCTATAGAAAAATTGTAATAATAAATAATAATAATGTTATATTTAACTTTGCCATTAAAGTGCGAGGTTTGGCATGCCACAAAACCAGGTTCAACCCACTACTTTTATTCCCCTTTAAAAGTGTTCTGTACCAAGTCAGGAAGATGGCCATTGTTATATTATTGTTCGTTTCTGTGTGTGTTGCATTTTAACGTTGAGTCGTTTGTGTTTTCTCTTATTTTTGAGATAAGACGTGGCACGGTACTTGTCTATCCCAAATTCATGTATTTCGTTTTCATGTTATATTTGTTATTCTCGTGGTGTTTTGTCTGTTGCTTGGTCCGTTTCTGTGTGTGTTGCGTTTCGGTGTTGTGTCGTTGTTCTCCTCTTATATTTAATGCGTTTCCCTTGGTTTTAGTTTGTTACCCCGATTTTGTTTTTTGTCCATGGATTTATGAGTTTTGAACAGCGGTATACTACTGTTGCCTTTATTGTATTATTAATATTTTTCAACATTTTTGTTCATTTGGGTTTAGCATAAATTCTTCATTATAGGATATAACAGAGAACTAATTATAGATATATTTTGCGATGGCCGCCGATGAATGTTGAGTCAAGAATTTAGATTTGAATTCTTTTAAATATCTTGTTATTAGCATATTATCTTACGATCCGAAACATCGGCCGATCACTTCTTCAAAACAGACAGTAACTATGCAGCAACAGATTATCTTACCTAAATCATGACACAGGCCCGCTATTTCTACACACAAAATATCTTTATTTGTTATATTCAGTTCTGGTTGTCTCTTCTGTAACATACGAGCTAGCTGTCCGGCAAGATAACATACCCTGAAAAAAGTTATCACGAACAGAGGATTATTTATGGTCCTTTATTTTGCGGATATCGGTATTTGAAAAGTCTACGTTGTTTTCGTATCACGACTTTGAAAGACGAAATGGGACAAACTAGAGCAGAAATGTAATTGTTTGATGTCCACATGATGTCTTGCACGTGCCAAAACAAAAACACTTTCTTGTGAAGGAAACATAGTATAATTTAGCATATAACATATGAGCTGCAGTCTTACTATTACATGCAGTTAATTGTAACTGTTGGTATGACTTAGTTGCTTACCCAATACAATGTTCAAATCTATTGTTCGTTGCACCAGGATAAACAAAATAGCATGTCCCGGATTGTTTTAAATCCCTCAGTCGCTGAAATTGTGGAGTATCTATTATTTTGATACAAAGTGGATGAACTTCTGTATGTCCATTGACGGGATCATTAAATATCTGAAAAATTGATTAACATATTTTGAAATTAATGAGTATTAATCACTAGAAGCCCGATTTCAGTCTGAAACGGCCATTTTGGTCTGATCACATCTTGATTGACTGGATTTACCGCTAGAGAAATTCGTCAAGATATTTCAGATCGTTTAGTCGCCGTTCAGATCGATAGCCTCATCAGGTAAATCAGTTCGTTAAGGCGTATCAAGACGGAAAAGACTGAATCGTCTAGCGGGTTGTTTGGACCCGTTAAGACCATGTCAGACCAAAACAGACCATGGATACAAAGTTACGTCAAGATGTTGTCAGACCGTGTCCAGTCGTGTTCAGATTTTAATCATTTGGACACAAAACGAGTGAAACTTTCCCATTGTTTATCAGGGGTTGCTCCCTTTTTAAAAATAAAATAAAAGTTAGAAAGAAGACGGTTTATGTTAACTGAAAGTCTACCACGTCCCTTTAATCATGTTATTTAAATAAAAAAAATATTCAATTTGAATTCTTACTACATCCTATTTAACATGTTTTGTATATATTTTAAAAAATAGCTCAAAGTCATACTGCTGAACAAACCGCCGCGAAATGACTAAAAAAAATTCAACAGATTGCCGAAATAACATTTATTCATTGAATGTAAGCACCTGAACCTTTATATTAAAGGTTTACAAGTGATTACAATACATGTTTTTGCAATTACAGACTGTCGTGGGTGGTGAAAAATTTGTCATGTTGACGCAATAGATCATTTTTACACCCGTATTAAATAATTACGGATGTCGGCCGTGAACACACAGGCACTTGTCTCAGAAAAAAAAATTCCTATATGGGCGTTTTTCAATAAAAACGTATTTTCTTGTCCCAGCCACTTAAAAAAAATGTGTTTGATCTTTGCAAGTATTTTTTTGTGCAGTCAGAACATTGAATTAGATTTAACATTTTTATGCAAAGAAACAGTTTATTTTTAGAGGGATTGAAAAGATATTGACTCCTGAATGGTCCAAAACAACCAAAATGGCATGTCCTTAGACCGCCTGTTCAACATTCATACTCTAAAATATCGTAAAAAAAAGAAGAAATAAATGTTTTTTTTACCTTACATAAGTTCTTTAGATATTCGTAAGTATGTTCAGAGCCAACATATTTTAATAAACAGCTTTCATTATAGGTTTTTTAATTTCAGAAGGTGTGTCCCTCACAAAATGTCCACTACGAAACGAAGTCATTAAAATTTGCCAATAAACAGTTCTATAAAATCAATGTAATTTTAGTTTGCAAGAGATATAAACATTAGGGTCTTACAAAAGAAGTTATGCTTTTATAACGGCAATTAAATTGTTGGTAAGAAAAATTTAGCACATCAAATGGACCAGAGTGATACCGTATTTTTGATAATGTCCACTACGAAACGGGTCAAATCTCCTTCAGTATCTGGTTTTAAAATTATGAAAAAAATATCAGTGTACAGCTTGATAAATGCTTTGATGAATACAATCAGTCTTGTTACTATTGCAATAAAGGGATTGTGGGAAAAAATAAAACATGCGAATACGTCCCTTACGAAACGGTCCCCTACGAAACAAGTAGGGAAAAACGTTTCTTAGTGGACACTACCACTACCATGCAGTCTTTTTTTAATCTTTTTTCAATTATATTCGTGCAAAACAAATAACAAGGGTTAGTTTCATGTAATTTTTATTATGTTTTTATTAACATATGATAGGGTTGATGTCCACTACAAAACTTTTTGTCCACTACGAAACGGTTTTGTCCACTACGAAACGCATCAAAATGTCCACTACGTAACATAAGTTGAACCTTCATGTGAAGTACTGTCTAATCTTTATCGATAAAAATGGTTTTCCAATTCAGAAAAAAAAATGATATTTTTCTAGTATTTAAAGTAAACAAACTGGAATGTCTATAGGAAACATTTAAAATTGCAAAAAATATGTGTGTTTAGAGGACAAAAGTCCCCTACGAAACAGTACACAAATTATGAAAATAATATCATTTTAAAGAATATTTAAGATTGTACTTTTTGTTTACAAACAGGTCTATTATAGAGGTATTCAAAATAACTCTTGGAATTAAATTTTAGACAAGTTGATTTTCCATTTTTTTAGGTCTGAAAATAACGCTTTTATTGAAAAACGCCCATATACCTTATTATAATAAGGTAAATAGGAAATATTTTTTTTCTGATACAAGTGCCAAAAAATTTCCTATATACCTTATTATAATAAGGTATATAGGATTTTTTTTTTCTGAGACAAGTGCCTGTGCGTGAACACTTGAAAACGCGTGATCTTAATAAATATGTTTAATTAAATTTAAGATGTAACATTTTTTAATATTGTAAATGAATGCATTCATTTAACTTTTAATGTTGGCTATATAAATTGCATTTGAGTGAGGCAGGGAAAAAAATATATATATAACTAGAATCTATGTCTTTTCTTGTTTTCCGTTTACTGTCATGCCATTGTCCGTTCATTTTTGCCAGACTCATGCGTTTGACTTTCCATCTTTATTTTTCACTTAGTCTATAATTCGAGAGCCTTTTATAAAAAAAATATTACACACCAGAAGACTTTGTTAAAAGATAAAGTTTGAATATTATAGCAGAAAAAGGCCAGTGTACCTGAAGTACATTTGAAGACCAGGTTATATATATTACATGAATACAGCATAATAATGCTGGTTTAATTTGAATTACTATCCATTAGGGACATTTTCCGACGATAATTAATCAAATCTGACAAGTTTGATTAAAAACGGAAAATACGCCCGTAAACGATTTAACGTTACTGTACCCTCTTTACTTGTCGCATGTCGGCATCTTCAAATGATCTCAAATGGCAAATTTATTTTACACAAATTCGTTGACATGCCATGATGGTAGATGGACACTACAGCACAATATAAGCTGAGCTGGAAATTACAATTGGTGAGTAGAAATGAATAATATTTTTTTTAAACATGCCTATCAGACATGAGAATAATCATTGATCCGGCCAAGAGTTTGAAGGAAAGATGTTTACATTTGTTACATTTGTGCATACAGGTATGAATTGACTTTCTAATACACCACATTCTTGTACAGTAACTTGTTCAAAGGCAAAGTAAGAATTTGGGCTTGTAAAAAAATTATTCCTGTGATTGGACCCCCCCCCTTTTTGGAAGATCAATGCATGATTTGAAAAAGGAACATATAAACTATGGTTTAAATCCTCCCTTTTAAAAAGGGCTGGATACACACCTGTTTATTGCCTAAACCACTGTGTGTATTCACAATGGTTTGGTTGGGGGAGGGGGGCCTATTACCAGACCTAACCCCCTGAAATTTGCATGAAATATCTGTCACTGGATTATTTATAACTCATAACCAACCAATCTTCACATGTCTGTTACAATGATGATGCACCTATTTATATAGCCACTGGTGGGTGATGTACAATAATTATAATTTATCACATATTAATTTTGTTATGAATACCTTCAAGGCTTGGGTTTGCATATGCAATAACCTCTAAATTGCCGGGGGCAAAAAAAAGAGTATATTGATACTGTGCCCTGATTCCAAATGATGTGACAGCATTGCGTCCTTAACGACAATTTTTTACACTTTTGTGATAAGAAATTTAAGATAATTTTCCAGGCATGTTTCATTAAATTGCAGGCGCGGATCCAGAGGGGGGTTCCAGTGGTTGGAACCCTTTCTCTTTTTGAGGATCAATGCATTTGAATTGGGACATGTAATTGGAACCCCCCTTTGTCCTGGTTTTCAAAATGGCTGGACTCGCCCCTGAATTGTTATCAATGATTTGTTTTGCTCTAAATTTTGTAGAACTTAAATATAACATGTTATAATCTATGCATACCATTGCTTTGTCATGTATGTAGTAATATTCTACAAATTCTATTTTGAAATAAAAAAGTATTATTAAAAGAATTTGTTGAATTATTATTACTACAAATATCACAAATCAAATACATGTAGTTACTGTAAATTCAGAAATTATTGCTTGCAAATTATTGCGAATTTTTCATTTTAGACTTAAATGCGATTTTAATTATTACGATTTTGTGAAAAATCCTGTTTAATTCATATAAAATATCACAAAATGTGCGTTTAAATTATTGCGTTTACAACTCAGTCGCATTTTTCGCAATAATAAAAACCTCACATTATTTTCTGAATTGACAGTATATAAAATAGTATTAATGCTATTGACTTATTTAATTTTATACATGTTATAGAAGTCGCATGTAATACAAGTTATAAATACTTAATTCTTAATGTAAATTTTTTTTGTAGATAAGATATATATCACATTGGTTTGAGCATGATTCCCAGCAAGATTATGAAGGGGCATATATATCATATATACATAGGAAATATATAGTGTCACTAAATTACTCTCATACGGTACCTCACCTCTGTAGCTGTAAATTGCGAAACGGTGGATTCATTCTGAAACTGGCATTTTATACTAGTACATGTAGTAGTCGAACATATTAAACAATACATGTACTTCAAAGTATCAATTTATTTTGTCTCGCCTTAATACATGAAAGTCATGAAAGTTGGTTGTATATATGCAAGAAATATGTATTACAGTCTTGGGGTGATGATGTAAGCTATTTTTAATAGAGCTTTACATTTATAAAAGCTAAAAGAGCTGGTTCAGTGAATGAGTGTAAAATATACTGTTACATTTTATTACATGTAATTGGATACATTTTATTGTATATGAGTACCTTGCAAGGTCTACTTGTCTATCAGGTTAGGTTGACCTGACCTTAAATTTTATTTCATGGATAATTTAAGTGATTTAGGTTATTTCAGTTTAATACAATGTTAACATGGTTAGGTTTGTTTCTCAGATACTTCGTAATGAAATTAGAGACTGGAAATGGGGAATGTGCCAATAAGACAACAACCCGACTACAGAGCAGACAACAGCAGAAGGTCATCAATGTTTGAATTGTTTCTCAGAAGCTGTAAGCTACATTGAACATGTTGGAAACAAACATAATTTTTTTTTGCCTAAGGAGATATGGTATCAGGGGTGAATCCAGCCATTTAAAAAAGGGGGGTTCCCAACCCAAGACAAAAGGGGGGGGGTTCCAACTATATGTCCCCATTCCATGATCGTCCAAAAAAGGGCGGTTCCAACCCCCTGAACCCTCCCCCTGGATCCACCACTGGGTATGAATTTTGATGAGACGACTTTCATAACTTAAACTATAAACCATGTAGACCAAGTGATTTTCTTTTTAGTCACTATATAATAGCTCACTGCACACCCTTCAGCAAAGACCAAAAACTTAAACAGCATGATGAGCACCCTATAAATGGCTCTGCTTGGAAAGAGCTAGGCTTCTAACAGAGTTAATGTAAAAAAAATCAGACGAGAACCCAACAGTGATGACAACTTGATTTATACTAGTATACATGAGCTACAAACAAACAAATATGTGATAAACAGCAATAACAAAAACACTACAGACAAAAAATTAAGGGGAGACTATTTAAATATAAGAAAGAAGATGTGGTATGATTGCCAATGAGACAACTCTCCACAAAAGACCAAAATGACACAAACATTAACAATTATAGGTCACCGTAAAGCTTTCAACAATGAGCAAAGCCCATACCGCCTAGTCAGCTATAAAAGGCCCCGATAAGAAAAAGTAAAACGATTCAAACGAGAAAACTGACGGCCTTATTTATGAAAATAAAAGAACAAAAACAAATATGTAACCAAGGATTTGTATAGTGTCTCACTATACAAATCCTTGATGTAACACATAAACAAACGACAACCACTGAATAACAGGCTCCTGAATTGGGTTTATTTACTTTAATGTAAAGTAAATAACATTAACTAATGTCTTGTACAAGTATTACCCTGACGTTCCGTGAAAATTGTTTTCAAAAATCTAATTTGTCCATAATTCTTTTATGTAATAAAATTATTTAAATAAATTCAGACCTTCCCTTCCTAAGTAAGGGCAGAATCAATTTGCGCCAATTGCATTTTCGAAAAGGTATTAATTGCGCCACTCTCTTTTATTTTGATGGTATAAATTGCGCCAATAAATGAAATGAAATTGCGCCACATTTACCTGTTAATATTTTTTACCTATATCATAACTGTACATGTTTTACCTATATCAAGACACGGCAAGACAAATACTTTATCAAAGTCTCGCCACTAAGTCTTGTTACATATAAAATATGCAGCTTTTTAAAACATAAGTTAACAACAAGAGCCACTCTATAAAGAGTTTTGAGAGACTATAAAACATTTTTTTCTAAAAATTCTAATGCAAATACAAGTCATTTATCACGATTATAAAATACATTTTCGCTTTATTAAAATTTCATAGCAGATTTTGGCAGTATAAAATACCATATTTTTATTTGTAAAGAGAAATATATTTTTTTTCATTATCAGTGTCAAGAAATTAGAACTTTAAATTTTGAGAACTACGTGTAAAAGAAAAGCAACCAATGTGTTGTCAGAGCGACCTTCAAAAATAATAAATTCAGAGATCTTCAAAATTGAAGAAGAAAATTTAGAAAAGAAAGATTTAAATTATGTGTGTCAGTCTATGTATAGAGAGAAAAGAAAAAGAAAACTGCGTCCGGCTTAATCTCAAAATCGAGAAGAAATTCACAGAATATTGGATGATATTGGTGTTGTTACAAACAAAGATGGTGACTTTGTATTGTATAACGATCCAGAAAGCGGAATAATTTTACTAGGATGCGAGGCTAATTTGAAATTTCAGTGTACAATGCCAGAGGAATTTTTTGCTGTTGGTACCTAGTCAATCATTTAGTTGTTATATATAAATAAAAATATATAAATTGGCGCAATTAGATTATTATTTTATTGGCGCAAATGATACCTATAGTTTTGAAAATTAGGTGGTGCAAAAGAGGTATTGGCGCAATTAAGTTGTGGCGCAAATGAGTTACCTTTTGGCGCAAAAAGATATCGCCCGTCTGATCACCAGCATGGCTAAAGGTATAATCCCAGATGTATTGGCAGGTGACACCTCCAGGTATTCAAGCGATTTCCTGTCGGACTTGCAAGTTCATGCATCATTTCACTTCTGTCAGTGTACACGACCGAAAACTTGAATCTTTCCATTTTAAACTTTCAGGTGCATAGGTAATCATTTGATAATATACATCTCTGTCCTGCGTGTCCGATAGTGATACACTAGTCATTACTGTTTATAAATAACATTTCTGGTGTAAAGAATATTATTCATAAAAATTTAAATAATTCCCAAAAAGAGATTTGATAAAATAAAAATTTGCTTACACATTTTTTCCAATGGTAAATTTGGGGAAGTGTAAGTACTCGTTGTCAAAAGTGAAGGCCAGTTTGAAACATACAAGAAAAATTGATTTAACAAAAATATACATATACGCACTTAACGACCATTTTTTTATACGCCTTGATAGAAAGTTACGGAACTATAGATAGTTGCAATTTAAAATTATATACATTTTTACATTGAACATAAGAAAGAAATAAAATTGAGAATGGAAATGGGGAATGTATCGAAGAAGAAGCGGAAGGTCACCAACAGGTCTTCAATGCAATGTAACGAGAAATTCCCGCTCCTGGAGGTGTCCTTTAGCTGGCCCCTAAACAAATATATACAAGTTCAGTGATAATGAACAGCATACTAATTTCCAAATTGTACACAAGAAACTAAAATTTAATAATACAAGACTAAAAAAGACCAGAGGCTTCTGACTTGGGACAGGCGCAAAAAATGCGGCGGGGTGAAACATGTTTATGAGATCTCAACCTTCCCCCTATACCTCTAGCCAATGTAGTAAAGTAAACGCATAACAATACGTACATTTAAAATTCATTCAATTCAAGAAAAGTCCGAGTCTGATGTCAGAAGATGTAACCAAAGAAAATAAGCAAAATGACAATTAAACATAAATAAACATGCAATTTGCCCCCTCCCTTTTTGGGAAAAAAATTGGTTGCTTATATAGGGAATCACTGAACCGTGACTGGAGCGGTCCCTCTCTTAGGTCAGTCAGTGGGCCATCACTTACGAAAATTCCTGGATCCGCCACTGAACATGTTATCATGGGATGTCGATGGACTATTGTATACCAAAAGAAGAAGAGAACCAATTTGAATTAAAAACAGGTCGATATTTAACCTGCTCTGGTTCGTCGAAGTAATGGACAAAGTAAAATCACAGATTTCTATTTAAATAAAATTGTTCTCGAACAAAGGAAGGAATTCGTCATCACAATTGTTGGGTATAATGCATTATAATGTGAACATCGTTCTGAAGTACTGTATGCCAAATTTTCTGTTCCAACATGCACGTTATATATATGCTACTGGACGTCCCAAGAGAATTTTCTGTTCCGACATGCATGTTACCAAGAGATGTGAATATTTTCTTGGAAACTATTCAGTAACAAAGTTTCAAATTAATATCGGGATTTATTTTCTTTCTTGGTATATTCAGTAACAGCAAAAAGAATAACTTGACTGCTTGTCCGCTAAATTCGGCTGTTCTTGCCAGATAAAAGACTTATAGTTATATAACTCGAAAAACTTTTAATTTGTATTTTTTTTTTTTATTTATTTTCATCACTAGATAGCTGAAATTTATTGGGAAACTTGCATTTCGGGCATATTCTTTGCTTCTTAGCTCGAATTAAAGAGTTTTATAAACTTTTTCAAATTTTGAATACGCAACCAACAAATGGAAGTTTTTAACGACCTTGACTGGCTATACAGCCCTTGCACGGTCGGCCCTGGCTTGCGCCTTTTTGGGCATTAAATAATTTAATATTTTTACCATGTGGTAATTTAAATAATTTAGAATGATAAGAAAGTTTAATAAAAACAAAAATTTAAAAAGCAAAAATTTGGATAAATAAATGAATACAAAAAGTAAAAAATTTAAGATTAAGTAAATAATAAAATAATAAAAGAATATAATACGCAACCAAATCTCCAAGTATTATTTATGTTTCTGGTAAAGGCGTTTGATTGGGTATTAGTTTGAGGTAGGTGTGTTTTCGGAAACATTCCTCCAATCAGACCTATTTGACATACATGTGTGCGCTGATGCGTGTACACTGGCTATTGTAACGGCACGTGTGACTGTCTCATATCGAAATCTGTCGAGCGTGACCAATGTTTATTGTAGAATTTGTTGTCATGTGGTCAAATTATTTGACATACAAGTTTTAAATTTGCATTTTGAAAGATTATTTTCGGAAGTGGTCCCTATATACTATTCTAAAGTGTTAGAGAAAAAAAACAAGACTTTAAAGGAAAGATACATATCAACGGAGAATATAACCTGAGAAAACTATACTAGTCTACTAGCATAATAGTCAAAGATATAAAACATGTATTATATGGCTCTGATATTAAATTTAACGTGTTCTGGAAAATTTTGACAAAATATAATTGCACGAATTTTTAATCGATCGCTGACCTTTATTTCTAGAAGTGACTTGTGACTGTTATAAACATGCAGAGACAATTCTATGCATTATGGTTTACGTTTACAATGAACACACTATAGTTATACATTTTCCTTTTAAATATCAAATAGACAATCACCTTTCGGATAGACTTGCTTTTTCTTTCTTTTCGTAAAAATTATCATTCGTCCATTTAGAGACATAAATTACAAGTTATATATGCCTCTGGTTTATTATATTTGATTACTTCAAAAATGCTTCAAAATACTATGAGCCTGTATTGGGGTCCCAACCGATCACACAAAAAAAGGGGCGAGTTCCAACATGTCCCCGTTCAAATGCATTGATCGTCTTATAAGTTTATGACTCAACGGTTTCCTCCAACAATATGGTTTGATAAATTTCTTTCGAAGTTCATTATACTTTTCACATACTAAAATAAAATGATATTCATCTTCAATTACTTGTTTATCACACATATTACAAAATCTCGGATATGTCTAAATATTATAAAATCGACAAGTTTCTATATTCAAACAGTGAGCAGATATATGCGGTATTTACAAATGAATGGTTTTATAAATATAATTTACAGCATGATCTTAATAAAATTGTTGGGGTCAAATACATCTATGCAACATACATTTAGGCGAGTCTTAAAAAAATAGTACATTTCACTATTAAAGCTACCGTTTAATCTATCTTTGAATTCAAATTAAAACAAATTCACTTTTTTTACACCCTGATGTAACCTAATTTTTAAAGTGTTGTCATCCGTATCAATAAATTGTTTAATAAAATTGAAGTGCATGAGTATTATTAACGTCTAGGATAAGTGTGAGATTTCTCTGTTGATGGGAATAAACAAAATTTAGCTGAATTTGTATTATTTAAATTAATGAAAAGGCAAGCTAGTGTGTGCTTGAAATGATATTGTTGAAATGGATTTATAGCATGAAAAATGTGTGTAACTGATTTTACGTTGACTTGGACTGCGAATTTGAAAATAATATATTTGTGAAATCACATTCTACAAGATGACATATTTTGTAAGTACGTTTAATATACTCTATAACCTTTCATTCTAATTATAGTATCTTTGAAATGCATTTTATAGCGGACTATGCGGTATGGGCTTTGCTCATTGTTGACGGCCGTACGGTGACATATAGTTGTTAATGTCTGTGTAATTTTGGTTTCTTTTGGACAGTTGTCTCATTCGCAATCATACCACATCTTCTCTTTTATATTTATATAGCTATTACTTGCAACTGCCACATGTACATGTTCCAGACTCGTGTCGCTGAAAGAGGTCTCCTTTCAAGTTTGAAAATAGGTGGAAAAAAGCCACACCCACTTATAAGATATATACATGCTCTCAGTCTGACTGTTGCATTTTGAACAAACGAGTGAAAGTCCAGCGCCATATAGAACAAAATAGTTTCAACATTCATTTATCATTATCATGATCTTGACCTGCGTGGATATATGCATTTAACTTGCAACTGTACGGTTAAACAAACCTGTTATTGATGGCTGCACAAAAATCTTTAACCTCAGACAAAACATGAAATTAACTGTTCAGGAAAAACGAAGTCCATCTTGTAGTAAAATACGGAAAAATGAAAATAAATATTTGCAAAATTTTCCCCTGGATACTGTGTTTTGGACATAAAGAAGCCAATGTCCCAATTTCCCGAAATTCCAATATGTTTGACAACGATTTTGATGTAAAACAAAACTTTAACCACAGACTGAACCTAAATGCTGAATTAGTCGGCGTGAATGCTGACGACGGAACCTTTATTTTTTACCAATTAATTAAATGAAAGTGCGCCATATTTACCTGTAAATATTTTTTTACCTATAGCAAAAGAAAAGCAAATGATATGTTGTCAGAGCTACCTTAAAAAAATAATAAATCCAGAGCTCTTCAAAATTGAAGAAGAAAATTAAGAAAAGAAAGATTTAAAATATGTGCGTCAGTAAATGTATATAGAGAGAAGAAAACCGGCTCAACTTAAATTCCAGCAGAATTTCACTGAATAGTGGATGCTATTGGTGTTGTTACAAACAAAGATGATGACTTTGTATTGTGTAACGATCCAGAAAGCGGGATCATTTTATTAGGATGCGAAGCTAATTCAAAATTTAAAATTTCTGTGTACAATTTCAGAGGAAGTTTTTGCTGGTATCTATAAAATTTGTCCAAAATATTTCAAACAACTTTATACTATACATGCATGGCTTCAAGATAGGACATTATATATGTGTCTATTCTCAACTACAAATACCAGCCTTAAGTTCAATGATGTACAGAGACATTTTAAGGTGTAACTGTGTATATATATACAAGTGAACGTTTTAATTCAGCATACTTTTTGTTATTAAAATGACTTTAACTCCGCCAGTCGGTAAACTGCCGATCCCAAGCCCGGATAAAGAAGGAGATTCAAGATTTCAAGATTCTTTATTTCTTAAACACCATAAAGATACAATGGTACAAAGAAGTTCATCAAAAGTCATATAACATAACACAAACACACATGACAAGATGAGATGAAAATATCAAATAATACATAATAAACAGTATAGTAAAGAAGAGTGGTGATTAACCAGGAAGACTCACTTGAAAAGTTATAACCCTGATAAATTTGCACAGCTTTTTCAACTTATTTTTAATTTTTAACTGAAATAGTTTTTCAAATTTTAGTATGTTACATCTGTGCAAGAAAAAAGTATCCAAATATTGTGGTCGAAAATTTGACAAAGAACTACACTGCAAAGTGTAATGAAATTCATCACCAATCTCGTTACATTGACATAAGTTACAATATCTAAGGTTTCGCTCAATCTTATTCCATCTACCAATTTCGATGGGTAACTTATGGTTACCCGTACGAAATCTACAATATGTTATTCTATCTTTATCATTTAAAATATTCAGATATTCCTCAAATTCAAAATTTTGTTTATACAATTTGTAGGCCAAACCTTTTTGGCGAACAGTCAATATCAGCTCTCCATTTCTGTTGAAACTGATCAAATAACTTTTGTTTTAAACTAATACCCAACCACTTAGAATTAAAATTTCCTTGTGACAACCATATATTGCTGTATCCACATCTATCTAATATATCTTTAATGCATTTCAACCAATCTGACCTAAATTGGTTGTCCGAATTTTTCAAGAACACGTATTTGTAGAGTATTTTAGCAATCCTGTTATCATCCCCATTAACCATTTTTGACCAAAAATTAACCATACGCAGCTGTATATATAAAGACATGGGATAAATACCAAATTCACCATAAATCATAAAATTGGGTGTCGACTTCTTAAGGTTTAATAATAATTTACAAAATTTTAGGTGCACTGTTTCTATAATATCAGTATTACTGAAACCCCAAATCTCACACCCATACAGGAGAATTGGCTTCACAATTTTATCAAAAAGATCATATTGTGATTTCACTGACAAGTTGTGCAACCTCCCCTTTTTCAATACTTCATACATTGCTTTATTTGCTTTTCTAACTAAAATCTTCTTAGCACTCATAAAGCTACCTGTTCTTGAAAAATTCAACCCAAGATATGTCAATTCATTGACTATCTCCAATGCATTTCCGTCATATATAAAGTTAATATTTTGGGGTAATCTACCACCAGAAAAAATTATAATCTTAGTTTTACTTGTGTTAACTTTAATTTCCAGGTACTGCAATATTCAAAGAATATATCTAATTGCAACTGTAGATCGGATGCATTATCCGAAAATAACACTGTATCATCTGCGTATAATAACACAAACAGTTTTAAGTAGATATCAAACTCATTCTCTATTTCATCAGTAATACAATTTAAACCACATACATTTTTTTCTTCAATAAACTGTTGAAGGTCGTTCAAATACAATGAAAATAAAAAAGGAGACATATTTTCACCCTGTCTTACACCGATATTGCATGAAAAGTATTCTGACATTTCACCATTATGCATAATACGAGATTTAATACCAGTGTACATATTAAAAATTACATTATACATTTTACCGTTAATATCATTCACAAGTAATTTATGCCAAAGACCCTTTCTCCAAACAGTATCAAAGGCTTTAGCAAAATCTACGAATGCACAGAATAGTTTCTTTTTCTTATTTTTCATGATACTAATAAGCATGTAGATAACAAATAAATTATCTGTAGTAGAATAACCTTCTCTGAAACCAGCTTGATTCTGACATAGTAAACAAAAATCATCAGAAAATTTATTCAAACGTGAATTCAA
Source organism: Mytilus trossulus (assembly GCF_036588685.1). NCBI lineage: Eukaryota > Metazoa > Mollusca > Bivalvia > Mytilida > Mytilidae > Mytilus > Mytilus trossulus. The sequence continues at coordinate 53,565,551 of NC_086378.1, read as the reverse complement.
AATAGAAGTAAATAATTTCCCAAAGCAGCTTATAACTGTTATAGGTCTAAAATTGCTAGGATCATGTTTGTTACCTTTATTCTTAAATAAAGGTATAATATTTCCAGAAAGCCAATTTTCAGGAATAGTTCCACTGTCAAATATAATATTAAAAAGTTCACAAACACCTGTGACATAACACTAAAAGAGTGTTTTAAATATTCATTTACAATCATATCATCACCAGAGGATTTATTATTTTTTAACTTTCTCAAAGATTTTTCAATTTCCTCTTCTGTAATAGGTGAATTTAATATAACATTTAAATCTTTTACATTGTTCTGATTTTCTAAAACAATCTCTTCATCTTCAGAATTTCCTAAATTTAGGTTCTTAAAATAATCAAACAAAATATTAATAGGTACACATGGATTGTTTCCCCTTTTACCACCGTTCAAAATCTTCCAGTATTCTTTCGGGTTAATCGATCTTAAGTTTTCTATCTTGTGTCTAATTTTCTTTCTATGTTTACTAATGCGGCGTTTTGCATTTGCGCCGATTTGCACTTCATTTGCGCCGATTTTTTCTTTCATTTGCGCCGATTTTTTTACAGGTAAATACAGGTAAAATACAGGTAAAATACAGGTAAACTACAGAAAATATATAAGAATATGTCAATGAGACAACTCTTTTTTTTTAAATTTTTCATTAAAGACCTCTTCCGTTAGCCAGTTGAACACATTTTATGAATTGTAAATCATAACATGTATACAACTGTTGTCCCCTGCTCACCACAGGGAGGTGGAAATAGGATTTCGAGACGAATTAAATCCATAAAAACGGAAAACATTAAAATTATAAGTCTGTTCTTGCAGAGTATTTGTAGGCAACACATCTTATGTATTCCTTTCTTGTTATTTCGTCATTTCTGTATTTGGCATACTTGTCGATATCAAAGTCCATCTTTTCTTTGTCTGGCTTGCGAACAGATGCTGGCATGTCTAGAGTTCGCATTTTTACATATGTAACGGCCTGGATTTTCTTGATAACATCCATAAAAACATATATGTTGGGATGGTGAGAATAAAATTGCTCGTTGTAATGAGAATGAAAAGATTCTGGACCGTTATTCGTCCTCTTGCAGTTCTCAACGGGTGCAGCTGCCAAGAATTGAGGTGGATAGCGTGACGTTGTGCATATATATGTACTTAGTACGTAGTCGAAGAATGTATGTCATTTGTCATCAGAAGGAGCATCGGACATGATCGAAGCAGTCCTCTCTAGTTTTTGGTAAAAGTATAAACTTACCTGTATAACTTACCTGTAAATCCAATTAGTAGAAAATATAAAATCGGCGCAAATGTCAAAATGAAATCGGCGCAAATGAAAGAATGCAAATTTTCAAAATCGGCGCAAATGTCATACGCCCCTTTATTAGTAACATTGATAGACTTAAAGTAAATGAAATACTAGCTCAATTAACGGAAATGGTTGAAAATACAAGTGAAAACTCAATTATTAATAAAGTTGTTGAGGATGTATGTCATTTACTTACAAATGCGGCAAAGTCTACATTCGGCACATTTACTAAAAGACGTAAGCATACACAAACTATTAAAAAATCAAAACCATGGTTCGATAGCGAATGTAAGGAAGCTAGAAAAAAGTTTCGTTCTAGTAGACGAAAACTTAAGCGAAACCATACTGACGACAGAGTGAATGAAACAAAGAAACTAGAAAAGAGTTATAAGCGAGTAATGGATAAGAGCATTCGGGCGTATGACATTTGCGCCGATTTTGAAAATTTGCATTCTTTCATTTGCGCCGATTTCATTTTGACATTTGCGCCGATTTTATATTTTCTACTAATTGGATTTACAGGTAAGTTATACAGGTAAGTTTATACTTTTACCAAAAACTAGAGATGACGTCCATACCGCTACTGGTTTCATGGTGATTGAGACAAATAAGTCGGAAAAGTTCCTGCTAGCCAATGACCGCGAGAAAGGTATACTTCTTTTTTCTTAACACCTGAATCTTGTTTGTCTCTGCAACGATATGTCGTCAATTTTTATAGATGGAAGTCCGAACTTTTAAGTGTTGTCCGAAGTACTTTTACCAATTATATACGTTACACGGCTGTAAGAATGGCTTGCTGCCGTTTCCATGCATCTTGCTCAGAGTTGGTGGAGGAAAATCCAGACTGTTAGGCTGAGTACTGATTACAAAGACAAATCCACTGAGAAAGGTAAATGGTTATCCTAATTTTTCGGGTTACCATTTCTTCCCCCAAATGAAGTTGAGGACTGCTTCATGTCCGATGCTCCTTCTGATGACAAATGACATACATTCTTCGACTACGTACTAAGTACATATATATGCACAACGTCACGCTATCCACCTCAATTCTTGGCAGCTGCACCCGTTGAGAACTGCAAGAGGACGAATAACGGTCCAGAATCTTTTCATTCTCATTACAACGAGCAATTTTATTCTCACCATCCCAACATATATGTTTTTATGGATGTTATCAAGAAAATCCAGGCCGTTACATATGTAAAAATGCGAACTCTAGACATGCCAGCATCTGTTCGCAAGCCAGACAAAGAAAAGATGGACTTTGATATCGACAAGTATGCCAAATACAGAAATGACGAAATAACAAGAAAGGAATACATAAGATGTGTTGCCTACAAATACTCTGCAAGAACAGACTTATAATTTTAATGTTTTCCGTTTTTATGGATTTAATTCGTCTCGAAATCCTATTTCCACCTCCCTGTGGTGAGCAGGGGACAACAGTTGTATACATGTTATGATTTACAATTCATAAAATGTGTTCAACTGGCTAACGGAAGAGGTCTTTAATGAAAAATTTAAAAAAAAGAGTTGTCTCATTGACATATTCTTATATATTTTCTGTAGTTTACCTGTATTTTACCTGTATTTTACCTGTATTTACCTGTAAAAAAATCGGCGCAAATGAAAAAAAAATCGGCGCAAATGAAAGAAAAAATCGGCGCAATTGAAGTGCAAATCGGCGCAAATGCAAAACGCCGTAATAAAGGTGTCTAATTGCTCATTTTCCCATCTCTTAATCTTCTCCTCAGGCATTTCATCATCATGACTGACGTCGTTTTGTTTTTCATAACAAGTAATCTTTAACGACAGTGGATTATGAATATCCGAAAATAAAACGCTAGAATTTAATACTGAAAAATTTTGAACCAGCTTAAGAAAATTTGGGGAAGCAATATTGTAATCCACTACACTAGTGTTTTTACATGTAAAACTACCCAGACCTTTGTTTTCACACATTCTTCCATTTAGGATAAACATATTGTTATTCTTACAAAATTCAAGAAGCAAGTTACCAAAATTGTTTTTTTTGTGATCCATACTTTTCCTTAATCGATTTGTATTTAACTCATCTAAAGTACAAACACCCTCATTTTCAATGTCTAACATTCCTGAAAATTCTTCAAAATTTACGACGTCAAAGTCTGACTCTTTTGCAGTTCGAGCATTAAAATCTCCAAAAAGACATATATTGTCATGACTTGTACTAAAATTCAAAAATTCACTTTCAATTTCGCTAAATGGATCACCAACACAATATACAGAATTTTCAGGCGGAATATACACAATACCACACAAAATATCTTGTTGTAGTTTAACTACATGTTTGTCAATTTTAAACCATAAAATATATTCACTGTCTGTTTCAACAACAGAAATATGATCAGATAATGATTCTTTAAAACCAAGTACAATTCCACCTGATTTTACTCTGTTTAAGTGAGATCTATTTTTCATTACAAATTTATAACCTGGCAAATCTATAACGTCTAAATCATCAGTTTTTGTTTCTACAAAACACAAAATACTAAATTCATTTAACAATTCTAAAAATTCTGGGTATTGTATACGCCTCTTTAAACCACAAACATTAAGGGTAATTATATTTATAACTGTTTTGTCTACTAAACATTTATTTACATTATACAAAACATTATCGATTGGTTTATTTATACACTTATGTCTTCCATGGTTATCCTATGAACCGTCTCGTCCAGGAGTAGAGTTCACCCGTGGACGTTTATTCGGTCTGGTGGTTGATCTTTGAGGCTCTTTATGCTCGGTATCGTCTGCGATTTCATCTGGCTTAACAAGTTTGTCGTTAATGTAAAGTTTGTCTCTTTCCATTACAACTTTTAATTTCTCTTTTCTCGCCTGTTTCGCTATTGGGTATAGCTTTCGTCGTTGTTCTTCTATTTCTGGTGGGAACTGCTCGTTTACACCGTAAAATGTACCTCTTAGATTTCGTCCTGCTTTTTTCACCATATCAAGGTCAGAATAATACAGGAATCTTGCAATAATTGGTCTCGGTTTCCCTGGCTCACTTTTACCAAATCTGTGAATGTTTCCAAATTCTAACGGTTTTTGGATCTTCATTTCATTGTGAATAAACTGTCTAATCTTCATTTCACAGTTTTCATCCCTTTGCTCTTGAAGTCCCGTGAAAATGAGATTATATTTCATAGACCTACATTGCATGTCCAGTAGTTTTCCTTTTAGCTTCTCATTATAACTTTCTAATTTTCTAAGTTCGTCTTTAATACTCTGAGAATCATTACCATCTCCGTTATTTCTCTTAAGTTGTTCGATATCTTTTTCTAAAGAGCAAGTTTTACTCTTCACTTCATCAAAAAGATTACCAGTTCCCTCTGAACTTGCCTCCAAATCTGAAACCTTACTTTTCACATTTACTATGTCGGTTTCGACAGTAATAACTCTCGCTGTCAACGAGTTTAACTTATCGTTCATTTGAGTCAGTGTACTTGTATTTTTACTCGTATTTTTCTCAATGGATACAAGCCTAGTGTCCATTCTATTTAACAGTGTTAAAACATTTTCTAGGACTGTAGCCACTTCGACTTCATCTCCATATAGCACATGTCTACTCTCTTGCAATATATCAGCTGTCGACTTTTTGTTTTTCTTATCTCCCATTTTTGACCCACTCAACTAGACCCTCAAGAGGTCTAGCACATTTCATATATACGTCGATGCGGATCGGACTGGGATCACAGGTATCTAGAAAATTCGCTGAAATGATGAAAATAGTCTTATCTGTTGGAACAGGAGGTCTAGGACCCAAAACCAAAACACTAAAGATACTACATACTGTTGGTTGTTCCAAAAAGACGCAATTAACTCCAGTATTGCACATATTTCACATATTCCATAGCGAGCGAAAAAATTCAAACATCCATCTTGTCATGCGCAATCAATCCCCCAAGGAGGGAAGTCAATCATTTAGTTATTTTATATAAATAAAAAAAAATTGGCGCAATTAGATGTGATTATTTTATTGGCGCAAATGATACCTATAGTTTTGAAAATTAAGTGGCGCCAAAGAAGTATTGGCGCAATTAAGTTGTGGCGCAAATGAGTTACTTTTTGGCACAAATAGATATCGCCCGAAATAATAGCTTAAACCCTTTCAAACTATTCTATTAATCTCTCCATGCCATATGGCATAGGTTATGATTAGCCCTCGGGGAAAAACAGTCAAATGAATGGATAATTATTACAAGTACGTGTATTCCCGACAAACAATGACAATTACCAAATTCGTTCATTACGTGTAAATGAATGCATTTTGTAAAAACATTAAATCTGTATTTATATAACTGTACAAATCACCCATGCGGAAACATATATACACATGGAAAAAAGTATTGCAACACCTTAATTTTTTAAAACATGAAAAATTAGTCTCTTATTTTGGATGGAATATGATAAAATATTTGTAAAATAATATTGAAACGTAGTTAATGATAACATTGGCTTTAAATCGAACAAAAAATGTATGAAAAAAAAAGGTTTTATCGAACTAAAATTTTTATAACAAAATGAAGTGTTTTTTGTACAAAAAAATGCATTTTACAAGTTTTACTGTAGTCGAACTTTACAATGTCAGACATTTCAAAATTAATCTTTAGAAGATTGTTCACATCATGGTTGGTCGTTATACGCCAAAGAATTAGTACTTTGAGCGCAGCTTCCATTCAATACGACGAAAGCAAGCGATCCATGGTAGATAAGACATTTAAAGGGCACATATTTATCTTTCGTCTGACAGCACGTATACACCGCAGTTATCGTAAATTATATAAACATATAAAAAAAAAATAATAAAAAAATAACATTATTTTTTTAAGACAAAAGAACTGATAAGTGCGGGTATTCCATGCGCCTTGCCTCCTTTATGCTTCGATATTTTAGAAATTAATTATTCTTTTATCTTTTATAACACGTGAAAACTACACCGGTGAGTTCCATATATGTCTTCAACTTACAGCTGGTCCTGAAAATGCATGAAATATTTGCCACTGGACTTTTAACAACCAACAATCAATCACACTACAACTTAAAGTATATATAGTAGTGAAATACAAAATGAATATTATAATGATACAATTAGCAAAATAAATAGAATACAAATACACACTACTTTATTTAACTGACATAATTTTATATAAAAAGGAATACTCTGTAAACTATATAAGTAGAGAAGCGAAAAGTTTCTTTTGAATACTTAACAAACTTCCGAACAGTTCATGTTTTTTTGCTCAATTTAAAATCTTGAAAACATAAGCATGTATATTAAAAACTGACGATCAGACATCACTAATACGTGTATACACAAATTCATTAATTCTTTATTAACGTTTAGCCCTACGGCACCTTTCTATTAAGAATGATGATGAGAGTAATTGTAATATATAATAGGCATGTACTTTCTTACGTTACGGATCATTGATTTTGTTACCTGTTGACCCGGTTGATTACTAGCACGTGACATCGAACTCGACCATTTTAACTAAAATAGATTTTGTTTAAGTTAACGCCATATGTATACTAAGTACAGTATACCTATCATATGGATTAGAAAATGAATATTATACGGTGATACTTTAACACTGTCCCGACAGACACTGAATGAATGCAGTATGATGATCAGGTTTCGGGATCCGAGAAGTCTTTTTTCGAATTTCCGGATGTCGGGAATATTTTTTTCCAACTTAAATAGAGTAAATCTCACTAAATTAATACACATGCAAACAAAAAGCAACAGCTTCAACGGTTAACTAGGACATATATCAACAGAAAACGAATTAAAGCAAATGTCATACATAAAACCAAAATATGCATGTGTTAATTTGCCTCCGGTGCATTTCTGTGGATCCTTAACTTTTTTAGGTTACGTTTAGGATTTTCCGTTACTAATCTTCAAATACGAAAAACATTTTCACCGGTGTTCACAACATTTTAAGGTTTATGGCATACATTCTGGTGTGTATACAATTAACATACGTCCTTGCATTTAATTACCAATATACATTTATATAAACTAACATTTATTAAAAAATAAACAACATATATAGACGAATAATTTATTAGTTCCTCGACAAAACAAGAAAAGAAATAAAGAATCAACAGAAGATTTAATTTTTCTTTGTAATTAATCAAAATATACTTCAAACAAATCCTAATATAAAAAAAAACCACATATATACAAATTAATCTAAAATGCATTATCGAGTAGAAGGGGCGTAACTCGTGTTATCAAACCGGTATACTAAACGGATCTAAACAGGGTCTGAACAAGTTGAACGTAATTTTGTATCCATGGTCTATTTTGGTCTGACACGGTCTTAACGGGTCTAAACAACCCGCTAGACGATTCAGTCTTTTCCGTCTTGATACGCCTTTACGAACTGATTTACCTGATGAGGCTATCGATCTGAACGGCGACTAAACAATCTGAAATATCTTGACGAATTTCTCTAGCGGTAAATCCAGTCAATCAAGATGTGATCAGACCAAAATGACTGTTTCAGACTGAAATCGTGCTGCTAGTGAATGCTAGAATATTTGTAATATCAAACCCAGCGATGATATACTAGTACTTAATCTAAATAGTATTTTTTTAAACTTATCTTTGTTTTTATGTGATGCATATTATAACCATAAGTTTTAAATTTTAAATCAGGCAAATGTTTCGATACGTGGAATTAAAATGTCAGTTTTTTTCTATAACAAAACGATGATTGCTCTATGTTTGTCCTCTCCTGTCATTTCCATTTTTTTTTTAATTCACAAGGATTGTTTTATCTCACCTTTTTCTTATGTTCTTCTACATCTATCTTAGTATTTATGGTTTGATCCTCTAAATTTTTAGTTCCTGTGATTTCCAAAATGACTTTCATTATTTCTAATCTTTCCCCCATTTTGCTACAATAAAAATAAAAGTTTTATGTAGGAATAATGAATATTTATTTAAGTGATATAGTGAAGAAGAATATTAGTGTAATTGAATCTTTTCAGTCTATCAAAACATGCAGTAACATATCGATTTTTGATTTCTTTTTGTAATAAATTTATACTTACTTTCAAAATGAGACATTTACTTATGATATGCACATCTCAGGCATTACAATTGATATCGGTAATGATAAAATACGATTTATAATTTTCTTTTTTGTCTTAAAATTGTAACACAGTGATGACTGCTGTACCCATATTTTGACTTTTTTATTTATTATGTCTGTTTTGTTCACGCGTCGTTGTAAATATAACGAATTTTGATGAGATTGTCGTACAATTGAGAGGTTTTGCGCTATTAAACCAGGTTCAATCCACCATTTTCTACATTTAAAAATGCACGTACCAAGTCGGACTATGACAGTTGTTGTCCATTCGTTTGGTGTTTTGTCATTTGATTTCGCCATGTGATTAGGGACTTTCCGAATGACTTTTATTCGGAATTCAGTAATTTTGTAATTTTACTTTTTACCTCGATAACACTTAAAATTAAGTATTGAAAGAATATAATAAACTCACATTATGCCCATTTTCTCAAGTCGTTGGACATTTAACATCTGCAACACTTTTCCAGATATACCTTCCCCTACAAAAAAATCAACAACAAACTATTACGAGATTAATGCATATATACATTATTCCTGAGTACAATGCTCCCTTATGTGAATCTTATGTTATATAGTATGATACCTTTATACAGCGATGCCTTGGATGAATCTATCATGCACGTTTCTTTAATACAATGGTGCCTTATAGGAATCTGTCATATAGTTTATATTGTATAATAAATGTTAATAAAGCTGCCTTTAAGAAATCATAAAGACACGATGCCTTTATATTTTGATGCCCTTGAGGAGTTATTCAAAAATGATGCCTGTATACAATGATGTCTTTGTGGAAAAAGTCAGAGATGATGAGCCTTTATGCAATGATAGTTACGGTGATTCCCGAAATCAATGATCCAACATTAGAATCACTACAAACCATTAAAAGTCTGAAATGGCCTGTATCTGTACTCGACTAGACTGATTTTTACTCGACCAGTCTGAATTCGTCTGAGATTTACTTGATGATACTTGACTGTAGTCTGAACCATACTTAACAGTCTGAATGTGTGCTCGATCTTGTCTGAACCGTACTTGACCTAGTCTGAACCATACTCGATATAGTCTGAACCGTGCTCGACCTAGTCTGACCATTACTCGACCTAGTCTGAACCATACTCGACCAAGTCTTAACCAACCTAGAACTAACCTTTACATCTATAAACTGAATTTTATCAATTTAGGATTTTAAATTAATAAAAATGAAATTTTAACAACAACTTTAAATTAAAAATGTATTCAATACAGTATAGAAATTAAAATTTCACAATAATCAATCATAATGTAACTTCAACACAATATTAATCAACCGCTTACGTAATTATATATATCAACTTTTAGAATATAAATAAAAAACCTGATCAAATAATCTAAAAATATGAATTGTGACTAACAAATGACTAATATTTTCAATATTTATTCAAAATTTTATGAATATTTCGGAATTATTTTATGATAACTGGACTATTTTCACCATTAACTTAAGACTAGTATAGATTTAGTTGAGTTTAATTAATAATGCAGTGAATGTTTTTTTTTAAATTAATATATATATATAAAGTAGTATTTAAAAACGCTTAATAAATTGAAGAAAATGAGAGCTTAATAGTTTTATTTTATTTAACCAAGAATTTAATGTAATCATGATAATAGAATTTCCATAGCAATCCTTGATAACCTTTTTAAAAAAGGAAATGTATTCCAAAGTAACAGTAAAAATTTATTTCAATAATTTGAATTTTTTTTTTTTGTCAAATTAACATGGCATACATAAATCACTTTTAATATGTTCTAATTACCTCAGTACATGTATGTTTTACAGGTAAAAAGAAAGCCCTATTTTCTTAAATTCGTGTAAAACTTATCTAGTACATACATGTATATTTGAAAGGCCTTGTTATTTAACTGAAACAGAATGTTGCAGTTTTGAATCTATGTTATTTAGAATTCAATACCTCTGACCGGTTGTGGTCTTATTTATGAGTTTGCCACAAGCAGAGGTTATACTTAATATTTCACCACTAATCAGGAAAAAACATATTTGTTTTTTTAATTTTATCCCTTTTTGATATAAGTTAAATATAATATATTTTTGTTCATCCTTAATATAATCAAAGATATATTTTTAATATAAGGTTAAAAAAAAATTAAGTTGGCTGTCAGTTAAAAAGAAATTTATTTTAAAGTTAAAAAAGTAGAGGTTATTTGGTCTAGTCGAGTACTGTTCAGACCTTTGGTTAAGTATGGTTTAGACTGGAAAAATAGGTCGAGTACATGTCAAGAATGGGTTAAGACTGTTTCAGACTGGTCGAGAAATAGTTCAGACTATTTTCAACGGCAAAGATATTGGTCAAGTACATTTCAGTACAGTCAAGTATGGTTCAGACTGGGGTCGAGTAATGTCAAGTAAAAGTCAGACCAATTCAGACTGGTCGAGTAAAAATCAGTACAGTCGAGTACAGATATAGGCCATTTCAGACTTTAATGGTTTGTAGTGAATCTGTATTGTAATGTAGTATGATTTAAGATTGGTTGGGTGGGGTGACTGTCATACGCTATCCTTAATACAATGATGCCTTATTGGAATATGTCATGTATATGTAGTCTTGTATGGTAACTTAATACAGTGGTGTCTTAAAGAATTCTGGCATGTTGTATTGTATGATAACTCCATTAGTTGAAAATGTCTAAGACATGATACCTCTATATAGTACTTTAATTTAATAATGTCTAAGACCAGAAGAATTTATTGCTTACAATGTATACAGCTTATTTTTGGTTTATAGACTAATGCCTCTGATGGGCTTGCCAGCATAACAATCTGTCTTGTAATTTCAGTTGTTCATCTCGAAAATGTCTTTTCGGGTTTTACATTTATTCCCATATTACTGGAAATTGATAGAAGTTTACCTCTGAATACTTTGGCTGCATTATCTAAAGAATGTTCTTCTAATGTCATGGCTACATCTTCTACTGTCCATGTTTCGTATACCTCTCTAACAGAAAGACTTGCAGAAGTTAAAGACTGAGATTCTTCTTCCTTCACAGATTCACTTAATGAGACATCAGATCTGTTCCTCTTTGTACCAGAAACTCCTTCGGATCTGGATTTCCGTTTTTTGCCCATTACAGTATTTTGTTGCTGTAATGAAATATGAAGATTTTTTCTAATATACGTTCAAATATCCTGGTGCAAAAAACATTCAGACCCAAACGATAAATATTTTTTATTGTAGAAACTATTCAATTGAAACGCATGGTAATAAAAATGACACAAAAAAAACTGTAGCTTGACCTGTCGTGTCCTTCGAAATTAACTTATAACAAGTATTACTACTACCAAGATAACGAGATAAGATTTTACGGCTGGTTTATGCGATAAAAGAATAACAAGACACTTTCTTATTTAATTGCAGTTAACTTATATCGGTCTTTGAACTAGATATCAATAGAAAAGGTATATGTTTGTAACGTCCTCCATACATATCGTTGATAAGGACATTTTAAAGGTTAGGTAACAGTAATTATCAATTGAACATGCACCAACAAGTCACTGGCAAGTTATAAAAATTAAAAATGGTGCATACAATTAATTAAAAAAGACAAAAAGACAAAAACAAAATATTTTCGTAACGATTTCAAGCAGTGACCTCAAGTAAGTGTAAAGTATTGCATGTTTGCAATATAATTAGGTATTTTATTAATAAATTAAACACAAATTAAGTCTATTCAACACATACATAGATGAATATGTTGATTACTTTACTATGAACCTTAAACTTTGTCGCTGTAAGATAATTACGTTATTTAGGTTAGTCGTTTCAGTTTATGGTACATTAAAGGAATGTAAAGGGAGGGAATGAACAGGGGGCGACAGATACCAATAGGGACATTAAAACTCATCCGTCGAAAATAAACTGACAACGCCAAGGCTAAATAGGACAACAGAAAAAAAGCAAACATCTGTACTTAAAGCACAACAGAAAAATATGAAAAAGGCAAACACCTGTACATAAAACACAACATAAAAATTTATCTACCACATAGAAAACTCAAAACTGAGGAAAACGAACCCAACAAAAAACAGGGAGTGATCTCATGTGCTCCGAATGGGTAAACAGAATCTGCTCTACTTATATATTGCAACTGTGTATTTTCTTTTTTAAATAGGAATGACATAGCATCAACTTTACTACTGTTAAAACTTAGATTAAGAAAATGCAGGAAAAGATAACAATGTTTACAGTTGGAGAGTACCAGATCCCAAATAATGACTGCTACGATATATTCATCAAAATCTGCAGCAAACTGTTGTCATCACGATTGTAAACAAATAATTGACCATGACGTAGGATTTAAATATTGAACATCATTTTACAATTTACCAAAAAATTTATAAAAAATATACGCTTACGATAAATAAAGTACTTTATTTGACACAAACTGCATGTGCATGCGATCTCACGAATTGACAAGATTGTGGAACAAATTGTATACTTATGCTAGAAGGGAAATGTGCACGAGGAAAAAAGAAATACCTTCCTTTAGATATTTCTATTTTTTCAAAATTCTAGACCCAAATGATCAATATTTACTTTCTTTCAAAAGAGAAAATAATAAAAGTTTTTTAAGAACGTTGTATGGACAAAAACCGCTCGGACAATGTTATTCAAAGGTTATACAGGGAAATGAATGATGTTATGAAACGTACATATAAGTGAAAGTATTAAATTTACTAAAACAAATGAGAATAATCGGCATAATTTGATAAAATCGACAGTTGTTTGCATATTTCATAATTCATGGATAATTAGATTTTGCAATGGGAATAACCACATAGAGCGTAAGTGAAGTTTCCTTGTATATTGGTTAGGGTTTTATGAGGGCCAATTGAAAATCAAAATCCGAGAAATATACTATGGTAAATAAAATGAGATATAACACAACGTATCGGACGGAGAAAGAATACAATATATTACTGTAAATTATAAAATCGTTGTGTGCATATTTTTTTACGACTTTTTAAAAAGGAAAAAAAGGCGAGAATGAATATTGTGATTTCCTTAAAATCTGTATACATATATCAGAATGCGAGTTCTTATCATTGCGACCCTATCAAAGTCTCATAATTAGTAACGATATAAACAACACAATAATTTCTTAATTTACGGTAACCAACGTTCCTGAGATGGAGTTTTAGCTTTATTATTACATTTAATTTCTTCTTAAATGATTTATCTAAGAGTAAAAAGGACACAAGTCTCTTTTGTAATAAGATAACAAATTGAATCGAGTTTTCGATGTGATACCTAAATATACGAGAGCGCTACATTACTCGCTTGTTTTCATACCATTTAATAAACTAAAACGTTTGTCTTGTTTGTTTTAAATTAGTTTTATATTGCAAACTAGGAAATCCAAAATTGAATTCATATGATTATTCGTTTTATCTAAACACGCCGTCAAAAAACACGGTAATAAAACTTTTTGTTATTGCCTTTTTTCAATTTACAATAAGCTATTTAAAGAGCACATATAAAAGTGTCTACTTCAATCCATATATAAAATACAATATACAAATCGCATTATGTAATCAGAGTGCTTTTCAAATTTCCTTGGCTACAACTGTCGTGCTGTCTTACAAGAAAAATACCACTATGGGACACTATGTGACTCATTATTACTACGCCAACATGATGCAATTATATGGTCAATACTGTTTCGGTTTAATCTTTGATATTATTTTATATGACTTTTATTACAACCACTCTGACAAATAAGTTATGCCAATTGAGAAATGAGGAAATTAAATATTAGCGTCTTATGTTTTTCATACAAATTTCTCTTCCAATACTGGCATATTGCATTGCAGAGGACCATAGAGGATAAAATTGAGAACAGAAATCGGGAATGTGTTAAAGAGACAACAACTCAACCATATATATTCATAGAGAAGACAAAGGCAGAAGGTTACCAACAGGTCTTCAATGCAGCGAGACATTCCCGCATCCGGAGGCGTCCTTCAGCTGGCCCCTAAACAAATAGATATATACTAGTTCAGTGAAAATGAACGCCACACTAAACTCCAAATTGTACACACGAAACTAAAATTAAAAATAATACAAGACTCACAAAGCCCAGAAGCTCCTGACTTGGGACAGGCGCAAAAATGCGGCGGTTTTAAACATGTTTATGAGATCTAAACCCTCCCCCTATACCTCTAGCCAATGCAGAAAAGTAAACGCATAACAATACGCACATTAAAATTAAGTTCAAGAGTGTTCCGAGTCTGGTGTCAGAAGATATAACCAACGAAAATAAACAAAATGACAATAATACATAAATAACTTCAGACAACTAGCAGTTAACTGACATGCCAGCTCCAGACTTCATTTAAACTGATTGAAAGATTATGTCTTCATCATATGAATAGCAGGCACAATCTTTCCCGTGAGGGGTTTAGTATCATACCATCATAACATTTATGAGGAGAACATAACCCGTGTCATGCCAACAACTGGTTTTTAAATAAATGTGTTTAGTTCCGATGCAAAGACCCTATAAGCGAATCAACATTAACGACAAAATATGCAATCTTTAATGACCTGTATATCTATATCCTTTCTTAATAAGTCGATTCAAAGGTTTTGTTAGCTTCTGATGTGAATACTGACGTTTTTGTGCTTTATAAAGAATATTGCCATAAATTATTGGATGTGAAATACCTGAACGTATAAGAAGTCTGCATGTTGAGCTATATTTACGAATGCTGCATTTTGAAGTATCATTTCAGATCTGGAACAACGGATATAACTTTTCTATATTCGTGGCACTATTTGATAAGCGAATTTCCGTGGATACTATGCAGTGTGTTTATATTACTGCATTTATGTTTTAAAATCTAATATAAAAAGAATTTATCCGCTCCTTTATGTGACAAAGCGTAATAATTTGCTACAAGATTTAAGCGTTTAAATTGTTATTAAAGTTATACCAAACACCTTCACTAAAATAAATTTGGATGGTTTATTTTTCATTAATTTTGGACAAAATATTTACTATTCTTTGACAAAGTTATAAAAATCTAAGAAAAACTTGAACCACAAACTTTATCAGAAATTTTTCATCGCACATATAGCAGTTTGACTAACCTCACTTTTGCTCATTGCAAAGCTAAATATTTCCTTAACAATAGAACTTGATAAAAACGTTATCTCTCTGTAGTGTTATGTAACACCTTATATCAAACCTTTTATCTCATTGATAATAAAATCAATGCTAGGGGCGAAATTGTGCTCGTGTATGCTTCCGCTTTCGATTTATTTGGAAACAGATGAAACACCTTGATAGCTAGGTTTGTAGTAATTTTCTGGAATTTTTTAACAAAATGACAAATAAGAAAACGTTTACCTTATATTTCTGCTATTTTCTGTTTGTAAACTTCATGATTATGGTCCAATTCGGAAATTAATACTACACACACAATATAGGTGTAAGTTGACAATAACTTTTAAAGTTCATGATCGCTTAGTACGGTTATGTAATATATCTACCTCTTTTCATAAAATCAATGACGTATATCGAGTCTTTGTAATACATATAATGTACAGGATTTTAAATGACAAAATCTCAATTCATGAACTTCAATTACTAGTAGTTTGGTCCAAATAAACTACAATTATATTTTGACGCCAGTTTTTGTTTGCATATTAATATTGATTGAAATAAGACTGGTATCTCGGTCGTTTTAAACTGACGTTTTATCCGATCGTCTTAATTATCGAATACAAGTAAGGAACTAGGAAATGAATGCAAACGAAGTCTTTCGATCGTTTTAAGTACGGTTAAAAAGAATAACAGTAACAGATAAAATTGCCACGAAATAATAGGATTAATACTTCATTATTGGTGCAACAAAAGTATGGAGTAGGTTCAGAAACAAAAGCTAGTTCACTGAAAGTCATATAGTAAGACAAAAGTATGTATTTTTGTTCATAATTGCCTTTTCTTATCAAATCGACTTATCCGTAAGAGGCGTGCGTTTGCAGCGTAGGTTTGTAATTGAATAAAACGATAAGATTACTTATGCTGCGATAAGTTAGCAAACAATTGCATTTAGAACAGGTTCTCATTCGTCGTAGAATGCCTTGTGTTAAAATGTATTGCACACGCTGCTGTACATTTGCGTTGTTGGTGAATGTTAGTTGCTATTTACGTGCGCCTAATAATATTAACATTTGAATAGCTTTTTAACATCTCTTTGTTTATGGGTTAACATTGTCAAAATTTGTTGATACAAATACATAGTTTAAGTTTTTCCTAATAATATGAGATAACAGAGAAACGCAAAATATCCAACAGGATATTCACTTAGTTTATTAGCCAAGGAGAATTTAAGAAGAATCTTACAATGCCATGATGGTTAAAAGCCGAAAACTACCAAAGGACAAACTATTCCATAAAAAATAGAAAATTAAAGATTGAACAACTCGAACCCCTCAAAAATTTGGCGACGAGATTCCATTAGGCTAAGGTGATCCTGATCAACCAGTTGAACATGTCATGATTAGTCTTTTGTTGATTTACGCGAGACAGCCTTAAAACTTTGTTATAGGACTGATTTCTTAGATGATATTTTTTTCAACCCACCATTTTTTTCTTTAAATGTCCTGTACCAAATCAGGAAAATGGCCATTGTTATATTATAGTTCGTTTCTGTGAGTGTTACATTTTAATGTTGTGTTTCTGTTGTGTCGTATTTGATGCCTTTCCTTCCGTTTTAGCCTGTAACCCGGATCTGGATTTTTTTCTCAATCGATTTATGAGTTTCGAACAGCGGTATACTATTGTTGCCTTTATTTACATTCTATACCTTTTTGAAGAATTCGTTACCTGGTATGATTATGAAAGTTGTTTTGCTATATACTATATCTTTGAAAAAAAAATACATTTTTAATGTATCAACAAATGTCTGAAAACTGCTATCTTTGTGAAGCGAACTTTATTAGGCGAGAGAAAAATGGTCGGTCTCTGTGATGATAAAGTTTGTGTGCGCGTTTTTAGAAGAAGTTATTTTAAGTGAAAACAATGTTTATTTTTATCGCGTATTACATGTATTCTACACGTTCATTGCATTGATAGATAGGTATAAGAGTTATGGTATGAGTACCAATGGAACATCTCGCCACCAAAGTGAGAAAAAAAA
The DNA here is from genome assembly GCF_036588685.1 of Mytilus trossulus. Classification (NCBI taxonomy): domain Eukaryota; kingdom Metazoa; phylum Mollusca; class Bivalvia; order Mytilida; family Mytilidae; genus Mytilus; species Mytilus trossulus. The sequence continues at coordinate 53,547,869 of NC_086378.1, read as the reverse complement.
TTCTTCAGCGATATTCTACGATTATTTTGACAAAATTGATCCAAAAGTATTTATTGATTCTGTTGTTTTTTATACTTTCGTCAATGATTGAACAAAAATGTCATCTTCTAAATTTTATTGAGTGGATATTAAATATTTTTCTAAATAAATTAGATCCACCTCTTTGTTTTTATTTGAATATTTTGAATATGAGCGTTAAACGTTATTTTTAACTGCATCCACCTACATGAATTATCCTGATGGTTTTCCCTTTCCATATTATAAAAACAGTGACAACAAAAGATCGTTCTAATTCTTATTTCCCGTGGTCCATAACTAGTTACATACGAATTTATTTTGACAGCGAAAGAAATAATAAATAGTAGATATATAGTCACAATAAGAAAAGTAGTAAAAATTTCGAAAGATTATAACATTTCGATTACAGTCTTCTTATCATCATTCTGGTAGCCCGTAGCGAATAAACTCCACCCAGCCAGTCCCTCCAGTGAATTCCCTTCCATACCGTACCTGGCGTCTTTGACAAATATATTCCATTTAGGTGACTTTTATAACAGTCGTTAAACCACCATGCACCAACACCATCTTTTGCACAGTTATTCTTGCTAAGATCATTGTCTTTATCGAATGTAGAAAAGGGCATCCCGTTGTGGTAGTTCAGGCTATCACCTTTGGGAATAAATAATTGTGTATATTATATTTATCCTTCAGCTATTGTTGCGCTTAAACTAAAATTATAAACGAGGAAGTACATGTTATAGGCTATTGACCATTGATTGATGAAAGTTCATAGTTCACAAATTAAAACAAAAATGTATGCAACTGTTTATTTTTTTAAATTAAATAAATCAATAGTTGAACAAAGAGTTCTGTTCATTTTGTTTCAAAACATACAAAAATAATTTGAATCATTAAAGTAAGTGCATTATTTTATAAACAAATATTGTTGTAGTTTCAAAAGTGTTCGTGTCTCTGAAACGATTAACAAATAGAAACTAAGTATATGTCGGAGACACTACCATGGTAAAAAAGGAAACGCACAGAAAAAAAAAATAGGAAACAACCCTTAAAACATTTAACTAAAGATTGAGAAGCATTAACTCTAACAAAATATTTGTACATGTAGTAAACTCAGGTCAAAGATACGTTTAAATTTCGTATGGTAGTACACCGCACCACTATTTGGCTAACTCTGGATAAAATCCTATAATGAATGGGTATAACACGGGCTCTCCTCTTAAGGCTTCATCCTTATTGTATCGTAGAGCTCCCTGTGAGATTGTATCTTGTTCCGGGTGCACAATGTGTTTCATTTCAACGGTTTATTGATAGGATTCAAGGCTCTGCAGATAAGAATCATGACCCAGGACGAGTAGCACGTAGCTTTCTATGAATCTATGTTATCAATTCATCACTTTTATTGTTAGCAACACGTCATACATGTCATACAAAGTGGTACATTTGCCTTTTGCCTTTTGTCTAAATCTTCTACTATTATTAAAAAAAACATACTCAAGAAATGATTAGCCTAATCAATTAACAATATCATCAGTCAATTTGCCTTTTTTATAGCTATACTAGTTTTTAGATGTACCTGCTGTCCCTTTGTAACCATAGACGTTGAGTCTATAATTAGATGACTCATCACCGACATAGAAATAGTGGTAATTAGCAAACACTTGATAGTTGTCAAAATCATACAGATCTATCATTAGTTCATACCTCCCTTGTAATGTTATTGCGTGAATATTATCGTTACCTACAACAACAAAATATATCAACTTGTATACAACTTAAAATTTACAGAAATTGAATAGATATAGGAAGATGTGGGATCCTTTTCACCTCACAGTAAACAAGGAGACGGATTCTTCTTTTTGTTGTTATTCTTAAAATGCATATCTTTATAATTTGCTTCGGAATCATAAAATTATAAATTTATAATATTCACCCTGATTAAAATCACTATTCATACCAGACAATACCAATAACATCATTAGTATCTTTTTTTATGGCGTGTAATGTGAATACATCATTGATTGGAAACCCGCCATTGTTCATAACTTGAAAGTTACCAAAAACTGTACAAATGTTTCGAATACTTACAATATCTTGCCGAATTAATATTTTTTTTTAAACCGTTTTTTTTTTTTGGCAAATTTTTTTAGATTGTATGGTTCTGAATGCTCATTCACATTAGTTCATTATTTTTTCCTTTTCATTAGATTCGTTTTTAACTGATGAGTCCATTGTTGGCGAAACCCATATCACGCTTACACAATTGCCACAATGGATTTTTAATGATTTTTTTACAATCTATTTCATTTTCAAATCAATAAAGTATCAGCTCTTAGCACTGACTCAATAAATCTGTTCTATAAGTGTACAAATATTGTACCCAGCCAAAATTCCTGATCCAGTCGTCCGAATCCTTCTTTATATTTTGTCCATTCAAGAAAGAAGTCAAGATCACCACTTTCTCTTCTCTGTATTACCTAATGAAATTGTATAAATATATTTATTATACGAGTTTTAATTCTTTACAACTATTATTATTGAATACTTAAAACATGAAGATTAAGTGTCCTGGAGTGATCAAAATGATATGTGAAATATGAAGCACATGGTGTGTCTCTTGGACACTCTCAAGTTATTATTAGTGTTTTTGTCTTGATATTAGTTTTAGTGATATTTCTAGTTTGTTTTGATTTATACATTTCTTCGTCTAAAGCCTTTTAGGTTGCACTTTGTAAATACAGCTGTTTCTCAAACCACGCCTCTTTTGGGGAGATCTAGAATATTCATAGAAAATTAATTTTGTTGACATACTGGTTCCCAGTTATGCTCTCTGTGTTCCATCTCATAGAGACATAACTTGGGAATGTTATCAGTAAATATACATGTGCATATTGTTTACATTAAAATATGTGGTAACCCTTCATTAGAGGTAGGGATTGTTAAGAAAATTAGTGTAAGTTTAAACTCTGAAAAGTTCAGGGCATATAAACGTTGAAAATATGCCGCATAGCCCTATATTTTGATCTTTTAAAAAAATTGTAGTGCATATGAATTTTCAATTCTAGGATAAGATTTTTTTCAAAACAACATAGTAAAAGTAGTACAGTTTTAGCCGTAAAAGAAGTTCGTATGGGAAATTGCATTGTCAATATTTACAGAAATGCAACCTTTCGGGGTTTTTTTCTGTATTTTAGATTCATAGCATTTTGTTTCATCGGAACATCGACAGTTCGCCGTTTCAGGATCTAAAGCATCCTGGGTAATATGTCCAAAAGCGTACACCAACACGTTTAGATTGGGTTAAAACGTTATAAACAATGGAAGTTCAAACAATGACGTAACGTGATTTTCATTTTGGTGTACGAACAATGAGGTTACCCATAGTCGTTTAGATTCTGATTCGGTGTAATCTTATATCAACTTACTGTCCAGCCTCCTCCATAATCTACCATTTCGCAATAAACATCAAATTCATCGGACTTGGTTGGTTGAATTTTGTAGATTCCACTTCGATATCCTTCTGGTAGGTCGCTACAATCACCCAGTGCTGTAGAAAGATAATAAAAAAAAAAAAAAAGAAAATGCTACTTGCAGGATATATTTATGAATAAAAAGAGAAATTTGGCATTACCAACATGACAGCAACCTGTCGACACAAAAGTAAAAACAATATTGTTAATTGATTATAATCTAGAGCATAAGATGAAGGTCTTTAGATGTGTTCTACCCTAGATTATACAAGATTTAACTAGATTTAACAAATATTATCAGAGCAGCTATCAATACCGAATCTAATTTCCCAAATAGTAAAAAGGATTATTTCATAAGGCTATTAAAATATAAACTGACATGCAAATAAATATATGTGGCGTTGTACCATTAGCATGATTAGTGTTTTGGTATTGAAATTCTCTAATTCAATCCACAATCCTTGGGATTACAAAAGGTAATTAAATAACAAATAAGTTAAATCTGTATGAGACGAAGCACTTACATGTAGCTCTATCATGGTTGACTAAAGTAGACAAATCCAGCATTCGCCTGATCAAATCAGCTTTTTATCATAACGAGGTCATTTTTTTCTACATTTATTTATTTTGTTCGTTCGGGGGACAAACAATGCAATTTGTTCATTAAGTAAACCAAACGCCTTACTTGGGTAGATGTTAGTAAAAAAAAAAAAGAGTTTTCATTAAAATAATAACTTGTTCAAAAAGCATATCGAGTTATAAAATAACTAATTTAAAAAATCAAATTAAGAAAAATATCCAACGAGCCACCGAACCACACTTGAATTCACGAATACCCGTAGCGCTCCAGTTAATTATAATTGCTGTTTGTCACGATTTGAATATTTTTCGATATTTACATTTTTGGATTACTTCTTCCTTGCAACCAGTTTAATTATATGCACGATATCTGAATCTTCCTAAACTTTCCAAATATTATATCTTTAAATATTGTCTATTTGTTTTGCAAACAAATTTGAAAAAAAATGTCAAATAAAACGCGATTCATAGCTAAAAAATATAATGAATGAACTCTTTCTATTGACAGTTGAACTATTTTTCATGTGGAAAGACCTATTGTATTTGTACTGATTATTAGATGTCGGTAAGATTTTTTGCATATGATATCGAAGAGTTGTTGAGCTTTTGAAACTGACCCTGTTTAACCTAACACTTTTCGTAAGAGTTATTCCCCAAATATATTTCTCATTTAGAGCTGCGGTAAAAACATAAAAAAAAATTAATGCACCAAACAAACACACGGCTGAATTATGTCGCACTGAAAAGAGAAAATTATAAACTTTCAGATTAATGGTGCCGTAATCCTGGGAAGTGGTCGGAATTTTGCAAAATTGAGATCAAATGTCAGCAATTATATATTTTTAAACATTGCCTTCACTGTTCATTTTGGGTTAAATTCAGGAATAAAAAATATATATTAAAAAAGCAGAGGACAATTACTCATTAATCATATAAATACATGATATGTGGTTAGTTGGTTGGCCGGTCATCTGACACATTTTTTAAACTTGATACCCCAATGATCACTGTTGCAAAGTTTGATTTAATTATAACGACGGACGACGGCCGCCCATACAAGTGATGAGGAAAGATCACTTGGACCATTGGGCCAGGTGCGCTTAACATGTTTTTTAGTTCACCAGTTCACTGTTGGTTCAAATTTCATATTTCACCATAAATTATCATTTGAAAATAGTTTTGTTTAGTGTCGCGCTTCATACTTAAATCAATTTGTTACCTTTTCCACTATAGTAGCGGTTGTCTGTTTCCTTAAAATATTTCGTTATGTTTTTCGTCATTTCATGAAATTCTGTCCTTCTTACACTATCAGTTTCTTTCAATATTGATCTTATGTCTTCAAGTTCTTTACCGTGTGCACTAGTTTCTTCAATCATTGATTTCGATTTCAAATCTTCTTTCAGTTCGTTTATTTCTTGTATGTGTTGGGTTTTTACTTGAACTAACTCGTCTTTTATTTGATTTATTCTTAGTTCTACGGTGTATCCATACAAAGCAATGAACACTGTCACTACAGACGGTACCAAAATAAGAAGACAATCCTCCATTATTGATATACTTCAAAACATTCTATATATACTTTAAATAGTAAATAAGTGCAAAATAGATACTCGTATCATTATTAGTACCTTATCTTAATTAGTAATTTTCCGGATCGCTGGCTCAATAATTATCTACACACAAAGTTTAAATAGTATGACGGTATGAGACCCTCAGTGTGTAAATGATATAAATATTGTTCAATTCTAAATGTATAATACAAAAGGAGTAGGTCTGGTAATTGCCGATTTTGGCCTCAAATTTCAGGTTCATCTAACGAAAGTCTTTTGACACTTTTTAAACACTTAAGTGTCTATTTCAATTGATTCGATTAGTTTATGTGAAATATCTGAACTGATTTAGTCATTAAAAACGCTCTGATTCAAGCTTAAATATGAAAAATCTATCAAATATATATATAGGTTTGTTCAATTCTAACATTTCAACTTGGCCTTATGTACTTGGTGTAATAAAAATTCTGTTTCTTTTTAAGACCAACTTGGCTTTATCGTGTTTGCCTGATTAAAAAGTAAATTTTTTATCGAACAAACTGCAAATTGTATTTTTTTTAAATGTTAGAAAAACTAGAATTTTGTTGGATTTACAGCTTCTAATAGTACATGTATCTCTTAATCTAAAAGATTAAACTGTTTTCATTTAACTTCCATTTGCCCAATGTAGTTTAATTTAGGTCGGATTGAAGCAATTTGTTGTGTTTTCTATCAAAGGTGTGTGAGGCAAATTATTCGATTGAATTAGTTTCAACAGGTATCTAATCTTCGGTCTGGTATAAGAAATTATTCGCTTTTAGCTAAGTGATGCATGTTTTCATATACAGTTGATAGTGACAATTCTTTAGAAGAACAAAGAAACTCCATTTGAGACCTTTTGAGTCCTGTTTATAAACGCCCTTTGTCGAACTTTATTGATTGTTGGAAAATATTTCCCCGTATGAGTATTTATATCTGACTCTATGTGTTACTTCATAATTATTATTGATTAAGCTATACGTCTTGGCTTATAAATTATGTAAAATAAACACATATAAAATTGCTATTGATAATGATATATAATATTATAAATCCTTTGGGTTCATCTTTCGAAGTATTTAAATATTAGAATAAAAAAAGAGTACAAGCAAACCTTACAGCTACTTTTTGGTAATAATTCTTAAATACGTTTAGAGAAATTTGCCACAAAAATGTGAAAATGTGTCTACAAATAAACTATTTCAAATGTCTTATATATTCCCGCCCAAAACTCATCTAAAAAGTGACAAGTTGAAACAAAATGGTCATAGTCTTCTGTCAGGTAACAAAAAAATACAAGTAGAGCAACAAATGCTTTGATTCCATTGTTTTAACAAAACTTTAGTTTTTTATTCATATACCTTTTTGTACCAGCTGATTAGTAATGCTGTTCGAAATTCATTAATCGATTGAGAGAAAACAAATCCAGGTTACAATAAACAAACGATAATGGAACACACGCATAAACAGAAACGAACTGTAAATTAACAATTGAAAATTTCTTACTTTTTACAGGACATTTTGAGAAAAAAAGGATGAGTTTATTGTGGTTTTGTGGCCAACCAAACCTCACGTTTTATGTCAATTTTTAATATGCATGTATCACTAAAATGCCAACAATACATGCTAGGAATACTGTACGTATATAAATTAAGGCAACAGTAGTATACCGCTGTTCAAAAGTCATAAATCGATAGAGAAAAAAATAAATCTGGGTTACAAACTAAAACTGAGGGAAACGTATCAAATATAAAAGAACTACGACACAACAGAGACACGACACCGAAATGTGACACACACAGAAACAAACTATATTGTAACAATGCCCATTTTCCTGACTTGGTACAGGGCATTTTATGACAAAAATGGTAGGTTGAACCTGGTTTTGTGGCATGCAAATCTCTTGATTTAAAGGCAGTGTTAACTATTACATTAAAATAACAACACTACACGACAGGGTTACAATAAATGAACAGATACACGGGATAAAAAAAAATATGGGACAGAAAAACAAACGAATAATAGCCGTCAAAAGGAGACAGGTTAAAAAATATTTTTATACGCCAGAACAAGAATGCAAGAAAATTCATGACAGAGAAATACACACATAGCTCACAATACACTGGTACATTTCCACATGCTAATAACAGAATAAAAACGAACAAGTTAAACAACCTGGGATAGCACACAAAACAGTACCACATAATCACGGGCTGTCCGTCACACGACTGAATCAACGCCACGAAAGTCACGTCAAAGCCAAATTTCTAAAGAAAATTGGATATATTGAAGATGAGGTTTGTAATTATGTTATTTGATTATTTGATAAAAATTACAAGAATATTAATAAAGAATCGATTTAGTAACTAAATAATTAATTGTGTTATCTTGCTATGTTGGTATTTTTTTCTAAACCAAACTGTAAAACAAATAATTCGTGTACATATAGTTGCTTTAAACTAAAATCTTATAAATTGACAGGCCTAGGGTGATTAATTATCTTTACCTTTCATTACGGTAAATTACTGTATTTATATGAAGCATGCACATATATATAAGAAGATGTGGTATGAGTGCTAATGAGACAACTCTCCATCCATGTCACAAATTGTAAAAGTTATTTATTATAAAAGCCTTGATTCCTTGTACAGATTTTGCTGCACAATATGTTTTTTTTATAGTTTTAACGCCTCTTCTCCATGTGTATAATTAAAATTTATATGACTTTTTTTTTAAATATTTGGTCATCAAGATCAATAATATCATGTTGATTTTCGAAAAGCGCATCTGAGATTGAAAATGATGCCTTCTTAATCTGTATCTTTCATCGATAATTTATTTTTGTAAACTAAGAGGACAGACTATTCTTTTTCTGTACTATTGAAGCAAGATTTTTTATTTTCATAAAACAAGGGACTGATTATTCATTTTCACTACTATATTTATGATATTCGAAAACATACAATTTGTTAATTATTTGTTTATTATAAATAATACAAGTATAGTCAAGTCAAAATTATTTCTTATGGGTTTTGGAGCCGCTGAAGGCCCAAGAAGCTATAGAACAAATGATGCAAAATAATGCTTTCTGGGTGTTCGGAAGACCCATTCATAATCTGAAAATGCAAGTTTTGTTTTAATATTTTTTTTACAGTATTTTGGTCTCAACGCAAAATGTATAAATTCAGTGTACGACTTAAGTTTCTAGGTACAACATCAAAAGACCAATCTGCATGATGAAGCAAATATTGAATTCAGATAGTTAAGTCTGTGGCTGCTGGTTTTTTTTTAACTCATGATCAAGTTCATAACAAAATTAATAATAGATTACAACAGGAATGCAACACTAACAGAATACAGAAGGGCAATCAATGAAAAAAGACAAATGAATAAGAAACATTCATCCCGAAAAATGAGGGCTACGTCTGAGGAAAAACAGAACTTGCTTCTTGCAAGGCACTCGCTGTGAACACAATTTGATATAGAGACAAGCGTTTGGTTTTAATTTCCTACATGAGGCATTTGCCTCAATGTAGTTACGGCCCTGTTAAAATAAAAGTGAGATAAGGTTTCCTGAGACAAAAAACCTCAAGTTAAATGAAACCAATTTTTAGACAATTAAAGTACTTTTAAATAATATTTTTACTTTTATTATTAAAAGTTTGGAAGTGTTTCACGATTTTTTAGGGGAAAAAAGATGAATTTATCAAGAATCTGGTGCCATCTCATACTTTCGATTAGACCTGCTGAGTTATTTATTTTCAATACATTGTAAGTCAAGTAATTTATTTTCAACCTACCACAGAACAAACCATTTATGTTTGTGATTATCAGGGCCGAGTTATTTATTTTCAAAATTCACCTGCTCCCCCTCCCCCCAGGATATCAAATGGTCGTACCATATATTCTTGCAAAAACATTATATATGGACATGCTCGGATGATACTGACCGAGGACAAAGTCTAACGATCCATATATAGGGGTTAATTCTGTAAATAAATATACGTCATCAGGGAACCCCCATTTGGGGGAGAGCTTTCTGTATAAAACTGAAGTCATGTGCTCTTCTGATTGATAGATAGTGTTTGTAATAAATATATTTTGGTAGATGGATCAAATCTAAATTTGAAAAAAAAAATACAAAATAAATGCTGAATATACTAATTGTTTTTCCTACAGGGTTGAAAAGTAATGGGGGTCAGTATAGGAATTCAGTGCGAATCTACGTTGTTTGTAAGCAACCTTAAAATGCCGCATGACTCTATGTTTTTATTGTTGCAAAAGATATGTAATTTCATGAATGATATATGAATTTTTCCAAAATTTACCCCTACAACGTGTTGACTGAGTGAATGTCCGTAATTTATATATTACATAGGTAAATCACAGTCTTAGTTTAAAAATGGAATTGACTCGGTTTTACTATACTAAGAAAACAAATCAACTGGGTGTTACTATGTTAAGTAAAATAGAGTCAATAAAATATCTAAAAAAAGTAATATCGAGTCAATTGGTCACAATTGTGATAAGATACAAAATACATATTGGATGACACTTGAAATAAACCAATGCGAAATAAGAAAACTCAAAGCATATGTAAAATAAACATATATTTGTGTCGATAGCAAATATACCATTCAACCAAACAATGTATATGTAGAGTTTATTATAAGAATGCGTCCAATGATTAAACTTTGTGTGTTCAAAAACTCACAAACTTCTGTCTTTTAATATTTAGAAAAGAAATAATACATGAACATGTTTCATGGTGTGAATTAATTAAATATATCATATAACAGAATCTTCGAAACTTTCATTGTACTGATCCTCCGAATTTTAATCCTAGCTGACGAAGTGATAACGTTAGCTTTTTCTATTTACCATGCAAGCCTCGTGGATGCACTAACGTTGTGTTACTTTTAGTTTTATTCCATTCTCTGCCCTAAGAAGAAATCCTTTCTCAAAGATAACAGGAATCTAAAATATAGTGTTATACGTATTTTTGGTCATGTTATTGCGTATTCTTGCTACATATATACAATAATGTATTTCAAATTAACCTAACTATAATAACCATTTACATATTAAAGAAAAATACATCAGAAAATCGTTAGAATAAAAAGATTAAAGTGAATGTTTTCAGATAAAAACAAAACAACAAAAAAACTGTTTTCTATATCTCATAAATATTTCAAAAAGAAGTCTGCTAACGGGCAGCATAATGTTCTGAGCAATCATTTTAAAAACTCATTGAAGTCAGTCATTCAAGTGAGCTGTTTTCAAATACTTTCTACATAAGAAAATAACAGACAGTTGTTACATGTATCCATGCGTTTGATGTGTTTGATCTTTGACTACGGACTTTCCGATTTGAATTCTTCTCCTCGGGGTTCGTTTTTTTATTATTTTAGTTTTTTTGACGAGGTACCTGTTTAGATAACAAAACATGACTTGCAAATGATCTACTGAACAAAAAACGAAACTTTCCTAAATGCTATAATTATATACTAGGTCAAAACCTCGTCGTAAATTTATTACCTCTGTTTCATCACAAGTCACAAACTTGAAGTTCTGTAACATATAAACAATTGCCATTTTTGTTTCAAGCAAGGCTAGTCTCATTCCTACACAAATACGTGGTCCAATACCAAATGGAAGGTATGCATAAGGATGCCGCTTTGCCTTGTTTTCTTCTGTAAACCTACATAAATACCATCAATTATTAATATCACATTACATGTTTGCAGATAAGTTTGAAATAAACTCATCATATATACCAGGATTGACATTTTGTATTTTCGACAGACAAAAAAATCAACAATGACGCTCACGGCTCGAAATTAAAAAAGTTATAAAGGTCTAATTAAGAACGAAGTAGAAATATAGACAGAATTGCTTTACATTTATGATACTACGTACTTCATAATTGTGTGTTTAAATGGGGTTTCTCAATAGAGAAATCTATTTAATCTGCTAGATATTGCAATTGACCTTTAGGTATAATACCACCATTGATTTTCCCCTATTAGTCTTTGTTAAATTTGCACTTTTCAAAAAATTGTGCAGAATTTATCTTTGTTTCAAATAAAGAAATACTTGGCATGAGTAAAGTTTAATCCTGTCCAGTTCTATAGAAAAAGTTTCACATAACATTTCATTGCATATAAGAAAATAACCATCATTGGAAGTTAACCAATCAAATTTCTCACCTTATTCTATCTGTGTACAAGGTTAAGTCACCATGTAACCTCAAGATTACAAAATTTTCTATAGAAATTACAAATAAAAAATAATGGTGTTTTGGATTACCCAAGACATATGTTTATGACACAGAAATAGTTTTACTGCAATAAAATGTAGGATTAATTACCTACAACGGTCAAATTCAAGGGACTATTTTTTTAGACCTTCTTTCGTATGCAACCGGATGTGACGCACCATGATTTGGTGGTATTACACCTTTAGCAACGCGTTCACAAGTAGTGTTTTTGAAAGTGATAAGGTGATGGGGTCAGTCTTTTCCTACTGATTTCTATTTCCAATATCGAGTTCATATTTTTTTTTTATTTTTCTTCGTATTTAATGATCCGTTTTATTTTATCTCAGGATTGAAAAAAAAATAAAAGTAAGTCTAGATAGAAATTAAATAAAATGCTTACTGCGGGTTATTTTCTCCTTATTTGTTAAGTTTGGGAAATATTTTCAACTGACATATTTCAAATCTATTTTTATTCTTATATTTTTATTTGCCATTACTGTTTCTTATGGAATATAGTTTTACAACCATACAATTCGGAACATAACGCATAGTAACACACAAAATACTGCAGATATCAGAAGATGACTATGTATTCCTACACGCATACTCTCTTCTTATACGAATTAGGGTCAGTTAAAAACCAATCTTACGACGCAAAAGATAATTTCAGCTTCCCTTTTGTGAACTTGTCATTTCAATGTAGCAACATTTCAGAGTGCCAGCTTCCGGGGTATATATATTCCAATTAATACAATATTCAAAATGGTGAAGTTGAATTTTTACCTTCGTAAAATTTACGGACGCAATCACAAGTAAGTTGACTATTATGGAATATCCGTTTCACAGGTGATATCAGATACATTCCTTATGTTGTAACTACAGTCGACGTCCCGTTCCGTTACCACGAATGTGACCTTCCGAATTTTACTTTTTGTCGGTTTTGTAATAACATGAACAACATTACGGGTGCAACATGTGGAGCAGGATCTGATCACCCTCCTGGTGCTATATCTGGTGCAAGAAAATTGGTACCGTTAATTTTATTATACATGTATGAAAGGGAAAGCATACTATGTACATGTATGATGTTAAAAAAAAGTTAAAACAGTCTTAAACCACAACGATTATAAGCAAATGTGAAATGTTAAAATGTTTGTGCTCCTCTCCAAATAGAAGAGTATTTTATACATCATGTGCAACATATTCACCTTTCGGGGTCAAATGTTTCTGGCTCGGGCCAGTATTCAGGATCTCTGTGTAACGCATATACACACACTGTTACATCAGCGTCTTTTGGAATTAACCAACCGTTTATAGACACATCCTCCCTTGCCTCTCTGAAAAACCTGAGTGAAGAAAACCAGAACAAACTATATATATATATAGCTAGTGTAATGCATAACAGTTATATTGTTCTGTGAAAGAATGCCATATTTGATGATAGCAGATGAAGTCGAATAAAAACTTTGCAAGATATTTTGAGTTTATTTTCAAAAAACAATAAATAATCTATATTATCATAAACCATAAGTTACAACAGTTCAGAAATATACATACATATATTGCGATGAAAACAACCTTATAGGTAATAACACCATACACAAAAACAAACACCCAAGCATCCATAAATTATCAGCAACTACCCACATACTCAAATATCACTATGCGCAACATACTAAGCACAATTATGGTGTTCTGTTAAGCAGATAAGATTGCAAGCATATACAATTGAGAGGTTAACAAGAACTTGATGGTTCGATGTGATGATAAATGGATCATATCCAGCAGGAACCGAGAATTAAGGAACAAAATTATAAATCGTACGCCATGATATTTTACTTGTTTCAATTACTAGGGTCAAAAATATATGCCAGATCATAGAATAATTATGATCAAGTATTTTAAACTCTGCAAAATAATGACGTTTTTCAGAGTTTTTAAATTATTTGGATTTTTCACTAAGAAAACCTATCACAAAATTTTCTTCGACTTTTATCCCAAATTGTACTAAAAAAATCATATCCCATTTGATTATGTAAAATAGCACACATTGGTTCAAATATTATATTTTATACAGAAAGACAATATAATGTTTGAGTAACACGTATTACATATACATAGGTAAGGATCAGATACACCTTTTCATTAAGGAACTAGTTTTTTTTTAAATTCAATAAAGTTTCGTTTAGTTAGTATATCAAAATGTTAAATAGTAAACATTTCCTTAGAGTAGAAAACGGCAATATCTTCCAAGGTTAAATTAAAAAATGTCCCCTTACCTAGTTGATGGTGCGTAAAGTCTCAGGACCTCAGACACAAACAAGTCCAGATACTCCATTTTCATTACAATATCATGTGTTGGAATTTCCTACAATGGTAGAACCATCATCATCTGAACATTTAGTCATACTCAAAAAAAGAAAAAAAGAAAAATCAAATACGAAATAAAACTTTCGTAGTGATTTATGAAAACTTAGAAAGTCAATTCAGCATAATAGGGGGTTACAGATTAACTTTTAAATTAAGATTTTTTTCTAAGATCAAGACAAATAACAACATGTTATCCTATCACTATTAAACATTTAAAGTTTTAACCGGAAAATAATCAATAGATAAAACAAAGAAAGCATCTAGCATTTCTGAATTACGCGTATATATGCAATTTTTACTTTTAAGATACCTGCCTTATATTTTTTTAACATTCAAAATCAAATAGGAAGATTGGGTTTCTAACTGATACCATGTATCATTTATCATTTATATTCAAGAGAAGTCAACACACTGTATTCCTCAAAACATAATATCAAAATAAAAATAAAACAAATCCTATTTGCTGAGTTACAAATTTATAAATGTGAACCTTTCCAAGAGTTTTATCTATTTCCTGTATGAGTTTGTCCTGTATGTCTGGGTACCTTGCCAGGCAGTAGGAAGAAAATGAAACAGCTATGGATGTTGTATCGAATCCAGCGGAGAAAAATATCAGAGAATTGACAGCTATCTCATCTTCTGTTAACGCTGAAATATTAATATAAAAAGACAACGTTAATATATCAGTTACAATCTTTGGGAACTTCCTGCAATTAAGTATAATGATACATATATAACTTTTTAGTCTCCTCATAATGACATTTCTGTACCAACTCAGTAATATAACAGTTGTTTCCCGTTCGTTTGATGTGTTTGAACTTTTGATTTTGTCAGTTGGTAACAAACTTGGTAAAGGCATTTCCGTATGTAGGAAATGATGGATTGCACCTGTTACTATAGATGGCTAAAACCAAATAAAGCATAATATTACAGCCGCGTAAAGTTTTATTATAATGACAACAGCAATCAGGGGGAAACTATGACCTTGTGCAATGCCAAAATATAATATGTAGCGACAGATTGTAGCACTGTA
This sequence comes from Mytilus trossulus, assembly GCF_036588685.1. NCBI lineage: Eukaryota > Metazoa > Mollusca > Bivalvia > Mytilida > Mytilidae > Mytilus > Mytilus trossulus. The sequence continues at coordinate 53,532,572 of NC_086378.1, read as the reverse complement.
CATGTGAAAGTACATACAATGAACGTGTTTAATAATAATAATTAGCATTGTTTTACTTTACTGATAACAAAATTATTATCGAAATTTGTAATCTTTCTGTATGGATTGTTGTGGGTTTTTTTTTATCCATTTTGTTGATTATAAATAGTTTGTTCCCGACAATTAAGGTCTTAGCCTACTCGAATAGAATCATATTCATAACAGTGTGGTCCTGGCCATTGATTGACGACCTAAATTATCCCATTGACTGGGACAGATTAGGTGAACGTTTGTCTGTAACGACCATTGCACACTTCTTACTAATTATAGAATTTAAACTGTGGGGTCACCAAAGGTTCTTAACGTCTTTAATAATAAAATAATTCGAAAAATTATTCAGGAATAGCCTTTATGTTTTGATTAATATTATTGATATAAATCAACACATCGTATTATTCCGGATTCGTTTTTCGAATTGCTTTGGTTAGGTGTTGAGAACCTTTGGTGACCCCACGGATTCAGTGTCTTTAACAAGTACATAGTGAGCAGTGATTGTTACCGACAGACGTTCAACTTATCTGTCCCAGTCAAAGGGATAACTTAGGTCGTCAATCAATGGCCAGGACCACACTGTTTTGAATATGATTCTATTATCAAAAAATGCACATTGTTCAAAAAAAGTATACCCCGTCCTAAGTCAGGAATCTGAAGTACAGTAGTTGTCGTTTGTTTATGTAATATATACGTGTTTCTCGTTTCTCGTTTTTTTATATTGATTAGACCGATGGTTTTCCCGTTTGAATGGTTTTACACCAGTAATTTTGGGGTCCTTTATAGCTTGTTGTTCGGTGTGAGCCAAGGCTCCGTGTTGAAGTCCGTACATTGACCTATAATGGTTTACTTTTATAAACTGTTATTTGGATGGAGAGTTGTCTCATTAGCACTCACACCGCATATTCCTATATCTATATAATGCATGTACCTCTGCTGTGAAATTTTGATGAACCTTGAGGAGCTTCGGTATCTTCTGAATTGTCGTTAGTTGATGAATCTTCAGTTACAATTTGAATGAAATCTCGATGAATCTATTATGGACAAAACATTATTTGATTCCAGCTTTATCTAACAACGCTTATCATTTTTTTTAACTTTCATCTCCGACTAGAACTATTTTTTCTTCTTCGTGTATGTTTTATATTAAGAACCTTCACAGTTATATTTAGTGTTCTTACTCTTCAATCGTGTCGGTTCAAATAAATCCGTAGATTTCAAATATTTGGCTTTGAGTGTTCCTGATGAAGATACATTCAGAAAAGATTCTGACCAGTACTTTGAACGAGATGTCAGCAACTGCGAGTATCTTCAAATATGCACTAAGTGTCTTTTGGATTTTATGATGTATAAGTATCCGTTTACGTCTACTCTGAGCTTGTGTTAGATGTATTTCTATATGTATCTATATGTCGAGTTATTGCGTAATAGATATTAGAAGATGTGGTTTTAGTGCCAATGATACAACGCGTCGGCTTTTGAAACTGCTTTTTAAAGATTGATCTTGTATTGTACTGTCGCATCACTACTCCAGGTATAGGGAGGGTTAAGTGTTTATATTTTTATTCCGAGATTACTTTGTTATAAATAAGGCCATTGGTTTTCTCAATCTAATTGTCTAGTATTTGTCATGTCGGCCCTTTAAAGCCGACCATACGGTAAGTGTTTTTCTCATTGTTGAAGGCCATACAGCTACATACAATTGTTTAAATCGACTTCATTTGAACCTTGGTGAATAGTGTCTTTTAGGCAATCCTACCTTATTTTTATAATGATCTAGGCTGTGGTATTAAGCATTGTATACAAAAGTTATAACATTTGGTGGAGGCAATCTAAAGTTAGACAACGAAAACAAATTTCGGCACGTACGGACGTATGAACGGACGTTCAAACTTAATGCCCCACTCGCAGCGGCAAGGGCATAAAAAATCAAAAGACGCAAACGAAAAATTTAGCAAATTTTCAATTAAATGCTTTAGAAAGATAAAACTGATACCACCCAAATTCAAACGTATAAGGTTTTTTTTTAGTATTAAGCATTGTGTAAAAGATTCATAAAATTTGGTAGAGGCAAATTAAAGTTGGAGACATGAAACAAATTTATGGACGGACATGGGTAAAACTAAATTTTCCCTCACAACGGCGAGGGTATAAAAATATCAATCTAATTTAGAAAACAACAAACGGTGTAATGATAAGCAATACTAGTGTATACAAACAATTTGTACACAGGTTTCGATACATACATTCGAACTGTTTCGGTCTTTCAAAATATCAGAAACCACTTTCTTGAAGAAATGTTCTGTTCCACCAAATTGTGGTGTTTCAAATAGTGCCGTCATAATGCTCTTCATGAATGGAAATGTCACTAGTGAAAATGAAATAAGCAGTTAGATCAATAACAGTAATATAATTATTTTTTGGTGTGTGTCTTCGTGTGCGTTTTCCTCTTGTTTAGGTGAAATATAACTTTAAACGATAAATTTTGCCTTTATTAAACTTAGTTTTCTAGAAATAATCCTTTTTTTTAATTAACCAGTTAAGTCCCCCACTTCCTTATATCTATAATACTAAAATTACGAGGTCCAATTTGTCAGCCGTCATCACGTAAAAACGACGAATCAAAGAATTCAACTGTATATATAACTATTATAGTACAAAAGTGTAGATTAAAAATTACACCACTCTAAGTTCTTTTGTTTTCCACGTAATTAATATGCCAATAATTAAGAAGTTCCGGGTCGAGTCCGATACCGATACCAATAGTATAATCACCCGTTACCGATTACCTTATCTGTACGTTCCGCATCTGACAGGCGCACCACCAAACGGTGTATTCAGGATTAATATGCTTTATACACGGGTCATAATCACATGGTTGACACTACTAAATTGTCAAATTGTTACCCATTTAGGTATTTTAATCAGTTAGAATACTAAAATAAGGCTTGCGCATAGTTGATATACTTTTTAATTCAGTCACGGACCCGCGATATCACGGATGTGTTCTAGTATATATATATATATATAAAATGACTGAATAAATAGTCAACGATCAATCTTACAGGGCGATGGATCATGTAATATGATTCTGTACACTACAAAATATAATATATAACAAGTCAAAAAGAGTACAACATCACCATAAAATAACTATAAAATATACAAATATTAGATATTTCGGATAACAGATATCCTTCTTCAATAATAGCACGATGTCAAATGAATCGTGTCAATTCAAATTGAGACTCTATCAAAATCTTGATTTATACAATTTAAGCGAACGCTGGAACAATTTTTAAATTTCCAAACACACCGCAAAGACTACAGAAATATGCCAAAAATAAAGATAGTTATTAACGATGTGAAATGGCACAACTTTAGATTTCCAAAGGATGTGACAGTTGAGATGTAATAACTGCATTGAGGGCAGTCCTCAAACAAAACAATCAAAATAATCATCAAAATAATCAAAAATGTCCTTACCGATCCAGGATAGTATAAATTAGACAACGGTAGGGCGATTACAACGGAAACTACATATTAAAGCCTTCCAAACGAATAGCAGTGTAATAGTGATTGAAAAAATAAGTTTTGTATATCGAGCTTTAATAATTGAACGTGGCAACGTACTTATACATCATCCCGAATCAATGAAAACCTGTAGTTTAAACGGTAATTTAAAAAATAATTTCGAACTGTAAAGCCAGTACTAAATCCGGCGTTGTTTGAAACAGGTGGTCACAGGAAAATGAGGGACTCGTTCTATGTTTTTTCATTTATGCCCTCTGGGGAGACTGTCCGTAACTTTCTTATCCAAAATCTGTCACCCAAAACACTGTACAAAAAGTATCCCGTACAGTCAAGCTCTCAGAGTCAAGCGGATTTGCTCCTCTGAGGAGGCTGTCACGAAACGGTTACAGGAACTTCGCGGATTTTTGACAAAACGAGGTTATAAGAAATTGGACATAGATAAGGGGTTTGAGCGCGCTAGCAATAACAGCCGCAATGACCTCTTACAGTACAAACGGAAGAAGCGCAGCAAAATAGTCCCGTTTGTTCTTACATACAATCCAGCCTTTAATAACCTTTCACGTTTGATCCGTGCCAATTGGCAAACTATTGCCAAACACCCTAAATTATCCAAGATCTTTCCCAATCCTCCTGTCTTAGCCTTTCGGAGACCAGCAAGTCTGAAAGACTTATTTGTTAGAGCTGACGTTTCCTCAAATAAAAGCTGTTCAACTGCAGGATGGTGCAAGTCATGTGGTAACAGACGTTGCCTGACTTGTCAACAAATACTGAATACTCAAACATTCACTTGCCACTCGACTGGGTCTGTATACACTATATATTGCAATGTAACTTGCAAAACCCAGAATGTTGTATACCTCCTTCAGTGTCGATGTGGCATGCAGTATGTTGGCGAGACAGAGCAGCCATTTAACAAACGCATGAATGGTCATCGAAGTGACTACACTTGCAAGCCTGACCTACCCGTAAGTCGTCATTTGAGATCACCTGGACACACACAAGCTGATCTCAAAAACCTTACCATCACGATCATAGACCACAACGAGTGTTGGTCGAAGGTCGACAGGGTCGCTCGGGAAAGATTTTGGATAAGAAAGTTACGGACAGTCTCCCCAGAGGGCATAAATGAAAAAACATAGAACGAGTCCCTCATTTTCCTGTGACCACCTGTTTCAAACAACGCCGGATTTAGTACTGGCTTTACAGTTCGAAATTATTTTTTAAATTACCGTTTAAACTACAGGTTTTCATTGATTCGGGATGATGTATAAGTACGTTGCCACGTTCAATTATTAAAGCTCGATATACAAAACTTATTTTTTCAATCACTATTACACTGCTATTCGTTTGGAAGGCTTTAATATGTAGTTTCCGTTGTAATCGCCCTACCGTTGTCTAATTTATACTATCCTGGATCGGTAAGGACATTTTTGATTATTTTGATGATTATTTTGATTGTTTTGTTTGAGGACTGCCCTCAATGCAGTTATTACATCTCAACTGTCACATCCTTTGGAAATCTAAAGTTGTGCCATTTCACATCGTTAATAACTATCTTTATTTTTGGCATATTTCTGTAGTCTTTGCGGTGTGTTTGGAAATTTAAAAATTGTTCCAGCGTTCGCTTAAATTGTATAAATCAAGATTTTGATAGAGTCTCAATTTGAATTGACACGATTCATTTGACATCGTGCTATTATTGAAGAAGGATATCTGTTATCCGAAATATCTAATATTTGTATATTTTATAGTTATTTTATGGTGATGTTGTACTCTTTTTGACTTGTTATATATATATGCCTAATATATCATGTACTGTAGTACGCCGCTAGATTAAAACTGACGTGGAAAGGTAACATATGGCCACCGAAAGCTCTTTTTTTGAGAGCCCAGGTGGTCGTGTGGTCTAGCGGGACGGCTGCAGTGCAGGCGATTTGGTGTCACGATATCACAGTAGCATGGGTTCGAATCCCGGCGAGGGAAGAACCAAAAATTTGCGAAAGCAAATTTACAGATCTAACATTGTTGGGTTGATGTTTAGACGAGTTGTATATACATTATGTACACAGCCATGTATCACCATCATTGATGGCGATCCGATGGATACATCTGTTGTAGGGTTGTCACTGACTCAGACGTACTTATGAATATAATTATTTTCTGTGACTGTATCTTACATTAATTTGTAGGATCCTTTACTATAGATAATTTAGCTGATCTGTAACAATAACATCTTCATGCCTAATATATCATGTACTGTAGTACGCCGCTAGATTAAAACTGACGTGGAAAGGTAACATATGGCCACCGAAAGCTCTTTTTTTGAGAGCCCAGGTGGTCGTGTGGTCTAGCGGGACGGCTGCAGTGCAGGCGATTTGGTGTCACGATATCACAGTAGCATGGGTTCGAATCCCGGCGAGGGAAGAACCAAAAATTTGCGAAAGCAAATTTACAGATCTAACATTGTTGGGTTGATGTTTAGACGAGTTGTATATACATTATGTACACAGCCATGTATCACCATCATTGATGGCGATCCGATGGATACATCTGTTGTAGGGTTGTCACTGACTCAGACGTACTTATGAATATAATTATTTTCTGTGACTGTATCTTACATTAATTTGTAGGATCCTTTACTATAGATAATTTAGCTGATCTGTAACAATAACATCTTCATGCCTAATATATCATGTACTGTAGTACGCCGCTAGATTAAAACTGACGTGGAAAGGTAACATATGGCCACCGAAAGCTCTTTTTTTGAGAGCCCAGGTGGTCGTGTGGTCTAGCGGGACGGCTGCAGTGCAGGCGATTTGGTGTCACGATATCACAGTAGCATGGGTTCGAATCCCGGCGAGGGAAGAACCAAAAATTTGCGAAAGCAAATTTACAGATCTAACATTGTTGGGTTGATGTTTAGACGAGTTGTATATACATTATGTACACAGCCATGTATCACCATCATTGATGGCGATCCGATGGATACATCTGTTGTAGGGTTGTCACTGACTCAGACGTACTTATGAATATAATTATTTTCTGTGACTGTATCTTACATTAATTTGTAGGATCCTTTACTATAGATAATTTAGCTGATCTGTAACAATAACATCTTCATGCCTAATATATCATGTACTGTAGTACGCCGCTAGATTAAAACTGACGTGGAAAGGTAACATATGGCCACCGGAAGCTCTTTTTTTGAGAGCCCAGGTGGTCGTGTGGTCTAGCGGGACGGCTGCAGTGCAGGCGATTTGGTGTCACGATATCACAGTAGCATGGGTTCGAATCCCGGCGAGGGAAGAACCAAAAATTTGCGAAAGCAAATTTACAGATCTAACATTGTTGGGTTGATGTTTAGACGAGTTGTATATACATTATGTACACAGCCATGTATCACCATCATTGATGGCGATCCGATGGATACATCTGTTGTAGGGTTGTCACTGACTCAGACGTACTTATGAATATAATTATTTTCTGTGACTGTATCTTACATTAATTTGTAGGATCCTTTACTATAGATAATTTAGCTGATCTGTAACAATAACATCTTCATGCCTAATATATCATGTACTGTAGTACGCCGCTAGATTAAAACTGACGTGGAAAGGTAACATATGGCCACCGAAAGCTCTTTTTTTGAGAGCCCAGGTGGTCGTGTGGTCTAGCGGGACGGCTGCAGTGCAGGCGATTTGGTGTCACGATATCACAGTAGCATGGGTTCGAATCCCGGCGAGGGAAGAACCAAAAATTTGCGAAAGCAAATTTACAGATCTAACATTGTTGGGTTGATGTTTAGACGAGTTGTATATATATATATATATATATTAAGTACGTCTGAGTCAGTGACAACCCTACAACAGAGGTATCCATCGGATCGCCATCAATGATGGTGATACATGGCTGTGTACATGATTACGTTTTAGAAACCATATGTATTTATCTATCACCTTTAAGCAACTCTGTAGAATTGGTTGACTTAATAGCCAAAGACATGGATAACAAATTGTAAGCATCATGTATCTGCATCTGTGATGGAAGTGTCAAATATAATGTCTCAGTTTGGTTTTTATTTTTTTTCCGTTTGATGGGTAAATGTTTATGATAAAGACGGTATGCCATTTTCGTTTAATTAAATTGCTTACTACATATCAGGAAAAAGATGGCTTTAACTTGAGTCCTCATTGCTCTCCTAGCATAACTAACAAACTGGTTGTCTTTTTCCGTCTGTGAATTCACCTGCATACCAAAGGCTGTACTACAAATCACGTCCATTGTAAAGCCACTGGCTATCCTGAAATTGGTGCATGAATCATTAATCTGTTTATTAGATCACCCTTATGATTCTTTCGCTTCTTTTATCATATAAGCATAGGATCCTGTTGTTCAGTGGTTGTCGTTTGTTAATCTGTTCTATAAGTGTTTCTGGTTTCTCTTTTTTTTATATACATTAGACCGGCTTTTTTTCCTGTTTGAATTGTTTTTCACACGGCATTTAAGGCCTTTTATAGTTTGTATTTCGGTGTGAGCCAAGGCTCCATGCTAAAGGCCGTACTTTGACCTATAAAGGTTTACTTTTTATAAATTGTCTCATTAGCACTCATACTTCATCTTCTTATATCTATGAATTCTTCATCCTTTTCAGAAGAACACCCTGGTGATTCTTTTATCATATAACCATAAGACGTTTTAGAATGAGGTCTATTTAATTGGAGTACAATAACACATTCAAATTTTAAATAGCAGATGAATGCAAATTATTTAAGCCAATGTTATACGATACGTCGATCATTTATATATGCAGTGTGTTGAAATATTATAGTTCCTAACATCAACGTATTTTGGTCTCTGGTGGATAAATGCTTCATTGGCAATCATACCACATCTTCTTATTATTGTACTTTTCAAATAAAGATCATCTAAAGTTTTTTCTGCTACTCGCGTAGAAAATAAACTGTATTTTAAAATATTGAGACGAGAAAAAAAGCCATTAGGTTACATATAAGTTTAGCCTACAACACTAACCGTTTTTAGATCTCGATAAAGGAGCCCTGTACCAGAAAATAATATGAGATCAATAAGTGAGGGAGGGTAGGAAGGGGTCCTGATCCCGAATTCCCAGGCTTAAAAAAATGAAATCCCGAAATCCCGGGCTTAAAAAGATGAAATCTAGGGGTCACGAAATTTAAAAACAAGAATTCCTGGATCCCGAAAGGGTTATTCCCGAAATCCCGAGCTTAAAGACACTCGATCCCGGAGTCCCAATAGAGGTCCTATCCCCCCTCATAAGTGTTATTTTACAGGAAAATGTCTACAACCTTGAATTCATAACCTTAGACGTACATGATGAGGATCAGCACACTTACTCTTTCATGTCAATAACAGAATCCCCTTCAGATTGCTTCTTAATATTATCCACCAAGTCATCACAGCACCGCTGGATTAGTGGGGTCATCTAGAATAAAACAAACACGCAGATGTATGATAGTGTTATAAACCCCGTATTGATAGAGCATTACTTTTATTTTTAACATCATAAACGCTGGTTATTTCCACGTTCCGTAAAACAGTAGAACATAAAAACAAAAAAAATCGCCTTTAATAGGCTAATACTACTAGGGAAAGTGTTTCTGATTATTTGGTTTGAACAAGATAGTAAGATTGACGCCTCCGGTGTTAATCTGGCTATCTCAAGTTAATACATGGAATGAACAATTATTAATGAATGCTGTACTGGCATGTTTTCTAAATACTGTAAACCAACTAATGGTCGCGAGTGATTCATTTTCGCGACTTTCGCGAGTAGAAACAAAACACAAATATGAATCGACGCGCGAATATAAAATTTGGATAACTACATTTTTTTTGTACTTCCAAGTTAATTTGGGAATCGCGAAAGTACAGTATCAATATCAACTTGATTCTCAATGAGAATGAGATCATGTGCATCCCTCGCATTCCCACATTCTTCTAATCTAACATTATATATTCCTATTTCTAAGCTTACGTTTCTCAGCTTTCCTGTTGTAAACGTTGGAGATATTTTAGTCCTCAAGAATTTCCAATAGTCATCTCGAGCCACTGTCATACTGTGCGAGGTAAATTTGTCTGGTTTAATGACGTCCTAAAATAATCAAGCTGGTTACTCTGATTTAAACAATATTGTTATGTTTTGTTTTATAAATTTTAACTTTTATTAAACGTCAAAATCGTCAATAGGTCGAAATATCGTTAATAAGAGCTTTGCATTTTTGAAAATTGCAGAAATTGAAGGCTGTTGAATTGTATCTACTGACCACAAAAGCTGTTGACTTGAATTTAAAGACCACAAAGGTTGTTGAATAAAAACATGACTTAATTAATCTCTTTTAACCCATTATAGCAATTAAAGTAACAAATTAGTTATCTATCGAAAGGTGCATTGATGATTTAAATCGGGGAAAACGAAAATAAAAAGAATGCATGTAATAACCAACAGCATCATTAGAACTTTTGAAAAAAGCAAATATTTTAGTACAAAGCATGTCTAGATCTACATTATAAGTACAAATGTATATCACAAGTCTAAATTGTGTATATATGTCTCTGAGTATATTAATGTTATTATTGCTAATTAATGAAGAATTCGATCAGACTAGTTCAAGATACAAATACATGTCTAGAAGATGCCAATATTCATGAAATAATGTACATAGAGTCTTAAAAAAGCAAATTTTCTATAACGTACACAAAATTAACGCAGTTGTATTCAATGGGTTTTGATTTCCTCAAATCAAGAACCTCATGAACAGATGCAACAATAAAAAGGAGAACATATGTGAACTCGATACTTACTGGACGATTGGTAAAGTTTGAAAAGTCCTTTATAAATAAATCTCGGACTATATCTGGATCTGATATCAGTAAAGTTGGTCTGGTTCCTTGGTATACCCTTTTAAAAAAAAACATGTAGAATTATTATTTCCGTTATTTGAAGATCTTTTTCATACACTAGTGTCTTAGAGATATAACTCTGGCTTGATTCTGTATACTTTCTATTCTTAAAGGTCCCGGTATTGACCAGAGAAATTTTATATTGAAGAATAAACTGATATTTCAGAGTTTTTTATGCATTTATGATGCTCATTTTTAATTCCTTATATGTCATTTGGTCTCTGGTGGAGAGTTGTCTCATTAAAAATGATACCGCATCATATTACCTTAATAGTGATGTGTATTCTATTATAATTCGATCTGTATATCTACATACGTATAAATATACATGTTTTTTTAGCTACAAACTCGCCTATCCCTACGCTGTATGGTATATATAGGGAATAAATTAAACGGTGTCCCCAATAATTAAAAGTCCTTGAATAAGTGGTGACTGATCGATGAAGTTTAGAGATCGTTGACTAACATTGAAAAACGAAATGGAGAATGTGTCTAAAAGACAACAACCCGCCCAACGAGTAGAAACGGCGAAAAAATCTCACACCTAAATGCAGGCTACATGAAGCACACAATTTATTAATATTACTGATACGAAGATTGACGCAATATATCAAATAACTTTTATGTCGGATGCTCTTTGTTTTACTCTAATTCTGAAATTTAAGAAAAGAAAGATTAATCTGAACGTCCTTCACTGCTTGGCTATAAGTGTTTTATAATCTACTTCCGTTCTCTGTACTTACCCTACAACCTTTCCGTATTTCTGTATGAGGTTGAAATCAGTTGCTGCAAATCCCTAATGAAAACAAAATAATTAAACATTTTTAAGTCATTTTTTTAGATGAGATAATACAACTGAAAATGTCATTTCATAAATCATTATTGCTATTATGCCGCCATTTTAAATCTTCCTTTTCAATCGTCATGCAACTTTCTAATTGTTTCGCAAATTTAAAGTGAGGAGTGATTATGTCTGGGGAAAAGTTCCAAAAGTTGTTCCAATAACAAACAAACAAACAAAAATTATGACGGTATTAAACTTTTTTTCCTCGGAACCTCATCCTTTTCATCTTCATAACAGAAAGTTAACAAAATAAAAATTACTAAAATGATGATATTATACTACTAGAATACTATTAGTTTCACGGTGTGTTAGTGACCTAAAACTGTATATATATGGGGTCCGTAAATTCCATATACATGTACATGTAGGGTGAGAGAGAAGAATATTTTTGGCCTTTTAAACATTTTTTTATTCGAGCGTCACTGATGAGTCTTTTGTAGACAAAACGCGCGTCTGGCGTATATATAAAATTTTTAATCCTGGTTTCTATGATGAGTTTATTTGTTTTGTTATTAGGAAAACTTTTGTAATGGGAAATCTTAAATGATGATGATGAATACGGTGTCAGTTCAATATTATTTGTGTTGAACGGACCAGGTTCTAGTTGCAAATGAAATACATATTCTGGACGAAAACATATTAATGTTGTGTAATAAAATATATGCTTTGTACCAGACCAACATGCTGCGACAGATTTTGAACATGCTAGCTTTTAAGGTCCACATGTAACCCTTCGCAGATATATAAATCTGACTCTGGGAAAAACCTTCCTTAGATATTTTCTCAATTCCGCGCGTGCTTGGTAGCAAGCAACAAATACCTATTTTTATACCATATGTATTCATTAATTCACGGAATTCCTTTGTCGACTTTAGTTATAATGGAAAATACAGGAGAAAAAATGGAGGGTTACAGCTGGTAAATCATGAAAACAGTTGTGTTATGTGCTTTTAAAATAAAGTGTAATTAATTACTATTGACATTGATCTCCTATTTTTTCTGTTATAGTGTTGCTGTTATCCATAATTTTTAACCATATCTTTAGTCTGGGATCCTGACAGAATATTCTCAATTCTGCAATCTTGCAAAATCGAAAATATTCTATCAGGATTCAAGGTCATCATATCTTTAATATCAATCACTAAATGGCTTACATCAATCGGGAGCTGTTTTAGCAGTCCTAAAAATGGATAGGGCTTAGGTCCAGGAATTCCTAATCGTTTCCAAATACCATGTCGCCATACCGTGTAACTACAAAATTACTAAACTATAATTATCATTATTATAACTATCATCATGCATATTAAAGATTTGGTGTGTTTTAATTCATACCACCTAGATTTACTTTGGGTTACTTAGAGGTCTATTCAGTTTAGCACGTATTTAACATAATTCCATTCAAAATATTGCAAAACGAATGTCAAAGCTTTGGAAATTCAGACTAAAGTTCAAGCTCTCTATACCATTGAAATATTCAACCAAAGATAGTATAATTCACATTGCAATCATAGTAGTTTTCCAACAAGGACATATTACTGGCAATAGTATAAAAATGTATTGCTTACATAAAAATATACAATATATAAGTAGTACTAATAAAGCTTAATCTGCAAACAAAAATGAGATAATTATCAGTTCCAATATTACAAGTATGTTTTAAAACAACTTTCAATGCTATATATCAAATATGAGCTGGAAAAAGTACTAACTAGCTATCATATATGATCATATATATATAGAGAGAGAGTGAAGGTACGAGTTTTAAAGGTACGAGTTGGTAAAGTTACGAGTTGTACACCGAAAAAGGCAGTATCGTCACCAGGGCCGTTGTCAAAATGACACTCAACCAAATAGTATACATGTATCACTTGAATGATTTATTTTTACACACACATACACATGCATACAGATAAGCTATATATATAGGTGGTATATGCTTACATCGGATATATTTAATCTTTATTTTAATCATTACACCTGTCAATAATTTATATTACTGCTTTTCTGTTCAACAGGTACTAAAATACTTACAGATACAGAGACAGGCATATTAAACTTATTGTTAAAATCCAATATGGTATGTTAATTAAACTCAAAATCTCCATTATTATGATCAACTAGATGTCTACGGTGTGGTATTCAACTGGACCTCTACAGTGTTGTATTTATAGCATTATTTATCTTGTATACTCAACATATAAAATGATGTTGAAATAAAAATGAAAAAAACAACAGATTTCACTATTTTAAATTGTATGACTGTAACCGTTGTTACATTATTACATAATACACCTTTTTAGGGGGGGAGGGGGTCATATATATGTCTATATAGGAAATTGACTTATCGTCTTGCATTTAGACCATTTCTTGATTTATATTTTTTTATTCTTTGGAAATAAACTAAAATTCTAATACGACGTCCTTATTACGCTTTGTAAAAAAATCCGTATTCTAATGAGCATGAAAAATATGTTTGACACATGCGTACGAACTTAATTACTATGTATATAAACGTTATTTCCATCGTTATCCTTTAAAAAGTATACATTTAATCAGCTAGCATAAACTTTAATTATATATTTTTATAAAGCAACATATATTTACTCTGCTCGCGGTTTTTTAACTTATCAAATATGAATTGTAATGCACAGACTCCTCGGGAAGGAAACGGGAAAAGCCAAACGTTTTTACTGTATTTTCTTACGCTTCGACCTATAAAAATACAGTACTGCATTTGTCCTATTAGAATCGAAATAATTCCTTCATGTCATGCTCTATGCTCATTTTAACATGGGTAGGCATTATATTTGACCACATGTTACACCTCGCTAACGCTCAGTGTAAAATATCGACAAATATAATGCCTACTCGTGTTAAAATTAGCATAGAGCATGACACGAAAGAATTATTTCTTAATTTTAACAGAATTTCTGTTAACCAAAGGTGTAAATCCTTTAAGGTATGTGTTGCCTTATTTAAAATCCCATAGTTCTCAATGATTATAATTGTTCATCCAAAACAAATGCTAAACAATTCAATATTAAAACTTTTTAAATTGTACTGTTGCTTGTTGTTTGTATTTATTATTTTCTGTTAAATAAAAACGTCGATATAACGAATGGAAGCGTATATTACTGTTACTTATATAACTCAAATTTTAATAGTAAAAAAAAAATCTAACATGGCAAGATTGAATTAAATTCATTGTTCATAGTTGAACTGGTAATTGGTTGATTTATTTTTATGTCCCATTTATAGGCATTATGTTTTCTTGTCTGTGCGTCCGTTCGTCCGTCCGTTCGTTCGTCTTTTACGCTTAATGTTAACGTTTTTGGTATTTTTAGTATACACATTTTCCCTATGATATGATATTTCTAATTTTAATGCCAAATAAGAGTGTTTGCCCCTTTTTCATAATCTACTGATCATGAATGAAGGTTTGGATGGGGCATCGGTATACTCGGGACACATTCGTGTTCACCTTTATTTGTTCATAAGTCTAAAGGCTCGTCCTTGGCCGCTGCTTGCATGTATTATGTTGTTATTTTTAAACTTCTTTACATCTACTTGATTTTATAAGTCTTTTAATTTTCGTATGACATCTTTGGGATTGATTTCAATATTATACAGGATGAGGAAATTGAATGTAGAAACGCGAAAAAAATTCTTCATACTCACTTTATCTATTTATTAGATTATATTTTTGTAGTTATTTATTTTCATTTAAAAGAAATAATTAAGGAAATATCAATATTGAAACCGTCGATACATTTGTAATATTCAATATAACAGTGATATCAATATTTTTAGTATTTTTAAATTAGTAAACGTTAAGACAGAATTATATTGCTTATACAGCATCATTATGTTTTATATCGCCTCGAAGAATATTGTGTGTATTTTGTACCAGTTATAAAAATCAGTCGAATTATAAGAAGTGTTGTTTTATTTTATTGTCTGAGTATAACAAGATAAAGAACATAACGGTAAACCTTGTTATCACTTACATTTCACAACAGATTGAAATATGTCGGTAACCTTTTTTACCGAATTTGCTTACCTACAAAAACGCGCGCTAATTTATGAAAAAATGAAAATAAGTTAAATGATACTATTATAGTCAGTTGTTTTACGAATACAACGCAACAATAAATTGTAAACTATATGATCGCAAACAATAAACATATATTTCATCGTGCATAACCGTTACCCTAAGGAACGTCAGTTTTAACCATTTCAGTCGCTTTTGATGCGGACTAGGGGCACGTTGTGCTAAATAGAACTCCTCGTTTTCTTTTACCATTCTTTATTCTTCATCAGTTCAAATGACATAAAACTACAAGTTAGTCTGTTGTTTTGTTATAAGTACACGCATGTAAATCTTTCTCTAACACAGGCTATAGCTTCTGTAAATTCAGACCTAATTCGAATACTAGTAGATATTAAATATATATATAAGAATCTTCGCTTTTTCCAAAACGCTATGGTTTTTCATCAAGATACTGATATTCAGTCACATTGAGAAGATCTGAGAATAATCATACAATATATCCTTGCAAAATCGCAATTTACGAAGTAATTGAAGTTATTTTAATGATTAAATTTCAAAACATGATCGATCCAGGTTTAAATCATGCGGTGGAGGGTTAATGGGTGTAATGTCGTTCTAAAAAACAAAAGCGAAAATAGCAAAACGGTGACGTCGGTATTGATTCTTTCCTAACATTCTTAACAGCAATGCTGCTTTTTATGTAGCTGCCTGGGTAGATCAAACACAGCCGTACGATCATTCATTGATAACTGTAACGTGTAACCAGGCGTTAATATCCCAAACGTCAGTTCCAGTCAATACTTGGATCCAAGTTGTCCACAAACAATACGGTAATGCTAAAAACTACAACTATCTAAATTATGCACAATGAACTAAAATATACACATTGACTCTTTGTCGATATAAAGTAACAATGGACAATTATATATATACAAATATAATACAATAAACCAGCCTGTCCTCAAGATGGGACGATGTGTCACTGATAGACAGTATGGCTGGTACAGCTTGTTCTCCGGATGGGACAGTCTGTCAATACAAGACAGAGCGGTCTGGTACAACTTGTCCTCCCAGTGGGACAACCTGTCACTACCAGACAGTGCGGGCTGGAACAACTTGTCCTCCGAATGGGACAACCTGTCACAACCAGACAGTACGGGCTGGTACAGCCTGTCCTCCGAGTGGGACAGTCTGCTATGTCGATCATGTCAACGCGTACGTCCACTATGTACCCGGAACAAAGTGTCCTCTGAATATCAAGGCTCTTCTAGCACTTAATATATTCGACGTACGCTCAGTTGAAGGATGACAGCTCATCGACAGCCAACCGACAGCCTCGAGTGCCGTTTCTCACTCTGTTATATACCCCAGGGCGACTATACTATTTCCTTGATAGGGGTGTTCTCTAAATGTTACCCTTACGGAGCATAGCAAGTCCTTTACGATCACCCCTATAACTTTCGACCCTGCCACTAATTTCCCCGCCAAACGTCTAAATCTGCGTAACTCTTTCTCGAGCGTAAACCATACATTGTTACACTAAGATTCTACTTGATTTATATCCATAACGACCAATAAACATTACATAACCCACGCCTCAATCTACATGCGTCCCGCATGATACATTCAAAATTACAAAATATAATTCAACAAAATTTATACACAATATGAATTTCACTTATTTACATTATCAGCCATACATGCTGGTCTCTTACTCTCGTGACGACCATTACCCTCCTCTAATCTTATTGAGACACGCTTCCTTTTCATTGGGCGTTTTCTCTTATAACACTTAGCACAACTAGCGACATATGCCCTAACGTCGGACTGTATACCAGGCCAATAGTAAGACTGACATATCTTCTCTCGAGTCGTACGCGTACCTAAGTGACCAGCATAGTCTGTGTCATGACAGTATTCTAATACTTGCTTGCGCTCCGACATTGGAATTACCGCTTGTAATTTCACAATGTTCCGCTCCCGATCGTCGTGACGTCTAACTACTACATCACGAAGGACTTCTAAACAACCAAACTGACTCCATAATGACCTTAGAGAATATCCCTTACTTGATACCTCATTGTACTGTGGCCTTTGACCTTCTGTCAGCCACCGCTTAACAAGTGTAAGGTCCGAGTCATTTGATTGCAACTCTATTAAAGTCAAGTCTTTACTTTTGTCTGGCATCTGACTTTTAACTGTATTCACCTGACTTTGTTCTCTCTTAGAACAATCAGAAACCGTTATTGACTGTCTGTCTGATGTTAACCGACATTGTTTTCTCTGAACATCAGCATTTCTATTTTGGGTACCTTGAACACATAGGGGGACCTTGACGTTATCGATGTGTAATACGTTAGCAGACACGTCAATCAAACACTTATTTTTCTTCATAAAGTCTAAACCTTGAATTCCTTCGACTTGTAGGTCAGCTACAACAGCCTCTGAAGTAAGCTTCTCTTGACCAAAATCAAGTGTAAAATTACCTTTTCCCCGAGGGCTTAAATACTTGTCACTGACGGACTTTATCTGTGACCTAGTTTTATTCAAATGTGGCCTACATAAGTCAGGAATTGAATCATATACTCTTGTAGAAACTAGAGTAAGTGTAGCTCCGGTATCAACCACAAATTTGACTGGTACACCTTGAATGCTCAGCTCAACAAACATTCCTGCATTCTCTGATGCTGTAACAACAACAGCGCCTTTGTCATTATACTTAACCTCAGACTTCAGTGTCTTGACCGTACCGTCCGTATATGTTCCGTTATTATCTGTTTCCCGAGTACTAAGTATCTGAATATTATTGGGACAATTTCTTGCAAAGTGTCCTATTTCTTCACAACTAAAACAAGGACCACCCATTTTACCTTTACTTTGTAAGTTATTTATCTTTCTCCGTGGTTGGAACTTTCTTTGGGACTTTAAATCTTTAATCTCTTTTGTTAAGGATTGTGTACTATTTTCAATTGTCTGCATCCACGTCGTCATTTGTTCCATAGATACAGCCGTATCAGGACTAGTAGGTGCTTCTGTCCGTTCGTCACTAGTAGTCCGTCGTAAGTGACCTATACTTTCTATTGCTCTACTCTCAGCTTTGTTATATGCTTCAAGTTCAACTGCCAACCGTATAGCATCGTTAAGACCTTTTGGACGAGACTGTTTAATTCTCAATCTCATTTCAGAGTCTACTAACGCATCTATAAATTGTTCTTTGGCGAGCGTGTCTCTTAATTCTAACGGAGCAGTCGGGTATGCCAGATTAGAAAGTCTTCGAACTGACTGACCTAACCCCGGCAAAGTGTCACTTGCTTTTTGTCGATATTCCTTGAATTGTACACGATACAGTTCAGTTTGACAAGATGGAGCAAAGCGTTCCTCCAATGCATATACTAGGTCTGAAAATATTTGTCTCTTTTCCTTTGGTAAATCACCAAGGACTGTTTGAGCCTTTCCAACCAGTGACACGGCCAAGTACAAACCTTTCTGGTATTCAGACCACATATTAACAAGTGTACACATCTCAAAGTGTGCTAAGTAATCTATCCAAGGAGTATTGCCATCATATTTTGAAGGTTTGATTTTCAAATCATTCGAACCAGAGCAAACAGTATGAGCAGTACTTTGATTTTTCGTTAATTCCTGCTTATGATTGAAATATCTATCTTTATCTTTAACAACCATTGGACGTACACCCTGCTCTTTAGGTGTAGATGATATAAAACCTTGTCCATGTTGTATTGTGCTTTCACTAAGAGACTGTATTTGTCTACTTATTTCTGCAATCTGATCGTCAATATTTGACATATTTATTACAGTACAGTGTAATCAAAATAATACAATTTTTATTAAATAATACACTCGTGTTACAACTCAGCCGTGACTTATAACTATGCCTCACGGTTGATCCGCTTTAATCTTTCAAATCAATACTGAAAACACATTAAATGACGACCAATCAATCCAAAAATTAATTGATAGACAACTTGAATCCCAACCGCTAGACACCAAATATGTAACGTGTAACCAGGCGTTAATATCCCAAACGTCCGTTCCAGTCAATACTTGGATCCAAGTTGTCCACAAACAATACGGTAATGCTAAAAACTACAACTATCTAAATTATGCACAATGAACTAAAATATACACATTGACTCTTTGTCGATATAAAGTAACAATGGACAATTATATATATACAAATATAATACAATAAACCAGCCTGTCCTCAAGATGGGACGATGTGTCACTGATAGACAGTATGGCTGGTACAGCTTGTCCTCCGGATGGGACAGTCTGTCAATACAAGACAGAGCGGTCTGGTACAACTTGTCCTCCCAGTGGGACAACCTGTCACTACCAGACAGTGCGGGCTGGAACAACTTGTCCTCCGAATGGGACAACCTGTCACAACCAGACAGTACGGGCTGGTACAGCCTGTCCTCCGAGTGGGACAGTCTGCTATGTCGATCCTGTCAACGCGTACGTCCACTATGTACCCGGTACAAAGTGTCCTCTGAATATCAAGGCTCTTCTAGCACTTAATATATTCGACGTACGCTCAGTTGAAGGATGACAGCTCATCGACAGCCAACCGACAGCCTCGAGTGCCTTTTCTCACTCTGTTATATACCCCAGGGCGACTATACTATTTCCTTGATAGGGGTGTTCTCTAAATGTTACCCTTACGGAGCATAGCAAGTCCTTTACGATCACCCCTATAACTTTCGACCCTGCCACTAATTTCCCCGCCAAACGTCTAAATCTGCGTAACTCTTTCTCGAGCGTAAACCATACATTGTTACACTAAGATTCTACTTGATTTATATCCATAACGACCAATAAACATTACATAACTATATCACTGGGGTTAATGTGATCTCAGAGACATATGTATTATATGTCTCTGGTGATCTCAATAACTGCAGTTACGTATATCCAAAGATGGCGGACGATGTTTTTGGTCACTATATCTTTTGTCAATTTTGTAATAATGATGTATTATTCTTCAGTATGTCGTGTCTTTTTTTAACGCCTTTAACTAGATTTGAAAGTGAAGTTCTACGTGTTTTTTTTTAAATTCTACAGTCAAATGGAGAAAACAGCCAACTAAACTATCCTGATGATATGGGTAACTGAAGTATATAAATTGTCAATGATATTACGTAACTGGAAAACTTGATATCCGTAACTGATTTTATTTCTTAACAATTCAATCATGTTTGAAATGAAATAAATGTCTCCAGTTATTAAAAAGGTAATAAACAATTATTAAAAATTGGTCTTCAAAGTCTAAAAATTATTATATGAAAATTTTGATCAGGCTTCCAGTTCTGTATTTCTATACATTCAGCAGCATGTATAGTGAGCTCAAGGACAGATATTTGGTAGCCTTAGCAAAGCAAACAAACATGATTGGTCAAAATATCAAAATTTGGGGGACAGTATATCAGTCAACATAATTTTAGAATCTAAATCACTATAAAACAGTACTTTAAACAATTTCAATAGAAGAAACACAAAATGGCATTGAAACACGTTAAAGATAAAGTTCATAAGCCAAATTTGAAGACAAGAGTACAAAATGACCATAGGACATGTATGTATGAATACTAAGCCACCCCAAAAAAGCACAATATCACCTACATAAGATAATTAACAACAAGTTCCTAAACATTACATTTCAAGACCCCCAAGATTGACTCGGGATTGAAAAAATGGTATCCCGAAGTGTTCCTCTCTTTAAACCATATTCAAAATGGGGCGTCCGCATGAATATGGCGATGTTAAACATGTTAGTTTGCGTCACGTTACCTGGGACAATGGTGTAACAGTACAACATAAGATCAGACTAAAAAAATCAGTTTAAAAGGTGAATACCGTGAAATGAAAAGTAAAAAAAAATCACAAACAAAGTGAACGTGGGAGGGTATTTATACATCCCAAAAATAAACAGACACGAAACACAGATTTGAGAGTAATCGCAGCTTCTGAGAGCTAGTTCAAAGCCAATAAAAAACTAATAAAAAAAATCATGCATCTGAGACTAAGCTATCTGTAGTTACACGTTCGACATCCAAGGGACTAAGTGTGAAAATAAACTCATCATAGATACCAGGATTAAATAGTTATCAAATTTACGAGGATTATAATTTTATATTTACGCCAGACGCACATTTCGTCTTATAGAGACTCTTCAATGACGCTCGAATCAAAAAATGTTCAAAAGGCCAAATAGAGTACGAAGTTGAAGAGTGTGAACACGTCTTAAACAGTAGATTTTTTCTTATGTTGCTATAACAACGTTTTTCAAAATGATGTTTCTCCATTTAGCAGTTGAACTATGAAAAGAAGCTTTGTTTTTCAGTTTTAAACCTATTAGTTATAGTTTAAATAAGACACGAAATACCGAGGACTAATACAGAATTAAAACAGAATTGACCGAAGAAATATTGACCAGAAACATCGTCCGCCATCTTTGGATATACGTAACTGCAATTAAGGAAACCACATTTACCGAAGTGTATATATTATAAACAATAAAAAAAAAATGATTTTCTTAAGTCGCATAACGTAATTCTCAAAAACTGAATTAAGATCACCAAAATATGTAAATAGTTATCAAAAGTACCAGAATTATAATTTAGTACGCCATACGCGCGTTTCGACTTCAAAAGACTCATCAGTGACGCTCATATCAAAATAGCTATACGGCTAAGGTAATCTAGTCCTGGGACAAGAAAGTCCTTAGTTTTTCGAAAAATTCAAAGTTTTGTATCAGGAAATTTATAAAAATGACCACATAATTGATATTCATGTCAACACCGAAGTGCTAACTACGAGACTGGTGATTCCCTCGGGAACGAAAAGTCCACCAGCAGTGGCATCGACCTAGTGGTGTAAATAGTTATCAAAAGTACCAGGATTATAATTGAGTACGCCAGACGCGCGTTTCGTCTTCGTAAGACTCATCAGTGACGCTCATATCAAAATAGTTATAAAGCCAAACAAGTAAAAAGTTGAAGAGCATAGAGGATCCAAAATTCCAAAAAGTTGTGACAAATACGGCTACGGTAATCTATTCCTGGGACAAGAAAATCCCTAGTTTTTCGAAAATTCAAGGTTTTATATCAGGAAATTCTATTGTTTATCACCAAGATGACTGAGTATCAAAACTGTCATTAAAACATAATATCTTATTATTTAGTTTTTCTTTCCCATTAGCTACACTTTACCATATTTACAGGTATACATCTGATTTTAAAATGATTCTTATAATAATCCCACTGCACAATTGTACAGACAACATTATGATTTGGTTGACTGTAATGAAGTACTTTTGTCACATATACCCAAGGATTTGATTCACTTGTTGCAGTAGTTTTTCACTCGTTTTGATGTTTGATAACTTTTAATTTTGTCAGTTTTTTGTCATTTACCTTGGAGATCGTTTTTTTTTATACTCATTCAAGTTCTAGCTATAGTTTATCACAACGATATGCGACTGAAACAGAAATATTTCACACAAGGGTCTTTATTGTAGCGCGAAAATAACATACCTGGAGTCAGCCTCCTTTTGCTCCTTTACAATAATGAAATTTAATCAATATGAATTAAATTTATTTATTGAATTGATAAGACTTGGATTTGTCTCCCTTTTTATGTTTTGATTGTTGCAAGCGACACTAAAACCGGTTGTATAATACATCTGTTCATAAGCAATACGCAATTATCTCGTGCATTTATAGGCGGGAATTTCAATATAAAACCAGTTGTTTTGGTAATGTTATTTCATTCTTTAACAAACTGTAGACGGGTGCAAGGACAAAAACCCACCACACCCTACCCCAATTAAATATTTGTTTGCTGTCGTTATGATTTATAATTACAGATTTTGTATGCAGTCTTTACCAATCGTCATGGCTTTTAAACATGTTGACATTTGATGGATGATGATGTGATCTAACAAAGCTGAACATTACAAGCAATGTGTATGGCGGAATTTATCGTATTGTGGTGCTGGAAGCCCAGTTGTCACCTCTTCAGTACTGGTTGCCCTTTACTGAATTAATGAAAAACATTAACTATATTGTCATTGAATGATTTATTCTTTGGCCTTTTGAAAATCTAATTGTTGTTATGATTTTGTTAAAAATTAAAGCCATGACAAATTCGCCAAGTCTAAAATAATGTTGTTTTTATTCATGAGTCAAATAATAGAATCTAGAGACACAGAAACTGTTTGTATGTCATAGGAATTCACCATTTTGCTATATGTCGGTTTGGTAGTTTCATATTATATACAATAATGTATACTATTCAAAAATATTATGAAGTCTGAAAGTCGGATGGATGATAAAACCCATTGATATTGCAAAAAATTATAACTAACTCAAGCCTTAAAAATTATCCTAATTCTATTTATATGTAAACAGGTTTGCATTATCTGGACACTTTGATACGAAAAGATTAGTGTGATGTCACTATGTCAGCATACATTCATTGAAATTTACATTTGACCTAAAAATGACCATATCATGCATGGATTTTGGACATGTTTAATTTGATTTAATACCTAACTCTAAATAAAGGCAACAGTAGTATACCGCTGTTCAAAACTCATAAACTCATAAAATATGTTAATTATAATTTGATCTAATACTTAACTCTAAAATATGTTTAACACTTATGAAAATCGTTATCAAATACATTTAAACTAAAAGACTTATTTGAGTAAAGCCTTGGCTGACTAGTATATCGCAATATCAATAACAGGATAATACAATGAGGATATATTTTGCATTTTTTTAAAGTTTGCATAAAATAGAACCTTTAAAGAATAAATACTCATATCCGTTAATTTCAGGTCTTTTTGACGCTTGAAGTATGAAATGGTTCTTTTTGTTTTGCAAATTTGAATGCTCATAAATGTGGTTTGATCGTAATGTCCTTGTTTAAATTGAAAGGTCTATGATTTGCATTCAAAGAAAAGTCCGTGGTGAACTCATTATCAGTTAAGAACCAGTTCCATGATTTAACTTGGATAACAGTATCACTTTTTAATCGATCATCAAATTAACCAAGAGGATTGTAATCTTACGGGTTTTCTTAATGATTATGAGTGTATATTGAAAAGTTGGTCGACCTGGTCGAAACGTGCACACATAATTCTACCACTTCAAAAAAGATGGTGTGATAAGCAGAAGCGCAAATTTTGTCTTGAAACAGATCATCAACACATACCTGAAAAGAGTTTTTATTTACAAACAGAAAGCGTGGTACTAGGCATCAATCAAAATCTGGGTGCATCTGTTTGCGACATAAAATCTAAGATGTTTCGTTTGTGTTGGTGTTTTTTTTTTTAATAATTGGTATTAACCATGATTACATATAATGCATATGTATATAATTTGATGTCATGTGTGCTCCTCTTTCGAGGTATTATCAATTATTGCTTAATAACTTGTATTATTGAAACACACTGAATTGTAAAATGTTTGTCTACAGTTGTTTTTTAAATTTCCATTATTTTCTTCACTGAGCTGGTATCCTTGAATGTAACTTTTGTTCACAGAGCTTACCTAATCAAAATTTAAGCTTCAAATGTCCAAAATCTTTTTTTATTTGTCATATTTTATTAGTCTGTCTACCACAAAATCGAGATTACAAAGTTCACTTTGCATTTTCTAATAAATACTTTAACTTTTTAGACTTTTGTCTTTTACCAATTGTCTTTTTAAGCTTAAGGAACATTTCACGGTGTTAATGTTAGATCATCAACACTGAAATCATTAAAATCCAAATTACTGGTACTGCAAACCTATTTACAATACTCATGCTCTTGGACCTGCTGCAATACAAGAACAGATTGACTAGAGGTTTTCCCATGATTGATGGACCAATGATCTGAAACACAAACACATTGATCTGATTTTGAAAAAATCTTTATTAAATCATTACTGAACGGAAATACGTGCTAATCAATTCTATGCATCGAATACCAGTATATAATAAAGTGGTAATTATGAAGAGTTTATTATTAACACAGCCTTCGAATCATCATAGATGTTGCTTTTAGTGAGTATTGATATCCTTTCCATGTATTCCAAATTATACCATTCCAAGTTCCAATTAGAGTCTTAATATAATAATCTCCATGGAGATTAGAACGCATACAACTTTTGTACCACCATGCACCAGGATGATATGTAGCACAGTTATGTATAGAGTCATCATTGTCCATGTCCAGAGTTGTAAATCTTGCACCGTTACTGTAATGGAGACTGTCGCCTGCTCGGAAAAAGTATGAAAAATCAGTATGTTTGAAAAATCACAAAAAGTGCTTCGTACGCATAATTTGTTTTAATGTGTTGTTTTCATTTTTATGTAGAAACCATAAACAAAAAATCCTCGTGTTGACGTTTCCGGTCGCCCTACGAAAGAACATCGTTAGATTCTCCGTATTACAATAGCATTTATTTTCAACTGTTTATCATTTAGGTTGGATTTTGATTTTTTTTTTTTTTTTTTTCATTAAATCGATGCTACACACTTAACAGTGATCAAAGATAACTTAAAAACGTATTGATGACAATTACAGAAACCTTCATACAAATTGTGTTTATCGACATTTGGCGAATGAAAAGACTGAAAAGTTACCTTGGGCAATCTTTTGAAACTGCAGAGAAATAACAACAACACATGTATAATCAAACATATTCAAATCGTCTAGACGTTAGTCAGTGGCGTCTTTCATTCTCATTTTTATTTCAATAATTTTGTCAAAGAAAGGGACACAAAATCGAACATTCTCTCTGAAAGCGGATTTTATTGTTATTTCGAACATTTTTTTTTTATTTTAACGGGCGGTGTTTCTAGAGATTAGTTTGTGCGGCACGAACTAAAATATATTTTCATAATTGTCTTTATTACAAATATAAGGCAACCATATGTCATGAACAAAGTGATAACATTTTGATTTTTTTGTAGCTATCCTTTTTTATTATAAAAAAATAAGTACCTACCAGCAGTACCACTGTAACCGTTAACACTGATCTTGTACTTCGACGTTTCATTGCCTATGTAGAAATGTTGGTATTTAGCATAAGCTTGATTGTTGTCAAAGTCATACAGGTCTATTCTCAATTCATATCTCCCTTGTGATGTCAGCGTGTGAATCTTGTCGTTACCTGCAATTAAATTTTTACTATCCCTTATGGTATATTTATCTGAACCAACATAAGAGTTACAAATTAGAAACTTATCCCATAGCATACACAGTTTAGTGTAAGAGATATAGGTAGTTTACAAGATATTGAGGACTTCCGTATGTTGGAAAGAAAATCTTTATTGAATTAGGAAGGTATTATCAAGACAGTTCAGAATTGATATTGTTAAAGATTCAGCATCTGCAAAATTTCTTTAAAAGGTGGGTCTGGCGTACTTAATTATAATCCTGGTACCTTTGATAACTATTTACACCACTGGTTCGATGTCACTGCTGGTGGATGTTTCGTACCCAAGGGTATCACCAGCCCTGTAGTCATCACTTCCATGTTGATATAAATATCAGCTATGTAGTCATTTTCATAAATTTCTTGTTAACAAAACCTTTAAAAAACTAAGAAATTTCTTATCCCATGTTAAGATAACCTTAGCTGTATTTGGCACAACTTTTTGAAAATTAGGATCCTCAATGCTCTTCAACTTTGTTCTTGTTTGGTATTATAACTATTTAGTTATGAGCGTCACTGATGAGTCTTATGTAGACAAAGGTATACATTACCTTAGCCGTATTTAGCACAACTTTTTGGAATTTTAGATCCTCAATGCCCTTCAACTTTATAGTCGTTTGGCTTTATAACCATTTTATAATCCTGGTCTTTGATAACTATTGGAACAGAATCACAGATTTTTCCGTGGCAAGTAGGACTATACATGTTTCGTGGATTGAAATTGCAATCAACTATTTGACCGTGAAGGCAAGACTAACTAAGACACGTTCAACAAGACTTCATACAATCTGGAAGTCCAACCAGTATAGTTGAAGGACCAAACTGCGAATTTCCAACAGCAATGTAAAGTCTGTCCTACTGTATGGTTCATAAACTTGACGTGCTTAAGTTAGTGATCTTCAAAAAGTATATGCTTTCTATACTAGCTGGCTTAGAAAAACCAACAGAATATTCCGGTCAAATAATATCAGCAACAAGAGCTTTTTGGAGATAAGTAATGCAGAGAGCATAAAAGCAGAAATTAAACAATGAATATTTATATGGTTAGGCTATGTACTGAGAATGCCACAACACCGCATATCTAAACCAATTCTATATTGGACACCACTAGAAAAAAGGAAACCAGGGAGACCCAGAATCACCTGGCGAAGAACTGTTACAGTAAAATTAGAAGCAAAGGGCTACACCTTGGGCCAAGCCCAGTACATGGCGTAAGACAGAGAGAGTGGAGGCAGTTTGTTGTGGCATTATGACCCACTGGGGGTTAAGAGGGTAAGTAAGTAATTATTTGACCTTGAAAGACCAGATACCAGGTTATCTTAAATGATACATCAAGCAGTGCCTTGCGATGATGCTTTCATGCGCAAAAAATCAATGACCTATGTGAAATCAAACAAGAAAAAAAATCGTAATTTTCCGTTATTCTAAGCCTGACGTTGAAGTCCAGAGTTTTATGTTAATAGGTACTTTCTTATCCATATTAAAGGCAAATATTTAAAGTAAACTTCAAAAGTGAACAAATGGTTTGGCCATGACAAGATTGTAAAAGTACAAGAACAAGTTTTAAAAGAAGTACTAAAATAAAAGGCTGCTCTTCTATTCGGCAAGGAGATACGTTATCCTCCAAAAACTAAATACACATTTAGAGAAATATACAATATAAATAAAAATACAATAGTAACATGTATAATAAAAGTTAAACTAAATTGAAAGACTATGTACTATGCTTATACCTTTACATTTACATGAAAATATAGATACAAGAAGATATGGCATCAGTGCCAATGAGATCACCTTCCATTCAAGTCACAATTTTGTAAAAAAAAAATAAACCATTATAGTTCAAAGTACGGCCTTCAACAAATAGCATTGGCTCACAGCAAACAGCAAGCTATTAAGGGCGTCAATGGAAGAACTGCCCTTATACACTCGCATTTTACGAACGTCAAAATAAAAGGTATTGTGGAAATTTTGGAGATAAAATTGCTTTCCTTTCACTTGGATAACAAAAAGCGTCATACATATTTTTGTCCAACTAACAACAAAGTACATGTAACAACTTTCTAAAGTTATTTACGAAATTCCAAGGACTGTTGAAACACAACTATTGTGTCTTAGATTCGGAAAGCAATCTTCTTTAAGGTACAACCGGTGTTTACCATTAATACAAATAAACATAAACGGTGTGTTCGATAACATACCTCGTCTTTAAACTGCATGACATCACATAAAACAAATATTTTTTTTCCAGCCAAACACAATCTCTACTGATTTGTCATGAGTATATCATACGCTAAGTTTTGATAAAAATGTTTACTAAACCGAAGCATACGTACCCATCCAAAATTCTCGATTAAGATGACCAAATCCTGTTTTGTATTTTGCCCATCCCAGATAGAAATCAAGATCACCATTCTTTCTCCTCTGTATAACCTGTCGAGAGTGAAAGATATACAAATCCGCATTCATGTATAATTGATGGTTATAAGATTAAAGACTACCTGTTCACATTTTTCTATTTGCTGGCTTTTAGTTTAGACTTTTTTTTCCTCAAAATTGTTAATCATCTCATAGCGGTATACTACTGTTACAGTTGCCTTTATTTTTTTACCCCCTTATTCTATTGATTTCGTATTCATATTGTGTCATACATCAAATGTATTCGTTCAGTGTATATTCACTTGTGTTGATATGTCTTTTGATTGAGTTAAGCCATTTAAAAGATATTTTATTGTGAGTCTTTCTATGTTGTGATTTTACACTATTGTTTTAGATAAGGTTGAAGGTTTGTTCCTATTAAAAGTCGGTTGAAAACAAACCTTTACGACAAACGAGATTATTTCAGCTTCCGAATTGTGAACATTCCATTTCTATACTCCAGCAGCGCCTGCAAACGGAGGATATATCTCAATTCATACGAAATGCCCTCGCTTGTATTTCCCATCAAGAATTCATTGATAGAGGGTTGCTACTCACAAGGAAGCTATTAAACCAAGAGTTTCAAATGATGAAGTTGAAATCTTCCCTTCGTAAATTTTACGGACGCCATCATGAGTTGGTTGACAGTTATGGAAGAACCGTTTCACAGATGATATCGGATATGTTTTACGTCATAACTACAATCCCTTTCCCTTTTTGATGAATTGGACATAACGAATTATACTATTTATCGGGTTCGTAATAACATGAGCAACAAGTAAGGTGCAACATGTGGAAGATCTGCTTACCCTTCCAAATCGGCTGAGACCACCCCCAGTGTTAGGTTGGGTTCGTGTTGCTCAGTCTTTAGTTTTGTATGTTGTTTCTTGTGTACTATTATTTGTCTGTTTGTCATTTGTAGCCATGGCTTTGTCAGTTTAATTTCTTTTTATGAGATTGACTGTTCCTTTAATATCATTTTTCGTTTTTTTCTTGAAATGTTTCATATTAATTTAGACGAAGTTTATTTCTGAAGATCATAACATGCAAATTAATACCGACAAAAATCATCAATTTGTCAATGTTCTTCTGAGTCTTTTTTATTTGATTTGCTGACATCTAGGTATATGTACCGCTTTGAATGGCAACCATTTGTTCCCGAATTATCGTTCTGAAGTTTTGGCCACCTAATTGATAAATATGAAAAGCAGACCAGATAAGCATTTGACTTTTGACGCTACCTCTGTTAATACAAGCAGGCGCAAGTCATGTCCTTTTTAACCTAGACCAGAAAGGGACGATACTTAATATACATACTGTCCAACGGCCAGAGTCAATTGTCATCTCACAATAAACATTGAACGCTTTTTCTTTTTCTGGTTTTATTCTGTAAATACCACTCCGAACATCCTTTGGAAGATCGCTGCAATCTCTAATCACTGAAACATAAACAAAACACGAATGACGTTTTACTTTTTACACAAATAAGCAACAGTAGTTTACCTAAACTCAATATCGTATATTTATTTGGAATATGTCAAAACATAGTCACAAGTTATGACAAGACATAGTTACAATTTCTTTAGCCAAGATAACTGAAAACACATGTGCGCCAAAGTTAGCGAGAGCAGTTGCGTCGACAAGATTAATGTGTCGGTTGTAGTAGTATTCACATGCAATCCTAATCAAGATTGACAAAAAACGAATTTGATATTACAAACTAAAGCAAAAAAAGTTTTCAATTTGAAAAATATCCCTGAACATGTGTTATTAGTATAAGGAAAAAGTAAAATAACAAAAGGTACGGAACTCCGATGAACAGAAACCTGGTTTCAAAGCGCTAAACCTCTCAGTTTGCTTGTCATGTTTTGGACTTGTTGTCAGATTTTCGGAATCCTCTGGTTTTATCTTTTTGAATGCCTAAAAAAATGCCAATTGACCCACTTTTTTCTTTTTATAAATCCTTTACATGCATATTTCTAAGCTATCTTGAAAAGTCTTATAAAATCTTAAATATTTTTTAATGGTAAAAGAACTTAAACTTGTCAAGTTGGGTTGCAATGCACTTCTAGTCTTTTTAGAAAAATTTGACCATACGAAATTCGAACGACAGGGCAAAAAATAAGGTAGATATGTTAAGACCATTTCTAGCCGTGTGTTATTTAAAGAGATTGAACTCCAAGTCTAGACGACTATTTACACTTCTGCTAGCGCACTATTACACTAGAAATTAATACACAGGCAAAAGAGGAAGAATTCTGTTAAAACTGTACCAATCTAGTATTAAACTTTAAAACGTACAGACATATCTCATATATCAGTCCCAAAAAGTTATGTTATGCACATATTCATTACCTAGAGATATGATATGATTTATTACTAAATTCCATCTGTAAGAATGAAATGAACATTGTTAGCAATCATAACAATGTGTTATTTTGATTGTTAATATTATCATTTTAACAGAAATTAGTTCGAGAGGTTTAATATTTTTACCTTTTCCTTTTTTAGTTCCGGTGGAAATGTCTTTCTCAAATGATTTCCATTTTTCTTCCAATTTCTGAATGCGATGATTAATATTCTTTAATTTCTGCTTGACTAAATTATCCACTTTTTCATTTAGTTGTTTTTTGAAAGATTTCAATATATTTTGTCTAATATCACTGGTGTTTACCAAAGCTACTAACGGTGCTCTTTGTAGGTCGCCTATCAATGGAGCAATATACGTTTCATTTAGGTTTCCAAAACATATTGAAGCAACTTTGAGAAAAACCAAATGTCTGGCTATCATGTTCATGACAATTTTTCATCTGTGGCAATGTGTTGTTTTTGTCGAAGTAAATGATATTAAAGTAGGTTATTTTTTATATCATGGAACGCAAATTTGTTGTTACTTATAGTATCCTGTATCAATCAATTTATAACAACTTTGAAAATGTCAATATAAGTGTGTTATTTTGATATGGATCGTAATTTTAATGAATTTAATGGAATAAAGTCCACGGCCTATATAGGTGTACCAACTTACTGATTCCAACGCATCATTTATTTTGATTAGTATATCGTTTTTAATAGACTATAATCCAACTCGATAAAAATTGTAGTACATAATTCTAATTACTAAATAAACTCATCATGGATACCAGGATTGAATTTTGTATTTGCGCCAAACGTGCATTTCGTCTTTAAAAGGCTCATCAGTGACGCTGTATTAAAAAAAAGGGTTAAAAGGGTCAAATAAAGGACGAAATTAGAGAACATTGAGGACCAAAATGCTTAAAGGTTTTGACAAATACTGCTACGGTCATCTATTCCTGAGGTAGAAAAGCCTAAGAACTTTTTTACAGAGTTAATTTATGATAATGACCATTTTGAATTTTCAGATCAAAATACCAATAAAAGGTCAAATACGGTTGTATAGAAATAAACTCATCATAGATACTAGGACTAAATTTTGTATATACGCCATACGAGCGTTTCGTCTGCAAAGACTCATCATTGAGGCTCGAATCCAAAAAAGTTATAAAGGCCAAACAAAGTACGAAGTTGAAGAGCATTCAGGACCAAAATTCCTAAATGTTATGCCAAATACAGCTACAGTAATCTATGCCTGAGGTAAAAAAGCCTCAGTTTTTCAAAAATTCAAAACTTTGTATACAGTAAATTTATCAATATAACCATATCAATGATAATTCATGTCAGAGCAAAAAGTGGTGACTACTGGGCAGATGATACCCTCGGGGAAATAAATCTCCACCAGCAGTGGCATCGACCTAGTGGTTGTAAATAAACTCAACATAAATACAAGGACTAAATTTAATATATACGCCAGACGCGCGTTTTTTATTCCAGTGTCCGTCCTTTCGTCCGTCTGTCTGTCTGTCCGTCTGTCTGTCCGTCTGTCCGGCGTAAACATGTCGCACCGTAACTTGAGAACGACTAATCCAAATTTCATGAAACTTAATATAGTTGTTTATGATGATGATCAAATGATCTGTATACTTTTTGGTGAAAATTAGATTTTAACTTTTTGATTTACGATTCTTGATTATGGCTTTAAACTTTAAACACTTCTTAGTTATATTAATCTTAATATCTGTATACTTTTTGGTGATGATTCAAAATTTCATTTTTGAGTTATTGAGTATTTTGTAAAAAGGGGGGAGGGTTTTTTTACATGTCACGCCATATCTCAAAATCGATTTGTGATTATTGCTACAAACTTTACACATGTCTTTGTTATATTAATCTTAAAATCTGTATACTTTTTGATGAGGATTCAAAATTTCATTTTTGAGTGATTGAGTATTTTGTAAAAAAGGGGGAGGGTTTTTTTACATGTTGTGCCGTATCTCTATAACAATTTATGATTATTGCTTACAACTTTACACACTTCTTTGTTATATTGACTTAAAGATCTGTATACTTTTTGGTGATGATTCAAAATTTTATTTTTGAGTTATTGAGTATTTTGTTAAACAGGGGAGGTTTTTTTACATGTCGCGCCGTATCTCAAAAATAATTTATGATTATTGCTTCAAACTTTACACACTTTTTTGTTATATTAATCTTAAGATCTGTATACTTTTTGGTTTTGATTCAAAATTTTATTTTAGTGATATTTAGTTTTTTGTAAAAAAAAAACTGGGTGGGGGGTTTCCCGCTGTGATTTTCCTGCGAAGAATGTGATATTTTACTTATCATTGTTAACTACATAAGTGAAATGTATAATGAGAGAAACAATTATAATGTCAATATATGAACTGTGTAATGTATATTATAACATATTTTTTGATACATAAGCATAATATTTTAATTCATAACTTTAAAGAGGAGGCATGCTGTCAAAAATAGTATTATAATTAATACTATTAATCTATGTTTTTGTTTTTCTTTCAATGCTACATGTTTGTAGTGTAACTGTTTACTGATTATCGTTTTGTAATTTTAATATGCCTGTTTGTTTGGTTTTTTTTTTGTTGTGTATTTTAGTAACAATCCTATTGTTTGGATTTCAAACTAATAAAATTCTTATTCTTATTCTTATTCAAAAACTATATATGGTTTTTGCTTTAAACTTTCTCAGAAACTATTTATGATTATTGCATATTACTTCCACATAAGACGTCGGGCGTATCATGCGCTCATGGTGCAGCTGTTTATTGTCTTTTTAAATTTATTTGATGACAAGTTGCAACATTATCTATAAAATGAATCATTTTTAAGTTTTGTTGTTGAAAATATCCTCTTACTTTCTTTTATACAGCATGAGAAGTTTGTAATATCAATAATTAAATTATTTCTTTGTTCATATCTTTCTTAAATAAACAAGGAATCAATTTGTTTTCCCATCTGTGATAACGTAATGATGAAAAGTGTTCCTATGCTAACAGTTGATTGAGAATTGTGTTCCATTGGTAACATTGAACAAAATAACAAATCTATTTTAGGTGTAAATGTTTCAATGTCGAGTTCATTTTCCTTTCGAAATATACAATTCTCTTTTTTTTATCATATGCAAAGTTGTGTTGACCAGTGTGTCGATTTTTTGTCTTTCTTGAGAATTGATTTTGTAACATAAACAATGGCTACAGTGTTTTGAAAATTTGAAAGGGTCTTCCAAATTCTGTTACAAAATAGTGTATCCTATATTTGCACATTTGTCTAATATCAAAAGACTAGAATATGTTGATGATGTGATAAATAACCTTTCATGAACTACTGAAGTCTTATGTCAAAAGAAAAAAACATTGTAATGGGGATAAATATTTCACCTTGTATCATAGGGAAAAACAGGAAGAAGTCCGAACAACTGACACAAATTCCTTTACCTGACATATGTACATACTAAGATATTTTTTTATGGAAATGTTATTGTAATTTAACAAATTATGGTGTATCAAACACCAAGTCATTTCTACACCCACATTATGAGGTTATTTGTATGTTGGTCATATACAAAAATAACATGTACGACAGGAATTAATTAGATTAACAATCAGTCATGTTTGTGTATCCACGCCAGACTGATTAATAATTGAATGCATCATATTTATTTTAATTATTACTAAACAAATGTGCTATTGAACATCCTGTTTTATTGTAAATATCGAATATATCTATAGTCTACGAATCTTCATAGAAGTTGCCTTTAGTGAATGCTTATAGCCTTTCCATGTACTCCAAATTATTCCATTCCAACCTCCCACAGAAGTCTTGATGTAGTAATGTCCGTTGAGATTAGAATGCATGCAATTCGTGTACCACCATGCACCAGGATGGCGTCGAGCGCAGTTATCTTTAGCATCATCATTGTCCCTGTCAAGAGTTGTAAATCTTCCAAGGTTAGCGTAGTCAAGACTGTCACCTGCAGTTAGAAAAGTCTGAAAAATCATTCATGTAGAAACCGTAAAGATCCTCGAGTAGACTTTTCCGGACGACAAACGAATAAAACTCGATGGCATTCATTTTGAAGTCTAAAACGTAAATCTTGAATTATGATTTTGTTTCTCAGTTCTAATTAATTACTGTAAACAGTTTTCAAACCGATTTACACACGTCATGTTGATGAAAATTTCAGAAACTCTCATTAAAAGTGTGTTTAAAGAAAATGGCGAAGGAGCAGACGTTTTGTGTTACTTTCTGTGAAAGAGTACACAAAACTCTTTTCTTAAAATCTGTTTGCAAAAATCCCTCGAAGATATTTTTTAATTATAAACTTTTTCATTCATACATATTATTGTTGGTTTCAATGAAATAATTAAGTCTTTTTTAAGATCTAACACTGATAATCTCAATCTCTGGAATTTTAAATTTAAAGATACAAATCTGCTATTGAATGAGAAAAAAAGAATTACGCTCTTGGGTTTGGTATTATTTGGTAACTTGAAATATAGAATAACAACAATAAAATGTTCATAAAGGTGGAAAGTAAAAACAAACTGTTGAATTGATTATCGTTGGATTGCTTAATTCACAAATGAGTTTAATGTTTCGAAACTATTTTCAACAAGAGATCTCTCCTTACCTGTAAACTAAAAGCTTATTATACCTACCCGCATTCCCACTATAGCCGTAGACATTTAGTTTGTATTTTGATGTTTCATTGCCTATGTAGAAATGTTGGTATTTAGCATAAGCTTGATTGTTGTCAAAGTCATATAGGTCTATTCTCAATTCATATCTCCCTTGTGATGTCAAGGTGTGAATCTTGTCGTTACCTGAAATTAAATTTTGATATTCAGGTCTAGTATATGAATCTGGTGATATCTAGTGTAATAAAAGACATGTCTTTCAATATTTAAATCAAAACTATTAAGGCATTTATCTATTTACTTTATAATTTATTTATTTTTGCATGACGGTTCTTGCCATGATGCATCCATGTGCAAAATATCAATAGCCTATGTGAATGCAAACCAAATTCCCAAACACTAGACTAATCTTAAGTCTGCCAATTGATATTTTATCGTATGTTTTTCTATGTTGTGTTGTTATGCTATCGTTTCAGAAAAAGGGAGAAGGCTTGGATCCATTAAAACGTTTGCACCTGTCCTAAGTCAATAGTCTGATGTATAGTAGTTGTCGTTTGTTTATTTAATATATGCGTGTTTCTCGGTTCTCGTTTTTTTTATATAGATTAGACCGTTGGTTTTCCCGTTTGAAAGGTTTTACACCTCTAGTAATTAGGGGCCTTTATAGCTTGTTGTTCGATGTGAGGCAAGGCTTCGTGTTGAAGGCCGTACATTGACCTATAATGGTTTACTTTTTTTTAAATTGTTATTTGGATGGAGAGTTGTCTCATTGGCAATCACACCACATCTTCCTATATCTAATCTTTATTGTTACCCTAAATTCAAAGTTCAATGCAACAGTAAAATTTTATTTAATTGGTTATCCAGCTTATAAGCAAACATTAATAGTAAACTTCAAATAATGGTTTGACTATGGCAAGATTACAATATTAATCATGTCGTCTGAGGAAATACATTATACCTATACTTGAAAATATCTGCATACCAAATACACAATGTTTTTGATTTTATTATTTCAACTCATTTCAACTCATTCGAAGCTGTTTCATGACATAATACCTATTTCTGTTTTTCAGTCTTTAAACGGTCAAAACTTCTGCTTTTCTAGTAGCAACTGCAGTGGTACACTTGCTTAGTAAGGACATAAAGAAAAGCTGAATGTCAATTTTGGTAGAAAATCAGCTTTCCGTTGGATAAGATAAAAAAAAATGCGTTGTACATACAATTTGTTTCTGTACTTTTGGCAACAAACTACATAAAATACATGAAAACGTGGATTTCGTTTTGATTCAACTAACATGAAAGTATCAGGGAGAACTTTCAAACGCTTTTTGTGAAATTTTATGGACTGTTGAAAGATGTCTTTTATTCAAATTTTCTTTAAAATATAAGGTACAATTCAAGTACACAATAAAGGTGTATCAGATGTTCCTTTTTTATACTGAATAACATCAATAAGATAAAGGTATTTTTTTAAAAGCCAAACAAAACCACTACTGATTTGGCCCGATGATAGCATACGCTTTGAGCTTTTTAAAAAGCTGTTTAACAAAAGCATACGTACCCAACCAAAATTCTCGATTAAGTTGACCAAATCCTGTTTTGTATTTTGCCCATCCTAGATAGAAATCAAGATCATTACTCTCTCTCCTCTGTATAACCTGGTGAGTGTGTTAAGATATACTAGTCAACAAAAGACACGATACAAGGCAATATATTTTATATAATGAAATAGGACACACTGTACCGAGGTAGATAAATGAACTATAATTAGTCAAAATTTTACAGAGTTTTATTTTCTCATTTAAACCATTGATTTTAGGCAAATATGCGAAAGAAAAAAAAAGGATGTTTGTTAGTTCAAAAATAGTATTTTTAACCAAAAATTAAAACATAGATATAAAAACGTAAAACTTTTAAACATAAAAATGATCTGCTAACAATGTTGAATGCCCATGCAAATATTTGAATACCTTATTCTCATATTCAAAATTAATCAATTTAAATTAGTGCTGACTTTTTTTCCACAACATAAATTTGCCCCTGTGTTTTCCTATTTATCATATTTTATGATAAATGTTAGTTCAAACATGTTTATCGTTTCTTTTGTTGATTAGTTTATAATATATAACTGCTAATTAATGTATGATTTATGGTTATAAGTTTCAAAGTTACAATATAGATAGACAGGATAACATTTTTGTTCGCTTTGGAGATTCCGTATATCGTCAAGTTATTGGAATTCCAATTGGGACTAACTGTGAACCACTTATTGTGGACCTGTTTTTGTATTGCTATGAGTTACAATTTATGACTAAAATTAGAAAAGACCCATCAAAACAACATTTGATACAAAAATTTAACATTTCTTTTAACTATTTGGATGATATACTGGCTCTCAATAATGACGACTTCAGTATGTATACTAAAGAAATTTATCCTGCTGAACTTACTTTAAATAAAGCTAATACTAACAATGACCACTGCCCTTTCCCCAATCTTGATATCTTTATCATTAACGGGAAGCTCAATACAAAAATTTATGATAAAAGAGATGATTTTTCATTTCCTATTGTTAATTATCCATTTTTAGATGGTGACGTTCCCTTTTCACCATCTTATGGTGTTTATATATCTCAACTTGTACGATTCGCTCGTGTATGTAACAACGTATTAAATTTTTGCGAGAGAAATTTATGTATTCATGAAAAATTATTACACCAGGGTTTTCAATATCACAAACTGGTCAAAACATTTACTAAACTCTATCACCGTTATAAGGAAATAATTCATAAATACAACTCAACATGCAGACATCTTATACGTTCAGGTATTTTACATCCATTTTTTTATGGAAGTATTCTTTATAAAGCACAAAAATGTCAGTATTCTCCTCAGAAACTAACATTGAAATAGACTTATTAAAAATGGGTATAGTTACGATACTGTTGTTAGGTCATTGAAGATTGCATATTTTAGCTTTAATATCGATTCACTTATAGGGTCTTTGCATCGGAACTAAACACATTTATTTCTAAAAATGCAGTTGTTGGCATGACACGGGTTATGTTCTTCTCATATATTTTATGATAGTATGATACTAAACCCCTAACGGGAGGAATTGTGCCTGATATTCATATGATGAAGACATAATCTTTCAATCAGTTTGATTGAGGTCTGGAGCTGGCATGTCAGTTAATTGCTAGTAGTCTGTTGTTATTTATGTATTATTGTCATTTTATTTATTTTCTTTTGTTACATCTTTTAAAATCGGACTCGGACTTCTCTTGAACTGAATTTTAATGTGCGTATTGTTATGCGTTTACTTTTCTACATTGGCTAGAGGTATAGGGAGAGGATTGATATCTCATAAACATGTTTAACCCCGCCTCAATTTTGCGCCTGTACCAAGTCAGGAGCATCTGGCCTATGTTAGCCTTGTATGATTTTTTCATTTTAGTTTCTTTTGTATAATTCGGAGTTTAGTATGATGTCCATTATCACTGTACTAGTATGCATATTTTTTAGGGGCCAGCTGAAGGACACCTACAGGTGCGGGAATTCTTGCTACATTGAAGACCCATTAGTTGCCTTCGGCTGTTGTCTGCTCTATGGTCGGGTGGTTGTCGCTTTGACACATTCACCATTTCCTTTCTCAATTTTAGGATGAACATCTATTAACAGTGATTTCAAATTCAAGACTGTTTTTGTCCGATGTGATTATCTATAAGGTTTCTTTATGTTTATGTGTTTTTTACTGATGGGTAATACTTATGAGGGGATTTATCAATGACTGATTTTGCATTAGATATATAGTTAATAACTATAAAGTTGTCAAACAATATATGAATAATACATAGCCGAGACTGTGCAACAGCAGATTGTTAACCCGATAAAACACTGCGTAACCATAAACAATGCAAAAACAGACACATTTTAAGATGCTCTTGGGACAGGCGCAAAACTACGGCGGGGTTAAACATGTTTTCGGAGATCTGAACCATCTCCCTATACATCTAGCCAATGTAGAAACATAATCGACATAAAAGCCTTTTACACATTTCTAATTGTTTGTTTAAGTTAAGTTGTATAAAAGTTTATTTACAACATGTACAATAGTCGGGTTTTAGTGCATCGGACTACTAGCACAAAGGTTCCTGGTTCGATTCCCGTTTGGGTTGAAAATTTCAGGAACTCAATTTTCGGCTCTCCCTTGACACCATTTGCGAGTATGGTCTTGAGGAAACGATGGTAGTCCGTCGGAAGGGGACGATAAATGGCTGACCCCGTGTTAAGAGAGAGCCATATCTCTTGCACGTTAAAGACACCCTTGTAGATTTCGAAAAAGAGTAGGCTTATGCCGCTACAAGGCAACACTCGCATCCGCAAAGTGGAAAGGGATTAATATAAGTTGCAAAACTTGTTTCCCAATCCACTATAAATAAATATGTTTAAACTTTAGTTGGGTTTTCATTTAGAAATATTAAACAAGCAAAACAGGGTGTGAGAACATATACATTTATACGAAGTTAATCTAGTAGTGAGGAAGTTCGCGCCAGTTAGTTCAACAGTTTTCAAGGAAAAAGAACAGAAACAGTTTACCGTTTATAAATCGTTCAAAAAAGTCTACTTTAATACAATTCGAAGCACTTATTGTTATTTAAGGCCCATAGCAGTAAGGATTATACCAATTATACATACAGTCCAACGGCCAGAGTCAATTGTCATCTCACAATAAACATCAAATGATTCTGCTTTGTCGGGTTTTATCCTGTAGATACCACTTCGAAAATCTTTTGGAAGATCGCTGCAATCTCTAATCACTGAAACATAAGCAAAACACCAATAATGCTTTACATTTAAAACAATATGACAACAGTAGATTACTTAAATTTAAATATTTTATGTTTATTTGAAATATGCAAAACACAAACACAATCAGTTATGCATTACCAAGACATGATGTCATGATTTACTGACAAATATATAGGAAAACGCATGAACGCCAACATTAGCGAGAGCGTTTGTGTCGACAAGATAAATGTGTCTGATGTTGAAGTAATCACATGCAATTTAACTCAAGAGAGACGAAAATGAATTAATCGGAAAATAAAGAATCAAGGAAATGGTTTTAATCAAAGGAAATGTCTCTCTGGGTCATTGTCCTGGTTCTTTGACAATGTGTGTCCTCTACTTTTTGGTTATTTCAGCTTGTTTGAAACTAAAAAGTCACTTTAATGGCTGGAAGAGTTATTTTTAATACAGGAAAACAGTTTCCCTAATGAGTCGTTTGTAGACGAGACGCGCGTTGATGTATAAAATTTAATATTGGTATCTATGATAAGTTTATTGAATAGAAAATATAAGTATGCTGATGAGTAGCAATGAAAGCATGAAATATCCAATAATGACGAACTTAAATGAGGACCAATTAAGACAAAAACCACCAATCAGGTAACCGACACCGAAAACAACACTCGCTTTTCAACTTTTCTACCAATCTGACTTTAAACACGACCAAGTGTATAGTATTAATAATGTGCAACAGTAATGTGTTGATTTTCGTAGTTATATTTTAATTCAGTCAAAACATGTGTGAAACTTCTTCTTTTGAAGGTCAAACCAATCAACAAATCGGAAGTTACCATTCATAGTTTGACTTCTTTATCTGACATTTGTCTCCTTTGTTTGTCCTTTTTATTCAATCAAACAATTAGCTTGTAGGCAATCACTGTTCTGTTGACATGTTTGCGCTTGCTAAATAATGAAAACAAAATACAAAAAAAATTACAGATTTGAATGCGTTTATCTACTCGTTAATTCTTTTACAGATGGTTGCAGATTATTAACAGTGTAAATAGCTAACATTTATGAGCCTAAACATTTTAGAATCCATCCAAAATAATTGTGTCACTCAAATAATCATTTACTAGATATTTTTTGGTTATTTGGTATCAAATGTCGATAAAATTATCGTGAAAATTGTCACCGATCATAACCGTTACAATATATTATTCTGATTGAAATCATGTTCACAGAAATTAGTTAAAGAGGTTCAACTTTTTACCTTTTCCGATTCTAGTTCCGGTTAAAAGGTCTGTACTTTTTTCTTCCAATTCTTGAATTCGATTGTGAATATCTCCAAATTTCTGCTCGATTAACCTATCCACCTTTTCATTTAGTTGTTTCCCAAATGATTTCAATATATTTTGGCTGATGTCACTAGTGTTTAGCAAAGCTACTAACGGTGCTCTTTGTGGGTCGTCTATCAATGGTGCAATGTACGTGTCATCTGGGTTTCCTAAACATATGGAACCGATGGTGAGAACAATCAAATGTCTGACTAGCATTTTCATGACACTCTTTTCATCTGTGACAGTATATTGTTTTTGTTAAGGAAGTTGATATTGAAGTAGGTACTTTATTGTAATATGAAACGGAAATTTTCTGTAATTTATAGTATTACATGTTGTTGAAAACAATGTAGAAAATGTCGATTTCAAATTGTCATTATAATATGGATCGTAATGTTAACAAATTTAATGAAAAAACGGCCTAAACACTGAGAGCCCATTTTTTTAGTTCAATTTATAATCGATATAGTATTAATTAATTAATGTTTTCATAATGTTCCTGTTCTATGTACTAGGTCCGTTATAATGGTCGAGGATGTATGTAACGACATGAGTCACCGCCGAGAGACATAACAGCTCCAGATGCCGATAATCTCTTAAACACTTATTTTTTTAATTTCTTATTTACCAAACTGGCAATGTGTAATACCTTAGTCCCCATGAAGACAAATATTTTTTTTAGGAGAAATTGTATATATTTAATAAATTTCTAATAAATCTCTAGGTGTAATACCACCATTGATTTTCCCCTATTAGTCTTTGTTAAATTTGCACTTTTCAAAAAATTGTGCAGAATTTATCTTTGTTTCAATTAAAGAAATACTTGGCATGAGTTAAGTTTTATCCTGTCTAGTTCTATAGAAAAAGTTTCACATAGGATTTCATTGCACATAAGAAAATAACCATCATTGGAAGTTAACCAATCAAATTTCTCCCCTTATTCTATCTGTGTACAAGGTTTAGTCACCATGTAACCTCAAGATTACAAAATTTTCTATAGAAATCAGAAATAAAAAATATTGGTGTTTTGAAATAGTCAAGACATATGTTTATGACACAGAAATAGTTTTACTGCAATAAAATGTAGGATTAATTACCTACAACGGTCAAATCCAAGGGAATATATTTTTAGACCTACTTTCGTATGCAACCGGATGTGACGTACCATGACATGGTGGTATTACACCTCTAATTCTACTCCATAGATTTTTCTTGAAGAAAATATATGTTGTTGATACATAAATTTCCGTTCTAACGACACAAAATAAAGATAGGGTCATTGACTTTGTTTTAACGGTAAACATCATTCTAAATGGTGGATAATTTAAAAGATGAATGCATTCTTTATTTC
Organism: Mytilus trossulus; assembly: GCF_036588685.1. Classification (NCBI taxonomy): domain Eukaryota; kingdom Metazoa; phylum Mollusca; class Bivalvia; order Mytilida; family Mytilidae; genus Mytilus; species Mytilus trossulus. The sequence continues at coordinate 53,489,006 of NC_086378.1, read as the reverse complement.
GATTTACAGTTATAGTTCAACGAGCCAAGGTTGCATGCAACATTTTAGCTAAATCTGCAACAAAGCCCATTTACAGTTACTATACCTTAGCAGAGATGTGATGGATAACAAGAAAATGTAACTATAGTCGCGTCTGGCGTACTAAATTATAATCGATGCCACTACTGGTGGACGTTTCGTCCCCGAGGGTATCACCAACCCAGTAATCAGCACTTCGGTGTTGACATGAATATCAATTATGTGGTCATTTTTTATAAATTTCCTGAATATAAATTTTTTTCGAAAACTAAGGATTTTCTTATCCCAGGAATAAATTACCGTAGCCGTATTTGGCACAATTTTGGGGAATTTTGGATCATCAATGCTCTTCAACTCCGTACTTGTTTGGCTTTATAAATATTTTTGATATGAGCGTCACTGATGAGTCTTATGTAGACGAAACGCGCGACTGGCGTACTAAATTATAATCCTGGTACCTTTGATAACTATTAATTGTTGTCCTGTTCAGTGCCGGTATTAATATTTTACTGTCTCGAGTGGAGAAACATCGTAACATACTTGTTGCAGTTTAGGAATCTTTGTTCCGTATTCATAAAAATACCATAAAACATATTGACAGCAAATTTGAGAAATTATTTTTATTTATCGCAGTACTTAACTTGTAATTCAATAATCATTCATTCTAGAAGTCGAAAGAATAAAATATAAGTTTCGTTAAATTTTTCGACCCATAATCCATGGTAAGTCTTTTTTCTAAATCCCGGTTTGCAATTACAGTCTTCGAATCATCATTTCAGTAGCTCTCAGAGAATGATTTGGACCTTTCCAGTCTTTCCAAATAATTCCCCTCCAAGCTTTTGATGGCGTCCTGATGAAATAGTGTCCATTTAGATGACTTTCAAAACAGTTTGTAAACCACCATGCTCCATTAACAGTTAGGGCACAGTTCCTATGGTCTAGATCACTGTCTCTGTCAAAGGTAGTGAAAGGCATTCCATTGTGGTAGTTCAAGTTGTCCCCTTCAATGAAAAATATTGTAGTAAATACATGTAATAGGTATTCCTAGCTGTTGTACATTTTTACTCTTGTTTTGTAGCTTTTTGTCAGATATTCGGAATCCTTAAGTTATGTAAATATAGTGTCAGTAAATAAAAATATTTCCTCGCTAACCAATACAAAACCACTACAATACTGAACTCCAAGGATAATTAAAATCGGAAAGTTCCTAATCAAATAGCAAAATCAAATAATATAACACTTCAAGCGAATGGACAATAACTGTCATATTCCTGACTTAGAACAGGCATTATCAAATGTAGAAAATGGTGAATTAAACCTGGTTTTATAGCGTTAAACCTCATTTAAAATTCTTTTTTAAGGTTTGTAATTATATACTTTCTATTGTAAATTTCTCTCAAGAGATTTCTTTTTTAAAACAAAGGAGGGGAAATCATCCAGATATTGTTATAGGATTTTACCATTAGTTTACGCTATAGTATTACTTATTTCAAAATAAGAAAATCAATAACTTTAGATTTTAAATGAATTTGACAGGATTGATGACTATAGATTTTTAATATGATTTTTTTTTTCAAATATTGCATTCATTAAATACTATGATATATCAACGGGAAGTTATATAAAACGTTGCAATTCTGACAAATATTATCACAGTTCAAATGGTTTTAATATTACGAACTTATTTAACAAAAAGTAGATACCAATAAGAAGATACTAATCACTGTGTTTATTATACCTACCAGCGCTACCACTGTAACCGTAAATATTGATTTTGTACTTAGACGTTTCATTCCCGATGTAAAAATGTTGGTATTTAGCATAAGCTTGATTGTTGTCAAAGTCAGCGAGACCTATAAGCAGTTCATATCTGCCTTGTGACGTCAAGGTGTGAATCTTGTCATTCCCTAGAATTGAATAGTGCTTTAAATGTTATCTTTCTGGTATATTTATATAGACATCGCATAAGAATAAAAACATGTGATAATTAGGGTACATCAGTCAATAGTTATCAAATGATTATAATTTAGTACCCCAGACGCGCGTTTCGTCTACATAAGACTCATCAGTGACGCTCAAAACTTTCTTATAATCTTAATCATTATTTAAACAAACAAATTTGTGACGAAGAAACACAAAAAAGCATATAGATAAAGCACATTAGCATACATTTGTTATGCAACGATACTTGTTTCAGATTTTGTTAGGATCTTTGCGTGTTCACTAAACAAGGTTCAATACTTTTAATCAATACATACTCACCTAACCAAAATTCGCGATTAAGTTGTCCAAATCCTGTTTTGTATTTTTCCCATCCTTGATAGAAATCAAGATCACCACTCTCTCTTCTTTGTATAACCTGATAAAAAATAAAATGTTTTCTTAAAGATATATTCTTCTGCTTTTTTACGTATGCTTTATTGTCCCTTTTGAAAGATCAATAGTTTGAATTGAATTTTAAAACAACCAAATATATGATAAACGTATTAAACTAAACAAACCAGCATCAGTCATTTTGCATAATAGAGCTGAACCCCGCTCACCTCTTGAATCTCAATTTAGAAAATATGACTTGGTATCATTTACTTAGTCATTGGAAATGCTAAATTTACTTGTGGGTATATGTATAAGTTTCGCAAACCACATAAAAATATCTATCCTAGTAAAGAATGATGATAAAATAGAGAAAAAGTAGGATAGACTTTGGTCATCGTGTTTATCATTTATATTTCAATAAAAAAAGGGTTTATTCGGGTACTTATCCAAATTATTCAAATTCACCTAGATAAAAGAGGATGACTTTGCGTAAGTGTCTTTCTCGTTATTACACAAAAGGAGACAACCGAGAACACATAATGTCATTGTCAATACCTTATTATCCACCACCGCTATACAACATATTGAAATGACCTGAAGTATTTTAAAATAATAGTCCTGAACATTGTTGGCATAGATTAAAACATAGTAGGTAAAAAAAGGCATAAATCGACTTATTCAGGTCCGGATGTATCTTTGTTTGTACATCGAATTGATTAAAATGATATTTAGTCTTATTGAAATGTGTACAGATTATGGAAATCGAAGAAGAAAGTAAACAAATCAATTGTCGTGACGTTTATTTGAACTTTACTTTTTATGGATAACTGCCAATATTTATTTCGCATTACGCAATTATACGGAATCATTGCTCGGTATTGAAATAGCTATTTCTCTTTAAATTAAAACGCCTCGGTTCAATATGTGTTTTTTTTTTGCATGCATAATCCTTTGATATCTTAAATATTCTAAACGAGAAGGTGAAAATGCAAATGAAATGTGATGTACGTAACCTTCTTACAACAGGTAGGCTTGATACTTTAGTTAGACTTTGCACGCATATTATGCAGCAGAAGAAAAAAAATATCATGAATTCATATCGATCATACATACCGTCCAACCACCATGATCAACTGTCATCTCACAATATACATCGAATTCTTCTGTATGGTCTGGTTTAATCTTGTAAATACCACTTCGGTAATCATTGGGAAGATCCCTACAATCTCTTATATCTAAAATATTATCGAAACACCAATAAAAGAATTTAAGACAGAATGAGACTACTCATGAATTCAAAGATGAGCGAGACAGGAAATGACCACGTTGTTATCGCCTTTTTTTGTTTGTAATATGGCTGACAGAATATAAAATAGGAGTGGCATTTAGATTGCAAACGGTTCCGATATACATACATAGAGTATCATAGAAGATATTTTTCCTCCACAAATATTCTGTTTTTTTGCAGATTGTAAGCAAAATGCATCGGATCGTAAATATTTAATTGTGTATTATCATGATTATAAATAAGAAAATATATTGCATGACAGCCAATAAGAAAATCAGCGTCAGAAGATGTTGGTGTAAGCAAAATTTATTTTATCAAAGGTTAAATTTTGAAGAAAAAAACCAAACAATCAAACATCTAAAGGTAGTTCCCTTACCTTTCCGCAAAACATTTGTCATATCAAAAGAGTGAGCTTTGGTCAGTCGTTTTAAAAAAAAAGAAAATATTGACTAAGCAGAGCAGAAGTATTGGTATAATTAGTAAATTGCAAACGAGCATAGCAAACTACGCAAATAATTATTAAGAGATTATTTTTAAATATATAGGGTAAAGACAAACATTATTCAAAGTATACCTTGACAAAGCAGAAGTGCATTTGCAAAATATAGAAGGGGCTGCTGCTTTAAAGGTCATTTGGTTTCAAATGATAAATGATAACCACAGTAACATGTTTATGATAAGAATACATGTTTTATATTGCTAGTTAATAATATCTTTGCTATATTATCTTTTAGCGTTTTATGTTTTTATTCACGAAATTATTAGGCATTGTATTGTATTGTCTAGTCTCTTCTTTATAAAATTGCCATTATCGAAACATGTATATGTTATATAACAATCTTGTATTGTTCATGCAATTAAGAGTGTACTTCAACAAAAAGTGAAATAGCAGAAATACGAAAGCATTCTCTTGTCTTGTCTCGTTTATATTGAATGGCCATTATTTAAACCTAAACAAAATACTGAAATACATGCAAAGTGATTGGGCTGATTAAAATTATTAAGAGATGATTTTTTTAAAAGTCTACTGAATTATTCACAAGAACATGACCAAAAGTCTTCGACATTTTTTAAGACTTCGTTAACCAACGAATTATAAACATTATTTCTTAGTCAACCATTTTAAAATTGTCCGACCTAAAAAATGTTTCATTATCGTATTCTTTTATCAGAATTGGCATATGTTCAAGTCTTTAAAAAATGTTTTTGATATTTATCTAGAACTTATGGTTAAAGTTTAAGGAAATCTAAACTTAAATTTATTACCTTTAATGATTTCACCTTACAATTACATGAAGACAGCCATTATTCAAAGATAGACTAAGTACTGTGTATCATTTTTATGCATTTCCTATCATAGTGGGAAAAAATATAACAGTAAAGTTAAATAATTTTTTTACCTTTTCTATTTCCATTTCCTGATGAACGATCTCTCTCAATATGTTCACAAGTTTCTTCTACCTTCTGTATACGACGGTGAATATCCCCCATTTTCTCGTTGATTGAATCGTTCACTTTTTCGTTTAGTTGTTTCCCAAAAGAGTTCATTATATTTTGACTTATATCACTGGTATTTAGCAAAGCTACTAAAGGTGCTCTTTGCGTATCATCTATTAGTGGTGCAATATATGTGCCATCTGGGTTTCCAAAACATAGCGAACCATATACGAGAACAATTAAATGTCCGACTAGCTTTGTCGATGTCATTTTTCAACTGTCTGTTACCTTTGTCAAGGAAGATAATATTGAAGTAGGTAATTTCAATTTGTATTTCCTTCCTCGTTTAGATTTCAGAGATTTTGCTTATGTATCTAATACACAGTGTGTACAAGAGTTATTTGTTATTGGCATCAGCCAATATAAAACGACATTTGTTAAATATTCAAAGTGAGCCATGTTTTTTAGAAGTATCAGATATTCGGTAGAATTACAGTCAAACAATGAACTAAAATGGTATTCACACGCTTATCAAATTTTAAATTTTGATGAGAGCTTCGTTTTCATCATATTAAATGTATTGATTGTGTATATACTGTATAAGGTCACTGACGATCTGTGAAATATAGAGTTGTATGAAACGGAAATGCTGTTGAAAATGATAGTATTATATATTGATCGATATTGTTAAATATCATTTACTACAAAATAGTAGTTCGAGTTATGACATGCATATGGGAAACATTTCCATAAAAATTATGAAATAATGTCAGTAGACTTCGTCATATAGATTACCATAACCTTAACTGTCATAACAATTTCAATACACCATCAATTGAACTGTAATATATCAATTGTATTTTTAATTTAATACTTATTGTATTTTCGTATTCAAAGTTTCAATTATTAACATTGTGTTTGTTCTGATATATATGCAGTCCTCTTGCATTTTTTGCTAAGCTTATACAAATAAATCGTGTAACTGTTGTCATATTTGCAACAACAAACGTGTACAAATGCTGGATGTTTATCTTGTGTGCCAACTTTGGTTTCCACAAAAGGAATGATTATGAAGAACTAAGAATTAATCTTACACATGGAGAGTGCAACCGACCTAGATGAGACTAAACAATAAACAAATTAATCATCAACCAAATAATCACCACAAATTCCAATACAATTGATTAAGATCGGTTGACAAAATTTATTAAAGCTCCTTTAATAGGGGCAAATAACCTAGATCGAGGACTAACAAATAATCCAAGATACTTTTAAAGTCATAAGAAACCTCAAATTAAAAAAAAATATGCATATGTTTTTTATAACTAAATGGATAGTTTTCATTATACAACTTATGTACATATACTTTTTTCTGAGGAAAATTCTTTAATTTGTCCACATTTAGAAGAAATTTACTTATTTTTAATTGCTTGCTTGCAGCAAGCAATTCGCCGACATATTTTCCGTATGCATTGTGACCCAAGCGTAACCCTCTTCGTAAAAATCCGGTGACCACAATACGCATGGATCTGTCATTGATATTTACAAATATCGGATTATACATGCTAAACACGTGCTCAATACCCATGCTTTTTGTAATTTGTTTACTATAAGGTGATAATCGGTAAAACTCAGCTTCAAAACACGGCATTTAATGAGCAGCCATATTTGTTGAATCATAACAAACAGAGAGAGAAAAGGTGACGATTATATGATATATTTGCGAAAATAATGATAAAATCTTGCACAGAGGACTAAGTTTATGATATATACATGCATTGGTTCAAGAATTGGACAAACATTATTTTTCATCACTCACTCGTTTCATATGAATTTAAGAAAACGGAACCACTATGGTTATAACAGAAGCCAAGAAATCCCGAAATGTATACGAATGCAAAGTGGGGACATGTGAACGACGTTTTTCATAATACACAATCAACAACTATATACTAAATTACGAAAATGTATCTGTCGATGTCATATTGAACTTTTTTATCATTATACTAGAAGACAATATTGATAAAAGCATACATATGAAAACTGCTTTAAATAAACGGATAAAAACGCATTTCAATAAGCTACATGAAGGCTTTAAAAGAACTTGCAAGAGAAAAACGAATCTGAAAAATGAGATGCCGCTTAAGTATAAAGATATGAAATGTAAAACCATGAGATAAATACGTCGGTATGTTGAAAACTCCTAGTAATACCAAGAAGTATACACTGACTGAAATACTGCTCCAAGAAGCGAGATCCATATAAGTACAATTACAAATCACATTGCCATATCCTCAACATGTAACATCAGCCAAATACCTTGGATGCACCATTTCATCAGATCTTAAATGAGGGAAACACATAAGCACCATCGGCTCCAAAGTTAACAACACCATCAGCTTCTTAAAAAGTAATGTAAACATCTCAAACAAGTCAATGAAAAAAATGCATTAATATCTCTAGTCAGGCCTACTTCATAATATGCTCCGCTGTATGTGACCCATAGTAACAAAATGACATCCACAGATCAGATATGGTTCAATGAAGGGCAGCAAGGTAAGTTACTAACAGATATCACAACACCTCATCTGTTAGTGACATGCTTGAACATCTGATAGTGTATTTCATTTTTGCAGCAAATTTTATAATGTTCTCGGACAGGGACAAAAGAATCAATATCTGTTTCAAACAAGAGTGCAAACGCTTGAATATCTTGCCTGCTTTACTGACCATTGATTTCATATAGAAATTCTTAAAGGTAAAGGTTTTACTATTAGTATCGCAAAAACTTAATGTTTTTAAATATTCATGGCAAAGGGCAAGGGCAAGTAATTCTGTCGGACAGACATATACACCTAACAATTATTATTCAATATATCAAATATAGTTCACATATTGCTTACGGTAATTGAAAAACATACCAAAAAGCAAAAACTAAATATGGACTTTTTTTAGCTTCAAGTTAAAGGCATCACTGGGACTTCGAGATGAAGAACAGCACTGTTCCTTTACTTTTTCTATGTTGTTTTTTTTGTGTGCATGTATTGATTTTGTGTTATGAATGTATACCACATATTTTTATCTATTCTATTTCATATCTATACATTAAGATAATGGCCATTCAAATAAAATCCTTAGCTAGAAATTGGAGCTGAACTGAATAACTTCTTTTTTTACCTTTAAATACTTCAAAATGAAGGGAACAGCTTATCATACAAGGGACTTATTTTTTTTTTGAAAGAAAAATTGCATCAGTAGCAGTAACAATTTCTAATTAATCATAATAAATCTTTATTATTTTTAATTTCTTTTCATATAGTATGAATGTACATTGAGGGATGCAGTATACTTTGGTATCAACTGATCCATTCAAAGACTGATATAAATAAACCAATAGATCTAAACAATGATGATGCTATATATCTTATAAAAGGCAGAAATATAGATGAAAGTGTCAGTGTAAATCAGGTTGATAAATAACAACAAATAGGTAATGCTCTTGATAGCATTTATTCAAGAATAACAATTACACGCTAATATGGCATTGTATTGCAGACATTCATATTTTCAAAAAATATGCATTATCCATCTTTGCTTATAATCATGCAATAACTAGTTTTCTAATTTTGCTCAATAGAAGATTAACATAATAAAAAATTCTTGCTCTTTTTAATACTTTGAATCACCACTGTATAACAATCAAATCTAGAACTAAAAATTCTTTCAAATAGGTAAATGACAGTGTAAAGTTTCCTGAAAGTAAGCACAGCATTGAACATGTAAGGTAAATATTATAAGTTAGCACACACTGTTAACAAAATAAGCACTTGATACATACACATTTAAAGACAGACGAAAACTGTTCTACATATATCTACTCATTTTTACCTACTGTAATTTTTAGACAAAAGTCAGAAAAATACCTATTTCTAATACTAATCTTTCTAGTTGTCTAATAAAATGAAGAAAAAAATATTAATAGAAAGAAAAGATAGTATTTATATATAGAATTCAAAATTATTGATTAAGACAACAAAGGTAGTGTTAGGGAAAAAAGTTAAAGATATATTCAATGTAATACATTCACAAAATGATTATAAATGACAAACCAATCTGGTGTTACTATTCATATCATTTATACTAGAGAGAGTATTTTAATGTATTTTTTGGTATAAGTTAACCATAAATATAATGTCTGAATATTTCTTAAATTTAATGTTTAATAAAAAGTATAAATTTTCCAAAGCTTGGAATGCAGACATTGGCAAAACCAAGACATCAAATATCCAAGAAAACAAAATCCAAGAAAATATGTATTCATGAGAATAAGTATTCAAATGCAATAAATGAATTTCCATCTAAGAAAATTTGAACGTCAAATAGTCTAGTCAATACTTTAATCACATTAATAATTAAAACATACTGATGATTTGAAAAAAAGAATAAATTATTACTTGATTGGTATAATTTGAAAAAACAAAATAGCAAAAAAATAAAATAATACATTTTAAGTAAAAAATTCAGCAACAAGTGTTTTACCAAATAAAACAGGCAAGAGACAGATAAAATACATTAAATTGTATACACAACTGAGCAAAATGAAAGTAAAATGTTTTTAAAATGACTACCTATAAAGAAATTAATAAAATACATATATACTGAAAAATTGGATTTTCGTTGTACAAATATTGAATACAGCACCAATACAATAAAGAAAATCAGATTTGCAGATTATTCTTACATATTTCTCCTCAGATAAATGCAAAAATAGTCTATATACTGTAGATTCATTATATTTGAGGGTTACGATTTTTGTGGATCATGGAAGTCTGACATGTTCGTGGATCTTTAAATTCTTGGTTTAGCAGAAATCTGCATACAATCCTATGGAAAATCTGTTATTTGTTTAACATATAATTTCGTGGTATCCAACAAATTATAATGAATCCACAGTAGTCTATTGAAATTCATTAATGATTCATAACTCTTAATATTAAACTTTATTGAAAGACTTAACAGAACCAGTCCCCATTGTTTCATCAAATTTTTGATTTCTACAATCTCTAATGATTTTTCTCTTAATTACTTCTAAAAGGGAGGTAATATTACTATTGCATGTGATGATCAAAGCACTTACAAAGTGACAGTAACCTTACAACAAAAATACCCATATGACATCTAGAGGTCAGTTTACGCTATAACAAAAGACAAATGTATATACAATATGTCTAGCACTACATTATAACATTACATAAGTATGTTATTATTTCTATTTATAAACCTTGTTAAACCAGTGGCTGATATAGTAATTCAAAGGTATTTAAACAATACTGTTGATTCAAATTCGCCTTCTGAATGCCCACTTACAAAATTTTTTAATGAAAAATAAAAAAATTGTCCTGAAAGTTATTAAGCACCTCTTGATTCATGTAAATAATGGATTTCAGAATGGCATTGAAATATGACTGATGTAGAACAGTAAAATCATCAAATTTAAGCACCAGTAAATGAACAGGTTTTTAAGGATATAAATGCAGTTTTGATATACTTTGTAGATGCCATTATATCCACCCTACTTGACTGATTTTTTTTCTCAATTGCACATTCTAAAACTCAATTAGAAATTGATTAATATGTACAATTGCAATCTACTGGTACAATCTCTTCATGTATAACTAGTATCTACCATGAAGTCACTAAAAATCTAGTCTTTTTGATTATGAGTATCAATCAATTTTAAACAAACTTTTTAGAGACAAAAATTAACAAAATCAAAATACTACACCTCAAACATCACAAAACAAACAAATCAAAGCCTGAAAGGCTGTAAAAGCAATTGCTGCCATGTTTATGTTTTGGGGACTTTTTTTTCATCCACATATATTTAAGAATTAAACATGACAGGAGTGTTGTCTAGTGAGAATTAAGAAGGTTTTAACTTTATATCAATTAAAGACTTTAGCAGAAAGTCATTTTTAATATGTTTTATATTTCACACGGAGACAACACGTTTACCAGGCTAAAGTTGGGGTCAAATTAGTCCAAATAATTATGACGTCTGGCAAGGTTATTTTAATTTTTTTTTCTGGGACGCCTTCGTCCCAGAAAAAAAATAAAATAGCCGTCCCAGACGTTATAATTATTTGGACTAGGGTCAAATATACATGTGCTGAAACATATAAACTCCAAGAGAAATTATTATGGATTATCCCATAGTAGTGTTTGTAACTGGGCAATAATTTCCTTTATTGATTTAATTTTCATAATTAATTTAAATTTAACACTTCAGTTAAAACATTTCAACTTTCCAGACGCAAATGTTGAAAAACGGGAAAGAAATATTTTACAAGACATAAACATGTAAAAATAAATATATATTTCAGCTGACTAAAAATATTTTCATAATGTTACTTTGTCATCATTTCTTGAAAACTAAGTCCCAAACATTATTGCTCAGTTGATATGTGTCACCTCATGCGGTACGAGATAACTATAATTCTCATGCAATCCCGAAAAGAGGGGCCATCACAGACAAACATGACATTAAATCGTCATTATACGAACAAGAACAAACAGCTCTAAGTTGCTTAGATATTTATCCAATTTTCAGGAAACATTGTGAAAATGATCTTCAATATTTCGAAAACATGTGAAATAAAATTGCAAACACGGTGGACCGTCGAGGGTCAACAAACGTAGTAGACTCGTCCATTGGAAAGACGAGGATAATGGTTTCATCATTTGTCATGCATACCCAGTTTTGAATATGATATCCAAAAAGGATGTACTTTTTTTAATCTATGAAACTAGAAAATTCCAAATTGTAGATATCTCTTCATCTGGACTTGGCATCTATCACTTTTGGACGGGTCCATTTCATTAGTAAGGTGATCGATAAATCTTACGGAGTTATGACAAAAAAGGAAAACAAACTTATTGTTATGTGTTTCAACAAGGGTTTCGTTCCTCCAAATTATTTGCGCAAACAAATCAACAAAACAGGTCAGTTAACTTTGTCTATTTTTAGATTACAGGTAATCATTTGACACTACGTATAACCTGATAACCTGTGTAGTGATTTTGATTTTACGATAAATTTATGAATGAACGACAATTTTATGAATGAACAAGAGCACCTGACCTCTTTCTTAAAAAAACACCAATTAAACATATAAAACCGTATATTATAAAAGATAATTCAGTCAAATTTTCAATACTAAATCAACAACTGAAATGATTCCATATTTTGTTGAAACATCGTACGAACGGAAAACGGAATCGCAGGTATAAAAATGCATTTTTTCAATCGGACGTCTATGTTTTTTTGATAGTCAAACGGTTGTCCCCCTAAATACAAAAATACATCTACAAGAACGTATGCTGAACGTTCTTAAATCCACTAACGTTTTTCAAAAGTTTCAAGCTATGTATTGCATTAGAAAACATACATAGGTGTTTAAGAATGACAGACCAGGAGCCTGTTTAACAAAATACTATGGCTTGATCTGGGCGGAGTCTCTGATCTGGGTCACAAAGATGGCCATACGCGACGGCATGAAAGCAATTGCTTTAAAAACTCAAAAATACATGCATATCCTACTCTAAAAATAAGAAAATATAAAGACACAATAAATTCATAAACATATTTAACTTTGGCAAGTTTAAAAACTCCTTAATTAACTTCTAACCAATAAATAATTTATTCTAATGCAGCTATCTTGTATCAAAGGATTTGACTGGATAACAAGTAGTGTATAAAAGGTCTCAGTGTTTCTCTAACTCAGAGAAGATGCCTTTTTTCAATTCTATAATTTTTGGTTTACTTAATTAGCTCTACCACATGTCCCATGGAAAACTCAGGCTTACAATAAAAAACGGTTATCTCCTTATTTTTACCATATACCATAATTATATAAAAATTATGATATACATGAAACTTTACTTGTATAGAGTGTGTGAAATGTCCAAAATACAGCAAAAAATACTTTTTTAATGTTTAAATGTTATATTGAAATATGATAGCGATACTATTAAGGGTTCTTGAATAAATCATTTTTCTTTCAAGCATGTACTATGTTTGAAGGTGTTTTGAATTCTGCTCAATGTTGTACTATCTATGAAGTTTGATGTGCTGAAATCAATCATTAGTTGGGGACTAAAACAAAAAACAGCATCACACCTGATGCAAAGACAGCCAACAGTTTATCAAAACCCACTTTTTGTGTAACATAAAAATACAAATAACTAAAACTAAACATTTAAAATGGAGAAGAAAAAAACAAGTGTCACCAGGCCTGCAGTTTAAAGCAAAGATATGTATAAAACGTAACAGTTGTATAAATCTTTAAAATGACATGTTAAAAATAGAGAGTAACAATATATACATATCACAGAAAAGCACACAATGGATTTCCATAATGATTTGAGATACAATACTAAATATGGATATGGTATATTGATTTGCCCATCTTATAACTGTCATCTGGAGATTAATGCATTAAGAATTTTCAAAATCCTTTATATCAGCCCTATAATTTGAGTGAAATATGAACTACTAAGGCCAGGATTTTTTAATTTGTTGGTTTACGGATCCGCCGACCCGATTTTGCCGATTTCCAAAATAAAAATAAAATAAAATTTTCAGGCTTTTTTTTATTCTCGTCGACCCTAACAAATGCATTATCCCTGAAAAATAATTAAAATATCCTTTTTTATGAAATGAAATGCATTAATCACTAACAGAAGTGATGACACTTTCTGTTGTGAAAAATGAAACTTTCAGTTTACGTTTCTAAAAATAGACAAATCAATTATTAATGACCTTGAAATGTTGTTTGCGCAAATAATTTTGCGGAACGAAACCTGTGTTTAAAACCAATTACACAATAAGTTCGTTTCCCTTATTTGTCACCAGTCCGTAAGATGCATGTTCTCATATAAATAGACTTGTCCAAATGTGGACAGGTGGAAGTTCAAGACATCAAGTTAAAATACTGAATTTTAACAAATCATTTGATATTTTCTTGTTTTACAGATAATAAAAAAATATCGTCCATTTGGATAAAAAACGGGAATGCATGACAACAGATTATTTAACCTGATATTCTCGTTTTTCCAGTGGACGAGTCTATTACGTTTTTGACACGTGTGTTGAAACTTATTTTCGTACGACGTTTTTACTTTTTTTCTTTATCAGTTTTCATGCTTATTATTTTTCACCAAGTTTTGATTAAAAGCTAAGTCAAATAACTGACGTGAATCTGTTTTTCTTGTTTTTGAAATGACGATTTAATTTCGTCTTTGTCAGTGTACCCCCCCCCCCCCCCCCCCCCCCTTTTTTTACGGGAAATTATTAGACAATGTCATGCGATGTTTACAGCTGAGCAATAATATTTCATCAAACTAAAATTTAAGAAAGATGAAAAAATAGTATGACAAACATATTAGAAAGGTGAAATATATTTTTATTTTGCATATGTTTTCTGTCTTGAAAGATTTTTTTTTTCTTTTTTTTCCCAACCGACCGACCCGACTTTTTCATGGAGAAAATCCGTAAACCAACAAATTAAAAAACCATGGCCTAAGGGACTACATCAAAAAATCAATGAAGGATAAAAAACTTAATTCAAATAGTTTGGGGGTGGGGGTCAAATTGCTGCAAGTTTTGTATAAATTGACATCGATTTTACATATATCCTTATTAGGCAATCAATTTTTCCCAAATTAAGTTAAGAGGGGGGTAGGGGGGTCAGAGAAAAATCTAAATGATTTTTTTTATATTTCATTGAACTTTTGATGTTGTCCCTAACTACTTACAATTAATCATTAACAAAAACAATTATAACAAACATAGTACATCTTAATAGTATGGTAACACTTTAGTCTTAGTTATATCAAATAACTTGCTCTATTCCTTAGTATGAGAAACTTCACTTCATAAAATATAACAAAAATAGTTACAGAAGAAAATTCATTGATACAAGTATTAACTTTACATGTGTTTAAGATATTCATCCAGTATGATAAATATTGCATTTAGCAAATTTCAAACCTTAAGTTGAGACAGATAAACAATGTTAAATAAAACAGTAAACGTATATAAATACTGTGATGTCCTGACTTAAAATGACAGTTTTTGTTTGAACTTTCCAGCAGATACCGGTGTAGATTTAGATTCTGTAGATATCTTCTTGTCTGGAGTATGCATACCATTCAGGTCTTTATCAGGTGTCAGGGAATCCTGTTTCTGAAGAAAAAGATAGTTGAGTTACCATACATTCTCTGTTTCAACAAGTTAGAATATTGACAGTATATTTTTATAAATTCATCAAATATTTTTCTTTTAATTATGTCAAATAGATTTGTTTTTCGCAATAGTTTCTGAATTTACAGTATTTATGAATATTCGTTGGGCTCATTAGTTGTACTTTTTACCATGTTAACATTGTTTGTTTTTTTATATATTTTGTGAAAAATCACAAGTTAGAACACATGTTTATGCGAAAGTTGAGGCACAACATTTGAAATGTTTGTAATATTTTTTTTTAATTTCTATAACTTTAACATGTTCAAAAACAATTTAATTGTGTTTAACAAGTAAAACTGTTTTTTTTCTATTTAATTTTCAGTTTGTAATGGCAGAAAGTATGAGAGAGTAATTCTTTTCTTTTGAAATTAATACCTTAGAAATCTAATTACTTGTATTAAAATAGAACTAAAATACACAAAATTTTCATGCATCATGCAACATAATGTTCAATATTAACATAATTATTAAAACCAAACTAATTTGTGAAAACATTACCATATCAAGTTTGAGCAGGGACTTCTTGATATACAACAGCTACAAATCAATCATTGCAGTATAAATAACTTTCTATGCCTGCCCCTAGTCAAGAACCCTGGCTGCCTTTAGTTATCACTAAATTTGTTTTTGTTATTTAGGGAATTAAAATTGCTCAATTGCAGATATATGATAGACTAAGTAACTTTGGTAAACTAAATCAGATCATGAACAGACATAGTTTTTACTTATAGACACCACTGGTTTACTGAAGACTTTTAGTTGTCTTCTTTCTGTCTTCAGATGTTTAAATCTTTTGGTTACTGTCTCATTTTAACTCAATATCTACATATTCTTTTATTCATATGCCATGAATCTTTAAATGAGAAACTTGAAAAATATTCATCTACTGTAAATTCATAAATTATTGCGTGCATTTATTATTGCAATTTTGTCATTTTGAACTTAAATGCGATTTTAATATTTACGATTTTGAGAAAAATTCTGCTTTAAATATTACAAAATGTGAGGTTTGATCATTGCGTTTGCAACTCTGTAGCATTATTCGCAATAATAAAAACATTGCAATAATTTCTGAATTTACAGTATACAAGTGTGTCAGAAAAAATAAATAAATAATGTAATGGTATGACACAATATAGGTACCTTCTAATTATGGATGGATGGACAAATTAATTAATTGATTGGTGTTTTACACCCTTTCAGTACTATCCCCTTTTCTTGGCAATGAATAGAAGGTGAAGAGCAGTTACAAGACTTGCTTTTGACTTTAGAAGGAAACAATACCAAGAACCCATTCATATCAAGGTAGTTACACTTACAGAGAGAAGACCTGTATCATTACACCATTTCTGGAAACAATCCCTGGCTATCATTAGACTTTCCTCATCAGTCTTCTTACAATATAGTCGAATCAACTGTTCAGCAAAGACTCCAGGCAACATAAGTGATACCTAAAAATCAATAAAATTGTGAAATTACATAAATTTGAGACTGTTTAACTCACAAACGTTGATACTTCCCTAATGGCACAGGTTTTGCTATTGTTATGCTAGCAAAACCTGTGTCATTTATATAAGGGAAGTATAAATTGTGTTTGTCTATTTCTGAAGTAAATTGAGTTACCTTTCTAACTAATAATTACTAATCTGACTGTGTTTTTCCTAACTATAAAATTTGTGAATAATAATAGTAGCATGTAATTTTTATTTAAAAAGTGCTTTACAGGGCCAAAACTAGCCCCCAAAATACCTCCTACATTTAAAGCAATATCATCCTAGCCAGACACATTATTCTAATAACTACAATGGGACCACTTTTTATTACTCCTTTATGCTATGTTTGATAGAGCAGAACATACTAATTTAAAAGTCAAAGTATGCATGTTAGCACAGAGTTTTCTGCAACATTACAGTAGTTGTTGTGCCAGTAAAAGTTAGGTTATTTAATCCAGGCATTGTTCGTTTGTCTTTGAACCTTAATTTTTTCAGTTTAAATGTTGGCAGTTTGTGTGCTTTGTTGTACTATCCACTATTTCTGGTTATTATTGCTACCTTTTTAATGTTTGACCAGAATATTTTCACCCCACTCATAACTTCCAGCCATAAGCCATAATTCCCCATACTTACATGGTGTTTGTCTAAAATAACTGCTTTAGTTACATCATTCTTGTTATAAAATCTGACGTTCTTAATGGGGTTTTCTGTCTTCATTCCATAATCTAAGTACACTAGCTGTAAAAAAAAAAAAAAAATATATACTTTTTGCAAGTTACTTTTCCAATATAACAGTAAGCATCAGGGTGGATTGGAGAGCAAATTTTGCATTCTTCAATCAGTTATCAATTTTAACATACTCTATCTGTCCTATCATTTCAATTTTTCATTTGAATAACAAATCTTCATCAAAGTTCATTCTGATTACTATAACCTGTAGGGTGTGTCAAATTCCAAATGTAGCAAGGAAAAGGGTGAGAAATTATGCAGGTTTGGAAATAACTTCCCAGCATTCATGATTTCATATTCTATATCTAATGATGTCCAACAAAAAACATACTGATCTAACATGTCACTAAATCACCCACTTTTATCTGACATAAATATCGCTGACTTAATATGGTCTTTTCAACAACAAAGCAAAAGCCTGAAACATGTATACTTGCATATAAAAACCAAAAAATAGAGAATGTTTTGGAATATCCGTACTTGGGTCTGCTGATTAAATCAAATGGTAATCTCAGTCATAGTACAGCTGAATTAACAAAAAAGGCAAAAAAGGTTTGTTTTCTATTAAAACATATATACTAATTCTCTTGGCAGAATTCCTATCAGAGTGTCAAATAACTTATTCAACACCTTCGTGAGACCTATATTGACTTATAATTCTGAAATAACATATTTGGACTCATATATAACATATTTCAAAGCTAAAAAAAGCTTTGGTTTCTGGAAAAATTGTAGACCCATTTAATTTTATTGACAAGACTCCAATAGAAAACTTGCATCTTGGTTATTGCAAGTTTACCCTTGGTACTAACAAGAGTGCCTCAAATTTTGGTACAAGGAACCCAAACTATAATGTATTTAGCAAGGCTTTTCACCTCAAATTTGAATCCCTTATAATACATGAATCTTTTCAATTAAGTAAAACTTTGGATTCTAGTGGCTCCTATTCATGGTTCACTTTTGCAAAAGATATTCTTTCTGAATCTAACATTGATATAAATAGACTAAAATCCTGTGACGACTTAAAACAATTAAAAAATATTAAAAGCTATATTAAACCCCAAATAAACTCATACTACAACAACCTGTTGATGGATAAGTTAAAATCTATTGATGATAAAAGTAAATTAAATTTTTATAAAGCACTTGAGCCAAATCTATTGATCAAACCTTACCTCTCTAACCCAAACTTTGAATTTAGAAAATTAATTACAAAACTTAGAATCAGTGACCATTCATTATTAATTGAAAAAGGAAGGCATTTTAAAATTCCTCACGAAGATTGACTTTGCAAAAAATGCAAAGTACTAGATGATGAGAAACATTTCTTAATAAATTATTCTCATAATTTGAATATTAGATTAACATATTTTAATTGCATTAGCAGAGAAAGTAATTCATTTGCTAATCTCACTGACAATGACAAAGTTATATATATACTTAACCCATCAACACTAACACAAGTGAATAAACTAGGATCCTTTATAAAAAAGTCAATGGAACTGAGGACAGGGGACCCTTAAATATTTATCTGAATTTGTGTATATATTTTGAATTAGTTATTGTCTTTATTTGTTTTTGTTGTTGTTATATATGTCACAAACTGTAAAGTTTATATGGCAATAAAACTTTGAATTTAATTTTGAATTTGAATATGCTACCTGACTGCTTTGATATATTTGACACAACTAACTTGTATAATGACCTATATAATATTTTTTTAAAGATTTTATTTATTTCAAAATAGTGTACAAAGAAGTATTTCACATGTACCTTTTTGTATATCAAATTTTCAAATAACAATCCCTTATTCAACTAAAGTATGTGACTGTATACTTGATATGAAAAAAACTTACATGAACAACTAAGTCATTAGGAAGTAACTTGTGACGTGACTCCTCTTCAATACATGACATGATCTCTTTTTTGATTTTTGATACATCATCCTGCAAGAAATCAGACAAACAATAAGATAAAAATCTACACCAATTAAATGATGCTCTACTGCATGATTAAAGCTATATGCATAAATTTTCCCCATTATGAAACAATTTCCATTCAATATATTGTAACAATATTTACCAACCTTTACTAGTGGCCTTTTAATTTACTGCAAAATTACAAAGCTATATATATTGGGGATGAGAGGATAACTATTTCTTCTACAGCAGTGACAGACCTGAAACATTTTATAATTTTATTCATACCTTTGTTTTTCCTTCAGTTGGAGTTGTTTCCCCTACACATTTGTATAACTGTCTACGTTCAATTCTTTGTAATATTTCTCTGGACTTGGCAAGTTCTGGGTCGGCAGACATAAGAATCACATGGAAAATACTGTCGTTGAGGTTGGTATAGGCTACAGGGTCATCTATACACTCAGATAATCTTACAAGTTTTCTGTAATGGGATAACATTAAATAGATAACAGTAACTGTAAGAATGCAAACTAGAGGCTCTAAAGAGCCTGTGTCGCTCACCTTGGTCTATGTTCATACTGTAAACCAACTTATTTTCGCGAGCGATTTATTTTCGTGACTTTCGCAAATAGAAAAATAACGCGAAGAATAATCGTCGCGAATATGTTACACATGGATCATTCCTTATTAAACTTCAGAAAATCAGGACGTTAAATAGCCGCGAAGTGGTCTTAAAAGGATAAAAGGCGAATTTAAGTATCCGCGAAAATAAGTTGGTTTACAGTATATGAAACAAAGGACACAGATGGATTCATGACAAAACTGTGTTTTGGTGATGGTGATGCTTTGTAGATCTTACTTTAATGAACATTTTTGCTGCTTACAATTATCTCTATCTTTAATGAACATGGCCAAGTAGTTACAGTGGAAAATATTTTATAAACATTTACAAAAATTTACAAAGTTTATGAAAATTGTTAAAAATTGACTATAAAGGGTAATAACTCCTTGAGGGGTCAAATGACCATTTTGATCATGTTGACTTTAATATTTGTAGGTCTTACTTTTCTGTACATTAATGCTGTTTACAGTTTATCTCTATCTTTAATCTTTCTTTATTGCAAAAAACATGAAATCCTGACGGGTTAAAATGCAAACATAGTACATTGTATACACAAGTGACAAGAAACATAACTATACATGATAAATGTTTTTAAAAAGTGAAGTTGATATTAATAACATATATCTATATATAGATGTAGATAATAATTGACCAATGTGGACCTTATTTTCGCAATTCCATAGATTGCTTTATATAGTCTACAACACTAGACAAAATATCTTTATTGGGATCTAGAATAGTTTTAAGTTTAGAGTTTGAGTCAAGCTGGGTAAAATTTGGATAATGGGTTTTAATTGCATTTATAAGGGAATGTCTTACATTACTGTTAATTTGGCAATGAAGGAAAAAGTGTTCCTCATCATCTAAAATTTTACAAACTTTGCACAGTCTGTGTTCTCTTTGAATTTTTTTATAACGTCCTAATTCAATTTCCAAATTATGATCACTTACACGTAATTTTGTTAAAAGCTGACGACTATTAAAATTGTTTAGATTGTGCAGGTAGTCCTCAAATTTAGTTTCATTTTTAAGTTTACTATAAAGATAAAGTTTTGAACTGTTATCAATATTTGAAAGTTTTTGAAGAGTGATGTTATTATACTTTTCCTTCACTATACATTTAAAAGTTTTTTTGAGTGAATTTTTTATAAGTTTAAAAGGTTTATCAAAATCAACATATTGTTCTTCATCATTATTAAATTCTTTAAAAATATGCTTGGCAAAAGTGTACCAAGTATATATTCCATCTTCAGACATAGACTTATTTACTGCAAAAGCTTCTTTAACAAGAGGGTTTATTTCATGGCAGTTTATTCTACAAAAAATATAATAAAACTTGAGTTTTAATATAAGAGTCAAGTGGAAATCGTCCTAACTCAGACTTTGCAGCTATATTACATGAGGTTTTTTTAATTCCAAGAACAGTTTTACAAAACTTATGATGCACTTTCTCAAAGCTGAATCTATCTGTCAATGATAAAATATCACAGTTAGTTCCATGCAAAGTGGCTCTATTTATGGCTCTATAAATTGAGTAATAATCTTCCATAAACCAGATCTCGCTATTATATAAAATTATGGGTTTAATTAGTGAATCAAATAATTTACATGATAAATCAACAGGGACATGATGAAAATTAGACATATATTTTTTTAGTGAAAATAACGCTCTAAGCGCTTTTTTGGATAGTTCATGTGTAGATCTCTTAAATTTTCCTTTATTATCAATAATGTTCCCAAGAAAATTATACTCTTTAACTTCAGTTAACTGATTTTGTTTATAAAAAAATTTTGACTCAAAAGAATTTCTAGAATGAAAAATCATAACTTTTGTTTTATTTGTATTTACAGTCAGCTGCCATTTGTCAAGATATTATTATAGATAAATAACCAAAAGCTGCAAAATTTTCTTAAAATTACTAATTCAGTGGCAGCAACCCAACAACAGGTTGCCTGATTGGTCTGAAAATTCATGAAAGGCAGATCTTGACCTAAGGAACAATTGTATGCGTGCAAGATTTGCTCTCAATGCTTTGGTTTCAAAGATACAAGTCAAAAACTGCATTTTACCCTATGTAATATTTTTAGCCATGTCAGCCATCTTGGTTCGTCAGTGAGGTCATCAGACACATTTTTTAACTTGATACCCTAATGATGATTGTGGACAACCCTAGTTTGGTTAAATTTGTCATAGTTGTTTCAGAGGAGATAATTTTTGAAGATAACAAAAATTTACGAAAAATTGTTAAAAAATTGACTATAAACATGATAAAGGGCAATAACTCCTGGAGGGGACAAATGACAATTTTGGTCATGTTGTTATATTTGTAGATCTTACTGTGCTGAACATTACTGCTGTGTTTAGTATCTCTATCAATAATAATATTCAAGATAATAACCAAAAGCTGCAAAATGTCCTTAAAATTCCAAATTCACGGGCAGCAACCCAACATTAGGGCTGTTCCAGAAAATACTATGTCCCCCCCAGGGAAGGCAATTTTTTTAAATATTATGTGGGTGGTTGTATTTGAAATACCAAAATGCAAAGGGAGTACTGTTCTAATTAAATTTTATTTCTGTGAGTGGTGGGGGTTAAAAAAAAGTGCCGTCCCTGGGGGGGACATAGTATTTTCTGGAACAGCCCTTAGTTCATCCAATGCAACTGAAAATTTCAGGGGAGATATATCTTCACCTGATAAACAATTTTAATCCATGTCAGATTTGCTCTGAAAGAGAGAGGAAAGATACCAGAGGGTCAGTCAAACTCATTAATTGGAAATAAACTGACAACACCATGGCTAAAAATGAAAAAGACAAACAGACAAACAGACAAACAAAAGTACACATGACACAACTTAGAAAACTAAAGAATAAGCAACAAGAACCAACCAAAAACTAGGGTTGATATCAGGTGCTCTTGAAGGGTAAGCAGAATCTGTTGCTCCACATGAGGCATCCATCGAGCATTCTAAAGGCTTTGGTTTCAGAGATATAAGCCAAAATCTACATTTTCCCCCTATGTTCTATTTTTAGCCATGGTGGCTATTGTGGTTGGTTTGCACGGTCACTGGACACATTTTGAAAACAAGATACCTTAATGATGATTTTGGCCAAGTTTAGTTAAATTTGGCTCATTAGTTTTAGAAAAGAAGATTTTTGTAAAAAGTTAACGGCAATGGACGACGACGACATACAACACACAACTTTGTACGCCAAGAGATGAGAAAAGCTCACTTGACCCTTTGGGCCAGGTGAGCTAATAAAAAACAATTTAGATGTCATTGAAGACCCTTGGAATTTGTAAGGTTATTGAATATTTATGTCAGTATCTAAAACTCATATATCTTATGAGCTTATTTCAGAAAGTGTCCTGATGCAGTCACTACTGTATATAAATTGGTATTTGTATTGTTTTAAATGCCATTATTTGAGACAACCCATTACACAAATGGATTACATGGTAGAATATATATTTTAAGACATTTTCCTCATGCTTCTCCAGGCTGTATGCATAAATTGATATAATGCAAAACAATATTGTGACAGAAGAAATCTTTAAAGGCATAAACAAACATAATTCCTAAACTGATAAAAATGTCATACCCATCTTTCCCTGGTATAATCCCTTTCTTATCTGCATGAATGAAGGCGTCTGTTATCCTGAAAAAGATCATATGTAAATATTTTCGTAACAAATATTTGCTGCAACATGGTTTGTTGGCATATAACTTAAAACTTAAATTTGATATCAGTACACATCATTTAGACTTATTATGAAGACTCACTTTCTCAACTAATTATTGATTTCAGTGCATATTTTGAATTCATTGTGTATAAATCAGATTTACTTAAAAATAGCTTTCTGAAGTATAAGGAGAACAGTAGTATATTTTCCACAACAGGCAAACAAACACATAATTTTTAATTTGCTTCTTTTTTATAGTAAAAACAAAAGAAAAAGAGAAGGAATATTGAATTTGACATTTGTATGATCCTATTTTGTGAAAAATAATTTTATAAATGACTTCATTAAAGCCAATGATCTATATGTCCATCATGAACAATTAACTTGAGTCAAAATTTTGAGTGTGTCTTTTTATACATCTGTTTTACATTTCATCTCATATTAAACTGGAATTTATCAGTAAGTTATAAAATAAAAACTTGTTTAAGGAAGCTGGCTTGTCCTGTTTTTAGACTTTTTGTCAGATTTTCGAATCCTCTGGTTGAATGTCTGAAAAAATTTGCCCAGTAACCCCCATTTTTCTTTTTGTAAATCTTTTACATGTACAAACGATAATGATAAGCCATCTGTAAAAGTCTAATTAAATTTTAATTACTTTTTAACAGTTTTTGAGAGCTTCAACTTGTCAATGATAAAGCTATAAAAAGTCAAGAGAGAATATTTTCCCACCCAAATTTCAATGGCTAATATTTCAAAAAACAAGCACGGTGACCTATATATTTTTTTTGCTCTTTGGATTCCTTTATTAATCCCCTATCAATATAAAGTAGTGTTTTGAAAAGTTAATTACTTTGAAACTGAGAAGACAACTCCCTTAACACATGTATGGGTTTTGGTTCAAAACTCTGGGGTAAATCTTACATAGTTTCTATAGCATTACAGACTCGATGTTGGTAAGCCCTTCTATGTAATGTTGCTCTTATCTGAAACATGCTGTAAACTGTATCAGCTTCCTGAAAATAGATTAAAATCCAATAATTGTGGTTGAACCAAAAAATTATATAAAGAATGCAAAAACATGCAACATAGGAGAATATATCATGAACCATATTATGTAAGAAAGATGTACTGTGCCAGATTGCAGATTTCTTTTTGTTAAAATTTGCTTTATTTAGTAGTTGTTTTGGTTTTGCAGTTTAGTTGAATTGTACAGACTTGTACTTGCAATTTAGTTCAGCCAAAAAAAATGAAAAAGTTTTGATGATCATTCATTAATAATATTTTTGTATACTGTTTTTTGTATAGCCCCACAATAAAGTTGTCGGTGCCAAATAGTTTTACCCTTGTCCAATATTCCGTGATTCCGTAATTCCAAAATTACTTAACTCGGAGTTTTTTTCTAAAGGCCTTCAGATATTAGGATGATTTTTGGTATGTGTTTAACCATGATGAGTTACAGATCAAGTTTAAGTTTGGTTCCACTCCACTAATTTTTGTCAAATTACAGGCTTTGGACTTCGAGAAATTGTTGAAAATCACAGTTATACAGACTTTTTTTCTATACGCCTCCAGATTTTGAGATGATTTTTGATATATGAGATAACCATCATGTTTGTGTCCACATGTGTTATTAAAATTGCTGATTTTTCAACTTTTTGGAATGGGGCCATTCATGTATTCATGTCGCTTTGACACATCTACTCTAGTTTTAAACTTATATCTCTGGGCATTTAAAGTTATAATCTAGACCATATGTCAAACTATAACTTTTAAATTCTAAACCAGTTGTAAAAATAGGTCAAATTTCTCATCAAGCATTAACATATATTGTTACCTTATCTCTAGAACAGATCTGTAGTGAACCATCTACTTTCAACACCCTTGAAAACTTCATAAACCTGTGGTGATCAAAGTTGTTCTTTATTCCTAAACCATGACAGTCCCTGGCAAAGTAGTCCCATTTATCTACATCTATACCATTTCTTTTATTTGCTACTATCTGTAATACAGCAAAAATAAGGATTTTTATTTAAACATTTTTTTTTATTTAAAAAGATCAAACCAATTAAGATATGATTTAAATTTTGATATAAATGACTTAAACACAGAACTACTTAACCCTTTCAACGCTACACAAAAAAATAAAAAAATGGCTGCTGCTGCTGCATTTTTTTTAGTTCATTCATTAGAACAGTATTTTCCTTTTCAGACTGCTGTATCTTTTTTATTATATGAGATACAGAGAAAGTTAATGCATGAAAAATGCTCAGGAGAGCATGAACTGTAATGTTAGGCAATTATTTTACTGAAATTTTTATCAGGTTACCTGCGTTTTCAGGTAATTAACAGGTAAAAGGTGTAATAATTACATTTGTGTTGAATTTTGAATAAAAACCACTTTTAGTCTTCATTTATTTTGTTGTTTTATCTGCCATATTGTAAAGAAGACACCAGTTGCCTGATTCTGTAGCGTATTGTACCATACATAACGTTTTATGTAGTAGTGGCACAAATAAATAGCTCCGTCCTAAAAAAATTCAGTCAACCTCCGTTTTCCCCCCTTTTTCTACGTCTCGTAATGATCGATCAAATCATATTTCCCACACGAACTTAATGTAATAAATACATTGAGATAACAAGAAACCTTTGAACTAATCCTCGTTGTTAGTTTCGCCAAGGAAATGCTGAAATTTTTCCATATTTACAGCTTCGTTTCCGATTTCCGCCATTTGCATTTGTCAAAATATTTGTTTTTATTTTCCTTCTATTTTCCTTCTACTGCATGATTTTACTATAAAAATTGTCGGGATTTCAAGCGCAAATGAGACCTTGCATATCCTAGATTCAAACGATGAAAAATTAGAGAGAACCCGAATGAAAACCGAATGGTTTAAGAGTCCTAATGAAAAATCCTTTTTCATCGCGGCATATGCCGCGAATAGCAGTGGCGAACGGTGTACGTCATCGCGGCATATGCCGTGTATAGCGATGAAAGGGTTAATGGTTAAACTACAAACAACTTGAAATGTTATTATTGCTGTGTTTATACTTATTTATTAAAATGAGTGATCCATAAGGATAAAATAGTGTATAATTTCTTCTGACATTTGATGCTGGTAATTTTAATCAAATTTAGATCATTGATGGTGGCCAAAGTTAATTATGCCAAAAACAATTAAAATAATGGAAAACTTTACCAAAACTGACCTAAAATACAAATAATGTTTATTTGAGGGGCCATATATTCATAAATTTGTTGAATGGTGTTACTGCTATGAAGTGCCAAAAAATATATTTGTGTTAATAGTATTATCAAGAGTATTTATTTCTATGTGAAATTTGTAACTTTTTGGTCAGATTTAGAAAAAACATAAAAGATTAAGGCCAATTTTAACTCTTTATGAATCTTTTCCTTAAATAAACCTATCATTTGACATTTAAATGTTATTAAAGCTAAATCCAAATTCTTTTGCATTATAATAGCAGTACTAGTTACACCATTCAACAAATATATAAAAACTCAAATCAATGTTTGCTAGACAATAGTGTATCCATTTTTTGCCATCATTATTTTTTTTTACAATTACCTCATACAAAAAGCCTTTCTTTTCCTCTCTACCTTGATAAGGCCATTCCTATAAAACAAGCAACATAAACAATTGCAATTTGAAATACTATTACAGCCAAGACTTTTGAATACTGTGTATTATTAGTTGAAATCAAATCAAACAAATAGTCCATTCTGTAAAATCATATTTTTCAAGACAAAATGTGCAAGCAAGATAGCTATTGATCTGTGGTAGGGTGTAATAAGCATTCAATATCAGTTTCATAACATTTGGTCAGGACAACCTTAAGCTAGAATGTGGAAACGGCAAATTTAGCAAGTATTCAGTTTATAAAGGGACACAACTCAACTATGTTACAACACTTTTTTTTTTAAATTCTAACTGGCTCTGTATTTGATGGATGTAAGTATTGTATTCAAGTTTCATTACATTTAGTAGAGACAAAGTAAAGTTAGATTGCATAACAATCAAATTGCCAATTTTTCCATTTATAAAGAGACATAACTTGGTTTGGTGGTATGAAGTATAGTGTATTAGATTTATAACATATGATTAACGTAAACTAAAGTAAGAGAACAGAAAATCAATTTGGGACGTACAGACACATGTATAGAAATGAATGGACTCACATACAGAGTGTCAAGTGTTAAACATAAGCATTCTCTGCCACTACTTATTAAATTAGTTACAAACAAGAATGTGTCCCAAGTACACGGATGCCCAATCCGCACTATCATTATCTATGTTCAATGGACCGTGAAAATGGGATAAAAACTCTAATTTGGCAATAAAATTAGAAAGATCATATCATACGGAACATGTTTACTAAGTTTCAAGTTGATTGGCCTTTGACTTCATCAAAATCTACCTTGACCAAAAACTTTAACCTGAAGCGGGACGGACAGACTGACGCACAGACCAGAAAACATAATCAGATAAATGGGGCATAAAAACATTTGAGAGATCTTTTTTTATCTAACCCAATAAATTATCACATTTAATCAAATCAGTTTGAACTCATCTTTCAAAGTGCATTCATGTACTATGAATTTATATATAAATGTGCATATCAATTTGTTAATGTTAAACATTGACAGACAAGATAGATTTAGTCATGCCATTCCAATACCTCTCTTATTGAATTATGCAGAATTAAAACAGAATAATGAGTTTTGAAACACTTGATATTTTTTTTTACAATATCTCAAATATATATGACATATAGATCAGTCCTTAAAGGCAAGTAGAACAGCCAGATGTCCACCATTAAGGGGTTATTCCATTTTTACCTAAAATGTCCTATCAAGGCAGTAAATGTCCCCTGCTGATAACATAAATATTACTAACACAACTAGACCTAAAGCCAGAATATTCAACCATGCATTAATTTGATAGGACTACCAGCTCTTGAAATGTGTTGCAGAAAAATTGGTAAAAAAAAGTGGAAAAGACGATAAGAAGAATAAGAAGCATAGCCATGCAATTTTAGTCTCTCCAAACTTTTAATTGGAACAATGAGTTGTGTTTTTTTCTTCATCTTTAAAAAAAAAAGAAAAAGCGCAACAGCAAACAGTTATTCAAAATCAGAGCTAACCAATTAATTTTTAAAGCACTGAAACTTCAGTTACTGTTATACATTTGAAATGAAATGTAAATTAACATGAATTTAAAGCAAACTGATGATAATTGTTTGAGGATGGAAAAACAAAGTGAAATAATATAGATACTCTGATGAAATTTGCATGAATGATTAAGCTGAAGAATTTTTATATTTTGTACTTACTTCTGTAGCACCCTGTAAAAGTTTTTCCTGTTTTAACGAGCATTGAAAATATAATTTAAAAATATAATGAAAGTGTCATATGACCAAAGAAGCAAATAAATGTTACTAACCTTAAACCTTTTTTAAAGTGATTACTTGGGAAATTAGTTTTTTAACAAGTATTTCCTAGCTAAAATATTTTTTGAATTAAATTACTTTTCAACCTACATATTTTTAGTTTTTTCTTAAGGGCTATTCCAGAAAAAAATGTATAGGGGGGTTGGAAGGCACATTGTATCAATAATACATGGGTGATAGGTATCAGAGCAACTTTTCACACTATAATGCACTATAATTCTCAATTACAATTGTCTGGGTGGCGGGTGCTGAAAAAAATGCCTTCCAACCCCCCCATACATTTTTTTCTGGAATAGCCCTAATTTAAGCAGGTGGGAGAAGTTACCATTAACAAAATTTAATATAAAACTTTACACACAAATTAGGTTGAATTGGACAATAAATATAGAAATGAAAAGCAGATCTGTCCAACAAAGAAATTATTATTAAATCTTAAAATTGTAATTATAACAATGTATTACATGATTTTAAACATTCTTACGTTTTTATTCTTTTTTAAGGGACCACCAATCTGTTCCTTTATGAATTTAATATCCTGTTCTGTCAAACCAAATCTCTCAAACTCTTCTCTCAGTTCATTCTCCTCGATCAGGTAATCAAACATCTTAACAGAGGCATCTTCATGCTAAAATAAAATCATCTTGGTTTATAATTATTGATAAAAAAGTATATTACCAATATATACATACTGGACTTGGGTATGGACCATTTGTATTATCATAGATTATTGTTTTTCATCTCAACGAGATTGATTTTCACGCTTGAGCCAGTACGGGAAAAAAGTGAGAAAAGCAATGGAGTTGAGATGACCAATGATAATCTGTTTCTCATTATTTTACTTATGACAACGTGTTAATTTCATGTTGATTTCATCAACAACAGTACATGTTCCCTTAGTTTCTAGAGATTATTTTCATTTCACTCAATTCCACTGAGAGAAAAAAATATCAGACAGTGAAATCAAAGGGAAATTTCGTAAAATAGCGATAACAGGCCTTATTGCTTTCTTTAATTTCAAATAAAAAATTTGTTCCCTGAAACTTTCATTTCTAAGTGGCATATTTTTTATTTTTATTTTGGTAAATCTATGATCAAAATCATTTTTTCACAATAGAAATGTCAATGACAAATACAAAAATAACATCAATAAACAAAAGGAAACATTAATCAAAAGGCATGGAAAAATGTCAGTTTTAATAAATATCTTCCTTAAGGCTTTACTCTTTCAAAATTCTTTTCCAGACTCCCATTTTTTTTTTAACATTACTTTTGCATTAAATATCATCCCAAGGTCTAAAGTTTGCTATCAGATTGCTGAACAGCTTTGTGGTACTTACCTTCCATTTCAATGTTGGTCTCACTGTCGGTATAAATTTTCCATCAAATAAATGTGAAAAGGGTCCGTGACCTGCAAATATAAATTCAAACAAGATTTTAAGAATTAAAATATATGTAGCATTTCCCATATGTTTTGTACAAACTGAACCTTCTTTTAAATTGCAGATTTGTACATGTTATATTTCCTGCATATTTTATAATAGGCCAAAAAAAATATATGTCTGTTTCCTGTTTCCAACCGACCCTGACTCAAACCCCCAACCCTAGATCTTTTTATTCAATTCCAGAAAAATATTGTTTCCGGTCCTGAAATTTTTTTATTTCTGGTTCGATCCAGATCCATATCTTACAGTGTCGAAACAATCAAAATGGCTGCTTCCAACTCACATGTGCTATAATTAAGGTTTAAAAATTGTCGGTACTGGGAGGATAATTCAATTTAAAGCTTCTTTAAAGAGATTAAATCATTTTGGGATACAGGGCCTTATACATTGAAGTTCATAAAGTACCATTTCATATATATATAAATATTCAAATTATATGTTATTACTCTACAAAAACAATCAATTAGGACTCGTTTTAATATTTCCATGTATAAACATGTATATATTTTGTTCCTTTATTATTGCAATATGTTTTCTGACAATTAAGATAATGAGATATGGTATGATTGCAAATGAGACAACCAGCCATGAAGACTTAAAAGATGTGAACAATTACAAGTCACCAAATGCCTTCAACATTGAGCAAATTCAATACCTTTCAGTAGGATAAACTAGCCCCATCATTAAGAATTCAAAAGATAACCTATGGCTTCATTTTGACATTATTTTGTTTTCTAAACACAGTTGCCAATTGTTAAAGGCTGTACGATGAATTTTAGTTGTTAATTTAGGTGTCATTTGGTCTCTTGTGAATGGTGGTATCTTTGGT
The DNA here is from genome assembly GCF_036588685.1 of Mytilus trossulus. Lineage (NCBI taxonomy): Eukaryota > Metazoa > Mollusca > Bivalvia > Mytilida > Mytilidae > Mytilus > Mytilus trossulus. Next base: position 53,457,453 of record NC_086378.1, on the reverse strand, counting down.
AATCATACCACATCGTCTTTTTTTAAATATAAATCAGTTAATACAATATATAACAAATACAAAAACTTCTTAATAAACTACCTAAATCATGACATAGGCCTGCTATTTCTACACACAAGACATCTTTATTTGTTATGTCTAATTCTGGCTGTCTTTTCTTCAATGTCCGAGCTAACTGTCCAGCTAGATGACAAACACTGAAAAGTAAAGATAAATTATCAATCTTTATTAAAGGAAATGTATTGAAAAGTAATAACTTAAAATGAAAAATACTTATTAGTTGTCATAAACAGATATATATTAAGGTGGTACCTAACACTTCAGGGAGATAACTCTGTAAAGTCAGCTAAATGTTTTAATTAAGTTGTGTTGTAAATTTAAAAGAAAGATTAAGCTTCTCAATGATCAAAATTGGTGTTTGTCTCACTGCTATATAACCAGTGTAATTTTTCTGACAAAACCGTTGCTTCAAAACTTTTGAAATTTTTATATTTTTGTTAAAGGGTCAGAGTAAATACTTCGACAAAATTTTATGAAAATTAAACAAGTCAAATTAATTTTAGTGAAAGTGTTGGGTACCACCTTAACTCTTTTGTGAAGCTCCAAAATAATGAAAATAATGTAAGGTTTAATTGTGGATGGATCTTTTAGACCTTTTCCTCCATTATATTTACAGTTTACAACCTATAGCTAGAATCACTTACCCAATACAGTGTTCAAATCTATTATGACCAGCACCAGGATAAACAAAGTAACAAGCACCTAGCTGTTTTAAATATCTCAGCCTTTGGAACTGTGGAGTATCAATTATCTTTACACATAGGGGGTGGATTTCTGTGTGACCATGGACGGGATCATTAAATACCTGCAAATAAATTACTGGAAAAGTCAAAAAAAAAATCACAATATATATAGATATAATTTATCAAATTATGAACATACTGTAGTGCTCACACTACTTCAGAATTATAGGGAGAAGTGGTGAGATTTGAATGTTTGGATTTTACTATAGTAAAATTAAGAAATAATTCATGGGGGCTTGAATATATCGTGATTTTACCACGGGTTGGCCCTTTATGACAAATATTTTACCCTGAGCGATAGCGAGGGGTAAAATATCGGCATAAAGGGACAACCCGTGGTAAAATCTAGATATATTCAAGCCCCCATGAATTATTTCGATTCTAATGGGACAAATACGGCAATTATTTTGGATCGAAGCGCTCTAGGTGATGGCATTATTTGTCGTTCCAATATATAAACGCACTATTAAATTGACGTAAAATAACGGAGCAAACTGAATAAATGATGATGCTTAAACTATTTATAATAACATATTTAGATAATTTTAGATTAATCTAATTATTATTGTATTTATATGTCTCATATGTATACAAAAACGGCTATTATAACTCATTTTAGCATAATTTGTTAACGTTTCCTTGTTGTGATGATTTTCCGTTTCACAAGCGTGTATTTTCCCGTAAATTGCTTATATTCTGACGTCATTGTTCTATGACGTCGAGTCGCTCATTCATTAAAAAAACATATGACGTGGGGGTACAATGGGAACAGCCCATGAAATATATTCATATTTTACCACGGGTGTGTACTCAAAGCGTTTGAAGGACGTCATGTTAGAATGTAGTATAAAGGGTCATATGTAAATAATGCTCTTTTTATATTATTCAATTTATATCTGAGTATACAATACAAGAAACATTTAAAAAATTATAGGGAATTATATACACCAGTCAATAAGATGTAACCAAAAGTCTGTTAATGCGTGTTGAATGTGTAAGTTTTCCTTTTGGGATCAATATTCTTCTGTCAGCTGTTCCATCCATGGGTCCGTAGTAATTATTGTAAAAATACAGATTTCGGTCATAGCTGGTCCCATTCCTATCCAGAGTTTAGAAAACAGTCAATGGTGGACAAGTGCAAGAAAATTTACAAAATAAACGATGTTTGGCAAGTTATTTGGAAAGGAACATGACAAATGGATTAAACATTTACTGAAGGCAACTTTTATCACTTTTAAATGAAGTATCAAACTTATTTTACAGTCAAAGATTAGGTTAATGTAGGTTTTCGAGTAACAAGAACCAGAACTTGCGGAAAGTGCACGAAGTAATGAAAAGTTGAATTACCTGCTGCACACTGCAAAGAAAATGCTTCAACCTCTTTTTTTAAGAAACTGAATTGTTTAAGTCTGAATTTCTTTAGTTATCAATAAAAAATTGATGTTTCATCAACTCTGGCCTTTGTTAGTCTTGTATAATTTTAATTTTAGTTTCTTGTGTACAATTTGGAAATTAGTATGGCGTTCATTATCACTGAACTAGTATATATTTGTTGATAGACTAGCTGAAGGACGCCTACGGGTGTGGGAATTTCTCCCTACATTGAAGACCTGTTGGTGACCTTCTGCTGTTGTTTTTTTATATGGTCGGTTTGTTGTCTCTTTGACACATTCCCCATTTCCATTCTCAATTCTATTGGTAAAAATTGAAAATGTCCGATGACGGAAGCAACTGAAAGTGAGTATTGAAAACCACAAGGCAACTTGTTTTTCGCTTTGGGGGTAGGGGAAAGCAAATTGACAGTCGGAAAAGCAACTTCTTTGCCCAGGTCGCCTGGTAGCGTGGGCCCTGATACTGTGGAGTCATTATTTTTTTGTGGATTTTTCAGCTAAAGGTTCAGCACAAATTGCAAAAAATTCCATAGGCTTGTATGCAGAATTGGAAAAAACAAGAAATTAAATATCCACAAAAGTGTAAAGTTTTCTTCAATACACGAAAATTGGTACCCACAAAAATATATCAATCCACAGTATATGCCGTTAAACTGTAAGTATGAGAATCTTTGGCCATTCTAAATAGACATAGGGTTCTTAAAGACTTAAACATCAAAATGTGTGACATATTGCATAATATGAGTTGTTGCACATATACATCTTCAGAGTAACAAAAATGATGAAGCCAATTTGTCATGCTCTTTGAACATGTTGAAACTATTATCTCCGACTTGTATAAGACTCATCAGAGACTGGAAAGATTAAAATTAGAGTTCCTTGAAATTCTGAGTATGTTTTTTGGCTCTAATACCCGAGTTTTTCCTGACTTTCTAAATTAGACTGAAAAGGAATATATTGTACATTTATTTTCAACTGATAAATTATAAAATTGTGTCATACCTTTCTCTGGTGCTGTTCAGAAATACCTCTGATGAACTTCAAAGCTTCTAACCTATCACCAATTTTACTGAAAAATAAATATGTTTTTATTTGAGTTTTAAAATACAATGCAATATGAATGTTTAATGTATTTCATAGGACTGGCTTTTTCATTTAACTAGTTATACAATTATGAGTCAGTATCCAGGGGACACAACTCTCTATAATAAGGATGTGGAATGTAAATGTAAAGGGTAATGCAAGTGTAACCAAATCTTTATGCATTTATTATAAAGTTTAAATTCATCAAAGATTATTAACTGTTGTCTTTGTCCTCCATTATATAACAACAAAGACAAAATAACAAGAATGGTATTGCCCTTTAACATAAATAAAAGCAAATATTACCTAGCTATGCTACATTGTACCTTAATACATGTTTAAGAAAATCTAGTCTTATTTATAGCTGTATTTTTTGTTCCTGGTTGATGGCTATAATATTGAGATGGAACTGTGTCATTACTGTAGATTTTATGAGTTTAATAAGTCCCCCTATTTAAGACTTGAGCATTAGCTCTAATACTGCTAAGTGTTATGTTTGATAGGACTACCTGAATTCTTTCATTTGTTAATTTATAGTATAATGCCTTTGAAAACAATTGTGTCAAGAAAAATCATGTTCAGACATTTCAAATGTTGTGAGGTTGTCACAGAACCTGACACAAGTCTTGAGGTATATTTTACTTACTCTATACCCATTTCTGTTAGTTTTTCTTCTGTTATCATGTCTATTACTTTTCCTGATATGTTATGTTCTGGAAAATCAGAAAAGTACAATTATAATCAACTGCTCAATTATAAAATGAAAATGCTGTAAAATTCAAGTATTTATCCTGCATTTGGGTGTTCTACTAGTCTATACAGATACAGCCCTACAGATATCGCTATGCTGTATCTGTATACATGTACTATACAGATATCGTCTGAAAGCTCCGCCCACTGCAAAACTAAGTATTATATGAAACTGCTTGACCTCAGAATGTGTATTGCAGTACAGTCGCATTCCAATGACGTATTAATTGCGAATTAACAATTACTTTTTCAAACATTTCTTTAAAGCAATAAGAATCATACCAATATGCTGATAACATACACATTCATACATACATGAACAGCAGTCTTTTTTACAATGACAACTATCAATTTCAAAACTTGAATGTGTATGATTGTGTGACAAGAACAACCATGTCAATTTCAGCATGCATGTTTTATAGTGATTGTCCAGTCTGGAGTGTAGGACCATTAGTACATCCCTGTTTCAAATTGAACAATGTTTTGTTATCTGTTTATACTGTTGAAATTAGTTGTTATGTTAAAATAGATAATAATTCACCATCGAGCGATGTATTATTGTTGACCATTTGTGATTCTTATTTTTTGCGAACCCGAAATTCAGCTGAATGCATGATTACTGTATCGTATTACTACACGGTCCTCAAGGGATTTCAAATCAAAACTAAATGCAAAACATGTGTTTTTGTGTCTTTCAAAACAGAAATAATACATAGAATTAATTGCAAGATAAAGACAATAACTGTTTAGTGTCTTTAAATATCAGCTGTATTTGTACTCTGCTCGAAACAGGTGTAATAGCTCGCTAAAAGGTCACGTACACCTTGTTTTCTAGCTTGGTACAAATACAGATAATATTAAAAGACACTAAACAGTACAAGTTATTGTCTATATATTTTCAAAACATGTTAAATAATTTAATACAAAGGTGGTTCAAACTCTAAAATGTATTCAAAATAATCACATCTGTGTGAACTTGTGAATTTTGAACATATTATCGTTAAAAATGTATGACATTCTATGGAAACAATAGAAGGCTCATATATCAAATTTAGTTGCTTCTAAAACTTCAGAAGTATTGAACTCCTGAATTTAAATAAAACTGGAAACATCAGTTTGTCCGTTCCTGAATTCTAGAAGAAGTAAGTTAAAAATACTAATGGAAATTTCGACTATTTCCATCAGAAGAATTAACTAATGAATTATCAGAACCAATTTTCCTTAAAAAACTCTGGACCAAAAATGACTCAACTCAAATTCAAATTATAATCACTTAGATACAAGTATATAATATGTTCACAATTAGCAAAACTTATTAGATAAAGCTAAACACCTTTAAACTTTTTAGCTACTTCACTCAAACCAATTTCCTCCAACTTCTGAGCAAGATGGTCTGCTGACCACGACTGCTCTCCTGTTCCACCATAGTTACTCTCCTGTGTGGAAGGAAAACCATTCAATAACAAATCTTCCTCTTCCACAACAGGCTGGCCGAGTGAGACTTCAGAGTTATTTTTCTTCAGAACATGCACGCCATTACCGTTAGTAAAGGGGATATCTTCTGCCTTTCTTTTTCTGTCATTCATTGTGATATATCTCTGTAAAATAAAACCAAACAATTTATAAAAAATTCATGATTCAGTTGACATATTTATAGGATTTTAATTTAGTGGGAAATTGTCTCATTGGCATACATACAACATTTTTCAACAATGCTGAATTTTACTTTACAAAAGATTGTTAAATTCATAAAAAATCAAAGCGCGAAAGCGCTGTAAAGGCAGTTAATTACAGGTTGTGTGTATTTCTAGTCCAGTTATATCATTATCTTCCATAGAACAGAGGTGGTTTGTAGAATTTAAGATTTAGAGTTCTTTTGTACCTAGTTCACCTATATCTAGTCTACTGTTTACAGTATATTTTCTGTGCCTCCCATGAAATGCATTTTTAGCCATGGCCTTGTCAGTTTGCTTTAAATTTATGAGTTTGACTGTCCCTTTGGTGTCTTTCGTCCCTCTTCTTTAGACATATAAGAACTTTTCCTTTTCAATATAAATAGACTATTTTTAATTATTGATTGTATACACATATTTTATCACTCCCATAAAAAATAGTTCACAAAGATTGACTAGTCTCTGTACTGTGTGTATAGCAAGGACATCAAGTAACATAATGGTAAATGTACATAGTAACATGTCAACTTTTTTGATGACCATACCTGTCAACTGTCAGTATTTGCAGAGTATTTCCCCCATCGAGCTCAAGGCTCCCAAATGGAAATTTTGTGAGAGCAATTTTGTCGACTATTTTAAGGAAAACAATTAATTCAACAATGGCTATGAGCTTGTTAATGCATGAAGAAGCCAAAAACCACATTAGAATATATTTGAAGGGAATCCATGACAAATCGCCCCACTTTTTCACTAACTCGCCTCACTTTAAAAACAAGAGTGCACACACTGAAATGTCTCGCCTTCTTTACTAATCATTGATAGTCTGTTGATAGTCCTAATAATAAAGCGTTATTACAACTGTCACATAATCTTAACATAAACCAAGAAAACTAAACATTGACCTTTGAACCATGAAAATGAGGTCAAGGTCAGATAAACCATGCCAGGTAGGCATGTACAGCTTACAATTCTTCCATACAACAAATAATATTGACTAATTGCTTATAGTTTAAGAAAAACAGACCAAAACACAAAAGCTTAACACTGAGCAATGAACTGTAAAAAATGAGATCAAGGTCAAATAAAACCTGTGCGACTGACATGTAAATCATGAAATATTTCCATACACCAAATATAGTTGACCTATTGCATAAAGTATTAGAAAAAAAGGCCAAAACTCAAGAACTTAACTTAAACCACTGAACCATGAAAATGAGGTCAAGGTCATATGACACCTACCAGGTAGACCTGTACACCTTACAACCATGCCATACACAAAATATAGGAGACCTATTGCAAACAGTATAAGAAAAACAGACCAAAACACAAAACTTAACTATAACCACTAAACCATGAAAATGAGGTCAAGGTCAGATTACACCTGCCAGTTGGACATGTACACCTTACAGTGCTTCCATACACCGAATATACTAGACCTATTGCTTATAGTATCTCAGATATGGACTTGACCACCAAAACTTAACCTTGTTCGCTGATCCATGAAATGAGGTCGAGGTCAAGTGAAAACTGTCTGACAGGCAAGAGGACCTTGCAAGGTACGCACATACCAAATATAGTTATCCAATTACTTACATGTATAATAAGAGAGAATTTAACATTACAAAAAATTTTAACTTTTTTTTCAAGTAGTCACTGAACCATGAAAATGAGGTCAAGGACATTGGACATGTGACTGACGGAATCTTTGTAACATGAGGCAACCATATACAAAGTATGAAGCATCCAGGTCTCCCACCTTCTAAAATATAAAGCTTTTAAGAACTGAGCTAACATCGCCGCAGCCGTATCACTATCCCTGTCGAGCTTTCTGCGACAAAAGTCGCAGACTCGACAAAAAAACTGCCCCAACCTGGATTACCAAATCACCCCACTTGTGAACTGTGTTAAATCCCTTTAATATTACTCCTGCCAACTGGTCCCATCTAATGGAAATGGGTGAAATCTAGATAAATATATTATTAACCAGGATGAATTAAGTAATGCCAACCCGACCCACTTATGGAAAAAGATGTTATTCCATTGAATATAAGTTAAATTCCTTATATTGCATTTTGATACATTTAACTGGTTACTTTTCAATTGTTATGCAAATAACTAAGCTTCAAAACTTAGTTATTCTTCAACAATCAGTTTTATTTTAGAATTATAATCTCAGTATATATCAATAATAGTAATTAAATTAATTTTCGGTTTTTTTGTATTCTGTGTAGATTAGTTTTCATTAAAGTGGTGCGAGTTTTTATGTTTAATTGTATATATATTAATCTAAATATTACTGTTTTTTTATAAGTAGGGCGAGTTGGCAGGAGTAATATTAAACATGATTTAACCAATTTCACATGTGGGGCGATTTGATAAATCAGTTTGTGGCGGTTTTTTAAAAAGTGGGGCGATTAGCCAGTGGGGCAACTTGTCCTGCTTCCATTTGAAGGCCCCCTTGAAGGTTTTGTATGACTATATGGACCATCTTTCACGTAAAACCCCCATGTGCATTTTGAAAAGTTGGCAGATATGTTTCTAACTCCAGGCAAAATCTACCGGTATGAATGAAAAAGAAAATTTCAATTAAGGCTATGTGGCCATAACAGCTGTCTCATTAGCATTTTAACCACTTCCCATATTTGCAATTAAAACAATAGAAGAAAATTATTTAACGCAAAAACAAAACTTGCTTGTAAATATGAAATTCTCTTTACGGTATGAGTTTTTCTCATTGTTTGAGATTGTACAGTAGTACCTGTAACTGCTTATACCTATTTCTTATTCACTTTTGCTTGATAAACTCACTAAATATCAAATATATTGTACCACATCTCCTTATTTTTATAAGCATTCCAATAACATGAACAATTGTAATTCAATTCTATATACCAAAGCAAAATGAACTGCACCACTTTCATTCATTAGTATGCATCTTTTGACAAAATACAAGTTCTTAAATGACACAATATATATTTATTGATAAAAAAATAAAATTTAGTATACAACTCTTTAACAAGTATAAAAAAAGCACAGCTGTGTCATAACTTGTGAAATCTGTGCTGAAAAAATAGACATTGGTTTTTGAGTAATTCCATATGTGAAGCTCAACATTAGCTCGTCAGTTGGTGGTGGACAGTTATAGTTCCTTTCTGTAGGCTAGGATGAATGACTTTTCAGGAAAACCAATTTCACAAATCAAAACTTTCCTCTAGATTTCTCCTACAATATTCATCCAGTTTAGTTCTTTTGTTTTAATTGGACACCGTCCTGATTTATAATTTGCAAACCATTCAGTCTCTTGCTTGCAAATGGTGCATGAAAATAGGATGGGTATGGCAGTAGACAAGTCTCTTTAAAGTGGGTTTGTGCCCTGAAAAAAAAGTTTTATAACCAGGGGTGTGGAAATGCTATGCCCGACTCGTACATTTGAACAACCGTACAAGTAATTATTTTTGTCTTGGTTGCCCGTGGACAAGTAAAAAAATACACAAGACAAAGTTGAAATCCAACAAAAACATAAAATTAATTTCAAAACGTATAGAGATGTTTAATTTATGTAAGAGAAACAAATGTTCAGCAAGTAAAAACATCAATGTTCATGACGATAAATATTACATGATACCGGAAATAGATCGATTACCAAAATAAATAAAATAAGTATGCGAACCCGAGTCGCGTAACATTGCATTGGCTTTGTCCATTGACCCGGGATCGTCGATTAGGTTTTATCCGTCATTTGCCGGAAGTGTCATTTTGGCGGGAAATCATGTACACATACACACGTAGATTGGCTGGTACCCGATCGTAATGTTACACATCACATATATATCAAATAGCTAATACCCGGAACGTAGTACCGGGAACCAGGATAAAACGTGGACAACATACATAACTAGAACCGAAATTGAAAACGCTTTACGGTTTCTCGTTCATAAACCGAATTCCGCTTTGAATAATAGAAGATGCAATATTAATCATGTTCAGTCGACTTTTCATTGTTATATCAACGTCTGAACTAATTAAAGAAACTTTAGATGTCAGATAACACTCGAAATTGACCCGACCTCTTTCCACACGGAATACACATAATGATAGTTTGTAGTCAGGTTGACTGCTTATAATGCAAAATACACACTGATAACAAGTTCTAAAAAACGAACAATACACACTGATCGTTTCTTTAGTCCCCAATGTAAATGAAAGAAACAAAAACCATATTATACCATAAAAAGAAGAGGAGAAATTCGAACATTTCCGGATCTATTTCTGGCCAAAAGACCCCCTGCAAAGATTGCGTATGAAAAGATGAACCTCATGACTTAAAAGTCAGGCCTTAAAGCACTGCCTTTAAAAATGAAGTTTGTACATCTTTTATAATTTTAACCAACTTTTTTGCATAGTTTTCTTATTTTTTCTTTAAGAACTGCATTGTATAAAGGATTTGTATAGTAAGACTTAATATACAATTCCTTGGAATTAATATAGCTAGTATAAAGATAATTAACAAAATATAACTACATGTAGTTTTAGTTAATACTCTAAAAACTATTTCAAACTATCAAAAACCAAAAAATAAACTTACAAATTCAATATAGTACTATCAACATCTGCTCCAAATATGAAAATGACTTTTCAAAAATCATAGGGTGTATTTAGAGAAAGTGGATATATAGGTCACGCCCTCAACCCAGAAACAAATCTTTAGAATGGGGATTTCCAGATTAACATCAATACCATCAATTCAAGATTAATATCAACACCCTCAATATTGACATTAAAGATGGTTGGTTAGTTTCTGAACAAATTCCCACAAAATTCGCAAAAAACTGCACTAGTCTAACATGTGAACATATGTAAAAAGTCACATGACAGCAGCAATCATCATTTATAATGACCTTCAACACTTAGTAATAAATTTTACATACACTTTAGGCCACACCAATTTAATTTCTTGTTCTACGGATTTTTGGACTCCAAAAATTGGGGCGAGCGAGCGATTTGAAAATTTTAATAAAAAAATATTTAATTTGCAAATTTTTGAGGCGAAGCTTAAAAAGTAAAGGCGAGCGATTATAATTTTTTTTTGTAAACATAAAATAGTAGGTTTTGACTATATTAAAACTTGATTTATCACTTGTACCTTGACATTTCTTTAATTTATGTATTTTTTCCCTGTTCAACAAGAAATACTTGAATAATTAAATCTGGTCTATGTATGTGTGACTGACAATGAGACAATTTTCCATCCAAGTCATAATCAGGTTCAGAACAACCCCTTAATGTTATGAATATCCCTTTTCTGAAGGGTCAAAATATTAAAGTTATAATATTTTTTTTTTGTAAAAACACTTTAGGTACAAAAGGGCTTATATTTTCCCAAACTGGCAAAGAACTATAATATTTGGTATCAAATGGTCAAAACATGTCCAAGAATTTTGTAATATTCCTTTAACCATGTTGACACATTTACTTAAACAGTTTAATATTATTCAAAATAAGTGGACCCATCCCTCTTTTAGAAAAGTTGTTTAAAATATAATGTATTTCTCCTCTTTTTGAGTAAAAAATTCTAAGTTGTCAAAGGTTTTATATAGTAGCACTGTACAAATCCTTAGTATTTCTATTTTCTTTTCTACAACAGACTAAACAGTAAACATGGTAAAATTACCCCTTCAAGACCCTTGTCTGAGGGAGGGTTGGTCCCAACCTGATAATAACAAACATAGGTCAAAGTACGGCCTTTTACACAGTGCTTTGATCAAGACCAACCAGCAAGCTATAAGGGACCACAACTTAGTATTGTACACAATTCGAACAGGAAAACCAACGATCTAAATTATATTTCCAAACGGGAAAATACCAATGAACCACATCAACAACCGATAACTACTGAGCGACAGGTCTCTGAATCAACCAGGACAGGTGCACAAACCTGCAGCGAGTATGACCGTCACCATACATTATAATTGCAGTTGAAGGCAAATCCTTCAGAAGTTCTTTGTACTTTATTTTTACAACGAACATTTTTTTTTATAGGGAATATAAGTTAGGGGGAGAGAAACCAACGTTTTGTTCTGTACTGGTATTTCTGTTTATATCAGAGCACTCCCGCTTGAAATAAATTAGTTTCATGCTGAAACAAATATTCTCGCAGATATTTACAGTGTTGTGGAGTGCTGATAGGTTTAAAATCGTTATATAAAGGCTAGACTGTGATTTTAAAAAACAAATGTAGCGATCTTGATATAATATTTACAATAAAACGGTGCGGGAAATGGACATGATTTTATTTCCGGATGCGGGAAGCGGGAATATAATAAAAATAAAAAAAATCTGTTTTGAAAAAAATAGGTGCGGGCGGGTCCGTCGAACAAGGAATCAAATTGGTGTGGCCTTATAGTGACTTAATATTAATAAATCATATAATTACGTAATTCTTTAAAAACAACAAAATCTTTAGGTTATGACATATATATATAATGTACTCTACATTTATCCTTAAACATAAATCTTTAATTCCATTACAAATATCCAATTATATAATATTGAGGACACTATGAAAGTTAAAAGCATTTAAGGACAAATCTCTTTAAAATCAAACCATATAAATCAATGTTTAAAGGAGACAAATTTAAAAGTTGTGAAATTTGAACTAGAATTTAGGTCAATCTTTCCAATGTGTTTTTCTGAATATGTCAGCTGATTTAAACATTTTGTAGAACAATTTCTTGGAAACTGAAGCTGTCTGGCAAGAAGCTTCTTTCCAAAAATCAAGCTCTGAAAATTTCTTGAAAATTCAGATTCAAGAAATTAAAGAAAACAGAAATTGCAAATGTTTTTTTTCTTTTTCTTAAACATTACATAATCACTACAGATTTCCGTTTTATAACCTAAACCAAAGAAACACTTAAATAAAGAAAAGAAATACTTTTCTTCAAAACATCTTTCAATAGAATACAAAATAGATTAACAGCACCCTGTTTAATTTTATTAGTCATGGGGCCATAGAATAGAGTAACCTTATCATAACTTTTACTATTTCCTTATTTTCACTTTGATTAGCTTTTGCTACATATTTTATGAAAAAGAATTGGCCAAACACAATGTATTGATTTTGTCATAGATACTTTCGGTTTATCTATAATTAAGTCAGTTAATCAGTATAAATATGATTTATGTTTATTAGAGCATGATCAATATTGTTTATATACTATAAGTAACATCTGCCACCTATCCAGTTAAAAAATAGTCTTCTTCTCCAGGAAAAAAAGAAATTTCCTATCGCAATTAATTTGAAAAATTTTGCAGTTCAGTTTTTTTTTTCTCTTTTCTTTTTTCAACATGTTCAATAGTCAGGTTGTAACTTCAGCCTTTTACCACCTGACTAGGGTGTTACAGAGTTATAAGAAATTATAACAACAAAAGACTATTTGTTTAATAAGACGTGCTTGATAAGAAAAACTAAAATATGAATGATATACATGTAGATATATAGATTCCAACACTGCAACAAGTGTATTACGCTATTTCTCCACTTGAGACAGTAAAATTTTTATTATTTGAAGCGTGAGGGTTGCCGAGCTCTTTCAATAACTAAATTTCAACTGTCGAGAGTGGAGAAATATCATATACACAAGTTATAGTGTCGAAATCTGTTTCTCTAATAATTTGTATCCTTCTTTTTCAAAGATTTTCAGAAACTTTTGTTCTTTATATGTCACATCATCAGGCATTGTCGCCTTTTTTTCATGATGTCACAATAGGAAATTTCAGAAGAAAACAAATCATTTAGACATCATAATTAAATTTCCACTAATCATTTGACGAGAACAAATTTTTCACTCGTGAGGAGAAATATTTTTTCTCAAACCGGTCAGGAAATGTGAAAATAGCACAAAAACTAGAGAAATCTCTTTTTGTCTCTCTAATTCTCTCACTTCTTTTTCACAATCTCTTTATACAGAAATATATATTTATAGACAATTAAATAGAATGAAAAATGTGTACGTGTGCTGTGTATAAATATTGAATATTGTTTGCAGTTGACATATAAAAAAACCTTCACAACACGATTGGAAATGTAGTATGATATCAAAAGAAACAGTTATACATATAATAATTTGTTTTGAAAGTTCCATAGAAACTAGAAATCAAAGTTGACAGAATTACAAAATACTGCATCAAATAAAAAGAAATATTGTCAACTTACATGATTTACAAAGTCAATGTATAATTTCGAATGTGAGAATGGATAATATTGAATCCTCATGTGTATTTAAAGGAAATGATCAGGTCACTCCCTAGGTATTTATAGAACAGGGGTTTTCCAGACTGCTAGCATCATCATAAATTTTGACATATGCTGGTTTAATGAATAAGATTTCTTGTAAACAGAAGTTTTCGGTGAAAGATAAGATTCTTAAAATAAGATGTGTGTGTATATGTATAAATTCACAAAAAAACTACAGGTATTAATTAACATGTACAGCAAACAACATTTTGGAATGTAAGATATTAGTACTAGAATTTAGGTCAATCATTTCATGGTGCTGTAATATTAAATGGATAAAACGCGTTAAATAAATAAGATTTCTGGGAAATTGAAAGTGTGCGTCATGAAAAAAAATATTCCAGCCTAGAAAGATTTCCTGAAAATTGAGATTAATGAGCATTTTTTTTTTAAATTCAAAATATTGGCAATAGGCCTAGGGAGGTGCTCAGTTTAAAAAGCACAAACACATTGCAAGACATTTTTATTTTTTTTAAGTCTTAAATGAAAAGGGATAATTATAACATACCCTACATTTGTCAGTTTTATTTTTAAATAACATATGGTCATTTTGCTGACAGACACTCTTCCTAAATTAATCTATAGGAAAGTTTTAACACTTAGAAAACAAAAGTATATTGGTTTGCCTGTACCCTACCCTTAGGGTACCTGGGTAGTAACATGTACAATATCATAAAGCAGGCATTTCCTTTTTTATAGGGAACATGTGTACTAAGTTCCAAGTTGATTGGACTTCAATTTCATCAAAATCTTTCTTGACCAAAAACTTCAACAAAAAACTCCTACTTTCATTTTCTATGTTCAGTGGACTGTGAAATTGGGGTCAAAAGTCTAATTTGGCTTTTACCTTGACCAAAAACTTTAACCTGAAGTGGGACAAACAGACGAACAAACAGATGAAGGAATGAACAGACCCACAGACCAGAAAACATAATTGTAGGTGGGGCATAAAAAGAAACACCATCTTCTAAAATATTTTTTTTTCTTTTTTTCCCCAGACAATAGTTGTTAGATTGCTGCCTATCTCGTTGACAAGGTTGTTTTTTCAACTAATTCTAGCCACTTCAGCAGAAAAGAAGTAATTAGAAATGGAAAATTTTTAATCATGTTAATAATGCCTTTATAAAGTAATGTTCCAATCTGTAACAGCACATCATTGTTTTAACTACCATACCCATGTCATTGGAGCAATTTATTATAAAAAAGGATTGCTTTTTCTTCTTATTTTTTTATACTATATAATCATATAATAGGAAACTTTAATTGTTGAACTTGTTTACGATACTTTGGTTGAGTGAGCAAGTATTTGATAGAAGAAACAATGCTGAGCTCATTGGTGAGGAAAAAACATGTATGTACAATTTGAAAAATTAGTATGGCTTTCATTATCACTGAACTAGAATATATTTGTTTAGGGGCCAGCTGGTGGACGCCTCCGGGTGCGGGAATTTCTCGTTACATTGAAGACCTGTTGGTGACCTTCTGCTGTTGTTTTTTCTATGGTCGGGTTGTTGTCTCTTTGATACATTCCCCATTTCCATGAAGTCATTTTACGTCAATCAACAAACATGTCAACAGCTCAGGATGTTAAATTATAATAATTATATAAGTTATAAATTACTTACGACAAACAGCCTCTATCTTTAGCCTAATATATCATAATCAAATCTGTGTCTGCATCTACAAAATACATGATCATATATGGTCTAGTTAGCTACAAAATATATCTAAATATAATCATAAACTTAAAAGTTTTGCATCACTGACACAGAATTTAAAAGTTTGTAAAAAATGTTACTATTTATAGCTTTATTTTGACAATTATGTAAAAGTTTAATTCAACATGTTATGCATTCTTTGAAGTCAATTGACAAGCAAATTTTTGTACATGTATATTTATAGAATTCTTAATCCATCACTCAGTTTCCTGGTTGATTTTTTTTTTAATTGACAAGCACATTTTTATAGATTTCAAAATACATGAATCCTCTTTGATTCATTTGTGTCTTTTAATTCTAAGTTACAATATATATCTTGTGAAATATAACTGATAACAACATGAACAAGTTTTAAACAAATCATCTTTAAAATTTCTCCTTGATTCAAGGTTAGTTGGGACTGGCCCTAAAATTAACCAAAAATATAATGTTGAATGCTAACAGTGACATGCTATAATAGATAATACAATATATTAATTTTAAACTAGATAAAAGTGTATAGATAAAATAAATTTAAAACTTGTTAAACATATAAAATGATGATACATTTGTATTTATATTAGAATTTAAATCAATATTTTCTTTTCAAGGTTAGTGGGGCTCAAACCCTACAAATATCAACATGTAATGTTTAATGCTGACATGACAAATGCTTAGTCGTAAGTTCTATAACATATGACTTTGCAATCTTATTCAATTTTTAATATTTTTATACTGATATTTTCAAATTTTATGTTTTTTGAAAGCCAGATTTGTAAGCTAGAATTTACAACATGGACAAAGCATGACAATCTGCTAGCTGGCATTTGCACGTCCACAGTCAAAATTTTGAACAAAATGTTTCTCAATCGAGTCCAGTGCTATTATACATGTTATATATTCAACCCTCTTTTTTTCCTGTGTCTTTTGAATTTATATTAAAGATACATATAATTTCATTAAACTGTACATGATGGCTAATTATAAGTTAGAAATAATATTGACTAACATACATGTATTTTGCGATATATTTATGGACAGAATTTTTGGTTTATATACATGTATAGAAGTCAGTGGCTTTTTTTCCCTGTCCAAGTAACAAAGTATATTTGTATTATAATGTTAATTTGAATATGAATTTAAATATATGCAAGTATAACTGCCTATAAATGTATAAAAATTATATATATATTTCTTTTTCAGAGACTTTTTTTTTTTAATGTTTGTAAATAAACTTTGAATTTCAAAAGAGAGGCAACAGATAGTAAAGAGACCCTCAACCTAGTGTAATATAAGAGTAAGTAGATGCATGACAAAATATAAAAAAAAGACCACATGACAATCAGCTCAGATTTCTAATCAATAAACATGGTGTAGAATATGGTAACAGATTTAAACTTTCACTTATAGTGGGTTATTTTTTTGGCAGTTTCTGCACTAATCATGTTTCGTAACCGACTTATCACATTTTAATTCAAAACAGCATAACACACAATGAGCCAAGGCCACCCTTATATGCAAAAACATTTTGGTTTGTCCAACCCCTACCCAAAGGTGGAAACAGTGGGTAGGTAGGTACACATTTTCTTTTCCTTTTTTTCGACAGAGAGTGATTAAAGTGTCAAATGTTTTTTTAGTCTCCAGGTCTATCTGATTTAGAAAAAAAAATTTTCACATCAGGGCAATAAAAAGATTTTGAGTAGGCAGCTATTTTTGGGGGGTAGGTAGGGTTAGGGCAAACAAACATAATCTTTTTCATGGCATAATTATATATTGTATTTTGCTTGAAATAAAAGACAATAAAAAGATTACAATGGTATATATACTGTATTTGACACAAGAATCGTTGTCATCAGACAACAATCGCTTTTCTATAATGTCTGTTGTCACGTGGCTTAAATGTTTTCTATTAAGACGTCAAAATTTTACAGGAACTTTTGTGATGTCTATTTATCAGTAAATGGCGGACAAATAGAGATTTATAAGGTGTATACAATTTTCTACCAATGTCAGTAAGCAAAATTTCCAGCCTTGTGTCCTGAACTTGTTGAAAATAAGAATTTGTTTTCTTTTAAATTCCTCATCTGTAAAACTGTTAACTTACTGGGTGACCAAAGGTTGCAGAATGATCAGATGAAAAGATGGGAGTCAGGAAAAGGCAGAAGCAGATGAAGTAGAGACTATAGGCTGATATATCCATAGCCTTATAGACATAGGGCAGTCATTTTCAATTTTGAAGGGGTTCTAAACATATATGTCCCCATTTGATACCTACTCCAGATAATTATAAAACCCCAAGAACCCCCCTGTCCACCATAGACCCACCACAGGAGGAGCAGCACATGGATATCATAAAGTATGCATAGTAAGAAAACATATGACGTAAGAAAACGTATGATCTGACCATATAAACACCGAAGTAATAGAAAAAAGGGGGGGGTCATCTACGGTACCTCGAATTACCGAATAACAGTGTTATTATCCGAATAACTCATGTAATTACCGAATAACTCTTCAAATATCAATATTAACACATTTAAATGACTTTTAAACATATATTATTGAATAAAATTATAATAGAAGTGTATTTTATAACCTAAAAATTAAAAAAAAGTTGCAGGTAAGTTAATATTGATCATTATAAAATTATGGATATCGGTGTGTACTTCCAAGATGGCGACCAAGGAATCGTAAGGAATGAATAAAAGAAAGATTGCATATATGCCTTCAAAGGAAAACGCTATGAAAATATAGTATTAAATAATTTACTGTATATACAGAGAATTGTCTAATAATTGTTTTTCAGAAAGGATTTGAAAATTTAACCAGTACATCAAAGCAATGCAATTACTCCAATCACTAATTACTTTTCATAACAATTTACTCAACATTAAATAAAATGTAATTAAGAATTTTCACATATTCAATTTAAATCTAATCAAAAAATTATTATAATTGATTGTTTTAATAAAAACAAAGCTTCTGAATGGATGATTTTTATGTTTATTCTAATAAAATTTTCTCAAAACTAAATATACGATTTTCATTGGCAAATATAAATGTTTTTACAAGTCACTTTAATTTTGTATAAAAAGCCATGAATACATGTGTGCTGTCTTCCATTTTCAAAATGGCTTTATATCCGTATAAAATAATACTCAATTAATATTCTTCTAAAATTAGTATTTACGTTTTTTTTATTGCTACTTTTATTTATTTTCATACATTAAATAATTTGATAGTGATAATGAGTTAATTAGTTCCAATAAACAAAATAATCATTACCTCACACTTCTGTTAGATTGTTAATTCGGTTGTTGTTTACTGACACGTGCCCATTACATAATTAATCATTAAGAGATAATGAAATTATATTACAGTATGGACACTCTGCATTAAACAGGCTTGTGACTGTCTTGGTATACCAAGGCTGCATTACCAACACCAATAATTATAATAATGAAAAATAGAACACAAATAAATATTTACAACTATATACAATATGTACATCCTATGTTAGTTTTCTGTCAAAGGGTAATAATGTTCAATGTTTCACCAATATTTTTTGATTATTTAAAATAAAAAATTATTAAAAAAAGATATTTTAATAAAGTTAATTTGAGTTTTCCTGTTAAAAAAAGCTTTCTTCTGGCAAATTCTAATTCTAATTCACGGAAGATACAAACCATGATAGTGTAGGTTAATTGCAACCTGGAACAAGGCATCGTCGTGTGCTCTGACTGGTGATCACTGTTCGTGTACATTTTCGTATATTGTTCATGTTCAATTTTATTGTGTACATTTCGTATGTAGTTATACTGGTAAGTACATGTTTACGTTGCAACCAATGCAGGTTTAATTATCTTTTTTCAATTATTTTAGTGTTTAAGTAAGTATACAGTTTTGTTTATGCAATTTATTTGTATTCTGTTTAATGCATTTTTCTTTTATTGTTTCCCCACTGCTGTTTTATGCACTTGATACATAATGCATGTATAGTATTGTTTCGCATGTTTTCAGGTTGAAATTCTAAATAAAGTATTTCCGCGGACTATGACAGATAAGCCCCTGCCTTGTGCAGGATATCTTAGTAGTTATAAATTTTTTACAATAAATTCTAAATAAAGTATTTTCGCGGACTATGACAGATAAGCCCGTGCCTTGTGCAGTATATCTTAATAGTTGTAATTTTATAGATTTAAAAGGGCTTAGTTAACATCCATTTCTAAATCACAAATATAAAAATATGATAAAGATAATATTTTTTTTAATTACTAAAATTAAAACAAAAACTAATTTAAATAGTTTACTATTCCATATTTTATTTTAAAAAATGCCCACCCTCACATTGTTCATTGCCGTGACGTGGCGTGAGGGCTCCACTTTGGTGGTCTAAGATGAACACGTTGAGGGATTGTATGCAATCTTTCTTTTCTTCATTTCTTACGTTTTCCTTGGTCGCCATCTTGGGAGTACACACCGATATCCATAATTTTATAATGATCAATATTAACTTACCTGCAACTTTTTTTTTATTTTTAGGTTATAAAATACACTTCTATTATAATTTTATTCAATAATATATGTTTAAAAGTCACTTAAATGTGTTAATATTGATATTTGAAGAGTTATTCGGTAATTACAGGAGTTATTCGGATAATAACACTGTTATTCGGTAATTCGTGTTACCCGGTCATCTAGGACTTGTGATATGAGTGATCAATCAAACTCCTACTTTGTTTCGTGTCTGCGACATTGTATCAACAGACACAATGTTATAACTGGAGCTAAATACATAAAACAATAGAGTTGTGATATATGCATTATGTACCTCTTTGTAACTTGGCGCTCTCTTCCCACATCACTGGTTGCAGTCGTCTTCTTCGGTCTCACTAATTAGCGACAAGAAGAATTTAGCGACAAGAAGCGTCAAGAAGCGACAAGAAGACTAATTTTAGCGACAAGAAGCAGCAAGAAACTATTTAGCGACAAGAAGATATCATTTTTTTTCCTTAAAATAGCTAATCCAACTAAAGATTAAAAGAATATGCAAAAGAAAACAATTTTAGCAACAACAAAGTTAAATAAAATCATATTGATACAGGCCGGGGGTTCAAGTTAAAACATAGATCTAATTGCTACATTTATTTACATGATAATTTGATGTTTTATTATTTATCATGTATAACAGCAAGTATTACGTTTACTCTGTCGTATTATGATATTACTTTTACTTGTGTTTTAGAACAATAATATATTTAACTTATAATTTGTTTTTAAAACTCTCAGTCTTTCACGTACAATCACTTACTATACAAATCCTTGGTACTATACTGTATATAAAGAAATTTGCAAAATGCATTATTTTTGTCCAGAAAATACAGAAACAAATTGTGAAATACAAAATAAGAACTGAAATCAAACAATAGGAAAACATAATTAAAATGTGAATATTTTTCCATCATTTTGTATTGCCTCATTTTACGATATTTATCATGTTTATATATAAATGCATATCGATTGAAGATTAAAGCAAATTAATTACAGTCTTGAAATTTCAAAAGCCTGTCAGGTGTTCACTATTTACAAAGATTGTATATTCTGGCGCTTGTAATTGTATCGTCTGACGCGTGTACAAAGTTGTAGGTGTTAACAACTGGTTAATTGGATGTTATCATGGCAATAAAACAAGAGACACGTACGCGCCTCGTTAATCTCATTTGATGTTCCACATTGTGTGTTCTGTTATTACCTTAGGATGAAGCCACATCTAATGCTGTTCATATCTAGAACAATGAATTGTACTGTTAGAAAGAAATATTTCTTGTTTTTGTTTCAACCCCTTTCCGTCCTCTCAAATGTTTAATTTCTTCATCTATCACTATAATAAAACAATTTAATTTATTTCAGCTCGTATATTAAATACAAAATGCATATTTTTTTACATTTAATAAAAAAAATGTTTTCTTGTTGTTCAATAGTCTTCTGGTTGCTTCTTGTAGCTAAAATTATTCTTCTTGTCGCTTCTTGACGCTTCTTCTTGCTTCTTGTCGCTTTTTGACGCTTCTTGTCGCTAATTAGTGAGACCCTTCTTCTTCGGTGTCCCTAAATTGAGTTTTCCCATTCCGGTCGCGGCAGTTTAATCAAAGTCCTGTTCAACACGCAGACACTGTGTGATTCTCCTATCACAGTGTACAAGCGGACAGTGACACAAAACGGAAGTTGCTGATCTGTCCGACGGCGATCGGCTCGTTGTTTTTCAAAAAAATATAGAATATCAACACAAAGTGTCCCATAATGGATTGTTCAGCAGCTCAAGGTAAGTGAATAACTACAATGATGTATTTTTGACCATTAAAAGCTTATTTTATGCTTTTAGCATCAACCGTCTTTTTAAAATAACTCCTGATCATGAAGAGGGGTCAAAATTTTGCGATTTTTCGAGTCATAAATCTTAACAAAACTCCGAAAATTCAAACATTTTCAAGATTTTTAATCGATACATAGTTGAATAATCATATTCCGCATACACACACAAAAGTTTGGTTCATTTTTTTTATTATATTGTCACAATTGAATCTTTTATATTCAAAGTGTACTGTCCACATAGATCACAATATAATTCGCCATCCGGAACAAACACTTAAAATAAAGGTTTATATTCAAAATAAATGCATTCTTCAGACGAAAAACTTTTGTGTTATACCAAACCAACTACAAAAGGATGGTTATTACATACATAGTGACAATTATAAGGAAACTCTTAATATAGGAAAAACATGTGATCTTTTGGAAACAGCAAGCACTCACCGCATACTTCATGTTAAATGTGTGTATATAAGTATTCTTACCTCTACTAAGGCAATAGGAAAACAAACTCATGGACCATTCAAGTACACCGTAACTTTTCAATTGATTCTTTTTGACTTGAATTCCAAGCCATGAGATTTGTTTGATTATTGGCGAAATAAGACGCAAACTGGGTGTAAAAAACTATTGTTTTGATTTTCTGTGTCAAACGTTTATAAATATAAAAAAGAAGATTTGGTGTAATTGCCAATGAGACAACTGTAAACAAGAGAACAAATTAAATGACACAGAAATGAACAACTATAGGTCACCGTACGGCCTTCAACAATGAGCAAAGCCCATACCGCATAGTCAGCTATAAAAGGCCTAGAAATAACTTTTGTTGCATGGTTGTATTTTTCATGAAAAGTTATTACCCCTATTTATGTTTTTAAGTGATAAAAATAACAATGTTCCACATGAATGTATGAATAAATATACCATAAAAATCACCTACCATGGTGCCCCATTTTCCTAAAACAAACTAGAGAAACGGTATATTAAATTTTCATGTGCATGCATTAACAATGCTTTTTATATGTAATAATCAGTAACATTTTATAAATGTTGATATTTCCTAGGAAATCGGTCATGAATGTGGATAAATTGCATGTTTCAATCTTACTTTTGCTTAAGATATCGATCATGAATATGACCAACGAATCGGACAGTATGAAAACATACGGTGGCAACGAGGCGGACAGTACACTTTGAATAGAAAAGATTCAATTGTGACAATATAATAAAAAAAAATGAACCAAACTTTTGTGTGTGTATGCGGAATATGATTATTCAACTATGTATCGATTAAAAATCTTGAAAATGTTTGAATTTTCGGAGTTTTGTTAAGATTTATGACTCGAAAAATCGCAAAATTTTGACCCCTCTTCATGATCAGGAGTTATTTTAAAAAGACGGTTGATGCTAAAAGCATAAAATAAGCTTTAAATGGTCAAAAATACATCATTGTAGTTATTCACTTACCTTGAGCTGCTGAACAATCCATTATGGGACACTTTGTGTTGATATTCTATATTTTTTTTGAAAAACAACGAGCCGACCGCCGTCGGACAGATCAGCAACTTCCGTTTTGTGTCACTGTCCGCTTGTACACTGTGCCTATGGAGGGGTTAAAGATACAGAGAAAAAAAGACTGACGTACTGTTTAATAACTCGGATTAAGCCAAGATATGGTGTCTGTCAACTCAATCATAAAGATTTCCATCACCTGGATGATTATCATTTTTTAAAAGTGTTGGAAATCTTTATGATTTATTAAATAGACATTATGATAACTGAAGGAAAATTAAAAACGGAGAGTCCCTTTAAACAGTGGCGGATCCAGACTGCCGGACTTTAGTTATTTAAAGATCCAGAACTTCAGTTTTGTAAATCACTAATCATGGCTTCAGTTATTCCCTATATATTCAACGATTTTTTTCGCAGAGGCCCCCTGGATCCGCCTTTGTCTTTATAAATGGAAAAATCATGGCAAAACTGTCTGAAACAAATCATACGAATGTAAAACAACTGTCACATTCCTGACTTGTTACACGGACACGTACATCCTTAGACAGTGGCTTAGTGGATTAACCCGGGTTTAAATTACTATCGAACAGTTTATACCTGTTTTAAGCAAGCTAATACTATTACCGTTTAAAGTATTCTCTCTCGGCTAGTGTTACCTAGGACTAATATACTGTCTGATACCGATTAGTATGATCTAGTACACTAGTCCCAGTTGATAGTATCATACCATGAAATATTTGTCAAAACTATTTGTATGTGGTTTGTTTCTTTATTTTTCTTCTGTTTATAAGTGATCTTCAGTTCCAAGCTTCGAATGCTGAACGGTTTTTGCAGTGTTATTCCATATCTATAGCTGATGTTGATTTGGCCAATTATAGGCATATGCTATCATATCATACGGCATTATCAAATATCATTAACTAACTAAATAAAATTAGATATTGTCTTTTTCTATTTAGTTCTTTGGGTCGCGTTTTTGTTTGACGTTACTTTAAATTCATGTTCTAAAACAATATTTAAGCGTGCATTGTGCTTCAATATGAAAATATGGGATAAACGTCAATGATACTGCCAATACTGCCAACTAGTGACAGAAACAACCTAAAGACATGTGCTTGGTTTGACGGTAAACCAGATATATGTTCGAGATCGCCTCACGGGAGAGAGGAAGAAAGAACCTTCACAATTTGCTTTACTTTTGTTTTTCCTTTTTTTGTTTTAAATAATTAAAAAAAAAACTTTCTAATGTACAGTTCCAAAGATAAGCCCCCTTGTTTTCTTGCTCTCCGATTTCAACCCTCAAATTCAGCTCTCAAATCTAATTAAAATTAAAACATTGCTTTCTAACCGATCTATTCATGTACTGGACCGGCAACTTTCTTCATTTAATAAGAAAATAAACAGTTTCGTTATAAAACATGCATATTGTCTGCTTGGAGTTCCCGCCCAAAAAGAAAGAAATAGGCTTACTCCATGCAAGATACGATATTCCTGCATCACATGAAATTTGCCACGTGGAGCTAACATTAGAATGAATGCCGAATACGGAAAGTAAAACTACAATTCAAAACATAAAGTCCAAAGGCACATGCATGAAAAAGATTATTTATTTGGCAAATGATGCTGGGGTATAATCTTTTCTGTGTTCATAATAAACATGAAATATTTGCCACTGTCCATTGTCTGTTCTATAAACTTTTACTTATTTTCTACTTGTTTCTGTGAAGACAAAGCCATCCAGCGATAAAAGAATATGTTTGAAAGAACTATACACTCGGCTACTTTCGTTTCTTCAATTTGAATAATAGATAGACAACGGATAAAAACTGGATAAAATGAGAAACAAGTCTCTTCCGTTAGTAAAAATTACTGCTTCACTGCTTAATTCAGAGTTCCGACCGAAGGGCAGCGGTTCTCTCCGGGCGTCTCAGCTTTCTACACTCAAAAACAGCTGGGCCCCATAAAATAACAAATAAGGATAAAAGTGGCATTAAAGACCAACAATGAATACATCAATCATTGTACATCAGATCATAGTTTTGTTCAACACGAATCTATTTATTTGAAATAATCTTGAATAATAAGAATATAAGATGAATTTTAAAGCAGAACTATTTAGAATTTTTGTCAGATGTTTTAGGGGAAACTAATAACGAGAAGTTTGTTATTTAAGATTTCCAAGGATAAGGCATAATAGAAGGGCAACCTTTTTGTTACAGTCTTATATCAATAAAACTTTTAAAAGTTATTCAAGTTCCATTTATAACTTAAAGTGTACACCTTATCATGTAGAAAATCTGTTATAAACAGAAAAGGTTTTTTTTCTATGTCAAAAGATTTCAAAATTTCTGAGAATGAACAGAGCTGTCCCAAGTCGAATGCACCATTCGTAAAATTCAAGTTTGTAAACATGTTTTTGACAAGCCATACTTTCAACCACTGACAGGGTCTTTAACGATTCCAGTGGGAAATAAATTCAGTTAAAAAATTTGAGGTACAGAAAATCAGATTATTTCTTTTTTTTCTATTTAGTTCTTTGAGTCGCTTTTTTTTTCTTTTCTTTACTCTTTTATGCAAAACATGCAACTTTAAATTCATGTTCTTAAACAATATTCAGTTACGTATGCATTGTGCTTCAATATGAAAATATGGGATAAACTTCAATGATACCGCCACCTAGTGACAGAAACAACATAAAGACATGTGCTCGGTTTAACGGTAAACCAGATATCTTCGAGATCGCCTCACGGCAGAGAGGAAGAAAGAACCTTCACAATTTGCCTGACATTTTTTTCTTCATTTTTTGTTTAAAATAAAAAAAGAACTCTTGTTTAGAGTTCCTAAGATAAAAATACATCCCATGGAGGATCGAACTTCAATAAGAAAATGTCTTCTTGGAGTCCCCGCCCGAAAAGAAAGAAATAGCCTAACTCCAAGATACAATATTCCTGCATCACGTGAATTTGCAACGTGGAACTTACATTAGAATGAATATCGAATATGGATAGTGAACCTACAATTCAAAACATAAAGTCCAAAGGCACATGAATAAAAAAGATCTTTTTATGGCAAATGGTGCCGGGGTTATCTTCTCTGTGTTCATAATAGACATGAAATATTTGCCACTGTCCCTTGTCTGTTCTTGGACTCTTACCCTGAATTTCTATCTGTTACTGTGACGACAAAGCCTCCCAGGGATAAAATCAGTGAATTTTTGAAAGATATATGCACTCGGCTACCTTGTTTTCTTCAATTTGTTTTTAAAACGTCTCGGTTTCTTCAATTGAATAATTCCATGCCATAATTAAACTGAAGGGGGAAGGATATCAAAAATCAAATAAGTAACGAATAGGTAACGAATAGGGAATAGGGAATAGGGAATAGGTAACGAATAGGGAATAGGGAATAGGTAACGAATAGGCAACGAATAGGAAATAGGTAACGAATAGGCAACGAATAGGGAATAGGGAATAGGTAACGAATAGGTAACGAATAGGGAATAGGTAACGAATAGGGAATAGGTAACCAACTTGACGCCCATACAATTTTATTATATCTCAGTATATGTTTTTTTCTATATAAAAAGTAATGAAATAGTTGTGCTATTTCGAATTCATTCCACAGAACCATTTGCCAGTCAATAGTTTCATAGACTATTGCCCCGGTTAATAGTTTCATAATCATCTTTCCCGTACTTTTTCATGCTTATTTTTTATTGGTCGATAAGGATGTCATTGACTACTCTGCTGGTTATGTATGCTTTGCAATGTCAAATCTGGTTGTGTTGTTCAGTATAATAAAACACCTAATGACTGGTTGTGCGGGTAATAGCAAGTTTGTTGTCCCTTCACATACCAACTATTGCTCTCGGCTTTGCCTCGAGCAATAGTTGGTACCTCAGGGACAACAAACTTGCTATTACCCTCACACCCAGTCAATAGGTGTACATTGTTTCACTGCTTTAACTTGGTTCGACTCCAATCTAAATTGACTAGGATTGACACTTTTCTTGCCGAAAGTCAGTGGTTTTCTCCGGGCGTCTCAGATTTCTACACTCAAAAACAGCTGGGCGCCAAGAAATAGCAAATAAGGATAAAAGTGGCATTATAGACCAACAATGAACACATCAATCATTGTACATCAGATCATAGTTTTGTTATACTCTAATCTTTTTATTTGAAATTTAATTTGACAATAGCAATTTTCTCCGCATCGTATAACGATGAATCCGGGTAACACTGTAATATGTGCCACTGGATATTAAAAAGCTTAACCTTTATCATTTTAGATAATTAGATAAGATGAATTTTAAATCAGAACTATTTAATTATTTCGCCTGATGATTAGGAGAACCCAGTAAATAATGTGGAGATATTTAAGATAGGGGACTATCTTTAAAGGTTAATTGGTGTGACCATCATGTTATGATATGTGGCACTGTGACCTTTTGTTTAAGTATTTTATCAAGTTAAACTTTTCAAAGTCATTCAAGTTCCATTACTTACTTAAACTCGACACTTTATTATGTAGAATATCTTTTTTAAATAGAATATTTTTTTTTATGTAACTGAAAGATTGCAAAAATATCACAGAATGAATAGAACTTTCCCATTGCGAACGCAGCATTTCAGTGATAAATTAGTAGACATGTCTTTGACAAGAATACTTTCAAGCAATGACACGGTTTTTAACGATCCCATTCACAAAAATGACAAAATTAAAACACAGTATTGGCCCTGCTTACCGACTGAAGAGTGCAGTTTTCAGCCCGAGAGTTACCAGTGTCATTTTTTCAAGTTTTCTGAGTTCTGATGTTTTGGGGCTTTACATCTATTTGCTAATTTATAGTTTTGAAGCCATAACTGAAATATGTACAGTCGCATAAAATTGTTAAAATTAATGATTGTTGTATTAAATTTGTTCTTCAGATTGAATCTGTTATTTCTATAAATACCTTCAACAAGGATTTTGTATAAACTATACAAATACTTGTCTTCAAGAGAACGTGTGTTGACATTTTTTTCATCACGGTTTTCCACTCGGACTGGCCGAAGTTTTTAACGAGATGTTATGTTTCTAAGCAGGGGGCGGATCCAGTCATTTTAGATTTGGGGGTTCCAAGCACAGGACAAAAGGGGGGAGTTTCAAAAATATGTTCCAATTAAAATGCATTGAACACTCCCACTGGATATCCACTACATACGGGTAACTATCCGTGAATTGATGTCTGGGAAGTCAATAATTCAATTTCGGTACATTTATGAAGATTTAGATATTCATGATAAAAGATCATTTTTCTTAAAAACTAAGTTCCCGTTTCACGTTTACTTCTTTTAAAGTAAAACTTAGCCATTCAAGTGTTGAATTTAAAACATGTTCATAGTCAAACTGACTTGATAACTGAAATCTCTTCAGTTTATTTGGCTAATGAGATATGAAGATATGTTTGTCAATTATTAGAGGTTTTAAATATAAACAGAAATACAATATTAGATAGATTTCTCTACATAAGATATAGAATGATATGTATGATCAAATGATGCATTTACATTTATTTAGTTATTTCTTTTACATTTAATAAATTATCAGTATACCGCTATGAGGTCTGCTGTCCAATAAAGGGACTAGAGTAACAGTTTATTATTACGGTCGAATTGCCTACTTCATTTGCTATAATATTTTTAATATATCAATCAATTAAATCAAAATCACTGATCATATTATGTTCTTTGTTTTACCTATTTTTAATTTACTTAACATTATATTTAAAAATTATAATGTAATTATTCTGCTCATTTTGGGTGCCGTGGTTGGCAAATAAAATATTTGTTTGTTGTTTGTTTGTTTGTTCAACTTTTTTTTAATTTAAAGCAGAATCATGAACCACCCTCAAAACCGAATTCTCTAAATTTCCGATATTCAAGATATTAATTTAAAAATATCCGTATGCATGCGCAGTGTTAGCAATTTATACAGACCAAAAGCTCTCTAGAGTTTCCCAATATTAATTAACGATTAAACTTATATGTTCCGAATATCTCATGTGACTTCCGCATCATCATAATTTTAATTTGTATGAAAACTCTCATTGATCCAAAATGTATTCCATGCCAGAGATAACGTTTAACATTGACCATGGCTATCTTGAGGGCTTAGTGAGAGGTTTTAAAGCTGGTATTCTTACACAGACAGACTACCTGAATTTAGTACAATGTGAAACTCTGGATGGTAAATACTGTCTAACGATTTATCCCATATTTTGCCTTCCAGAATTTTTACCATATTTATGACATAAGACAGGGGTAACCTGTGAAAGAGGACGAAGTTTTTTCATTTGCTTGATATAATTTGGTTAAATTAGATATTCAAATTTGTTGGAAATCTTTAGCTTTTCAGCCTTTTGCAGCATAACAGCCTAGTCCAAATTGTTAAATGACACCTTGAAATGCTATATTACCAGCTGAGCCACTGTACAGACAACAATTTAATTATAATTTGTACATTTTTTTGGTACAAAATGATAACTTGATAAGTTGTACACAGCATATACATGACATATTTATATAAAATACAATCATGACAATACAATATGCTTTTATTTCAAAACACTCCGTCACATTGGCATGTGAAACAAGAGGTAAATTACAAAATACAATCACATACAATTAAAGAAAGAAATAAAACAACTTAGAAATGAAATATATACATGTACTGTCCTCACTTATTCAAATACAAAATGTGTGTACATACATTTTTTGTACATGTATTTGTATGATGGAAAAATGTATAGTGTTCCTTTTTTTTTTTACAGATTTAAAGTTGCACTTGCAGGGTACAGATTATGGTAATTTTCTGGCCAATGAACCAAGTCCATTGACAGTGTCTGTTATTGATGATAAACTAAAAGAAAAGATGGTTGTAGAATTTCAGCATCTGCGGAACCATTGCTTAGAACCTTTGGCAACATTCCTTGATTACATAACGTAGGTTACTCTTAAACAGGAACAGGAAATGTATTCCAGTAGTATAAACTAAGTTTGATTTATTTGATTTTTTAGAGATGATTAGTAAATCAGTAGACACAATACTATCTTTAGATATTATCCTACAAAGTCATAAATGCTAGGGAAACAGCAACCCCAACAATGTACTTGATTATAATTAGGTCAGTTAGTGGAACCCCTAGTGGTACATGTAGATCAATGATATTTGGTATAAACTTGTTTAAGCAGTGGCACATCTCATTTCTCTGGAGAATATTAAGTCTAGCCCCCTCAGTCATGGTCTACATAGTCTATGGACACATTCCTGTTGCTTAATAAATATGATATAAAAAAGAAGATGTGGTATGATTGCCAATGAGACAACTATCCACAAAAGACCAAAATGACACAAACATTAACAACTATAGGTCACCATACGGCCTTCAACAATGAGCAAAGCCCATACCACATAGAGATGTATGTTTTTGCAATGAAATTGCATTTTTTTTCTATGAATACACTATGTTCTAATTTTTAGCTCACCTGGCCCAAAGGGCCAAGTGAGCTTTTCTCATCACTTGGCGTCCGTCGTCCGTCGTCGTCCTGCGTCCGGCGTTAACTTTTACAAAAATCTTCTCCTCTGAAACTACTGGGCCAAATTTAACCAAACTTGGCCACAATCATCATTGGGGTATCTAGTTTAAAAATTGTGTCCGGTGACCCGGCCAACCAACCAAGATGGCCGCCATGGCTAAAAATAGAACATAGGGGTAAAATACAGTTTTTGGCTAATAACTCAAAAACCAAAGCATTTAGAGCAAATCTGACATAGGGTAAAATTGTTTATCAGGTCCAGTTCTATCTGTCCTGAAATTTTCAGATGAATCTGACATTCCCTTGTTAGGTTGCTGCCCCTGAATTGGTAATTTTAAGGAATTTTTGCTGTTTTTGGTTATTATCTTGAATATTATTTAAGGATGTCTGCTGGTCATGTTTTTGAATTCTTGTCATATTTTCGATTTTCTCAGGTTTTATCCATCCAAATGTATTAAAAAAAATTTTACACGACACCCCACTTTTGTCTTCATAAATCTGTTCAATAGATCATTTCAGATTTAGTGATCCGGCGGCATGAAATCCTTATTTTTTCTTGGTTTAAAGGGTAAAAAACAATTCCAATGTTAACAAATAGTAAAGTCTGAAGAAAACCCTTTTCCCGCCATTTTCTAAATGTCTCGTATTTTGAAAACTACACACGAGACTAATGATTTTATTACTTTAATTTGTTTAAATATCAAAGTTGTTTTCATTTTAAGCAACCACATGAAATCCTTGTTATTTTAAATTAGAGCAGCAGACATCCTTAAGATAGAGATAAACTGTAAACAGCAATGATGTTCAGCAAAGTAAGATCTACAAATAAGTCAACATGACCAAAATGGTCAGTTGACCACTTTAGGAGTAATTGCCCTTTAAAGTCAATTGTTAACCATTTTTCGTAAATCTTAGTAATTTTTTACAAAAATCTTCTCCTCTGAAACTACTGAGCCAAATTAATTGAAACTTGGCCACAATCATCATTGGGGTATCTAGTTTATAAATTGTGTCCAATGATCACCTGGCAATCAAACCAAGATGGCCACCATGGCTAAAAATAGAACATGGGGTAAAATGCAGTTTTTGGCTTATAACTCAAAAACCAAAGCATTAAGAGCAAATCTGATCGGAAGTAAAATTGTTAATTAGGTCAAGATCTATCTACCCTGCAATTTTCAGATGAATTGGATCATCGGTTGTTAGGTTGCTGCCCCTGAATTGGTAATTTTGAGGAAATTTTGCTGTTTTTCTGTTATTATCTTGAATATTATTATAGATAGAGATAAACTGTAAACAGCAATAATATACAACAAAGTAAGAACTAAAAATAAGTCAACATGACCAAAATAGTCAATTGACCCCCTAAGGAGTTATTGATCTTCATAGTCAATTTTTAACAATTTTCACAAAATTTGTAGATTTTCACCAACATTTTCCACAGAAACTACTGTTACAGATAGAGATAATTGTAAGCAGCAAAATTGTTTAGTAAAGTAAGATCTACAAACACATCACCATCACTAAAACACAATTTTGTCATGAATCCATCTGTGTACAATGTTTAATATTAACATAGACCAAGGTGAGCGACACAGGCTCTTTAGAGCCTCTAGTTGAAGTTTTCAGAGCACTTAAATCTTTTTTCTGCATCCATCTTCATCTATCAGTTTAAAATTGGCATTATTTTATTTTCATATTTGTAGCTATAGTTACATGATAGATAACATAATACTGCTGATTACTGGGACATTACATCAACGACCACTGAGTGAACTCATACCAAAATGTCATCCTCTTGGAAGTTTTGAACAGATGGAAGCCATTCATATAGCCTCTACACCTGCAGAGCTATACAATGCTGTATTAGTAGATACACCATTAGGTTTGTTTATTATTTATTATATTCTCAATACTAATTCTGTGTTAATATGAGCTTAATAATAATTATGGATTGGAAGAAATACTGTGGATTCTTTTATTTCATGGATTTGTGAAAAGGTTAATTTTGTAGATACTAGGTTTTGTAGTTTTGATAAATTCTTACATCTTACCATAAAAACTTTTGTTGAATACTTATACTAGTGGTTCAGAAAAACCTCGTTTATACATGTACACAAGAAATTAGAAAACCCTAAACATAAAAGTGAAAAATATGCTGAAATACATAAAAGTAAAAAAAAAAATGTCTTTTTAAAACCATTTTATCTGTAAGAATTCCCTACCCCTCTCCTTTAATTAGTTTAATCAAAAGCAGGATTCCTTAACTGAATCTATCAATTGACAATTTTTTCTTCAACCTGCATTTATTAAGTCTTACATTTGTACATTATCATTTTATCATGATAAGAGGAAAGCAATAACTATTTTTATTTTCTATTACTAATTTCAGCTCCATATTTTATTGATTGTATTCTTGAACAAGATTTGGATGAGATGAACACAGAAATCATTAGAAACACATTATATAAGGTGAGCTACACTACAGGTAGATTATTAAAGTTTTAGGTTTTTATACATAAATAAATAAATTTTGAATTGCAACTGTTAAAAAATATATCTTCTGCCTTCAGGTTTAGCAATATTGACACTAAGGCCATTGGTTATTTGTTTGAATTTTTTTTAAATTTTGTCATGAAGAATCTTTTTATAATTAGTTTTGCTCATTGTTGAAGGGCATACAATGAACTAAAGTTGCTTAAATCCACTTCAGTTTGACTCTGTTGTCTCATTGGTATTCAAACCATATCTCCTTATTTTTCACTTAGTATTTTTGAATTGTAATATTCTATAGAAAAATTTTGTAGCTTTACTGAAAAATAGTTGTAGGGTTAATATAATTCCATGTACATTATAGAAATTATTGCCTTTTGTTTTTGTGAACATCACTCTGTGTATCTTCATATACAGTACAGAAGATTTATATCCATTGTTTAAGTTATGTTTTATTGGGTTTTTTTCAGGCCTACTTGGAAGATTTCTATGCATTTTGTCAAGAAACAGGTGGCGCTACAGCCGATGTCATGTGTGAAGCTCTATCTGTAAGTTGATAATACATGTACTATTATGATGTAACTGACATTAATGGGAGGAGCTACAGTAAATAAGTGGGAAGCTCTGTGTAGTTGTAACATTCACATATGGTATAACACATACTAGTATTCTCTGTCTATATCTACCATTTTTATTATTCTACAAAACTTGATGTCTAATTAATTAAAGGCTTTTTATGAGACCATTTATGTTTGTCTTATAAGAAGGAAGTCGGATATCAATTTGTTACTTAATACTGTTCTAAAGTTATGCCGCTTTATAACTTGGATTATCGCACATTTTGTACTAGTATGCGTTTTTACATGGCCAATATGGACTTGATATGGAAGTCTAGAGCTGATACCCTGGCAATATGGAAAATGCCATGTAATAATCTATAAAAATTGCATTAAATGCTTTAAGATAGTATTTTCATGTATTACAAGCAAGCTTGAACAAGGCATTTGTGTCTTCACATTCTGCTTTTATCATGCTAATTTTGAAACTATTTTGCACAGATAAATTTCACCACAAGACATGAGTTAAAACATATAAAATTGAAAATGGAAATAAGGAATGAGTCAAAGAGACAACAACCCGACCAAATAAAAAAACAACAGCAGAAGGTCACCAACAGGTCTTCAATGTAGCGAGAAATTCCCACCCCCGGAGGCGTCCTTCAGCTGGCCCCTCAACAAATAAATACTATTTCAGTGATAATGAACGCCATACTAATTTCCAAATTGTACACAAGAAACTAAAATTAAAATAATACAAGACTAACAAAGGCCAGAGGCTCCTGACTTGGGACAGGCGCAAAAATGCGGCAGGGTTAAACATGTTTGTGAGATCTCAACCCTCCCCCTATACCTCTAACCAATGTAGTAAAGTAAACGCATAACAATACGCACATTAAAATTCAGTTCAAGAGAAGTCCGAGTCTGATGTCAGAAGATGTAACCAAAGAGAATAAACAAAATGACAATAATACATAAATAACAACAGACTACTAGCAGTTAACTGACAAGCCAGCTCCAGACTTCAATTAAACTGACTGAAAGATTATGATTTCATCATATGAACATCAGGCACAATCCTTCCCGTTAGGGGTTTAGTATCATACCATCATTACATACATATGAGAAGAACATAACCTGTGTCATGCCAACAACTGTTTTTAGAATAAATGTGTTTAGTTCCGACGCAAAGACCTTACCAGTGACTCAATATTAACGCCAAAATATGCAATCTTTAATGACTTGACAACAGTATCGTAATTATATCCCTTCTTAATAAGTCTATTCAGAGGTTTTGTAAGTTTCTGAGGTGAATACTGACACCTTTGTGCTTTATAAAGAATATTTCCATAAAAAATTGGATGTGAAATACCTGAACGTATAAGAAGTCTGTATGTTGAGCTATATTTACGAATGATGTCTTTATACCGATGATAAAATTTAGTAAATGTTTTGACTAGTTTGTGATATCGAAAACCCTGGTGTAATAATTTTTCAGTAATACATAAATTTCTCTCGTTAAAATCTAAAACAGTAAAGTGTTACATACACGAGCGAATCGTACAAGTTGAGATATGTTTGGTCACCATAAAAAAAGCAGTGACTTGATGACCAATGAATGACAACTAGCCAGTTAACAACAATATAAAAGTAATCAAGTTATAAACCTTATAATTATTCTTTTAATTTTAGTTTGAAGCAGACAGAAGGGCATTCATCATAACCATCAACTCCTTTGGTACAGAACTTACAAAAGATGACAGATCCAAGCTATACCCACACTGTGGTAAACTGTATCCAGCTGGACTGGCTAGATTAGCACTGGCTGATGACTATGACCAAGTCAGAGCAGTAGCTGATTGCTTTACTGTAAGTTGAATTGAGATGCACTACAACAATTTTGTATTTATAGTTTTCCTACATGTACCTTTGGTTTAATTAGCATTTTTGAAATTCATCTTCTTTTAGGAGCTCTTTTAACTTTCCACTAAAAAAATCTGATCATTTTAAAATGAAAATGACAGTTTCTACTTTTTGTTCAAAACCATTTTGCATGGTTTTATTTTCATCTTTTTGTTGTCTGCAAATCTTAACTTTTGGAAAAATGAACATGTTGAAGAAATTCCTACTTTTGAGTATTACAGATGGAACCGTAAACTCTGTGATACAGATAATACAAGACCCACGTTTCTCACTATAATACGACTAATTTAATTTTGGATGTAATGTGTCTTCTGTTATGCTGACGTTGTTTTGTTTATCAGCTCATAAACATGAATTTGTCATGTAACCATAATTCGAAATAACAGAAAAAATGTGGTGCACACTTTAAATTAACAGTTTTTCAGTGTGCACAACATTTTTGATGTTATTTCTTTATAGGCAGAAAAAATATTACAGTCATTCTTTAAAAATATATATTTTTCTGTTATTATATCATATGATCATTTCTTTCTGGCGTAGAATATAAATATGATTTGAAAACTTGTTTTAATATTTTGAGCTAGATTTCTGTGATATTTAACATATTAAAACATAAAATACACAATAAAGACCATATTTTTGTTCACTTATCTCTCACATGCAAAGTTTGGATTTAGAAATTAAAAACCTGAGAAAATATATTCAATTGCCTATCTTATATTTTCCCAGGAATACAAAGAACTGTTTGAAGGTGCTGGAACCAACCCAGGAGACAAAACTTTGGAAGATAAATTCTTTGAACATGAGGTAAGAGTTATGTAAACAAACATTTTCAACATGGGTCTAGACAAGACAAACATACATTATATGAGCTGTGTATGACAGAAATTTACCATATGCAAATGAATCTCAGTACACCTGTTTACCTATTTAGAGTTGAAAAATCTATATGTATAGTCTGTAACTGTTTGAAAAATGAATTGTTATGACAACCCTACAAAAATTTACTAAAATTGTTTTTTTTTTGCGTATTTGAAAGTTCCTAAATCAATCAAAGTCTTATACTTGTACTAACATCAGCTTTCAATGCAAGGGATGCATCCTAGAATTTTTTATAATTGAATTCATTCTATCTGAACTTCAGAAGACAAAGTTAAATTAAACTACATGTAGTCCATACATATCTGGCTTAAATAAACCTTTTACAAATCAATACTGATTACTTGTCAATAATTTGAAATTGAATTTGAATCAAGTTCTTTTTTCACTGTTGTGGCATTTACCAGAGTTATGCCCCATTAGTATTTCTAATGATAGATTTTCTGGTTTATAGACCCTACCATTAATTTGCTTTAATGTAGCCTTTAATATTTGATTGCTTAATTATCTCTTTTCTTTAAATACACCTTCAGAGAGTGTTTGTGCTAACATTTTACTTGATACAATATGCAAATTGAAATTAATTCATAATTCATTAACATGAAAATTTATCAGTATCAGAACACAATAAAATGCTAAAGAAATATGTATAAATAAAAGAAATTTTATATCACAATGAGACAATCACAGTTACACAAATAATAAAAAGACACCTGTTTTCTCCCCCAGTGAACTTCTCGAGTTTGCAGTTTAACAAACTTATATTTCTATAAACAAGAACATTTATATTCTCTATAAATACCTAAGTAGGTATATGAATCAAACTTGTGGTGATAAAATGCAAATGAAGACCAAATACATAGTCTTTACAAGCTTACTACTATATTTCCTAATACCTTTCACGTACACTGTACATTTGTGTCTTTCCCTATTTTGATTGCATGTTTAAAGTGTCTGTATTTGTATAATTTCAGGTAAAACTGATGAAGAATGCATTCATGCAACAATTCCACTTTGGTGTGTTCTACTCCTATGTAAAACTGAAGGAACAAGAAAATCGTAACATTATCTGGATTTCAGAATGTGTAGCACAACAACACAGAGCCAAAATTGATAGTTACATACCTATATTTTGATGAGATCTGAATACAAGGGAGACAATTTTTGAAACAAAATAAAGTTCAGGGGAGATAATTCAATTTTACATAGTACATTCCTCAAAATGAATGAAATAGTTTGTATAGCATGGATGTCAAGAAATATTATTAATTTAAAATAGGCTATTCTATATGTGAAAAAGAACAATATTTCTTCTCTCTTGAAAAACATGATTGCATGAAGGTTGTACAATCTACACTAGTATAATAGTTATTTATTTCATAAAAAATTGCTACAAAATGCATGTCATTGATTTGTAAAGTTTTATTTATTTTTGTTTAAGGGTTGAGGAATTATAGGAATATAGTCATGAAATGTTTATTAAATTTCTTAATGATGTAAATTGTTAATTTATCTAGTCATAAATAGTAGACTGATATACAAAACTCTTCGAACGAAAACTAGCATATATAGAATATTTTATGTTAATCTGGAGAAAAACAATAGGCAAGAAAACAATATTATTTTATTAGAAAAAAGTCCTATTAATGGTTTACTCAATTTTATTTACATAAACAAGGAAACTTAGTGTTAATTTTTTTTTGCTTTTCATTATTTTCAAATAATACAAACCGTAGATGACTTTCATGATGTATTAAAGTTAATATTGATGATGATTTAAGTCGCTTAATTTGAAAAAAAAAAAATACAATATTTAATGATTTCATTGAATTTTATTAGAATATAGTTAGTTAGAAATTCTGATTTAAGTAATAAACACATGTGTTTGTTTAATGTCAGAATTTCTTCAGATTTTTTTTTGTGTTGTAGAGTGGCTGTTCCATAGCCATGAAAATGTATAACCCAAATCTTCTTTCATTCATCTTAGGTGTATGACTCTTTATGATGAATAATTTTTAGTTCTAACTTGTTTCTACAAAAACAGATCTTGATCATACCTTTGTCAAAAACATCTGTTAACATTATGTTGTATCATCTCTAATAGTGCTCTGTGTATTACAAAGATAAATACAGTATAGAACAATTTTTTTTATGAAACTATTATACCATATAAGTAGATGCGAGTTAGTACATATTATTCAGATGTTGGAAAATAAATATTAATTTATGTGTAATGATATTAAAATGTGATATGTTCTGTTATGTAAATATTGTTGTGCATTAAAGAGAACTAATAAATGGTCATTAAATCATTGAAATCCTTTTGTCTTGATTATCTGTTCTATATAAATTTTTTTAATTTGCTCATTAGACTTGAGGACTACATCAGGCTGTCATACTTTTGTTCTGTTAATAACAAATGAGGATGGTTTTTAGTGGATCTTCCAAATAGTTTAGAGAAAAAATGTGAAATCAGAAATTTTTTAAATTAGAGAAGATGACAAAGGAAGCCAAGTGATAGCAAAAGCTCAATTCAACTCTACCAGAATGATTCATACAGGGCAACAAATCTTTCTTAAGGTTGTGTTTTAATTTTTTATTGTACAACTCATTGTACCTTTGATTATTTGGTCATGCTAAGATTAAAGAGAGGTTTGAGTTCTCATAACTAGTTCAATCCCAACACATATTCTATTGTCTGTAAAATCTAGGAACTTTAATCAATAGAACAAGAGGCTCTCAAGAGCCTGAATCGCTCACCTTAATTCTTTTGGTTAAATCTCTCATCAATGATTATTTTGGCTTTTCAATTTATTTAAATGTTCTTTGGATCGTCCTATTTTCTTTAAAAGCCAAAAAAAATAATCATTTTCTCCTATGTTCTATTTTAGCCATAGGAGCTATATTTCTTGACATACAAGGAAATAAAATATAAAATTTATACTAGATACTCTGAAACACATTTAGCCTAAGTTTGCCTGAAATTGATACAGCAGTTTCAAAGGAAAAGATTTTTTTTTACAGTTTATCTTTATAATAATATTCAAGATAATGACCAAAAACTGCAAAATTTCCTTAAAATTACCAATTAAGTGGCAGCAACCCATCAACAGGTTGTCTGATTCATCTGAAAATTTCAGGGCAGTTAGATCTTGACCTGATAAACAATAGTAACCCATGTCAGATTTGCTCTAAATGCTTTGGTTTTTGAGTTATAAGCCAAAAACTGCATTTGACCCCAATGTTCTATTTTTAGCAATGGCGACCATGTTTGTTGATAGATCAAAACTTCGGATACAATTTACAAACTAGATACCCTAAGGAACATTCAGTTAAAGTTTGGAAGTATTTGGCCCAGTAGTTTTTTGTAAAAGATTACTAAGATTTACGAAAAATGGTTAAAAATTGACTATAATGGGCAATAACTCCTAAAGGGGTCAACTGACCATTTCCGTCATGTTGACGTATTTGTAAATCTTACTTTGCTGAACACTATTGCTGTTTACAGTTTATCTCTATGTATAATAATATTCAAGATAATAACCAAAAACAGCAAAATTTCTTTAAAATTACCAATTCAGGGGCAGCAACCCAACAACGGGTTGTCTGATTCATCTGAAAATTTCAGGGCAGATAGATCTTGACCTGATAAACAATAATACCCTTTGTCAGATTTGCTCTAAATGCTTTGGTTTTTGAGTTATAAGTCAAAAACTGCATTTGACCCCTATGTTCTATTTTTAGCAATGGCCACCATGTTTGTTGATAGATCAAAACTTCGGATACAATTTACAAACAAGATACCCTAAGGAACATTCAGTTAAAGTTTGTTAATATTTGGCCCAGTAGTTTCAGAGGAGAAGATTTTATTAAAAGATTAATAAGATTTACGAAAAATGGTTAAAAATTGACTATAAAGAGCAATAACTCCTAAAGGGGTCAACTGACCATTTCCGTCATGTTGACTTATTTGTAAATCTTACTTTGCTGAACATTATTGCTGTTTACAGTTTATCTCTATCTATAATTATATTCAAGATAATAACCAAAAACAGCAAAATTTCCTTAAAATTACCAATTCAGGGGCAGCAACCCAACAACGGGTTGTCTGATTCATCTGAAAATTTCAGGGCAGATAGATTTTGACCTGATAAACAATATTACCCCATGTCAGATTTGCTCTAAATGCTTTGGTTTTTGAGTTATAAGCCAAAAACTGCATTTGACCCCTATGTTCTATTTTTAGCAATGGCGACAATATTTGTTGATAGATCAAAACTTCGGATACAATTTATAAACTAGATATCCTAAGGAACATTCAGTTGAAGTTTGGAAGTATTTGGCCCAGTAGTTTCAGAGGAGAAGATTCCTGAAATAGTTTACGACGATGACGGACGACGACAGACGACGGACGACGACGGACGCCAAGTGATGGCATAAGCTCACTTGGCCCTTGGGGCCAGGTGAGCTAAAAAGAAGATGTCTTATGATTGCCAAATAAGAAAACTCTCCACAAGAGACCAAATTACACATAATTTAATAATTATAGGTCACTGTGCTGTCTTCAACAATGAGCAAATCAACTACTGCATAATCCAAAAATTGCAGGCTCTTTATGTTGGGATCTCTTTTTGAATATAAATGCTTTTGTACAAATTTAGGCTATGGCAGATACTAATTACAGCCATTCTAAAATTTAACAAATTTTATAGACATTCATTTATTGTTAAACAAGAGTGCACACACTGAAATGTCTCGCCTTCTTTACTAATCCTTGACACTATCTTGATAGACCTAAATATAAAGCTTTATTACAACTGTCACATAAACTCAACATTAACCAAGAAAATGAAACATTGATCAATGAACATGAAAATGAGGTCAAGGTCTGATGAACCATGCCAGGCAGACATGTACAGCTAACAATTCTTCAATATTACAAATATAGTTGACTTATTGCTTATAAATAATGAAAAACAGACTAAAACACAAACACTTAAAACTTAGCAATGGACCGTGAAAATGAGGTCAAGGTCATATGAAACCTGCGTAACTGACATATAGATCATAAAATATTTCCATATACCAAATAAAGTTGACCTAATGCATAAAGTATTAGAAAAAGAGACCAAAACTAAAAAAACTTAACTTTGACCACTGAACCATGAAAATGATGTCAAGGTCAGATGACACCTGTCAGCTAGACATGTACACCTGACAATCATTCCATACACCAAATATAGAAGACCTATTTTATATAGTATAAGAAAAACAGACCAAAACACAAAAACTTAACTATAACCACTGAACCATGAAAATGAGGTCAAGGTCAGGTGACACCTGCCAGTTGGACATGTACACCTTATAGTCCTTCCATTCACCTAATATACTAGACCTATT
Source organism: Mytilus trossulus (assembly GCF_036588685.1). Classification (NCBI taxonomy): domain Eukaryota; kingdom Metazoa; phylum Mollusca; class Bivalvia; order Mytilida; family Mytilidae; genus Mytilus; species Mytilus trossulus. Next base: position 53,415,056 of record NC_086378.1, on the reverse strand, counting down.
GCTTATAGTATCTGAGATATGGACTTGACCACCAAAACTTAATCTTGTTCACTGATCCATGAAATGAGGTCAAGGTCAAGTGAAAACTGTCTGACAGGCATGAGGACCTTGCAAGGTACGCACATACCAAATATAGTTATCCAATAACTTATAATAAGAGAGAATTTAACATTACAAAAAATCTTAACTTTTTTTTCAAGTAGTCGATGAACCATGAAAATGAGGTCAAGGACATTGGACATGTAACTGATGGAAAGTTCGTAACATGAGGCATCTATATACAAAGTAAGAAGCATCCAGGTCTTCTACCTTCTAAAATATAAAGCTTTTAAGAAGTGAGCTAACACTGCCGCCGCCGTAGCCGCCGGATCACTATCCCTATGTCGAGCTTTCTGCAACAAAAGTTGCAGGCTCGACAAAAAAATTGTGGACTGATAGATTTCTGGTATTTATGTTGCTTTATAAATTCAGCGAGAACCTGGATTAAAATACAAAATGTAGAGCATGTAAGTCCTCCTTGGTTAATGGCGGAAAATTGAGAGAGAAGGGGGTATAATACCGGTACACAAAGTATCATCAAACTGAAAGTGACTGCCCTGTAAATATGGACACAGTACAATTCATTATCAAAAAGATTCAAACCAAATATCAAATCATTCCTTATTGAAAAAACTATGCTACACACGTACATGTTTCAAATAAGAATTTTGGTCCAAGGACAGACTGACAAGGTGAGTGTACTCTTAGGTACATCCTGGTAAACAGGAGAAATTGAAATACCATCTTGCTGCTAAAAATTATAACATCACATTCAAAACACAATCTTTTAGAAATCATTTCAGATAGCTTCACATTACTGTGATGATAAAAGGCCCTAGGGAGAACACTGCTAAGTTATGATTTTGGTTGCAGTTGAGACATGCAACATGTAATTGGTGACATAAACAACTGCATTTCATTTTTATCTACATTCGTAATCTGGTTTAAAGGTACAACATTTACTAATATGTTAAATAAACATTGTTTGGACTATTTGCACCTCGACTTCTGCCATCCCGAAAGATTATGAAATATGAGACATCCTTAGATATACATGTGTCTCCATAAACCCAGAGTGTGTGAATTAAAAGGAGGAAATCAAAATAATATCGAAAAGTTATGTTATGATTACATAATTTTATTCCAGTAAAAAACATGTGCATACATTTGAATACAAAACAATGTAAAACTTCATTGAGACCATATTGATGATTCAAATATATAACAAATCATTTCAGAATCTAATATTATTTTTTGTAACATTGCACCATGTCATAAAAAAAACAACTAAGGCACTTTCTTCATTTATTTTCTGTTCAAAGACAAACTGAATGCTATTTGTGAGAAGTCAACTTCTTATCTCAGGATGTCACAATTTCGAGAAGGGAAAATGTCTACATCACAAGGTTGAACTTTAAAAAAAGATGATCAGGAGTAAAAGACATGTAACACTGACTAAATGTAAATTGAAAGAAAAAAATAGAGTCCATAGGAGCCTGTATAGCTCATCTGAAATTTCCATTAAATTTAAAAACTTCAATTCCAATTATTTCTAATCATAAACTGTTACCACAGAAATATGTCACGCCTTTTTGTAATTTTGATAAGTTGTTCCCAAATCTAAATACAAACATTAACTTGTAAACTATGTAAAAGTTTCAATGTCAATGAACCATGAAAAGGGGGTGGGGCTATATAATGTCCATGGAAACAATACTTGCAAATGGTAATAAACTTCCATATCATTGACTTAACATAAGCAGTTCATCTTAAACTGATCTAATCACAAACTAATAAATGTAAATTAAGATAAGTTTTAGGGTCATTAGACTGTGACTGAGGGGCAAGGCCAAATATTCTCAATGTCAATGAGATGTGCCAATGCTTATACAACTGAATACCAATTAACATTGGCCTACCACTAATGGTTCCCCTTGAACTGACCTAATCACAAACTAATACATGATAACTTATAAAAAAATTCTACATCCAACAGACCATGACTTAGGGGCTGGTCCAAATTATCTCCATGAAAACGATATATGCCAATGCTTATACAACTGCATCCCAAATATCATTGACCTACCACTTGCCGTTCACCATAAACTAGACCTAATCACAAACTAATACATTGTTGACGCTATCGCCCCCCCCCCCCCCCTTTGAGGTGGGCTCAAAGGAAAAGTTTATAAATTATATCAAGCCAATAACCAAAACAATTTAAAACTACCTCTGGTTAAATATTTATTCCAAAATCAACAAATTTAAACAAACAAAAGCAGTATAAAACTGTACTTAAAAAAACAATAGTCTTAAAAAAATGTCATAAAAATAACAAGTCATGTCTTGTCTAAACTCAAACTGTCAACTGCAAAATATTTGTTAATTTTATGATTTTTTTTTTAATTAAGTGCATGCATTAATTTATAAAAAAAATTCAATAAATAGTTATTATTATCAATATTTCTTTGCTAAAACATGAATGATAAATGATCAAATTGTGTAACTAGAACACATTTTTAGAAAGATGAAAAGAATAATATTTTTTTGTCAAGTCTGAGCTTTTTGATTAGTAAACATACAAGTAAACATACACATAAACTTACATTAAAAGTACTAGTAAACTTGCAAATCAACATAAAAATAACATATCTTATTACATCAGCACTAAACAGTAAAAAAAATCAAAGCACCATATGCTGATATAAACATTTTTTAATAATAACAAATTGTCAAAAATATTCATGTTATTTACAATGTTTACAAAACAAACAGTAAATTCAAAAACAAAAGAAACAAAAATGCTCTCAATAAAATCAAATATACCAGTTACTGAATAAAAATACAACTCCTTTTCGAGGGACCATTAACTCACAAAATAAATGATATTTATTTTGTTGCACCAGATATGCATTTCTTCAAATAATCAAATTCGTTTTGGTCATGTTCAAAGTTGTGTAAATTCTTATTGAAGTTTGAAGATTAAATAAACTATACGACCACTAAAAACTTCTCACTTCTGTCAATAACAAAACAATTTCTTTATTAAACCATAACAACTGAAATGTGTTAATTACTGTACAGCACAAACAAACAAATAACGTGTTAAAAATAAATATCTTCAATCAGTGCTGTTGCACTATTCTCCAAAGTAAGCCCATTTTGGACATTTTGTCAAAATATGATGATTTTTTGCTACCGGTAATTTCAGACCTAAAAGCTTTAGGAAAACCTTGGCCACCACCTACAATTCAAAATGTTTCAAATTTTGATATAGATCAATATCAATATCAAAACTTGTTTGGATCGTGGATGGTGGCCAAGGTTAATTATGCCAAAAACAATTAAAATTTTGGAAAATAATTACTAAAATTGACCTGAAAACAAAAATAATGTTTATTTAAGGGTCATAGTTTCAAAAATTTGAAAGGAAAGTGCCAAAAAAATATATTTTTGTCTTAATAGTATTATCACAAATATTTCTATGTGACATTTGTAATTTTTGGCCAGAATTTAAAAACATAAAAAAAATTCAACCCTTCATGAACTTTCTCCTTTAATATGTACTGGATAGTCTAAAAAAGTAACACTGATAAGGAACAAATTATAAATGTCTAAAGATTTGCACAACTGTATACATGATATATATAAATGTCTTAAAACAAAAATGTATCTTTTAATAATAAAATGTTTAAAAATCAATATAAAAAATGTCATGACAAGGAGAACAGTCACATGGTGACTAATATTGCAATAGATTAACACAACAATTAAAATACATAACAAATTTACTCAAAAATGAAAATTACTATTATGATTTATAAAAAATATATCATAAGTATAAAACATCACTTAAAAAATGGCACAATACTCTCAATGTCTCATATCAGTAAACCAATACTGAAAAACTTTAACAAGAGGCTGTCACAGTGACAGTAAATCGGATTTTCCTGCAGAGGTGAAATCCTGAACATTTGAGCAAGTTTGGACATAACATTTTTGCTTAAAACAGCTCTTAATTTGGATTGTGTTTCAAAATTTGTTACAGCATAGGTTTGTTGAGTTGTCTCATTGGCGTTTATACAACATTTTCTTATATCTATTAATTAATTTCTGTTCAAAGGGCAATAACTTTAACCTTTTAAATTCAAGAACAGGAAAATTGAACTTGACCTTTATTAAGTCACAAGAAACAATATTTCTAAATTTGAACAAAAAATATCTTCAAAGGGTTTTCATGTAAATTAATAGAAACTATCTGGCAATATTTAAATAATAAAAATTTGATCAAAACATTTATTACTTAAATTGCCTCATTTCTGACCAATGGGGATCTCAGATATTTTTCAGATCATTTTTAAGGTCACCACTCTTGACCAGTCACTTTTGATAGTTCCCAAGGCTTTAAAATACGGGTTTAACCTTACCTCAATTCAGTAATATCTGCATGCAACTTATAAAAAAAAAATTGCAATTAATATTATAATTTCAGGAAAAGCTGCATGCTAATAAAGTTTGCAAAATTCAAATCTGCAATTTTTTATCTTTGCTAAATTATAAAAATATTATCAGCTCACACTTTTTTCAAAATTCAAAAACAGATATTGCATAAAAATCTGTAATTTTTCAGTATTTTTTTTCTTGAGCAAAGACATCAAATTTTGATATACTGATAAATGTTTCTGTGCATGTAAAGTGATGTTTTTCCAAATGATATGTCATTGTAAACAAATACTGTACACAAAGGGGGGTTGACTCAGTCTGCACTGTTAGCCACTAGTCCGATACCCCAGGCTAGTAAATATTGTTTTCGGACCAGTGAAAATTTTCAAATTTTATATAGTTATAGGAGCACTTCCTGCTATAGAGGGTCAAGACTAGTAGATGAAAAAGTTTTTGGCACAGATTGCTGATGTTAACATGGGATTTTGAGACAAGACTAGGAGAAGGATTTCCGTCCCCTTCATTCTTACACGAAAGACTTGTTAAATCATGATTGCTCATTTATCACATATACAACTTTTAACATCTTAATAACTGTCACATAAACTTAACAATATCCAAGACAACTAAACAATGACCAATGAACCATATAAAAATAAGGTCAAGGTCGGATGGACAATGCAAGGCAGACATGTACAGCTAACAATTCTTCCATACAACAAATATAGTTCACTTATTGCTTATAGATTAAGAAAAACAGACTAAAACACAAAAACTTAACACTGAGCAACATGAGCAATGAACCGTGAAAAGGAGGTCATGGTCAAATAAAACGTGCACAACTGACAATTAGATCATAAAATATTTCCATACACCAAATATAGTTGACCTATTGCATAAAGAATTAGAAAAAAAGACCAACACTCAAAAACTTAACTTTGACACACCTCACAATCATTCCATACACTAATATAGTAGACCAAAACACAAAACTGAACTATAACCACTGAACCATGAAAATGAGGTCAAGGTCAGATAACACCTGCCAGTTGGACATGTACACCTTACAATCATTCCATACACCAAATATAGTAGACCTATTGCATACAGTATAAGAAAAACAGACCAAAACACAAAAACTTAACTATAACCACTGAACCATGAAAATGAGGTCAAGGTCAGATAACACCTGCCAGTTGGACATGTACACCTTACAGTCCTTCCATACAGCAAATATACAAGACCTATTGCTTATAGTATCTGAGTTATGGACTTGACCACCAAAACTTAACTTTGTTCACTGATACATGAAATGAGGTAGAGGTCAAGTAAAAACTGTCTGACGGGCATGAGGACATAGCAAGGTACACACATACCAAATATAGTTATCCTATAACTACTAATAAGAGAGAATTAAACATTACAAAAAATCTTAACTTTTTTTTCAAGTAGTCACTGAACCATGAAAATGAGGTCAAGGACATTGGCCTTGTGACTGACGGAAACTTCGTAACATGAGGCATCTATATACAAAGTATGAAGCATCCAGGTCTTCCACCTACTAAAATATAAAGCTTTTAAGAAGTGAGCTAGCACTGTCGCCGCCGTAGCCCCCAAATCACTATCCCTATGTCGAGCTTTCTGCAACTAAAGTTGCAGGCTCTACAAAAAATGACATATTGAAATTTTACATGAGTAAAATAGCAACCCATTGATTTATATATATTTAATGTATCAAAAAAGAGACCCATTCCAGTGGCATAATCTCTATATAGGGAGAGACCTCCTTGATAATGGCCTCCTCAGATTAAAAAACATCACACTAAACACATGCCCTAAACCATATTACATATCACAGAAAACGTATGACGCCCTAATCTGAATTTTACATCAAAGTAAACATAATTATGATGCCCTAATCTGAATTTTACATCAAAGTAAACATAATTGTGATGCCCTTATCTGAATGACACATCTCAGTTAACATATGATGTCCTTGTTTGAATAACACATATCCATAAACATATGTATCTGTACTCGAAATGACACATGGCTATACACATATGTAGCTATAGTATAGCTGCTATACTGAATGATATGTAACTACATGCATATGTTGCTATAACCTGAATGATATATTGCTATCAAAATTTGGCACTAATGAATCACTCTGATTTCCCTAATAAAAATGTCTTCTGTAATATCACTGTTGTTTTATCTGGAAATATAAATAATGGTAGATAATAGAAACATTATGTCATTGATTGGTTCAATTATCTTAATCGCATATTTTATTTAATCCAATAATTACCCATTTTAGTATATTCTTTCATTATCTTTTAAGATTTAATGGTCGAAAATTATCCTAATTAATGCTAATTTATAAGTCATTTTGTCTCTGGGGAATGTGGTGGAGATCTAGAATCCTTATTGACAATAATGATACCACATCTGCTGGTTTGCATACTGAAAATAATAAAAAATTAAAAAAATTTAGAACTTTGAAGGCTATATGGTTGCCTTTAATTTTTTACATCCACTTCATTTGAACTTTGGTGGATATTTGTCTCATAGGCAATCATACCACATCTCCTTATTTTTAAAATAAAAAACCTCTTAAGACAATATCCCTTAAAATATTTATTCGCAAACTAAAGAATTCTTCTTAATAAGTAATTCTGATCACGGGTTTAGTTATACCCCAAAATGATCTAGATAATTCATTGGTATCCTCATACAAACATTATAACATGAACTGGTACTTACATATTATATCGTTAAAAGATTTAGGTTTAGATTTCCATATAACACCAAACAGATATACTGGTACACCAGTGAAAAATAATACTAGAGCCATTCCTGTCCTAGTAGGCTCAGTTATTACACAGATTAGCAACATCACAAAGTTTATCACTAACATAACAATTGGAAGAGCAATGTTCACCTGAAAACATAAAATTTACACATTTGTATTTTGCATAGGTGTAGTTTTCAATATAAGTGCATTATTTGCCAACCTCCAATGGACATAAGCTTTCTGAGTACTCAATAAAATAAACTTCACACAAGAAGGGATTGAACTCTTAATCTAAGAGATTATAGTTCACCCCTTGGCAACTGGAGCCCTAGAGATAAAGGTCAGCTCTTAATTAGGATTATAAGATTTCTCCTAGTCTTCAAGAAAAACTTAACATATCTTTTAGATATTCTCTAATTGATATCTAGATGATTTATAACTGTTTTTTGCAATCAGACATGCCTTGTTTCTGCCTCCTCAAACATATTTTGATAAATAAATTGGGTGAAAAATCATTTGGCAACTTGGAATTGAACTTTTGCACAGATTTAGGTAGCAATACACAGTTAGAAGTTTAGTTTCGCATTATGGCCCCTGTGAATTTTTTAAATATGAAAGTTTTTGTACAATAAAATTGATTTTTAGATAATTGAAGAATAATATAGCCTTCTTAGTGGGTTTATATCAACATTTAGATTGATTTTAACATGTTTTATAGGCCATTTCTATGATTGACAGTCCGTAATTTCCTATCCGCACCGTTCATAGGTCCATAAATCATTGCAGTGTTTATCAATAAAGATTTTGCGCTTGATCTTTTCAATTCAATTTTATGGAAAAACGAGCAGGAAGGCATATGATTTTTTTTGGACCACTTGATAGAGATAAACCTATGGATTCAGGAAAGGTATCACTGTAATTCATTGAAATTTTCCTTTAGACCAAATTTTGGAGACTTTTGTGACATGTTCACCCCCCTTTTTTGCTATATTTTGTATCTAAGAAATGCAGATTGTTGCCATGGTTACACCCAAAAGGGATTATATTTCACCCTTATGACCATTAAAAATCAAATCTATGGAAGATTTTCTTTATCAAATGTTATTCATCTTTACAGAGCAGAGCCAATTATTGAATTACAAAGGAAATAAGAGAAGTTAAGTCTGGAATGTTACAACAATCAATAATTAGTATTTTGTAAAGCTCGAGATTTATAAAACTGACCACTTTGATACACATCTTAAACTTAAGATTAATTGAAAATGCCGGTGAAAATGGTTAGCATTTTAAATTATGTTTTTTTTTTTGAAATCTTATTCATTAAATATAAATTTTGTTGTAAGCTGAATTTGTTGGTGTTATCTATTGAAATCAATTGAATCTGAGCAAGAAACTTAACAAAAATGATTTCCTATACATTACAAACATACTTACTTTATAAGGCCTTTTCATTTCAGGACGGTACCTTCGTAGATACAGTAATGCTGACAAGACCATCAAAGTCATTATAATAGAGAATACTTGTATGTACTCAATAAACAGTACTAATCCACCACTAAACAGAAGAAATAGTGCTAGAAATGTCTGGAAAAAAAGTATGACTAATAATCCATGGATTGAAGATGTTGCTAGTTGAATGATTAATTGATGTTTAATACTGTCAACACTATTGCAATATTTCCTGTTGATCAGTTTTTATTTGTTGATGACAAGATGCTGTTGAAAGCAAGTAGATAAAAATAAATATATTGGGTAGTGGGATTTGAGCCTTCATAATTAGTTAAGTGATTAAAAAAATCATCAAAAATGAAGATTCCTTACCAAGCTTTTTGCAATTGTATTCTTGTGCTTGTTTTGTTTTTTTGGATGATCTTAATTTTGATCATGATTGGTTGTGGTCTGTTTAATTGTTCAGGGTTGATGATGATTGCTGTTATCCTTTTTCTTTTTTTATTTTTATTAATGCATTTTTTGATCTACATGTTTTTTGTGTATGTATTAAACTTCAGAGGAAACAAGCTATTAGGATAACCGTATGGTGATTGGTTTACTACTGAAGGCTGGAATTTTTTAAAGATGTTTAATTTCACAAATTGCATTGCTTGTGAGTGACTGTTGCAATGAAAATTACCAAAATTTAATTCTCATACTGTAAATCTGACAATAAATGAAAACTGATATCAAATTAACTAATATTCTAGAAATCATAGTATATATTATAAAGTTTACAATAAATTACTACTTTTAACTGATTAGAGTTAGTGCAGATCACCTTGTCCCTAAAACAAATTACAGAAAATTCTAATAGCTTATCTAAACTTACAATTGCTAAGATAGCTGCCCATGGTGTCAGAAATGTAGTTTGTAATGTCCCAAAAATAGAAGGAAAATGTCCATTTCTAGCTCCAGCAAACAAAACCCTGTCAAAAAAGTTACATCTTATAAAATAAAATTACCCTAACATGAAATATTTAATCGATTATGATGTTTGCTTTATTCAGTAACACTTATTTCATATGATATTTAGGATGATATGTCTTGGTTGAATATTTGTCGTTCAGATTGTTGTATATCAATATCAAAGTCATTATTAATTAGTCTTCAAAATATCCGTTAGACCCTTAAAACTAGTTTTATTTAAGAGTGCATTTAATATTTTAAAATAAAAAAGTGTCTCTCTTTTAAAAATAAAAAAAAAAAAATTAAAAAAAATTGTGTTCTCTGTAAAAGTTAAACATTTTTTCACATAAAGTCATCAAGGAAGGCTATAACATACAATGACACTTAAGGTTCAAATCAAAACATCTCTACAACATACATACCGGTAATGAAATGCATATAGCATAAGACTTCATTTCGTACCTTGAATGTCCCATTATTGATGCATTAAGTACACCAATACAACATAATCCAACCAATATTGTAATCACTGGAGTGAGAGGGCCATAAAAGTTCTGCATAAATAACTGAAATACAAGAAAAAATTGCTTAAAATTACAATTTACATAACAAGTAACGGTAAAGGTACAATGTGGGACCAAATTGTCTCTTAAATCAATCATATCTTTAAACAAAGTTTCTTTTTATTGTTTAATGCTGTGGGAAATGATTTTTGCAGACTATTGTATAAAAATAATCTTTTTTTTTCTTTCTTAATTTGGTTAATGTATTGCGTTTGACTTTTTTATTGTTTACTTTGGAATATATAACTTACAACAGCAACAGCATCAGATCTCAATAATTCTGTTGGACTCAGAACAGTAAAGAAGGCCACATTGGTTAATATATACACTATCATCACTATAAAAAATGTTATATAAACTGCTCTGGGTAAATCCCTGCAGAAACAAAAATATAGTAAACATTTTTATTAGATTGAGTAAAATAACAAAGAATCATTGAAAGAGAAATCACAATATACATGTCATCAAAGCATTATGTCTTACACAAAGTTCATGTGATTAGATGAAAAAAGTATTAAAATCTACACTGTATTGATGAAAAATACTGATTGCTTCAGTGTTTTTTCAAGTTTTTTCTATCTACAAATATTAATGTTGATCTAAATAAGTAAGGTTGTGCCATTTTCTGAAGTTGCCATCCTCAATGATATCCCTAGAGACTGGCCATAGACATTTCAATAAAGATTTATTTTAAACTTGCATGGCCACAATAGTGAATCAATGAAAATCCTTAATTAACACCTTAACCTGTTTAAAGATTCAATAGAAACTCACCTTGCTGGATTTTTAGTCTCTTCCATTAAACTACTAATAACTTGCCTGAAATGTAAAACCCATATTTTGAATTAGAAATAATCTTAAAACAAAGCTTGATTTCATCAATCATCAAAATAAACCTTGTGAGAGTATTGGTTGACCTATGTATTTCAAAGAATGTATAGTAATTTCAAGTAAACTTGATCAAATCCACTTGTATTTTTGTCCATCTGATGAGTAAAGCCTTTTTCAACTGATTTTTATTGTTCGTTCTTATGTTGTACTGCTATACCACTGTCCCAGGTTAGGGGGTGGTAAATAAATTCCTAACTGTATACATGTATGTGTCTTTCATTGAAAAATATACAGTTAGCAGTGGATGTGTCCTACGTAGGGTTTATCATGTTTATGCTGGCTCATTATTGCATTTTGCATTAAAAAAAATTGTTGTAAAAAAGCGAGAAAAAAAACATAAAAAATTGTGGCGAGAAAAAAAAATCATTGGGAAAAATTTATTGTGAAAGAATCATAACTGTGAGACATTATCCAATATGTTAATTTTTCTGGCTTTCTTTTTCCTGTATCGGTCAACAATCTGATTTTTAACCATGAACTGGTCGACTGAAAGTCATTGTAAATTAGATGATTGAAAAAAGGGTACAGCATTTGATAGCTATTTGCAATTTACTTATCAATAAATCTCTTTTAATCTAGAGGTTAAAAAAGGTTAAACGTCACTTAAATGATGTGTTTTTACATATATTCATTGCAAAGAATAAGTGCCTTGAGTTGGATACTTGATAAAAAATCTATGCACTACTGTTTAAAGCATAGTTATGGAATGAAAGAAAAAAAAATCAACAATATTTTATTCAAGGCCTTTAAGTAGCTAAGAAGTGAATTAAAGACAAATCCCAACCTACTCAACTATTGAATATGAAAATAAGAATTGGTACTACGACAACCACAATAAGGCCTTTTGGTTTAAAATCAAATTTTAAAATACTAACCAACCTCCATATGAAAATGTAGAGAAGAATGCAGCAAATGATATACTTCCCAAGTCTGTCTTAGAGTTGGCCATGATGTTCTCAAAATGATCTGTTTCACCTTGTTAAAAATAAAGTCAATGCTATTATACATGAATATGGTCATCTCACTACAATCATTGACATTGAAATCTGTCTAACATGTCTAAACTGGACTTAGGATTCTGACAGTTTGGATTTAACTGGTTACAAGTCATGCTAGTTCACACAGATTAAATTAGTGGAATACTCACTAAATTTTGAAATTATTATGAGGTTTTTATTAATGCAAATAATGCCACTGGGTGAGTATTGCAATAAAAAAAACTTGCATTTTGATATCTAATACATATATCTACATGTATCTGTGAATTGTCATGGAATCACAATAATCAATCTCAAACTTCTGTACATTCCTCAAAAATAGCAATAATAAATTCACCCAAAATTTCTGAATTAAAGTATCCTAAAGGCTTATCATTGCTCTAAAAACATTGTTTAAGAGTGAAACTTAAATAAGTGTCTTCTTTCCATACATCATGTACTTAAAGCCTTTTGAAGTATTTTTGTTTGTCAGGCAATGGGGCTAACAGACTTGTCTCAGGACTTACTTTTATATCTAATTCTTTATTCAATTTTCAATGTTATTTTCAAACCCAGAAAAAAATAAAGGTCATTAATAAAATTAACAGAAGATTGTATATATTTTCTTTTTATAAGATAAATACCAAATAATTTAATTAAATGTTTTAAATATGTATAGTTACCTCGTACCAGCTGTATAATTCCACAAACCACAATTAATAGTAGACCTATCACCTTGGTGGATGACAGAAATGTCTGTACCTTGGTTACATACTTCATATAGACACCATTTAAGGCCACAAATGTCACTTAGGAAATAAAAATAATGATATTATACTATTTCATATCATGCATATACCGGTAATTTAAATGTATTGCAATGCTCTTTGATTTATTTTTTTTATTGATTTTTTTTAAATCTATGCAATATGAAACTAGAGGCTTTAAAGAGCCTGTGTCGCTCACCTGGGTCTATGTGAATATTAAACAAAGGAAGCAGATGGATTCATGAAAAAAGTGTTTTGGCGATGGGGATGTGTTTGAACATCTTACTTTACTGACCATTCTTGCTGCTTACAATTATCTCTATATATAATAAACTTGGCCCAGTAGTTTCAGTGGAAAATGTTAGTAAACATTTACAAATTCTATGAAAATTGTTAAAAATTGACTATAAAGAACAATAACTCCTTAGGGGGTCAATTGACCATTTTGGTCATGTTGACTTATTTTAAGGTCTTACTTTGCTGTAAATTATTGCTGTTTACAGTTTATCTTTATCTATAATAATATTCAAGATAATAACCAAAAAGATCAAAATTTCCTTATAATTATCAATTCAGGAGAAGCAACCCAGGAATGGGTTGTCCAATTCATCTGAAAATTTCAGGGCAGATAGATCTTGACATGATAATCAATTTTACCCATGTCAGATTTGCTTTAAATGCTTTGGTTTTATGAATTATAAGCCAAAAACTACACCGGTCATGATGACTTATTTGTAAATCTTACTTAGCTAAACATAATGGCTGTTTACAGTTTATCTCTATCTATAATAATATTAAAGATAATAACCAAAAACAGTAAAATTTCCTTAAAATTACCAATTTAGGGACAGCAACCCAACAACTTGTTGTCTGATTCATCCTAAAATTTCAGGTCTTGACCTGATAAACAATTTAACTTCATGTCAGATTTTCTCTAAATGCTTTGGTTTTTGAGTTATAAGCCAAAAACTGCATTTTACCCCTATATTTTATTTTTAGACATGGCAGCCATCTTAGTTGGTTGGCGGGGTCACCGGACACATGTTTTAAACTAGATACCCCAATGATGTTTGTGGCCAAGTTTGGATTAATTTGGCCCAGTTGTTTCAGAGGAGAAGATTTTTGTAAAAGCTAACGATGACGAGGAAGGACGAGGACAGACGACGGACGCAAAGTGATCAGAAAAGCTCACTTGGCCCTTTGGGCCAGGTGAGCTAAAAATAGATGACAATGTCATTAACGTACATGCCTTCTACAATTATAAGATATCTCAATTCATTCTTTTTAATTGCATTTGAGCTAATATTTACATTGAATATTATCGATTTCAGAAACCTTTTAATTCTCAGCTATCCTTGGAAATTAATCATTTTGGTCTATATTAACTGTGTATGCAATTCATTAGTTCTAATAAGAATGTCTGCTTGTAAGGATTTTATATATATGTGTTTATTGGCACCCCTGTCATAATATGTATAACAATGTATAATGTCAGGAATTTTCAGTTTTCTACTGAAGTTTAATGGTTTTCTTCAGTTTTCTCCACCCATAAACACTGACAGCTGTGAAATGGCACATTAGTAATGAAAGTGGCGTTCTAGACCAAACAATCAATTCATTTTATATCATTGTTAATATAAGTCGTTGTGAGTTCGATGTGCAAAAAATCAAATGATAAAAAAAAAACATTCTGGAAAGATATCAATAATATGCAAGATGTCATTAATATTTGAACTGGCAATTTCATTTAACAAATTGTACATGTCTACTTTGACTCCAGGGTTCTCGCTAGGGATTTTTGAAGGCGATTCCAGGGACTCGTCATTTTTACCCATGCTGATTCCAACAGAAAGAAGAAAATATTTTATTCCAATATAATGTAATATTTTAGTCTCCATTCCCTAACAGAGCAATGAAATGACATTAACATGATTAAATTCAGATCACTTTTAAACTTTTGCTATTAAATGATGATATTTGTGTTTAACTGTGTTCAGTTTATACAAAATATTTCAATCTTGATGCATCTGTGGACTCACAAGTTTTGAAAATGGTGAGTCCAGACAGATTTTGATGAGTCCAGGACTCATGGACTCGCCTTAGTGAGAACCCTGAGCTCAAATAAAAAAACAAAAACACAAAACAGATATTGATCAACATGATCACAGATAATCATTGATAATCTGATAATGTATAGACAAAATAAAGATTTTAAAAATGTAATCTAATTACCTAATATCCATCCTCCTAAGATTTTAACACCTATCTCTGGTGGCCTACAAGTTGGAAAGAATGGTTGTAGAATGTAAACAGAAGCACCATATGAGACAAAGGCCCAGAAAGGTCCATTTATGAGAAGAAAATATCCCCATAACAACATGAAGGCAGGAAGTGGCCCAAATACATTGAGTATGTAAACATAAGGACCTCCAGAAAATGGAAACATTGTACCAAGTTCAGTGAAACACAATGCCAGACTTAAATTGATAAAACCACCCACTATCCACATAATTAAGGTCAGACCAACAGATCCTGTATTGGCTAAAATCATTGTTGGAGATATGAATATTGACACATGTCCAGTAACGGCTACCAAAATAGCCGTGCAGTGTAAAAGATTGATAGATTTTTTCATCTGAATTTTTTCAATGTGTATTCCAACTGCATCCTCGTCAACCGAGGGAACATCAATTTGTTGTCGCTCCATTGGGATCTGTTTTGATGACAACTCAAACAGACACCTGAGTTTTGATAAACAAATATGTAAGTGTTAGATAGAATATTTGGCTTAATGCATTTCTTGTCCTATGTGCATTAAATATAGAAAAGGAAACCTCTTGTTTGTGTTAAAAGAAAAATTTAAGAAACCGGAAGTTACTAAACTAAAATTTAAATCATACCGATCTAGATACATCAATATTCCGGATATTAGCTTACAGCTCACTTTTCAGAGTTGATCGAACTCTCAATAGGAGCAGGCAATGGAATAAATCAAAGAAGATATCTACCTTTCTCCCATCCCAACAATTTCAATTTGTACAAAGCTTAACCACTCTCATCACCACTCTATATATTCAATGTATAAAAAGACAAGAATCGTTGTCCCTTAGGCCTAGTACTCGGATGCCACACTTGCACTATCATTTTCTATGTTCACTATGTTTCTATGAAGGTGAACTTGGGATCAAAACGCTAATTTGGCATTAAAATTACAAATGTCATATAAAAGGGAATTAACATGCATGTGTACTAAGTTAATTGGACTTCAACTTAATGAAACACTACCTCAGTAACCAAAAACTTTAAATGAACCTGATGCGGGGCAGACGGACGGACGAACAGCTAGACGAACGAACGGACGCACAGACCAGAAAACATAATGCTCCTCTACTCTCGCAGGTGGGGCATAATAAGAAATAGATTATGACTGCCAATAAAACAACTCTCTACAAGCTGAGATTCAATACAGAAGGTGGCAGAGCTGAACTAGTTTGCTGTCGCCAACACCCCCTAAATGTCCTTATGACACATGTTCTTGTTTCGGTGTGCATGACGCTATTATCTAAAAATGTAGTCTTATGTTCTATGTAGTCAATAACTAATGTGGCATTAAACGCGATTACTTTAATTGAAGATTGTCGGCACAATAAAAACTTGTCAATGGCAGCAATTATTAAAAGTGTACCCTTTTGTTTTTACAATCTATGGCAATTTTAAAGAAAATCCACAGCCTTTCCCCATATACTCTTATATTTAACAATTATGCACTTAATGGAAGGTGAATCAATGAATGCAGTGCTAGCAATGATTACCATAAAACAAGTTTTGAAATAAAGATATTAGTTAATACGAGTACAAATATTAATATTCAAAATTTAATCATTGGCAGAACTGATGTTTGCAAACATAGAACAAAAATGAAAATACCACAAATTAAAAAAAAATGAAATGAATAAAATACAAAAACTCAGAAATACCTCAAGGAACCTACGTCAAGCTGCTTTGCATTGTTATTTATAACAAAACTTAAGTACCTAATATCCATCCTCCCAAGAGTTTTACACATATTTCTGGCGGTCTGCAAGTTGGAAAGAATGGCTGAAGAATGTACATTGACGCACCATAAGAAACAAAGGCCCAAAATGGACCTTGAACAAGTAGATACCAGTGGTGGATCCAGAACCTTTCCTAAGGGGGGGGGGGGGGGGGGGGGGGGGGGCGCTGACTGACCTGACTCCAGTCATGCTCCAGTGATTCCCTATATAAGCAACCAAATTTTTCCCACAAAAAGGGGGGCCGGCCCCCCAGGCCCCCCCCCCTGGATCCGCCTATGGATACGTTCCCCATAATACAAGAAATGAAGGTAACGGTCCAAAAACATGAAATATATATGCATATGATCCTCCTGCAAATGGAAACATTGCTGAAAGTTCCGTAAAACACATAGCCAGACACAGATTGATGAATCCACCTACAGCCCACATAATTAACGTAAGGCCAATAGATCCAGCATTGGCTAATATCAGTGATGAGTTGATGAATATTGACACATGGCCGGTAACCGCTACCAATATGGATGTACATTTTAACAGATTGATAGATTTTTTCATCTGAATCGTTTCTATTGTCCTGACATGGGCTACATATTAACGAGCCCATGTCCTGTAAATTGTTTATCTTACACTTTTTAAAGCTCTGGTAAATGTTTACACTGTTATAAATCAAATATGAGAATCAGAGTCAAGTCGGTGAACACGAATTTGACAGCTAGTGTCCCATTAAAGCGGGACGCTTACATAATGGATTTTGCAAGCTTCTATATATTCTACACGAGAAGCGCCTATACGATAGCTACATAATAAAGACAAAGGAACACAGTCCGCAAAAAGAGGACCACATTTTATTCTAATTGAAATATCAATTGTCTCTTATAAATCTTCTCTAACATGCCCAAATAGATCATCAATAAAAAAATCAAGCTACTTGCTATAATTTTCAGAATGTTTCTTATTTGAATACATTATTTTAAAGTATGATTATCTCTTCCAAGATAATCAAGACATTTGTCTCGAGGTCAATCATTTTGGAAACAAAGGTGATGAAAAAAAAATCATTTGAACTCTGTCGGATAGTTGTCCAACTGCATGGCAATCATGCCAGATCTTCTTTTTTTTATGGACTAATTCTTTCAATATGTCTAACATTAGACAGAAGAATAAAGGTACTGTACTATTGTAAAAGGTTGAGACGCTTTGTTTTATCATTATTGCAAGAGAACTAGACTTATATTGAGTGTCCTCGAATATATCTTTGGAATCTTTAGTACCCACGTCTGATTTAAACTGGAATCATTAAAAAAATCTCAATTGTTTGTTTATTATTCCAATTGTCAATACATACAGAAACACATATTTTAACACATTTGTAACAAGTTTAAGAAAAAGTTGTTTGAAAACTGGTCATTCAAATGATCAATGAATATCTTTGCTGTCATTTCTTATTCATCCAAAGTGCCAAACAAGATATTTTTATACAGAAGCTTTCAAACAAAATATTTGAAGTTTATAGTTTAAAGAAGAGGGTAATAACCTTTCCTTTAGTTTCTAGGAGGAAACCACGCATCAACACCGCAACCAATGTCACTTAATTAACATTAGATAAAGATTGGTTGTAATTGAGAAGCCTCTCTTTATTCAATTCTTTTAAAGAAGGCAATCTGAATAAAGATAAGACAAGATAGTTATGTCTGTAATAGCTTTTAGTTAAGTGGAATCGAATGAGGACGATTTGAAGAGAACTTTCCATATAGCATTGCTGCCAAATTTTGGTAAAAAAAATAGTCAAGAACTTCTAAAGAAAAAAAACGAAAGTTTGATTTTCGTACGGGAATCTTATTTTTCTTACGGTTTCAGTGAGTGCCATCAATGCTACCATGCATGTTTGAAAAAAATCTATTTTTGTTAAAAAGCATCCTTTGTAAATGGTTTAGGTCCTTATACATCATTGCCTTCAAGTTTCAGGGGCGGATCCAGCAATTTTAAAAAGGGGGGTTCCCAACCCAGGATAAAGGGTGGGGGTGTTCCAACTATATGTCAAATGCATTGATCGCCCATAAAAAGGGGGGTTCCAACCCCTGGAAACCCCTCTCTGGATCCGCCCCTGTCATTCGCTATGTCAATAACTAGTTAGAGAAAAAATTAAAACAAATTTATATAATCAATTAAAATCAAAGGTTGCCATTGCCATGATTATTATCATATCACAGTCGCCTGAATATTTCATAATTATAATTACAGGCGACAGAAAATATAAAAGTTCTAAAATCAAAGACATCAAACATCAACCAATGTCAATGACAATCATAACTCACATCATGCTTGACCATTGGATTATAGATAAAACGCGGGAAACTCTGATCGTCCTAAATATGCAAATATAATTTGCCACTGGACATTAAATAACCAACAATCAATCAGTCATTTGAAATTCTGTTGTTTTATTTCGACTTCAGGACTTGTCGATATATCAGTCTGACTAATAACAATGTTACCTGTATGATGTGTCAATATATCGTATGCGAGCTGTTTATAAGTCAATATACATGACGATGAGTGTACATCCACATTTGTGTGTATATACAATATTTACTAAAGAATGACAAGTCTGCGATATAAGGACAAAGTTGCATTAATCACAGGCGGATCCAGAGGTATCGGTAAAGGATGTGTAGATGTATTCGGTAAGCTCTACAAGTTTTACATTTAACGATCTTTAAACTATTATTAAAACCAATACTATATATGTTTTTATGTGTATAGTAGCTCTATGTAAAAGTATAAATACATGATCCTACTTAAATTGAACCCTATTTAATTTTTTCAGTTGAGAATGGTGCAAAAGTCGTCTTCTGTTCGAATGACGGTTCGTATAATAAAAGATGTTAATATGTAGGGCCTGCTTGTCAGTAATGTTAGATTATAGTATCATAGGCTAGCTAGAAGAGTTGAATATGGCAAAACAAAACGCCGGTAACTGACAAAACGACACGGTTATTATTATTATCATCATGATTATGGTCTGTATTTTAGTGATCAATATACCGTGACATGAACTCGGGTACACATCATATATAGTAGTAAGTCAAGTCGGTGTCATCCTAACTTAGTCCAAGACAGGACTTTACTGCCGGAATCGGCTATAAATTATTATAATATATATATATTGTTACATGGCTATGTGTATTGACCAAAAGAGGTTGGACTTCTAAAAAGGAAAAATGGCAAGAAAACCAAACAGATAGTCAATAGAGCTTATGTTATTAACAAATCGGTATACGTAGAACAGGTTTCTCAAAATTTTCGTTTTTCAAAGATCATTAAATGCAGTACCGTGTCATACAAAACAAAAAACAGCGCTGAGTGAATAAAATTTAATCATTGAGAAGTAACTTATAGGATGTAAATAAAGATATATTTTTATTGTTGGTGTGACTAGTGGTATATAAAGTCACTACTTCACATTCACATGTATACACAGTGACCAAACAAAATACTTTGAATAAAGAAAATAAGGTTATAAAAAATTGTAGATACGGAGGGTCAGCACTTGGAGAGAAATTTAAACTCAAAAGGACCAGGAGAAGCGTTGTTTGTAAATGGCGACGTTACTCAAGATTCAGATATCAAGGTGAATATATACAACAAATGTATATGGGAACAAAATTAATCATAGGACATCATTGGGGCTTCAATGCAGCGAGAAACTCCCGCACCCAGAGCCATGCTTCAGCTGGCCTATACACAAAAATGACTTTATTATTTACTCTAGGTCAGTGATGATGAACGTCATACTAAACTCCGAAATATATGTACAAAAAACTTTAAAAAAAGTATACAAGACTAACAAAGGCTAGAGGCTCCTGACTTGGTGGGACTGGCGCAAACATGCGGCTGGGTTAAACATGTTTTATTGAGATTTTAACCATCCCCTTATATCTCTAGCAAATGTAGAAAAAACAAACACACAATACGCCCAATTGTTCATATATATGTCGTGTACAAGTTGCGATTTTTTACAGGTTATAACATGTACCAGGGACGTATATTTTAAGTCCTTGCATGTACAAAAATATTGTACATGTTATAACTTGTATAATGCAAAAATACAAGTTATAACCTGTACAAAAGTACCTCATACATGTTATAACCTGTACAAAATATTGCTTAAAAATGGTTTTAACTTGTACAAAATCGAAAATTAAGGATATGTTTCTATTATCGCATCAGATGTTATCAACCTCAATAATATTTTCATAACTTTTTTATTGTTCCTTCATGTAAGTGTGTTTTGTCCTTTTTTGAAACAGTTAATGGCCAGGTTTCAGTATTACGAAGCATATCTTATGATATATCTTAGAACATGTCTTATGATCCTCTTATGACTATCTATAGACATATCTTTATTTGATGAATTATAATTGTGAGCGTCCACTTTGAAGGCAATAATAAAAATACTTTCATTCTAGTTGACACTTAAAGACATAAGAGGATAGCCAGGATAGATGTGTCTACAAATAAAATTGGGAATGGAAATGGGGTATAGGGGTCTAAAAGATAACAACCCGCCCATGGAGCAGACAACATTTAAAGCCCACAAATCAATGTTTTCAAAGTAGAGGATATATATTTAAAACATCAAAATGAAATTCGTTTCATGCAATGATCTTATAGTTTATAAAAAAAAATTGAGTTATATAAATTTACATAAGTCATGCTGAAGGCCAAAAATGTTGAAGAGCAGATCCAAAGATATTGATAATGAAGCGTGGTCCAATGAAAACTAGTTCAGTTCTCTCTTGCTTTTACAGAGTAAGCATATAAGAATTTTGTTTAGTCTTTGCAAGCTATAAAACGAGAGGAAGGAGTATTACTCAAAATTATTAGGCATTGTTCTTAAATTTTTTGGAAGAATTTAGTTACTAGTACTAGTATTTAATGCAATTGTCATTTAGGAAATGCAAGCTTATAGTAAATAGTGTCAGACTTATTTAAGCCATGATGGACTGCATAAAACATACAATGACATGAAAACATATTTTTCCAATATAAGTCATAAAACATATATTCCTGAAACTTTGTGAGCATTGTCCTCTACGGAAAAAGACATGTTTGGGCCTATTTATTGTTGGTTTTTATGCATTGGTGAATTTAGATATATATATTTTACTTCATTAAGATTCATCTTAAATTTTGTACAAGTTAAAACCATTTTTAAGCAAGATTTTGTACAGGTTATAACATGTATGAGGTACTTTTGTACATGTTATAACTTGTATTTTTGCATTATACAAGTTATAACATGTACAACATATTTGTACATGTTATAACCTGTACAAAATCGCAATTTGTACACGACATATACAAAAATGAGGAAACATAGCACAGTTTCAAATGAGATAACTATTCACCATAGACGAAATGACGTGGATTTTAATAGCTGTAAAATTGTTTTGGATGTACTTGATTAATTTCAATATATTTATTTATTGGTGTTTTTCTAAACTCGACCTTGAACTATGTTTAAAATATACAAAAAAAAGAGAGAAAAGAATCACGGATGTCTATGAACTACCAAGTTGCTAATCGTCAAAGCCTGTTATGAGAATATACATGTATATTGACATCTGTTCCACTCAATATAAGGATAGAACCTGAAAATTAATTTTGTTTTATTGATAAAGGTATTTTACGGAAATAACTGTATTTACGAACCATTTTATTACCTTTTTTCAAGAAAATAGTAAAGAAAACAGTTGAGAAGTTTGGTAGAATAGATTGTTTGATTAACAACGCTGGAACACGTGAGTTTTTGTGGTCATTCAATTGTTAATACTGCATGGTATATATAAAGACAGACCTGTTGTTTTCCTTTAAAAAAAAAGTATTCCAATTATTTGCATATAAGGTATTAGAATATTTAAAAAAAATTATATTTGCATCATTTACAAGGTGATAAAAACTTTGCATATTATGAGGTATTAGAAAACAGCGTCTTTCCAAAGAATTTGAATATAAGGTATTCGAAATAAAATATTTTATACAGTTCAGGATGCTCTGATATTTTGATTGATTGGTACTTATATTCATTTCACATTTTACTGTGTTTAGGGGCGTATGACATTTGCGCCGATTTTGAAAATTTTCATTCTTTCATTTGCACCGATTTTCTTTTTTCATTTGTGCCAATTTTATATTTTTTCCTAATTGGATTTACAGGTAAGTTATAGGTAAGTTCATACTTTTACATTGGCCGAGCAATTCATAACATATGTACCACTGGCTAACGGAAGAGGTCTTTAATGATAAATGAAAATAACATTACTGGGATGGAGAGTTGTCTCATTGGCACTCATACCGCATCTTCTTATATCATTTCACCTGTAGTTTACTTGTTATTTACCTGTGAAAAATAGGCGCAAATGAAAGAAAAAATCGGCGCAAATGCAAAACGTCATAAAACTCCTTGGGTTAGGTTTATTTAACGGTTAGAGTGATTTTAACTGTAACAATTATAAGAAAACGATAGATATTCGTCATTGGCATTGGGGCATTCATTTAATAGTGTTGTATGTCTCAATTATATCTAATTTTATTTTAGATCCTCTGTCGCATA
This sequence comes from Mytilus trossulus, assembly GCF_036588685.1. Lineage (NCBI taxonomy): Eukaryota > Metazoa > Mollusca > Bivalvia > Mytilida > Mytilidae > Mytilus > Mytilus trossulus. Next base: position 53,391,508 of record NC_086378.1, on the reverse strand, counting down.
CTATTGACGAGTTCTCCGCTGAAGATTTTCGAAAACTTCTAGATTTGAACCTCATTAACTACTTTCTATTTTCAAAGGTAGTCCTATAATATAAGACTCTGATATGCACTGAGGTTCATATCATTTACATTTAACGTTTTTTATTGGATATTTTTTTTTACTATCAATGTTTAACTCAGATTAGATTAAATTGGTTATATGGTTGCATGAATATAAAATTAAGTTTAGGTATTATTGTTAATAAGACAACTACTGGCAAAGACAACAGATGAGGATGTGAAAGATAAAACAGGTTACTGATCCATCTTCATCAATGTACAAAATAAACACTGTTAAGAAGCTTTGATAGTACAACATTCGTTGTATTTATAGCAAAGCCAAACCATGTTTATGATAGCAAAAAAAAAACAACAACAAAATGCCATGCAAGATACATGTACGCGCTGTCTTTAACTTTCTGTGATTCTGAGAAGTTCTTGATTGTAGATTTGATGTAATTTGTCTTATATCATCGCCATAAAATCCTGAATACTAGTACATTTTTTTTGGTAAATTGTATTGCATGCATTATTTTCTGTTTGTTTAGTATTCATTGCCACATCTTCGTAAAACAGAAGGAAGCATAATTAATATAAGTAGTCTGGTAAATCAAATTGGACAGGAGCAGGCAGTGACATACGTAGCTACTAAAGTAAGTTCATTTTCAATTGCATATCCGTAAAACTAAACAAAAAGGTTCGACATTTTTTTGTATTTCATAGTATATTTTGAAGCAATTAACTGAGTTTGCAAAATCTGATACATTTACATCTATCCTAGTTAATTTAAGTGTCTGTGGTTCAAATTGAATGCAGTGACATCATACTAAAAAAGCACCAAAGATTCCATGCTTTAAATTTTGTTAGCCATGGCAGACACTCGTTTCTTCTGCAAAAGACTCATAATTGACGCTCGAGCCATAACAGTAAGCAGGGGCGGATCCAGCCATTTAAAAAAAGGGGGGGGGGTGTTCCCAACCCAGAGTAAAATGGGGGGTTCCAGCTATATGTTCTCATTCAAATGCATTGATCGTCCAAAAAAGAGGGGGTTCAACCTCCGGAACCCCCTGGATCCACAAATGGTAAGCATAAAGTTATTCAAAGTAAACAATGCATTGTTCTATTTACTCTGAAAACTAGAAAAAATATTGATCATCAATATGAGATTATACTTGTACATGTAACATTACAAAAAAATATAATTTTGAAGAAAAACAAAATTTTGAAAAACCAACATTTGGGTGTCATGCTGATATAAAACTAGTTTATATGAAACTAGTTTATATCAACACAGCAAACGTCTAAGCGACAGATCTAGTCTATGTCATCACTGCAAACGCCCAAATAAATCTAGTTTATGTCAGCACTGCAAACTACCAAATGATAAATCTAGTTTATGTCAGCACTGCAAACTACCAAATGATAAATCTAGTTTATGTCAGCACTGCAAACATCCAAATGATTTTTTATTATAATGATTATAGAAAATAAAATGGGAAGAGAAGTGATTAATGATTTCTGCAATATTTAAAGGGTGCAATCACATCTATGACAAAAGCTCTAGCGATAGATGAGGCCAAATATAATGTTCGAGTCAATTCGTAAGTATGATTAACTGTCCTGCTAAAAGAAATATGGGTAATATTAGAAGCAATTGGCTCTAGGGTATATAGTGTTCCTAACTGAACATCATAGAAAATAATATCTATTTTCATGCCCCGTTTATGGGCATTATGTTTTCTGGTCTGTGCGTCTGTCCGTACATCCGTTCGTCCGCCTGTTCGTCCGTTCGTCCGTCTGTTCATCCGTTCGTCTGACATGCTTCAGGTTAAAGTTTTTGGTCAAGGTAGTTTTTGATGAAGTTGAAGTCTTATTCAACTCTAAACTTAGTACACATGTTCCTTATGATATGATCTTTCTAATTTCCATGCCAAATTAGAGATTCCCCCCAATTTTCACGGTCCATTGAAGATAGAAAATGATAGTGCGGATGTAGTATCCGTGTACTGGGGACACATTCTTGTTATTATTTGATTCTTCATTCTGGCGATAAAAGGAATAGTTATGGAAATCATGACAGTTTATGTCCAAAAGATACTTAATCATATATCAAACCTTGTTTTGACGGGGTTATTGTTGTTTGGTCGGTAGCTGTGTGTGTAGTAATTTGTAGACGTATGTTTTATCTTTAGGGGTTCTCTTGGTCAATGTTTTGTCTATCTCTCTCAGTATAAATTTGATGCTGTTTAATGTCTAATAGAGTATAATATTTCTTCAAGGATTAGTATTACTTGATATCTTTAACACATGTTTTCTCCATTTCAAAGCAAAAGGTTTATTAAGCATGTTTGTAACTTTGACCAGAGACATATAATACAATGTATATGTCTCTGCTTTAACTGTAGTTTCAATATACTTTCACTGTTGAAAAAAGGAGAAATTCCTTTTGGTTTTGTGGCACGATTATTTTAACATTATGTTGGATATTTTTATTTTTAGTATACAAAGTGATCGTAGACATATTTACCAATATTGATCCAATTATCATCTTTAACTGACATCGTCCTAAACATGGATGAAATGTTTGCCACTGGATGTTAAGCAAAATGTAAAATAACAAAAATACCGAACTCCAAGGAACATTCAAAACGTAAAGTCCCTTATCAAATGAGAAAATCAAAAGCTCAAACACATCAAAAGAAAAAAAAACAATTGTTACACTTACAAACACTAAAAACAAAACCAGGAGAAATGTAGAAAATGCTGAACTTCCAAAGCACTTGATATTCAATAACTTATTTAAAGTTGTACTTCATGGCTCTTTGAAAGCAAGCCTTCGTGTCAAACAATGTGACTCGTAAACGATCGTATATGTTCGTGTAAAGCTATATGCATATTAGAGTATTTCAATAGTACCATGAAATTATACCAGCATGCACATAAATGGCAGTTTAAAAATTATACCCACGACTAACTGCCAATATAACAACTACTTCTATTTTTTGCAAATGTTTTATATGAAGCAACCTCACATGATATTTTTTTCTTAATTTATATTGTTTATATGGCTGCTTTCTGGACATTTTGTTATGTGTTATATCTGTTATTAGGGTAGCACCATCAGCTATATGGACCCCACTTTTAGACGATGTACTGAAATCTGTTCCTAACCCATTGGAAGCCAAACAAATGTGTGAAAACAACCAGGTATACTTTTGTTTTACACTGAAGGTGTAGACATTACATGTGATTTTTTAACGCCATAAATACCATGAAATTTTTTCTTAGAAATGATCAATCAGGACAATTTTTTTCCATTGCTTTTTTTAAAAACAATGAAGGGCTAAATGCAAAATCTATGTTTAGCCTTTACCTCTTCCTGACAGTCTGCATGTTGTTGACTTATTTTTTGGGGGTTTATTTGTATTTTTTTTTATTGTTTATACAATGTATGTCATTTTCTAAGGTAAAGTCGCTTACACCATTGATGCTCATTGTTGAAGGCCATACCATATCCATTTAGTTGTTAACTTCTGTGTCAGTTGGGCTCTGGTCAGAGTTGTCTCTGCTAATTATACCACCTACTAGTATTCTTATTGTTATCTTACTGGTACTATTTTATGTTTATTTCAGTTACTGGGACGATTAGGAACAATAGAGGAAGTTGGAAAAGCATGTTTATTTTTAGCGTCTGATGCAACATTCTGTACTGGAATAGAACTGAATCTGAGTGCAGGAGCTGAACTGAATTATGGCAATAAAAACATGAGAAAACAGGAAACATCAGCAAACTAAAAGATAGTTTGAAATAATGAATAAATGCTACATCATTGGCTTTGATCCAGTCATGTTTGGGTTTTGCTTTCTATGCAGGACATGACGTCCATGCAGCCATGTCGTCCTTGCTCCATTGGATGTGTCGGCCATACCTTGAAAAGATATATCGGCCATGGGAAAACATCGTCCATATTTTGTGAAGACGCGTCTTCCATAGCTTTTTCTTTGGAAATACATTTGATCAAGTTATAAATAAACTCATCATGAATACCAGTATTGAAATTTTTTATTTGCGCCAGATGCATGTTTTGACTAAAAAAGACTCATCAGTGATGCTAGTTTCAAACAAAGTTAAAAAGGCCAAATTAAGTATGAAGATAAAAGCATTGAGGACCAAAAATTCCTTTAAGTTTTGCCAAATACAGCTACATCTATTCCCGAGCTAGAAAAGCTTCATATTTCAAAAATTCTAAGTTTTGTAAACAGTTACTTTATAATAATGACCATATCAATGATTATTCATGCCAACAGAGAAGTGCTGACTACAGCACAAACAGTGGCATAGAACCAGTAGTTGCGTAAATAAACTCATCATGGATGCTTATAACACAATTAAAATATACCAGTAAGCATCGGGGATAGTTGCCTAACTAACTGGTAATGTACCACATCACCATACATACTCTTCTACTACTCAAGAGTAACAACTCCAAAACAAATTTGTTTAGGGAAGACAATTTTTATTGTGTCAAATTTATTACAATGAATAAGGTCATTTGTTAACTATAACAGTTAAACAGTTACATAACAAATAACAATCATGGATGCCATAAATAATGTATAAAAGGCATGGATATGGATCAGATTATAAATAACTTGCAAGTTTGAATTAATTTCTACCCTAACTATTGAGAAATTAAAAAAATGTTTTATGACTTGAAAAATGCATCGTTCAAGCTTCTGACTACATCATGAATCAAACAAAAAGTTAATTTACAAACTATTGCAACATTGAAGTTCTATCTTTGGGTATTCATAATGTCTTTTTATAATTCAATATAAGATGTTGTTGCTGAAATTTTTATATACAAAATATATTAAAATAATTAAATAGAAAAACTTATCTTAGCTAGGATTAAGTTCAGTCTAATAAAAATATTATAGTGAAAATATTACTTAATGCTGTGACATTGCATCCTAAATTTGTTTTTGATCGGACATTTCTTAGATGGAAAATACATGATCAAATTTGACCAATTCAATATCAAACATATAAATCTTTCTATTTCAGAGCACATCCATAAATTTATCCCAGATGTTCAACTTTACTTCTTGGGATTAAATCTTTAGGCTTGTATGCTTACATGTTCGGATAAATCTAATCTGATTATCATCCATCAGAGATGTGTCAATCAATCTGAGTGCATTGTCTCATAATATTGTCAAGTAAGAGCATAAACAAAATTTAATTAAAAAAGTTTTTTTGCATTATCTGCAATAAAAACATGGTAATGGATGATCACTTTCTAAGTAAAAATGTAAACAAGTGTGCTATTCTTGATTATATTTTCAGATTTACTACAGGTTCAGTGATTCAAAATCAAATGCTGCAATGGGAGTTAACTAAGTTTTTATAAATAGTAAGTTACTACCTGCCAACTTTTCAAAATGCCCATGGGGGTTTTACGTGCAAGATGGATCCTATGCTATAGTTCTACAAAACCATCAAGGGGCGTTCAAATAAATTTTAGTGTTGTGTTTTGGCTTCTTCAAACTATTACAAGCCTAGAGCCATTGTAAAATTTATTGTTTTGTTTAAACTGTGGACAAAATTGCTCTTTCAAAATTTCCATTTGGGAGCCTCCATTGGGGAAATCCCCCACAAATAGTGACAGTTGGCAGGTATGAGTAACTTTTCCATCTGATTAAAATTCAATCTTAATTCAAATTCTTTTATAAAATGACTTTGTTTGAATGAATGTTAGAGAAATTCAGAGTTGTTGTTGATTTGGCAATGATGTTACCTTTGGTGTACAATGATTCATGTATTACACATAGGAAAGAAAGACATAATAGCACTATTTGTTTCAGAAATACATAGATAAATAGTCTGAAATATAACCTGCATAAAACGTACCACATAGTGAAAAAAACACCCCATTGGTGTCTTGAGAGAATTTTTTTACAAGACGTTTTTGTATCCTGACAATTTCCATGAGTGATAACTATATTGTATTTTATTTTTTTGTTAAATCATAAACATTTATTGTTCACCTTTATACAAGTGGGAACACACATTAGGATATTCAAAAGACAAAGAAATGTAAAAAGTTATTTGGTTACCTGTTATAGACATGTAAAGGGGGGATAATTCATTTTTTAAACTCAGCTGACATACTATCAACTGACTCAACATAACAATTAAATAAATGAATAATAAATACATAATTAACGTGAACCTTTCTAACCTATTATATCACAGTTTTATTTCGACTAGAACTACATAATGATAAGTTGGTCAGAAAGATATCAAGGTCAACCTTAGATCAGCAAATTTATTGGAAATAATTTATTATCCTTTATTATTATTTGGACTAAAATATGAATTAACATTTCTCTGAGACACAATATTGAAATCTGTTCAATATATTGCTGGTAATTGTTTAGGATTGCAGTGCATGACTAAATTGCTGATACTTTACAAGTAAACATAAAATTCATAAAACTTCAGCTACAAGTTCACTTTCAAGTTGAAGATTGAAACAATATAAATTATGTACTTATCTTAGAAACAGGGTTCTATTTAAATGCAACAGCCATGATAAAATTTATATGCTAGAAATGTTATGTATCGGTAGTGATTGAAATTTTCACAGTATATGATCATGTCTGGTTTCCTATAAATGCATTTTCGACAGAAAATGTACATGTATCAACCTTGAGTTAACCTTCACAGGTCTATTATTCTATGATGACGATTATAATTTCTAAGGTCATACTAAATATGCTTGATCTTTTAAGGGAAAATTTACAACTCAAATGTTGCTTTCTCATTAATATCTCGATAGAAAGTATATTAGAAATTTAAAATTTAATCAAGCTTGACTAATAATGTTAATTATAACTTGTATGATAAGAAGATCGGTCTACAAGGCAGGTTTTAAGTTGAAAAGGGAACAGAGATCTGGCTAGAAATTCTTTCTTCTACATATGTTGTCAGTTTGGTTTTAAAATAAGTCACATTAAGTGTCTGGTATCAGCTTGTTGAGGTACTCTGTGTTCTTCCTGTTGAAGTACTCTGTGGTCGTCCTGTAGTGGAGCATCGTAAATGCTTGGACAGTAAGGCATCAATCATAACATAATGTCCTTTCTGTTAAAATAAAAAAAAATTAGTATAAAAATTTATTACAGGTCACATAGATTTCAGCCAAATTCAGGCAAACTAATCATTATTATCATTTGGATATAAAAAGAAGCATTCCGTTCTTAAATAAATTTAATTAATTAATTAATTAATTGGACACATCAAATGTTTGTATGCCTTTACTTAAGGATTCTGTCTAATATTAAAATCTGAAGCGGTTACACGTGTCAGATTGCCCGGGTTTAAGATATTTAATAAAGTATAAAAAAAAAATGCTTTGTTTAGTTTCCTCTAGTTTAGTTTGGTTTGGTATGGATTTTGTTTTTTGAGTCTGGTTTTAGTATCCACTCAAAAAACTCAAAACACATACGTTTTTTTAACCAAAAGAATGTAATTTTATTTTTAGATATCTTCTTTGTCAGAAATAAAGATTCTTAAGAAAACTTTCTCTATAATTAAGGTTCTTAATATCCTTGTCCTTTGGTCATTGGTGGAAAGTTGTCTCATTGTTAATTAAACCACATGTTTTTCTCATTTTTATACAGTCTCAGTAATAAAGAAAAAATAATAAACTTGACCTGAACATTGAGTACTGATGTTACATCACAAAGCTTGAAGAACTTTCCCAGATCTGGTGGTGTATACATGTATCTCTTCCCATTATACATTCCATCAGTACTGCCAGCTAAAAAACACAAAGAAAGTATTGGTCTACAAACAATACCAAATTATATTAAAATTTAGCTTTTCAAAAAGCTTTAATGACTTAAAATCATATTTTGAAATATAAATTGATGGTTCTAAAGTTTGAGTTTATCATGTTGTTAGAGTGGCAGAAAACACAGAGAAAACAAGAAGTGTCCCCAGCACACAGATGCCCCAACTGCACTATCATTTTCTATGTTCAGTGGACGGTGAAAATGGGAGAAAATCTCTACTTTGGCATTTAAATTAGAAGCATCATATCATAGGGAACATGTGTAATAAGTTTCAAGTTGATTGGACTTTCAACTTTATCAAAAACTACCTTGACCAAAAATTTTAAGCTGAAATGGAACAGATGGACGAATGGACGGACGAAAAAAAAGGAACAGACGGACGAACAGAAGAACGAAAGGACCGACCAACAGATGGAGGAACGCATACATACCAGAAAACATAATGCCCATATACCTTATATTAATCAGTCTGCACCAAAAACATTTTCAACTACTTGTCAGAAGACCAATATTCTGACATTTTTCTTATTGGTCCAAACAAAGATTTGCAAAAATTTAGTAGTCAGATTGAAATTTTACTAGTCTTGAGCATCAAACTAGTGGCTAACCGTGCAAACTATTAATTGTCAACTCCTAAATGTTGTGAAAACATTGTCTCTGGACATTTTATTTTTGTATGCACTGCTTTGTGTTTTAAACAAGATGTATTATGATCAATATATTTGCTTGTCCTACAAGAAGAATACATGAAAAAGGAGATTAAAAGAGAAACATACAGTGAAATTCTTACATGCTCATACAGTGACCTATAGTTGTAAATTTCTTTGTCATTTGTGGAGAGTTGTCTCATGATCATTGGCAATCATACCACATATTCTTTTTTATATAAATCAAATTCAGCATCATCAATGCAAACATTGTATACAATACCATGCAAAAACTGCCTTGATATATATACAAATGTTCATCAACACAATATATGATTATATTGATACATACCTGGAGCATCTAATCTTACTCCAACATACACTCTCTTAGAATAATCATGTCTGTCCAGTACCCCAACATATTTTACAATGCCTGTGTACACCTTTGGTTTTGGAGCTGAAAAAAGCATTTACAAAAATTATTAGGTGTTTCCATTCTTGCATTAAATTAATCTAGTTCAAAATCAATACCTTCAAAAAAACTTTAACATTTTTTTAAAATGGGATTTCAACTCAAATATTTTAAACCCTTTTTGATACAGGCATTGGCTGTTGTCTGCTCTTTGGTCAGGTTGTTGTCTCTTGGACACATTCCCCATTTCCATTCTTAATTTTATAAATACCTCATTTATATTTTTCTGGAACAGCCAATATATTAAAAATTTGTATAGAAAGGTTATGCAGAAAGGCAAATGTACTTGCATGAAATTATGAAATTCAAAATTATCCTAACTCCTCTGCAAAAGTAAAAAAAAATGATTATCTCCCTTTCCACAGTATCAATAAAATCTCATATATGTATGAAAAATACAATACTTATTGTAAAGCTTAGATGTATGCACTGCTCAGCATATGTACTGAATGAATGAAGGAATAAATAGTTTATTAGAATGTAACCTGAATATATACAATATAATGTACATTGAGTATTTACATAATGATTCAGCCAACCAAATAGCTTTTAATAGGCTTATGATGTACTATAAATGATAATTCTTGCAAACTGAAGTTTATTCTTAGAACACATGTTTCTTGTTAGTATTCTCTGATATTAACCTGAAAAATTCTCACTTGCTCATTTGACATCAATATTAAATTTATAAGAAATGTTGTAGGGCTGTTCCTTTCATACATGGTAGGCAATTTAAACTGTCTAATATTTAGGCTCAAAACATATCCAAATCCTGACATAAAAACTCAAATTCATAGTAGAAAATGATGTTTATAAATGATAGAGATTGAGACTTACTGATTTTTCTACCATATTTAGGAGGTTTCTGTGGAACAGTAATAACTATACGACTTCCAAGCTTAACATACTGTTTTAAAATTTCATCTTTTTCCTTGCCTGGCATTTTTGATCTGAATAAAGGTATTTCGTCTAAATCCTCTGATTCTGATCCAGAATCAACGGTATCACTAAAAGAATGTCGCACCCATGCGGAAGATGACCGTGAAGATCCACGGTCCACAAATCCTGAATCTTGATGTCCATTTTCTTTTACATTTATTTTATAATCCACTAAAGGTTGAAATTTTGAACTAATTTTTTTATCACCTTGTGATCTAGGGGATAGAGGAGTTTGTCTCCTAAAATGTATATGTTCATTTTGACTGGATGATCTACTCCCTGAAGTCTTTTGTAAATATGTTGGCGGCTCCTTATATGAAGAAGTCCTTCTAATGTTTGGATGAACAATAGCAGTTTTTGGACGTAAATCCTCACAGCTTCCTGTGTCATTATTAACTTCATCTAATATTGAATTCCTCGACATTGGCGTTGGTGTCCCAGAAATCCTTGTATCATAAACAGTAGGTGTTGAATTAATATGTATTTCTTTGGTCTGCAAAAATAAAACTTGATTTAGAATTTTATTCTTTTTAATTAAATAAGATCAGTAGAAGATAAAAAAAAAAGAAAAGAAAAAGAAAGTTTAAGTTTCGTGGAATTTTCTTTTTCAATTCACTGTTCCAAATTAACCAAAACCATTTTTTCAAGAACAGTTATGGTAAAATGAGCTTAAATTCTGTTGATACCAGTAGATTGTACTTACATTTTGTCATTGCACAAGGTCATAGTTTCTCAAAATGTTTAAGAAGTCTTTACACTAAAGCTATTGGATGTGTACTGTTTGGTAGTTTGTCTTTGAGAACAAACTGATGAGGACACTCATTTTAAACAGATTCTTTTACCGGTAGTTTGTGATTATGTTGAGCTGTTAGACCACTGTCGTCTAAGGTTAGGGAGAGAGTTGAGTGCTCACAACAATGTTTGAACCTACTAGATTATACATGTGTCTTTCCTAGCTAGGAGCCAGTAATCAGGTGGTTCTTGTGTGTTGCTGTTTTTCCCATTTTTATTTTTACTTTTTTTTCTTTCACATTTATAAATCAGACCCTTGATTTTTTCATTTGAACTGTTTAACATTTTTTCAAGTTATGTACTTTTACAGCTGACAAGACTACACATTCAGAATATGGGTTTAAGTCATTGTTGAAGGCTGTATAGTGATCTTTCATACCTGTCAACTTTTCAAAATGCCCAATGGGGGTTTTGCATGCAATATATATGGCTGTCATAGTCATAAAAAACCTTCAAGGGGGCCTTAAATACATTTTTTAATGTTGTTTTTTGGCTTTTTCATACTTTTATAAGCTGAAAGTCATTGTAAAAACTAATTGTTTTGTTTAAAATTGTGGACAAATTGCTCTTTTAAAATTTCAATTTGGGAGCCTCCATGGGGGAAATCCCCCGCAAATAGTGATAGTTGGCAGGTATGATCTTTTTTTTTTAATTCAAATCATTTGAAGACAAGGGTGATTTTAGCGACCTTAACTACCCATGAGGGTCTAGCTCGGTGAGCTACTTGAGTAACTATCATTTGGACTCTGGAATATAGTTGTCTCAATGGCAATCATACCACCATAAAACTTTTGTTATATAACTTACATGAGAAGACAGAGGTTTATTTCTGTGATGGACAGCAGCTATTGATCTGCCTAACTGACTGTCTGTCTCTTCTGACCACGAATCACTGTCAACAGAAATAAGGAAAGATAACTTTATGTAATATTAAAAGTAAGCACAAGCAGTAACCAGGTCATAGACAAGTAAGTTAAAGGAGTAGAGCCGGTTATTATGTGCGGTCAGAAAGAACATACTTTTTATTTTGTGTTACATATTTTAACATATATTTTAACCAAAACAGTTCCTTAACATACCGGTAGTTGTTACTAAGTCAATAAGTAAAATATTAGGCTATGAATTAGGAACCATGCTCAACTGAAGCCATTTAATATAAGCTATGTATGATGATAAAAAGGTGTGTGAAATATGTTATTTATTTATATCAAACTCTTTATAATAAGTTCCCATGCTATGTTATTGTTGATTTGTGCTTGTTCTGAATCTGCTCTTCAGCTTCTTTTGTATTTTATTTGGACTTTTTATTTATTTACTTCAATTGTCAATGATGGGTCTTTTGTAGAGAAAACACAAGTCTGAGGTACAAAATTAAAAGTCTGTTATTCATAGATGATTTTTTTTACCACAATTAATAATACAAAAAAAAAAAGATTTTTTTTTAATAAATATCAATGAATAATGAATATTACTTTAGATTAGGTTTTGTAGAACCAATTTTTTTAAGAAGCCCAGCAATCCTATCTAGCTTATCATGTTCTTTAGAATTCTTCATTGTAGAGATCACATCCTGAAAAAGGAAAATTGTAAAATTGTTTTGAAAAATGAATAAAAATCTAATTGTAAGCATAAATTATAAATTGACGTAAAATAATCAGACGAGTATGCTTACTAATTAGCCATGCATACTTGCATCTACATGTACCAGTATACAGTAATATCTACAGAAAGTACAAAGCTTTCATTAGTACTAATGCTTTAGAATTGTTGACAATGCTATTGAAAATTAAAGCTATTAAAGTTATTGCAATAAAATTGAATAGTATTGTACACAGCTGTACATCACAACATACAAATGCAAAAGGAATATTTATGAATTCTAATGTAAATCACCTTTATTTGCGTTTATAATGCATATCAATTATTATTGATGATTAACTTCAATATTTTCCAGAAATTTATCCTAGGTCATTACAGAAAGGAAAACAAGATGTTTTAGGACCACACGATTAACTTCCCTCATGAAAAAATAGTGTCTGAATTCTGTCTGACAAGTATTCTTAATTTTTCTTATTTTTTTCTGAATAATGTCTGAATAGCTAAAAATGTGTTCATTAATGCAAATGTCTGAATTTTTACTGGATTTCGGACTATTATGGAAAAATTCAGAATTTTCATTCGCACATTCAGACAGGAATCAGAAAACCATTCAGACAAAAATCAGAATAGCATTCAGACAAAAATCAGAATTATGTAAGAATGAATTAAGGCAATATTCAGAATGAATTCAGAAAAATCTGAATTTAATCAGAAAGATTAAGAAATAATCAGACACATTCAAAAATATCCAGATAACATTCAGAAATATCCAGACAACATTCAGATGGATTCAGACAGATTCAGAAATATATTCAGAAAACATTCAGAATGTGGATATCCATACAAAACTTTGTAACTTATACAACAGATATTCCCCTAAAAACCTAAAAAGAAGTTCTTAAAGTTGAATGAAAATCAATGTGTAAGCACATTGATGATGGTCAAATACCCTTAGCCTCTATTCAATAATAAATAAAATCCAAATTTTCAGGAAGTTTGTAAATTAATAGTTTCAATAACATAAAATTCAAACTTTAAATTTTCAATTTAATTTTATTATCTGATATGGATCTGTGATTCCCTGGTCTGTTCTTTTTCTGTCTCTCGAGGTCTCCATATCTCTTGTGACCTGAGTAAATAAAAAAACAAGCTAATAAAAGAACAGAACTTCAATGTCTCTTGTGTTGCATTTTTCTTGTCTGCCCAGGGACAATAACTAAAATTCCACAAATTCTTGTTTGAAACTGTTACTAAATCACTATGATATTTCTTCCCATTTCCCTAAATCCAACCCTTGACATTGATGATGTGAGCCATTGGTATACATTTTATAAAAATCTGGCATGAATTGCCACATGACATGTATGAGTGCTATTTTTCTGTATTTAATTAACATTAGAAAAACAAAACATTCTTTGAATGGAACTTTGCCATTAACAAATACACAACTTCCTTGTATCAAGAAAATTCTAATTAATTTTTAATTATAAATGGTCATATATCTATGCAATTCTTCAATCCCATATGCAATACATGTATTTGATCAAGTACTTGGGAACCAATTTTTGGGACAAATTCAGTTGACTTTTAAAATCTTTGACCTTGACCTCATAATTAGTTGTTAGGAATCCTTAAGGAATCTATAATCAAATGAATATCATGCTGATTTTTTGTTTATTTATAGTTTAATGTATTAGTTTTAATGAATATGCAATTAAAGAACCTTAGTGATTTCGCTCACATACCCCACATCCCCACATTTTCATTGGAGAAATAAAATAAGTGCAAGAATAAAAAATTATATAAAAAAAATGAATTATAATTTCCTTATATGTCCTTATTACCGTATCTACAAAGTTTCATGAAATTCTGTCGTGTGGTTTCAGAGGAGTTGCAATGACAAACTGTTGCAGTAGTACATTGAAGCAAATAAGTTCAAAGGGGCGTAACTCCTATAGAAAAAATTGAATCACAATTTCTGGTCAATATGCACAACTACATAGTATTTCTTTATTATTATCCACAGTTTCATGAAATTCTGTTATGTGGTTTCAGAGGAGTTGCAATGACATACTGTTGCAGAAGTATATTAAGCAAATAAGTTCAAAGGGGCGTAACTCCTAGAAAAAAAATTGAATCATAATTTCATGATGTATGTCCTTATTATCTACAAAGTTTCATGAAATTCTGTTGTGTGGTTTCAGAGGAGTTACGATGACAAACTGTTGCAGTAGTACTAGTACATTAAAGAAAATTAGTTCAAAGGGGCATAACTCCTAGAAAAAGAATTTATAATTTCCTGTTGATATGCACAACTGCATTATATGTCCTTATTATCTAAAAAGGTTTTATGAAATTCTGTTGTGTGGTTTGAGAGAAGTTGCGATGACAAGAAACGGGACTGATGAACTGACGGATGGACAGACCGACAGACAGATAGACTGAGACAGGTCAAAAACATTATATCCTCTGCAACTTCGTTAGTTGCTTGCTGTATAATTGATGTAGGAATTCATTATTTCAAATATATGTGTCAGCGTCATAAATTAATTTAAGGTATTGGCTGTATGGTGACCATTAGCTATCATTGTTCTCATCTACATTTGTACTGCATTCATATAGTAGATAGTTGTCTCATTGGAAAACATTCCACACTTACAGCTTATTTTTAGGCTATTAAAACTAAAGCATGTACATACCAGATTCAATTGATTTTGCACCATTTTTCTTTTTAATAGTTCTGTTCAAAAACATGTACATTAAGTCGTAAGTCTCTTTCACTGACATCTGTGGAACCAATTCTAAAAAGTTAAATTAAAATATTAGTATCAATACTGACACCTAAATTTATGAACTCGTATAAAATATTCAACAGTTGTCTTAAAGTGAAATTCAAAAAGAGCCATCAGAAAAGATGGGTTGTGGTTTTTTTTTTAAGAAAGATATTGGAAATACAATCAACTAAAAGTTTTATCAGTGTTGATTTAAAACAAAAAGTGTCTTTCGACCCTTTCACTTAGAACAGAACAGCCCTTACTGTGATTTTAAATAGATTAATGCATAAGTAACATGTGCAACAACGGCAATATATATAAACCGAAGGTAAGAATATCTAAGTGAAGTACATTGTATTTGCCACTGGATGTAAAGCAAAAAAGTAAATATTTGTATATTCTTATAAATTGAAAGGTTGCTGTGTCTCATCTCTGACATTCTTACCTCAAAACAATTGGTACTTTTCCACATTATCATAAACACAATGATGCAGATCATCTTTCATCCAACTTCAAATGGCTCAGTCCTTAAAAAAGAAGAGAATATTGTTTTTTATTGGTACATTGTATAAAAATTGATTTTGTTATAAGTCAATTAAAACCATACTAAATATTATTTTAAACACATGCACATTTAACTGTTCAATTAAATTTAAAAAAAAAAAAAAAAAGTAATGGTAGGTACATGTAGGTATTGATTTAATAGCCTACTATATTCTATTGTACCTGTACCAAGTCAGGAGCCTGTAATTGAGTGGTTCTTGTGTTTATCTGTTTGTTATATTTGTTTTTCTTTTAATGTTTTGCATAGTTTGTTAAAATATTGTGTCATAACACCACTTTCCTGTTTGGTGCACACAAATTTAGTTCAATTCCTCCACATTCTATATGTGCCTGTCCAAAGTCAGAAGCCTGTAGTTGAGAGTGGTTCAGGTTGTTGTTGTTTCGTGTACTGTCAATTATGTCTTGTTTTCGTTTACTGTTTTGTAATAAATTGGACTTTAAATTTTTTAAATTGAATCGTTTCATATTGTAAATGTTCTTGTCAGGATTGTCAAGACCAATTATTGCTATAATACATGGTATAGGTTTCATAGGCGGATCCCAGGGCCCTTGTTTTTAGTGGCTTTGAACTAGCTGTCCGTAACTTTAAGTACTCTCAGATCTGTACTTAGTATCTTTTTGTTTGGATATACAAGTACCCCAGCCACGTCCACTCTGTTTTTGCTACCGGTAGTTGTATTTTATTTGTATCCATCTGATGAGTTTAGCAACTGTTTAACAGATTTTTATAATTTATTCTTTTGTGTAGTTACACAACTGTCCCAGGTTTAGGGGGAGGGGAATTCCTGCTATAAATGTGTTTAACCCTACCACATTCTGTATGTATGTGCCTTTCCAGAGTCCGGAGCCTTTAATTCAGTGGTTGTCTTTTGTTGATGCTTAACATATTTGTTTTTCCTTCTTTTTTTTTGTACATAAATTCTTATTTGAGTTGTTTTACATTTGTCATTTTGGGGCATTTTATAGTCGTCTATTTGGTACCGGTGTTGCTCATTGTTGAAGGCCATACAGTGACCTAAAATTGTTAATGTCTGTGTCATTTGGTCTCTTGTGGAGAGTTGTCTCATTGCATATATGATATCATACCACATTTTCTTATTTGTATACAGCTTATGGCTATTCCTGGCTGACCCAAGAATCTGTCTCTCATGAACTATTGGTATCATACAACTATCACTTTTCTATTGTGGTGTCAGATGTTTTGTATTATGACTTCAAAACTTTACGGGAACCACTGTGATGTCCACAAATAGTGATAAGGTGTATATTGGTAATTGTAATAAGTTCTGTAAAGTCAGAAATTATTTCATGCATTTATTGATTAAGATATTGTCATTTCAAAATAAAGTGTGATTCCATAGTGGACTATACATTATGGGCTTTTCTCATTGTTGAAGGCTGTACAGTAACCTATTAATATTATTGTTAATTTCTGTCCATTTTGGTCTCTTTTGAAGAGTTGTTTCATTGGCAATCATACCAGATCTTCTTTTTTTTATACTGTCAGACCTCATAATTATTTCGACTATGTTTACCCTATTCCCGTAGTCCAAATAATTATGACGTCTTGAAAGGCTATTATATTTTTTTTCCTTGACAACAAAAAATATAATAGCCTTTCAAGCTGTCATAATTATTTGGACTATGTTTACCCATATAATTTATAATTACATGTTCATTGTTGTTTTTAATTTTGCATAGTATAATCTGACTATAAGGAAACGACCATTTGATATTCTGTCACAGGAGGAGGCACGATTAATTTTGGAATATGTATTTTGTGATTTCTGATTGTTTTATTTTTTAGTTGTTTAAAAAGATAGTTGTAATTATTACATTGGTTGCAATAAATTACATTGATTTCCCAGTTAAATAAAAACCGATAATTTCACATGTGAAATAAACGTGGTTATTTCACTCTCTGACGTCATACAACAATAGGCGTTGTCAGGACGTCGATAACGTCGGATCAAAACAAGTTTTTTTTTTAAAACAAATGCGTAGTAAAAACATATAGTTCCTTACATTTTCTACATTAATTTCATAAAAAAAAACATTAGCCAATGTAATAAAAAGTATAACTAATCGCCGTATTTGAATATCAAAAATAAGACAACTTGTGACCGAACGCCGCTATGGATTAAACTCGTGCTACGCACTTGTTTAATCCATGCGTCGTTCGGTCATGCGTTGTCTTATTTTTTATATTCAAATACGGCGATTAGTTATACTATAAATATCCTTTATTTTGGTGTGTAAAGTAATTTTTCATTCTGATATCTTTAAAGATAAGGCTAGTCCAAATAATTACGACGTCTGGCAAGGCTATTTTATCTTTTTTCTGGGACGACATTAGTCCAAATAATAACGGTATAACATCTGGCAAGACTATTTTAATTTTTTTCTGGGACGCAGTCGTAAGAAGGTGTCCCCGAAATTTTTTTAAAAAGCCTTGCCAGACGTCATAATTATTTGGACTAGGACGATGTCATAGGCAGGCATTGGGCTGGGCCAGATGTTATAATTATTTGGATCATGTTATAATTATTTGGATCATCCAAATAATTATAACATCTGGCAAGGCTATTTTATGTTTTTCTGTGACGCCGTCTAGGAAGGCCCCCCCCCCCCAAAAAAAAAATAGCCTTGCCAGACGCAGGACATAGGGCAGGACAAGATTATTCAATTTTCAAATCCCCTGCCCCACCCACAATATTAAATGGCCGTTTCCAAATTAAAAAATTAGCATTGAAATGAACACATATTCATACCCCATGATCGTTATTGGCACTGATTTTTGTATAGCCTGTAACTGTTGTCACTTGCAGTTGTGGATATTTGTCTTGTATGTGCGTTTGGATTTACACTGACAGTTTACAAGTTGTAGTCAATTTCCTGGGCAAGTTGAAAACCATCTTCTGAATGGCAGACGTCATTTTTTCCTTTATATCAAGCTGTTATACATACAAAGGTTCTCGTTGTTATCTTTAAAATATCTGTCCTGCAGCGTTCAAACGTTGTCTGCGTCACACGATCTAGATCTAACATGAAAACCAACTCCGGATCATTTTCCGGATTATAGACGATTACGTTCACCATGAAATCGCCCGCCGAGAATAAATATATCGTACAAGGAAATTTTTACTTTATTTCTGAAACTAATATTACACACGTGCTATAGTTGTCTCAGCGGTCTTGTATGATTAATTTATGGAGGTTTTCAACCACTATAAATATCCGCCTACTGATATGGAATAATTTATAGGCAGCCTAATTTATAAACGGACGTTATATATGCCCCCTTATAGTTTATAGTGTACTGGAACTATTATACTAACTGTTATTGTAATAGTCCTAGGTTTTTACCACAGACGTATTTTTACGTAGCAAGTTAAACAAACGGACAAAAAAACGGGATTTTTAGGGCTGCATTTGTCATAAAAACAATTAACCTACAAACCGACTCGCTGCGAGAAAAACGTCACGAACTTTAAATCTGTTCGGGTAAAAAATCGTTAGTATACTGTGACTGTCCCTGTGAGAACTGATCGTATTCTTATATACTCCACGTTGTAATAATGGCAACTTTTAACAATGTAATCATATTTTCCCTACAGGAGCCTCAACGATAATAATTGATTCCTGTCAATCAAGTAAGCAGTTAACCCGATATCTTAATTTCTCACCAATCTAACCTGGTGCAGTCGACACGCTTTGGTACTTCGATGTCAGTTATCTATTTCGTAAGCGATGTCAAGTTCCAACGCTCAAGCAGCAGATTGTATAGTTAATGCAATACACAATCATTTAAAAAAACGCCATTGGCTGTTACAGCAGAAGGTCACCAACAGGTCTTCAATGCAGCGAGAAATTCCCGCACCCGGAGGCGTCCTTCAACTGGCCCCTAAACAAATATATACTAGTTCAGTGATAATAAACGCCATACTAATTACCTTTTTAAAACGGAATTGACCCTTACTTTAAAATAGTAGATCAATGATTTTATCTTTCATCTACATCTACGGCACTGGAAAAAGGTACTTTGTTGGAATTTTTAAACTTGTCAGTGAAAAAAAAAACCAGTGAATAACGGGCGATCTGAATCTGATGAAAACTGTTTTTTTCACCCAAACTTTAACTGATATTTGTTGAATTTATTGAAAACAGAACATTGCTGTTGAAAGCAGTGCCGAAATTTTCTTTAAAAAAGAAATACGACATTGGAATGAAATCACTGAAACTTGGCTTAATCTTTTTTTTCACATTCCCGTAATTTTTCCAATAAAAAACTATCATTTCATGTTCAGGGGGAGGGTTGGGATGTAATCAGTTACAAAAAAAAGTCGAGAAAAACAGGCAGGACGAATTTTTTTATAAAAAGGTCAGGATAAGAAAATGGCAGGACTGATGACTGATAAGAGCGAATATATAAGAATGCATGCAGGAAAGAGATATTACAACACGTGAAATAAAATACAGGACAACATGTTTCATCCTAGCCTCCCGTATAAATCAAATGGTAACTCCCCGGCGAAGTCGGGACGTATGGCAAACAACATTGCACATTTACTCTGGCTGCAGCAAAAGTGTGAGACACACATAGAAACCATTTACTTTTTCAAATATAAAAAAAACCATGCAGACATCAGTATTTAATTTTTATTAACACTCGACAACGAATATTCCATATTTTCTTTTTTCCTCTTGTCTGTAATCGTCCGAACACATTCTTCACGCTAAGCTTTTCTTTTGTTGGACAGCATCTGTTTTGAACTCGAAAGAGCATCAACATAATGGGGGTCTATAGTGGCTCTCAGGCCATATATACTGTGTAGTTTTCAATGGGTAATTATCAATTAGATCAGATCCGAATTTTCATGATAAATACGATAATCTGAGGACTAGTATGTTCTTCGTGATAACTAAGAAATAAATGAATGAAGATGAGTGGAGTTAGTAATACCTTAACTATACCTAAAACGGATCACTTCTTAGAATTTCGAATAAATCAATGGGGTCCTATTTCACGGAGAAACATATTTCTTAAATGCAATGAAACAGTGTTGAAGGCCTTACATTGACCTATAATGGTTTACTCTTATAAATTGTTATTTGGATGAAGAGTTGTCTCATTGACACTCACACCACATCTTCCTATATCTATAATTGCTGAGAACGAAATTTCTCCTTGTCTAATTTACAAAATGACATCCCTTTTGTTCAGTTATCGTTGATATTTTTGCACATTGCAAATTTCGTTATACACGGCAATACAGAAAAGATAATTCTTACAGTTTTGTCACCGGCTCTCCTTGAAGAAACCGAAAATCGAGACATATGTACATGTATATGCTGTTTCCAGCATCAGAGGGTGGCTTTGAACATCGAATTACAAGTTAATTTGTGACTGAAACTTGCTTAGTTAACATGTATTAGTTTGATAAGGCCTGAGTTAAAGGGGAACCACTGGTGTTAGTCAATGTTATTTGGTATGCATTTAAACTAGCATTGGTGCATCTCATTTCCATGAAAATTATTTGATCCTGCACCAACTGCCATGGCCTATTGACTTTAAAACGTTTGCTAAGTCTTCATGTATTAGTTTGTGATTAGGTCACTTTATGGGGAACCCCTAGTTGAACTAGCATAGTACATACATCCTCATTTCCATCGAGATTAATTGACCCTACCCCCTCAGTCATGGTCTGAAGATTTTGAAACTTTTGCTTAGTTTACAACTGTATTAGTTTGTGATAAGGTTAATTAATGCATTGGGAACATATTGTGATATGTAAATGATATTTGGTATGCAGTTTAACTGGTATTGCTACATCTCATTTCCATGGAGATAATCTGACCCTGCTCAATCTGTCATTGTCTATTGATAATTGGTATGCATATGGCAAATTTTCATTTTCATGGAGATTGTTCAGCCCATAATACCTTCAGTCATGGTTCATTGACTTTGAATATTTTGCATTACTTACATGTAAAACTTTAACTATTTTGATTTCAAAATTTACATTTTAGTGTCAGCATAACAAAAAAAATTGGTCATCTCTGTGTAAACAATTTATTAAACATAGTTCTGACACACTTAGAAAAATTAAGACATTTTTCAGAAATTCTGAATTTGTCTGAATCATACTCTTACTGATACATACAGATTTTTAATTCGTCTTACATTCTTGGATATATTTCTGACAATTTCAGAACAATTCAGACACTTTCAGAAGTTCTTAATTTGTCTGAATAAAATTCTTAATGATTCAGAAATATTCAGCAAAAATTCAGAATTGTCAGTATCAATTCAGAATAGAAATATCAGGATTCAGAAAAATTCAGACATCATTTCTCATGTAAGAAAATTTCAGAAATAATTCAGACATTTTCAGACACATTCAGACAATATTCAGAAAAAAAAAATCATGAGGGATGCAAGAAGAGGCACCAAAACCTTTACGACAAAACTTTACAACACAAAAGAGATGATTTCAGCTTTCCAATTGTTTCTAAGTAGCAACATTCCATCCTGCATATGGGGTATCTATCACCCAATTGAAACAATATTTCCGTGCTTGTATTTCCAATCATGATTTGCTTGATTGAACACTGCTGCTCACAACGAAGCTATTAAACCAAGAGTTCCAAATGGTGAAGTTGAAATAATCCCTTGGTAAATTTTAAGTACACCATCACGAGTTTGTTGACCGTTATGAAAGAAACATTTCACAGATGATATCGGATATTTTCCTTACGTCATAACTACAATCACCTTCACTTTCATGAATGGAACCTATTGAATAAGACTATTTACTGGATTTGTTATACCATGAGCAACACGAAGGGTGCCACATGTGGAGCAGGATCTGCTTACACCTGAGATCACCCCCAGTTTTAGGTGGGGTTTGTGTTGCTTATTCTTTATTTTATTTTATTTTATTTTCGATTTATGAGTTTGACTGTCCCTCTGGGATCTTTTGAAGAATTATTCTAATAAAAAAATGTTAATGTACCTTTGCTAAGTCTAATGCTTTAGATTTCTGTATCACCAAACAATCCTTTCCTAACATTATCCTTTTTAAAGCCACATTCTCATTGTGAGCTATCACTATATCTTCTCTTAATCTTTCTGTTTGTTCCACATCTTGTTCTACATCCTGAAATCACAAATGAAATAAAAAAATCTCAAATCATTTTGAATAAGATAATTTAATTCAATAAATATTATATAATTTATATCATAATTAATTTCTTAGCTATAAAATCAGGTTTAATCTACAATTTTCTACATAAAGAAATACCTGTACCAACTCATGAATATGACAGTTGTTTTCCATTGGTTTGATATGTTTCTATGTATTGCATATTTTTGATATTATAGTTTTTTCCTAATTTTTTTCAATGTATTCTAATGTACAGCCTTTCTAACATCCATTACCATTTTATCTAACCCATAGCTTTTAATCTCTGCAATCTCTAGCAGCAATGTTACTTATCCATGTGTTATATCCAAATTCTATAACAGCCCTTGAAATACTTGTAAATACATTACTCCAAATATTTCAAGGGCTTTTATAGAATTTGGATTTGAGTACTCACACTCAGAATTCAAATACTAAATTTGGTATTTCAGGAACCAATTTTGAACTCCTGAGTTACTGAGTAAGTTTCATGACTTATCCCAGTGACCCTAATTCTATCCATGTATTCCCCATCATACCATTAGTGCCATGGTAACCAATGTCATTTATACTTACCTTTGTATTTTTTCATCAGCCATCCCAGCAGACATGACATTGCCACTTACCCTAAGTTTATCTTTGTATTCCCCTACAGCCTTCCCAGCAGACATATGACATTGCCACTTACCCTAAGTTAAATCTTTGTATTCCCCTACAGCCTTCCTAGCAGACATGACATTGCCACTTACCCTAAGTTTATCTTTGTATTCCCCTACAGCCTTCCTAGCAGACATGACATTGCCACTTACCCTAAGTTTATCTTTGTATTCCCCTACAGCCTTCCTAGCAGACATGACATTGCCACTTACCCTAAGTTTATCTTTGTATTCCCCTACAGCCTTCCTAGCAGACATGACATTGCCACTTACCCTAAGTTTATCTTTGTATTCCCCTACAGCCTTCCCAGCAGCCATGACATTGCCACTTACCCTAAGTTTATCTTTGTATTCCCCTACGGCCTTCCCAGCAGACATGACATTGCCACTTACCCTAAGTTTATCTTTGTATTCCCCTACAGCCTTCCTAGCAGACATAACATTGCCACTTACCCTAAGTTTATCTTTATATTCCCCTACAGCCTTCCCAGCAGACATGACATTGCCACTTACCCTAAGTTTATCTTTATATTCCCCTACAGCCTTCCTAGCAGACATGACATTGCCACTTACCCGTAGTTTATCTTTGTATTCCCCTACAGCCTTCCCAGCAGACATGACATTGCCTTTTACCCTAAGTTTATCTTTATATTCCCCTACAGCCTTCCTAGCAGACATGACATTGTCACTTACCCTAAGTTTATCTTTGTATTCCCCTACAGCCTTCCTAGCAGACATGACATTGCCACTTACCCTAAGTTTATCTTTGTATTCCCCCACAGCCTTCCTAGCAGACATGACATTGTCACTTACCCTAAGTTTATCTTTATATTCCCCTACAGCCTTCCTAGCAGACATGACATTGTCACTTACCCTAAGTTTATCTTTGTATTCCCCTACAGCCTTCCCAGCAGACATGACATTGTCACTTACCCTAAGTTTATCTTTATATTCCCCTACAGCCTTCCCAGCAGACATGTCAATGCCACTTACCTGTAGTTTATCTTTGTATTCCCCTACAGCCTTCCTAGCAGACATGTCATTGCCACTTACCCTAAGTTTATCTTTATATTCCCCTACAGCCTTCCTAGCAGACATGACATTGCCACTTACCCTAAGTTTATCTTTGTATTCTCCTACAGCCTTCCTAGCAGACATGACATTGCCACTTACCCTAAGTTTATCTTTGTATTCCCCTACAGCCTTCCCAGCAGACATGACGTTGCCACTTACCCTAAGTTTATCTTTGTATTCCCCCACAGCCTTCCCAGCAGACATGACATTGCCACTTACCCCAAGTTTATCTTTATATTCCCCCACAGCCTTCCCAGCAGACATGACTTGCCACTTACCCTAAGTTTATCTTTGTATTCCCCCACAGCCTTCCCAGCAGACATGACATTGCCACTTACCCTAAGTTTATCTTTATATTCCCCCACAGCCTTCCTAGCAGACATGACATTGCCACTTACCCTAAGTTTATCTTTATATTCCCCCACAGCCTTCCTAGCAGACATGACATTGCCACTTACCCTAAGTTTATCTTTATATTCCCCTACAGCCTTCCCAGCAGACATGACATTGCCACTTACCCTAAGTTTATCTTTATATTCTCCAACAGCCTTCCCAGCAGACATAACAATGCCACTTACCCTAAGTTTATCTTTGTATTCCCCTACAGCCTTCCCAGCAGACATGACATTGCCACTTACCCTAAGTTTATCTTTATATTCTCCAACAGCCTTCCCAGCAGACATAACAATGCCACTTACCCTAAGTTTATCTTTATATTCCCCTACAGCCTTCCTAGCAGACATGACATTGCCACTTACCCTAAGTTTATCTTTGTATTCCCCTACAGCCTTCCCAGCAGACATGACATTGCCACTTACCCTAAGTTTATCTTTATATTCCCCTACAGCCTTCCTAGCAGACATGACATTGCCACTTACCCTAAGTTTATCTTTGTATTCCCCTACAGCCTTCCTAGCAGACATAACATTGCCACTTACCCTAAGTTTATCTTTATATTCCCCTACAGCCTTCCCAGCAGACATAACAATGCCACTTACCCTAAGTTTATCTTTATATTCCCCTACAGCCTTCCTAGCAGACATGACATTGCCACTTACCCTAAGTTTATCTTTGTATTCCCCTACAGCCTTCCCAGCAGACATGACATTGCCACTTACCCTAAGTTTATCTTTATATTCCCCTACAGCCTTCCTAGCAGACATGACATTGTCACTTACCCTAAGTTTATCTTTGTATTCCCCTACAGCCTTCCCAGCAGACATGACATTGTCACTTACCCTAAGTTTATCTTTGTATTCCCCCACAGCCTTCCTAGCAGCCACCAGTAAAGATGTTTTCTCATTTGATTCCTGTTTGTAAGCATCTATTTCTTCCTTCAGTTCTTTTATTTCATCTTTTAATCTTGGTATTGTTTCTAAGTTCTGAAAAAGAAGTTTGTAGTTATAAAAACCTGTTTATGATAGCTTGTTGTACTTTCTTCAAACCTCAATAACCAAAAAATAAATGATTTTAACACTGTTCCTTTGCTTTTCATTTGCATAAAGTGATTGTTGGCATTGCATATAAATCCAAGAATATGTTGTATGAATACCAATGACACAACTCTCTACCAGAGACCCAACAAGGCAGAAGTAAATAACTTTAGATCACCATGCAGCCTTCAACAATGAGCAAAATGCATACAACAGAGTAAGCTATAAAAGTCCCAGAAATGAAAAATGTAAAAACCTGAAACAAGAATTCTATTAGTCTGAATTAAACACAAAACATTAGACACAAAACAAAACTGATTTACAGGAACTTACGAACCACTGAATTACATGTTCTGACTTGGCCAGGCACTGTACTTAGACTTATCAAATATTTCTCTATGTTATTTCTGGATTTATTTGTTGTTGTAAGGATTCTATTGCATTAATAATATTTTGTACATTTTTTTGGGAGGGGGCTAGTGTTTTCAATTTTCATTGAAAATTTGTATTTCTCCAATTCTGTAGAATTCATCCGTGAATTTTATTTTTACCTATTTGGGTTGTTTGCCAATTGTCACATATCAGCCTCATATTCTTTTATTCTGGAAAAGCCCTAAGAAATAATCTGTGCAAAACCATGCAATGTCTATAATTATAGTTATTGCATGTACAATATGGCTAAGTTTAGAAATATAATTGTTTTCTTGACAATAACATTTATCGATACATTTAAACTGAACAATGAAATAGTTTTAATGTGCAACCTTTAAAAAAATGGACCACAAAACTCATTTCCTCCCCATCAGAAAGCAATAAATGAACAATTAAATAAATCAGAATGAAATAATACAGTTTGATGCATGCTACTTTAACATCAAATACACATTCACTTTTAAAAGTGTTTTTTTTATCCTCCACTGTAATTAAGAAACATTAAATAGGTGCCAAGGCCTCTTCTGAACAACAGAAAGATTTTTTCGCCATTAGAGCTTTGTGTTCATTAATGATACGTCTAAAATGTTTTATAACAAATAATTGACAGAAATAAAAATTGGAACATTCATAAAAAGAGACTACAATCAAAAAATTTTATTTTACAATTTCTAACAGAACCCTTTTAGTTTATTTCATAATACAAAAAGCTGAAAATTATTCAATTTATTTCTGTTATTTCTGTTATTTTTTTATGAATTGTATTATAATATCTATATTAGTTATCAAAAGTAAAAAACCAAACCCAAACTTGTTCAATATTGATGATAATTTAAGCATCAATAGACAAAATCTAAACAAAACCTACATGTGGTTCATTATGGGTAAACCTTTTGTATAAAGTTTCAAAAAAAAATATATTTTAGAACCAAAATCAGAAAAATAAAATTTAAACCATATTAATTTTTCTTACAAAAGTAAATGATTCACAGAAGAAAACATTATATACGATTAATATTTTTGGACTAGTTCCTGGTGTTTATTGATTCTTTACATGTCAATAATGTTACCCAGCTGTAAAATCTAATGGCTTTATAAAGATTACATTTTACATCTCCATTTAAAGATTTAATGTGCCCTGATCTATATCACGTATGTATCAGATCAACTGGAATAATTTAACCTTTCACACATTTAGTAAATAACAACCTGACATTTAACTGTATATATATATATCTTTATTCTCAATAAACCATATTACATAGGTATAGAGAAGGCAAATGAATTATGTACAATATTTACAACAAGACAGAACAAACAAAACAGTTGCTAATACAATATATGAAGTCCATTTCAGCCAGGAGCACATACACCTGTGTTAATAATCTTTATGAATTTACATAGTTTAATCAATTCTGATTTGTTTTTTGAAGACATAATCTGATTGTATTTGACAATATTTGCATTTTTTAAATAATAATTTGACATACAATGTTTCCTGTTTTCTTCAAAGTATTTACATTCTAATATATAATGCATTTCATCACCAATATCATTTTTATTACATAGAAGACAAATTCTATTGTTTCTAACTATATTGTTCCATCTACCCTGTTCAATAGGGAGCTTGTGATTTGTGGTCCTAAATCTACACAAATCAATAGACAATTTGTTCCCAAGAATTTCAAAATAACCTTCTTTTCCAAATAAATCTTTAAAAAGTCTGTAATTTATTGCTTTTGGCGAGTTTTCAAGTAAAGAATGCCAGACTTGTACATACTGATCTTTAAGTCTAAGTTTGACGAATGAAACTAACCACTTACAATTTATAAAAGATTGCGTTTCCCATACATTTGGGATACCACATTCGTTCAGAATAGTCTTTATTCTGTTTAACCATGAAAAATTCACATTGTCATTAATAGACATGTGATAACACAATTTATATAAAATATATGATAGTTTTGTCTCTTTACCAGAGTTTAATTTCCCCCAAAATGAAACTGTATACTATTAGATATCTAAGAGGTCTGACCATGGACCACTTATTTCTTAAGCTGTGATGACAGTTCTTTTATGCTGGCATAATAATTTCCTTTGAAATTTATACTTACAACAAATTTTCAGTTGACAAAAAAAATAAAATTTAATTATAAAGTTTTTGTTAAGATGTACAGGTTTCCTTACCAAATATTTACATTTTATTTTTTTATGGTATTACTTAAGGTGACCTCTCTTTATCAGTTGAAAATTCCTAATTTGAAATATTTTGTTGTCATTGAATGATTGCCAAATGATTCATAAAATTAAGAATGAAAATGGGCATATCGATCAAAGAGCAGAAAACAGCTAAAGGCCACCATGATTATAAATTTATTGATACACATTATGTGCAGATTTTATTATTCTTGTTGTTAGATAGCTGTCACAGATTAAGTAGACTTAACATGCAAAAGTATTTCTTTTGTAAAATTTAGTATGATAAACAAAATTTAGTTTTAATTGTGCATTAACTGATTTTGTATCATGAATTCTAAGATACCCCATATCCTTTCTTTTTCTATATGTTACCATTTTTACATTTGAAGGCTTAAATGACCTAAGATCTTCACTTTTAATGTTTACATTTGTTATGAATGTTCAGTTTATAAAAAATGTCCTTGTATGTAATACATATATAGTCAAGACTTTGAATATCTAATGTTTATGGAGAGATTATCAAAGTGATTTAAATATAAGCAGACCGTAGAATTGTAAATGTATCAATTTATCAACCACTCGATGTTGTCCTATTTATTTACCGAAGTAGATTCAATTACAATTAAAAGGATTTCTGATTTATAAATATTTTCATTTCATTTCAACCAAATTGAAAACAACTTAGAATTTTGTTTTGTTTTCTACAATTTGTCTACATACCATTTCCCTTAACCTAGTTGGAGAAAATGTCAAGAAATCATTATGGTATTTTAGCATATATGCTTTAATTAGTTATAAACATTTTATTTTAAGCCTAGGTGGCAAAATGGTTTAAGTAGTCCATCTAGTTATCACACGCCTGTCAAAACCACTCTTGTCAAGGTGGCCTTGACTATGACCTTAATTGACTATGGTTGCCATTTTTCCTGCCAAAGGTCAGTGGTTCACATTCCTGATAAAAAACTACTATTATAGCATAGCCAAATGTGCTTACAGTGTCATTAAACACCATCATACAATCAATCAATCTTTTTTTTTTTGAATTTCAATACTAAGACAAAGACTTAATCATAAATATAAGAAGACAGTGGTATAGTGCCATTGAGAAAACTCTTGATCCATGTTACATTAGTTCCAAAAGTAAATATGTGAATCAAAGATATGTATTATATATGAACTGTTATTATCTCTGTAGCTATGTACTAGTTTATGAGAATAAAATCATTCAAATCATTCATATAAACAAGTTTCTCATAAATTTGGTAACATTTAATCATGGTAAATTATTTTGCTATAGATGTCTTCAAATTATGTGTTATTTTGCTGTCTAATTGACATATGCATGCTCTTTTAATTCATTTTACTTCAAACTTAATTGAAAAATCTTAACAACTTGTACATATTTTCATGAACAGGAACTTCAATCTTTTAATAAGTAGAAATATTTCAATTTTTCAAATAAGTGGCAATTAATCAAATTTACTGCTATATTTAGTCAAAATCATTTATGGCAAAACTCCAGATAGGACCAATTTAAAGCATAAGACTTAACCTATAATGTAAAAGATATGTACTATAATTCATACACCTTTCCCCTGTCATTAAAATGTTGGACTCTCGGATAATAAATGACACTTGAGAAAATAATCTTTAGCATTTGTATTTTTCATTAACAAGTCTTTTAAATTTATTATACACTTTGGTTTTTGTCAATTGCTAATTTATTGGTAGCTAAAAGAAAACTTGGTCCAATTACAGTTAGGGGACCAGGCCAAAACCACTTAAGTATCTATATCAATAAAATAAGACACAGAGAAACAAGAATGTGTCCCTAGTACACGGATGCCCCATCAGCACTATCATTTTGTATGTTCAGTGAAGTGAAAATGGGGTAAAAGCTCTAATTTGGCATTAAAAAAAGAAAGATCATATCATAAGGAACATACATACTAAGTTTCAAGTTGATTGGATTTCAACTTCATCAAAATCTATTTCGACCAAAAACTTTAACCTGAAGCAGGACAGACAGACATACAAATGGACAAACAAATGAAGGAACGAACAAACAGACAAACGAATGAACAGATGAACAGATACACAACCCAGAATTGAGAAAACATAACGCCCATAAATGGGGCATCAAAAATAAGAGAAATCATAAGTAAGCCAGGCTTAGAAAAAATAAGATGATATTTTTATACACTCGTACCTTTTCAATATTTTCATTCCTCATAAGTTCATGTCTAACTTGATATTTCAAATCTGTTAACTTTTCTCCCATTTCTATGATTTTATTATTGGAAGCCTGAAATAAAACATTTATAAATAGTAAATTCTTATTCTGCAAATTAATTAATATTGTTTCAATTGTTTTCAGTAGAATTAATGAGTTTTTCTATTGTTAAAAGCCCTTTCCAGAAAATCATTCCCAGAATAATAAAGATTAGGTGCTAATAGTCTACCTAAGAATCAGGCAGTGGTGAAAACATGACAAACAAAAACCCACTCAGGTTGACATTATTAAATTTATGTTCAAAATGTATAATGATGCAAAAATATACCACTCGTTTTCTTGTCCTGTTCTGGTAATTGGAGATAAAATTTGGTTACAATGCACTAGAAATTAACAATTAAGGGGAGGTAACTCTGTAATTTGCTATCATTCTAACCAAAGTTTATCTAAAGATTTCTCAAGTTACCAGACACGCAGACCTACCATTTCTTACTCAAAATGAGTGTTACTTCAAAATAGGATGGCTAGGTAGATGGGTTTTTTTCAGCCATGTTTTGATTTTTTTCAAAATTGCCTGATTCTTACAAAGACTGGCACAAATTACGGGTATTCCCAAAATATGCATACAGATTTATGTATAAGATATCAGAATGTGAGGGCTTAATATTATTGTGATATTAAGGATATTTTGACAAATCACAGTAATATTTTTAAAACCAATTTGACACTTAAGGCAGCCAAAGATGACCCATTTGTTGCCTGACGGTAAAGGCCATTAACAACACTCCATTATACATAATTAATAAAAAAATATTTGAATCTACAGTAATTTTACATTCTTAAAATAATAACCTGTAACTGTTTACATGTATCTTCATACTTTGCTGTCATTCTACGTGTATCACCCTCACGTTGCCGTACCTCTACCCTAAAATAATACACCATTGCATTAGCTAAGGAACTAGAATAGTTACAGAATCTTTATAAATTATACCATTAGTTTTTCCATTTGAATTGTTTTACACTAGACATTTTTGGGGCCTAAGTTATAGTGCAATGTTTGGCTCTAATGGTTTACTTTTACAAATTGTGACTTGGATCAAGATTTGTCTCATACCACATCTTCTTATATTTATTAAATACTTCTGCTATTTTTCAATTTACAAAGGGACACAACTCATGCTCAAACTTGATCTGTATTTGGTGGTAATAAGCATCATGTATGAGTTTGGTTGAGGCAAACTAAACTTTAAGCTTGGAAAAGGCAATTTCAGCAAATTTTCCATTTATAAAGGGAAAAACTCAAGAATGGTGAAAGTGATGACACTCAGCTTAGCACAAGCTAATTTTTTTACTAGAATCATTGTTTAAATAAGATATATACAAGTCATGCTTTGTATGGTAAATTTCAAAGTTGAAACCAACATCAAAAGATTTAATATAATGATACTGTACTACTTATAGTTCAAAAAATTCAAAAATATAAAACAGTGACCAAGGAAGCATTATTACCAATTATGTTATGACAATGGATCACAATGAAAATTGCTTATTACATTTTAGCTTAACAAGTCCTATAAAAATTCAAGTGTAATTGATGTCAATCACCGAAATAATAATTTACATAGAAAGTCAATATACTGCTTATCCCCAGATTTGCTTAAACAAACCACTCGTAAATATGACGTCCATAACATAAATGAAATTAAAATCCAAGTGTGAACATTATACACCTCCGGCTGGTACGTACTACCGTAGTACTAACAAATATTAGTATGTACTCACTGAGTATATTCCAAGGTCTGTTTTGTTGTTTCTAGAATTAATTCAGCTTTCTCCACTTCAGAGGCTAAAAATGAAAAATAAACATCTGCCCATTAACAAAAGATTATCTATAAATTATTGTTCTTCGTCTTTGTATATTTCTATTAGAAAATGTTTTGCAGTTTTATTTCAAGATTTTGTATTACTGAACAAAACAAATATTTAATTGAAATATATTACTTAATATTTTTCGATCACAATTAACAAGAGTACATTTGTACTGTTTAAAGATTTTAAATTCTTATGCAAACCAAAACAAATCTTATTAAAAGCATGATAAGTGAAATGCACTGTTGTTTGGAGTTATACAAAATTTTAACACCAGGCCTCACAGTCACAAAACTTTCGAGTATGATTTTTGTACTCAGACTCGAAATTCAGCCAATCAAATTGCTGGATTTCATGTTTCAAGCATGATTTATGTGCTCCAAGCACTGAACAAAGTTTTATGCCTTCAAGGCCAGGAGTTGTCTCATGTACTATTTTGAAATGTAGGTTCTATAACTCATTGATTATTCCTTAAGAAAAGCTCAAGATGAACAGCAACAATTCACATATTTGTAATGTACAGTGCTATGCCTACTTTCATTGTTTAAATGTACATTTTGTTCTCAATAATATTTTTTTTTATCTTAACTTTTGGAAATATTGCTCAGAATGAATTAGATTCTGAAACAAGTGAATGGCTGTCCTTCATTTTGACCTTGCATGCACCAGTGATTGACAAGAGCATCTTTTTCTTGTTTATATGATGGATTTTGATAAAATTTCACACAAATCTTAAATGGTTTATTAGAGAAGCAAGGGTTGTAGTACAAATAGGTCATTCAATCATTCATTAATTTATGCCAAATAAATTCTATTTTGGTGCAACAAACCTATCAGTTGCACCTGGCATACATTCTAAATCCATTAAATTTCCATTATCTTACAACAATAGGGACCATTTCTACATCTGTGTTTCCCTTAAACTCTTTAATACAACATTGATATATTGTATATATATGCACAATACCTACATGTGTCTTTACCATAAGAGATTGATTTGCACATTTCCTGCATCAATCACAGTATATATGTCACAAGATTTAATCAAAGTAAAATGTTATTACGCAATACTAAGCATAAATGTTCTTTTGAAAGAACATAATGTGTTGTAACTGTCAATTAGGTATTTAATCACCGAAAGTTTTAGAGAATTATGTCAGAAAGACCACAAGGTTAGGTAATTATGCAGGATCTTAGCGGTAGGATTAACAATTGTTTGTTTGCTATTTTATTCATTTATTTGGGCATAAATAAGAATTCATCCTAAAACCTGATTTGGATTGGTTTAAAAATATATATGGCAGAATAATGCATCCCATCTCAGATGTTTAAGGTCGATGAAGGTTAAGAAAGTAAAGACTTTAAAATTGATATATTCAGCAAGTATTTAGAAATGCACCTGAGTTTGGTGTCAGAATAATGTGTGTTAGTAGGGTAGTGTGTCATCTTGCTGACTGTTACCTTAGCTGTATCATGTTAAGGCTAGAACAGACAGCACCTGAGTTTGGTGTCAGAATAATGTGTGTTAGTAGGGTAGTGTGTCATCTTGCCAGTGGCGTAGCTAGGTCATTTTTACGTGTACGCCCGAACCTAGGAACAGGGCCTGAAGGGGAAAGCGGTTCCATGCCAAAGAACCTGCTGGAAGTTGATAAGCACGGACAAGCCTCCGGAAGTTTTAGAGTTATCGAGAATGTCATAAAACTCCTGTCATTGAAAACTCGTCAGATTCAAAATTATTCATTTTCTATGTTAAATCTATTCATTGTGTTTAAAATTTGTTAGAATCTAATGACGGCCTTTGGCTTAATTTGGAGTAAACTTCCAAACCAGTTATCTTAGAATATGATTAATAACCTTCAATCATTACCGAGGCAGTATGCGGTGTCTTTTATTTAGGATTATTTTACTTTATGAAAACAAGATGAATCAATCCCAGAAAAGAGTTCTCGACTTCTTTCGTAAAATGATTTCATCGGAAATTGAACCTAGCAGAGCGATGGCTTCTGCATCTGATGTAGCAACGTTACTAGGTCTAACAAGTATTTGAAAGCTTGCCTCTCTGTGCAATATGTTATTTAACGGTGGCCAGATCGTCTGACTTAAATTGCGCAAAATCAGAAAAATGAACAAACAAACAAAAATGGCTTCTGAAATTAACCATGAAATAAAAAACACTTCAAGGAAGTTTATTGAATTCGACGAAGGTTTAACAAAGTAATTGATACGTGTATGTAATATATTTTAACATAAGACTGTAAATGCAAACGGATTTTTTTTTCTATAAAATATGAGAAAACTTATCATGTATAAGTTCGTCATTATGCTCTGGATACTCGTTTGGGCATACACAGTGTTTTTTCCAGCTAACGTAAAATTTCACAAATGTTTGACAAAGTTATGTTGATATCTTTAAACTAAAACAACATAATGAACCTGCATGTAGATAACTATCATTTTGGCACCGCCGAAAAAAATTACGATCAAAATAGCTCGCTTTCGCGACATAATTGTCAATGGCTCGACAAAAATTGAAAAACACATATCGAATCTTAGCTCATAATGAATTTCTTTTAAAAAAATAAGGGAGATCTCGAGAGAGTATAGAATTAACGGTAGACTTAGAATTTGACAGAAATAATTTTCGTCACTTTTATTCGCATTTGCAAGCCATTGGAGAAAGACTTAAAAGGTTGATGTACTGTAAACCAATTCTTCCATTTTTATTCATATGATTTTTTTTTTTTTACCAAATTCAAGTGTACGCCCGGGCGTTTTGACGTAAACGTAGCTACGCGCATGCTTGCTGACTGTTACCTTAGCTGTATCATGTTAAGGCTAGAACAGACAGCACCTGAGTTTGGTGTCAGAATAATGTGTGTTAGTAGGGTAGTGTGTCATCTTGCTGACTGTTACCTTAGCTGTATCATGTTAAGGCTAGAACAGACAGCACCTGAGTTTGGTGTCAGAATAATGTGTGTTAGTAGGGTAGTGTGTCATCTTGCTGACTGTTACCTTAGCTGTATCATGTTAAGGCTAGAACAGACAGCACCTGAGTTTGGTGTCAGAATAATGTGTGTTAGTAGGGTAGTGTGTCATCTTGCTGACTGTTACCTTAGCTGTATCATGTTAAGGCTAGAACAGACAGCACCTGAGTTTGGTGTCAGAATAATGTGTGTTAGTAGGGTAGTGTGTCATCTTGCTGACTGTTACCTTAGCTGTATCATGTTAAGGCTAGAACAGACAGCACCTGAGTTTGGTGTCAGAATAATGTGTGTTAGTAGGGTAGTGTGTCATCTTGGTGACTGTTACCTTAGCTGTATCATGTTAAGGCGAGAACAGACAGCACCTGAGTTTGGTGTCATAATAATGTGTGTTAGTAGGGTAGTGTGTCATCTTGGTGACTGTTACCTTAGCTGTATCATGTTAAGGCTAGAACAGACAGCACCTGAGTTTGGTGTCAGAATAATGTGTGTTAGTAGGGTAGTGTGTCATCTTGCTGACTGTTACCTTAGCTGTATCATGTTAAGGCTAGAACAGACAGCACCTGAGTTTGGTGTCAGAATAATGTGTGTTAGTAGGGTAGTGTGTCATCTTGCTGACTGTTACCTTAGCTGTATCATGTTAAGGCTAGAACAGACAGCACCTGAGTTTGGTGTCAGAATAATGTGTGTTAGTAGGGTAGTGTGTCATCTTGGTGACTGTTACCTTAGCTGTATCATGTTAAGGCTAGAACAGACAGCACCTGAGTTTGGTGTCAGAATAATGTGTGTTAGTAGGGTAGTGTGTCATCTTGCTGACTGTTACCTTAGCTGTATCATGTTAAGGCTAGAACAGACAGCACCTGAGTTTGGTGTCAGAATAATGTGTGTTAGTAGGGTAGTGTGTCATCTTGCTGACTGTTACCTTAGCTGTATCATGTTAAGGCTAGAACAGACAGCACCTGATTTTGATGTCATAATAATGTGTGTTAGTAGGGTAGTGTGTCATCTTGCTGACTGTTACCTTAGCTGTATCATGTTAAGGCTAGAACAGACAGCACCTGAGTTTGGTGTCAGAATAATGTGTGTTAGTAGGGTAGTGTGTCATCTTGGTGACTATTACCTTAGCTGTATCATGTTAAGGCTAGAACAGACAGCACCTGAGTTTGGTGTCAGAATAATGTGTGTTAGTAGGGTAGTGTGTCATCTTGCTGACTGTTACCTTAGCTGTATCATGTTAAGGCTAGAACAGACAGCACCTGAGTTTGGTGTCAGAATAATGTGTGTTAGTAGGGTAGTGTGTCATCTTGGTGACTGTTACCTTAGCTGTATCATGTTAAGGCTAGAACAGACAGCACCTGAGTTTGGTGTCAGAATAATGTGTGTTAGTAGGGTAGTGTGTCATCTTGCTGACTGTTACCTTAGCTGTATCATGTTAAGGCTAGAACAGACAGCACCTGAGTTTGGTGTCAGAATAATGTGTGTTAGTAGGGTAGTGTGTCATCTTGCTGACTGTTACCTTAGCTGTATCATGTTAAGGCTAGAACAGACAGCACCTGATTTTGATGTCATAATAATGTGTGTTAGTAGGGTAGTGTGTCATCTTGGTGACTGTTACCTTAGCTGTATCATGTTAAGGCTAGAACAGACAGCACCTGAGTTTGGTGTCAGAATAATGTGTGTTAGTAGGGTAGTGTGTCATCTTGCTGACTGTTACCTTAGCTGTATCATGTTAAGGCTAGAACAGACAGCACCTGAGTTTGGTGTCAGAATAATGTGTGTTAGTAGGGTAGTGTGTCATCTTGGTGACTGTTACCTTAGCTGTATCATGTTAAGGCTAGAACAGACAGCACCTGAGTTTGGTGTCAGAATAATGTGTGTTAGTAGGGTAGTGTGTCATCTTGCTGACTGTTACCTTAGCTGTATCATGTTTAGGCTAGAACAGACAGCACCTGAGTTTGGTGTCAGAATAATGTGTGTTAGTAGGGTAGTGTGTCATCTTGGTGACTGTTACCTTAGCTGTATCATGTTAAGGCTAGAACAGACAGCACCTGAGTTTGGTGTCAGAATAATGTGTGTTAGTAGGGTAGTGTGTCATCTTGCTGACTGTTACCTTAGCTGTATCATGTTAAGGCTAGAACAGACAGCACCTGAGTTTGGTGTCAGAATAATGTGTGTTAGTAGGGTAGTGTGTCATCTTGCTGACTGTTACCTTAGCTGTATCATGTTAAGGCTAGAACAGACAGCACCTGAGTTTGGTATCATAATAATGTGTGTTAGTAGGGTAGTGTGTCATCTTGCTGACTGTTACCTTAGCTGTATCATGTTAAGGCTAGAACAGACAGCACCTGAGTTTGGTGTCAGAATAATGTGTGTTAGTAGGGTAGTGTGTCATCTTGCTGACTGTTACCTTAGCTGTATCATGTTAAGGCTAGAACAGACAGCACCTGATTTTGATGTCATAATAATGTGTGTTAGTAGGGTAGTGTGTCATCTTGGTGACTGTTACCTTAGCTGTATCATGTTAAGGCTAGAACAGACAGCACCTGAGTTTGGTGTCATAATAATGTGTGTTAGTAAGGTAGTGTGTCATCTTGGTGACTGTTACCTTATATGTATCATATCAAGGCTAGAACAGACAGCACCTGAGTTTGGTGTCATAATAATGTGTGTTAGTAGGGTAGTGTGTCATCTTG
Source organism: Mytilus trossulus (assembly GCF_036588685.1). NCBI lineage: Eukaryota > Metazoa > Mollusca > Bivalvia > Mytilida > Mytilidae > Mytilus > Mytilus trossulus. Next base: position 53,353,066 of record NC_086378.1, on the reverse strand, counting down.
CTGACTGTTACCTTAGCTGTATCATGTTAAGGCTAGAACAGACAGCACCTGAGTTTGGTGTCAGAATAATGTGTGTTAGTAGGGTAGTGTGTCATCTTGCTGACTGTTACCTTAGCTGTATCATGTTAAGGCTAGAACAGACAGCACCTGAGTTTGGTGTCAGAATAATGTGTGTTAGTAGGGTAGTGTGTCATCTTGCTGACTGTTACCTTAGCTGTATCATGTTAAGGCTAGAACAGACAGCACCTGAGTTTGGTGTCAGAATAATGTGTGTTAGTAGGGTAGTGTGTCATCTTGCTGACTGTTACCTTAGCTGTATCATGTTTAGGCTAGAACAGACAGCACCTGAGTTTGGTGTCAGAATAATGTGTGTTAGTAGGGTAGTGTGTCATCTTGCTGACTGTTACCTTAGCTGTATCATGTTAAGGCTAGAACAGACAGCACCTGAGTTTGGTATCATAATAATGTGTGTTAGTAGGGTAGTGTGTCATCTTGCTGACTGTTACCTTAGCTGTATCATGTTAAGGCTAGAACAGACAGCACCTGAGTTTGGTGTCAGAATAATGTGTGTTAGTAGGGTAGTGTGTCATCTTGCTGACTGTTACCTTAGCTGTATCATGTTAAGGCTAGAACAGACAGCACCTGATTTTGATGTCATAATAATGTGTGTTAGTAGGGTAGTGTGTCATCTTGGTGACTGTTACCTTAGCTGTATCATGTTAAGGCTAGAACAGACAGCACCTGAGTTTGGTGTCATAATAATGTGTGTTAGTAAGGTAGTGTGTCATCTTGGTGACTGTTACCTTATATGTATCATATCAAGGCTAGAACAGACAGCACCTGAGTTTGGTGTCATAATAATGTGTGTTAGTAGGGTAGTGTGTCATCTTGCTGACTGTTACCTTAGCTGTATCATGTTAAGGCTAGAACAGACAGCACCTGAGTTTGGTGTCAGAATAATGTGTGTTAGTAGGGTAGTGTGTCATCTTGCTGACTGTTACCTTAGCTGTATCATGTTAAGGCTAGAACAGACAGCACCTGAGTTTGGTGTCAGAATAATGTGTGTTAGTAGGGTAGTGTGTCATCTTGCTGACTGTTACCTTAGCTGTATCATGTTAAGGCTAGAACAGACAGCACCTGAGTTTGGTGTCAGAATAATGTGTGTTAGTAGGGTAGTGTGTCATCTTGCTGACTGTTACCTTAGCTGTATCATGTTTAGGCTAGAACAGACAGCACCTGAGTTTGGTGTCAGAATAATGTGTGTTAGTAGGGTAGTGTGTCATCTTGGTGACTGTTACCTTAGCTGTATCATGTTAAGGCTAGAACAGACAGCACCTGAGTTTGGTGTCAGAATAATGTGTGTTAGTAGGGTAGTGTGTCATCTTGCTGACTGTTACCTTAGCTGTATCATGTTAAGGCTAGAACAGACAGCACCTGAGTTTGGTGTCATAATAATGTGTGTTAGTAGGGTAGTGTGTCATCTTGGTGACTGTTACCTTAGCTGTATCATGTTAAGGCTAGAACAGACAGCACCTGAGTTTGGTGTCAGAATAATGTGTGTTAGTAGGGTAGTGTGTCATCTTGGTGACTGTTACCTTAGCTGTATCATATCAAGGCAAGAACAGAAAATACCAAACTTCAAAAGAGTGGCAAAACCTTATTGTGAAGATTAGGTTAATTGTCATGTCAAAACTACAATGTTTGCAAAAGTATGAATTTTCTAAATCATAAATAATAAGGATGTGCTCGTTTCAGGCAGAAAACCCTGACTGTTTTGGTCACAACATTTTGGAACTGTAGGTCCTCAGTGCTCTTCAACTTTGTACTTGTTTAGACTTTCAAGGTTTTTTCATTTGGGCATCGCTGGTTGTTCTTGTGTGGATGAAACACACGTCTGGCATGTTGGATTTTAAACCTGGTACCTTTTGTTAGCTATTATTTGTGTGTTTCTCTGTCCTGTATGTTCTCCCATTTATTTGAATTGTAGGGCTGTCATTTTAATGTTATATTTAACATTGCCCTAAAAGTGGGAGGTTTGGCATGCCACAAAAACAGGTTCAACCCATTATTTTTTTCTTGAAATGTCCTGTACCAAGGCTGAGGAAAATGACCATTGTTATATTATAGTTTGTTTCTGTTTGAGTTACATTTTAATGTTGTGTTTCTGTGTGTCGTATTTTTTCTCTTATGTTTAATGTGTTTCCCTTGGTTTTGGTTGTGCCCTGGATATGTTTTTTTCTCAATCGATTTATGAATTTCGAACAGCAGTATACTACTGTTGATCAATTTACCTCTAATTTCCAAGTTTCTAATCCTATCCTCCATGTATTTGACGTCTCTCTGGTATTTTTCAATCTGATCTGATTTCTTTTTATTATCCTGGGACAGTTTTTCAAACAATTCTTGTGTCTTGATGAGCTTTTTAGTTGTATCACTCTGTCCCATGAGCATTTGATCAACTTTCTTTTGCAGTTTCTGAAAAAAAGAAGTAAAATACATTGTATAACTAATTTGAATAACAAAATATGATTGCAAATACACACATATATTGCCCAAAGTATTTTCATTCATGGGAAAGTCATTTATTCAATTTTAATATTTTCTTTGTCTTCTGTCACCTATAATAGATCCTTAAAACATATATATATATATATCAATCCCCCTGCCAATGTTTGCACCTGTCCTAATTCAGGAATCTGATGGACATTATTTTGTTTGTTTGTTTATGTAATTTATATGTGTTTCTTGTTTCTCGTTTTTTTATATAGATAATTATTAGATAATTATTAGACCGTTGGTTTTCCAGGTTGAATGGTTTTACACTAGTAATTTTGGGGGCCCTTTATAGCTTGTTGTTCGTTGTGAGCCAAGACTCTGAGTCCAAGGTTGCCCATTGACCTATAATGGTTTACTTTTATAAATTGTTATTTGGATGGAGTGTTGTCTCATTGGCACTCACACCACATCTTCCTGTATCATATCTGCTTTTTTTAAAATGAATATGGATTATAAGATCAGTCATACCTAATCATTACAATCAATTTGAGATCTCCATTACAGTACTGTGCAGTTTTTGATATGTCTTAATAGAAACACTTTCTTTTTATTCATAAATATAGAAAGATGTGGTATGAATGCCAATGAGACAACTCTCCATGTTCATATTCATGGACAACTTTTACACATTAACTTATGATATAAAAAAGAAAATGTGGTATGATTGCCAATGAGACAACTCTCCACAAGAGACCAAATGATACAGAAATTAACAACTATAGGCCACTTTACAGCCTTCAACAATGAGCAAAGTCTATATTGCATAGTCAGCTGTAAAAGGCCACTAAATGACGAATGTCAAACAATTTAAACGAGAAAACTAGGGCCTAATATATACACAAAAAAAATAATAACAAAAAACACAGCAATGTAACACAGCAACAAATGACAACCACTGAATTACAGGCTTCTGACTTTAATAGGACAGGTACATACATATAAAAATTAGCGGTGTTAAAAATTTTAGTGGGATGCCAACACTTCCCCTAACCTTGGACAGTGGTGTAATGTGAGGTCAGTTTTGTTAGTTTAAGATTGCAACCACTCAGAAAACAGGGCCCCCCCACAATATAAGTAATACCAAATACTACAGAAAGATGTCAACCATCTATATAAAACACTGGAACAACACAAGGCCTCACACAATATAGCTTGCCAAACACAACAGTAAGATGTCAACCAGCTTATTAAAACGCTGGGACAACAAGGACCTCACAATATAGCTTACCAAATACGATAAGATAATATATAGATTTAAAAAATACTTTTAATGTTTCTCAGTAGGGGCCAATTGGATTTTAAAGCACATCTCATAAACTACTAGAAAAAAGATTAATTTCATATAAATCCTGTCAAATACTCCAGTGTCTTAACATTTAATTAAACTAAGCTCTCAATGACAAACTTCATGAGGAAATTGCATGTCAAAAAATAATAAATTTCTTTTGCAAGTATTAAGTGTTTCATTTTGGAAAAAATATCTTAAGTAATCCTCGTTAGAAAATTGTTAGGAAATTTGTGATATGATTATGGAAGTTATTTGTCTTGCAGCCATGGTTAATTTCGTTTTGATCACTCTTTTAGATAATAAATTTCAAAACACTGAAGGTGAAATTTATTCAATTAACATTGAACTTTTCAATAAACAAAAAGATATCATATGTCAGTTTGTAATAATACTCTTTTTTGGCGACCCTTGAATATCCTGGATCAATTTCCATTTAAAGTATTTTGTCCTCAAACTTTTAAAAATGTTTGACATAGGTTTTGTACTTAATTGTTTAAATTTTTTAAAATCTATAAAAATATTCGTTTAATCCATTTTTGTAAAGCTTTTTAATTTGAAATTAAAAAAAACACACTTTTCTATTTGAATAAATCAAAATAGTGATATTTACAAATAATCAAAGGCACAAAATCTTTGAATACCAAACTCAATTTGATCTCACACACATTCAAATTTCATTTGAGTGTTATAAGTGTTACCTAAACAAACATTTTTATCACCTCTCCTTTTCAATACAAAGACATTTTTTACTTATTTATAGGAGATATTTAAACATTTAATCTATGTCGACAATAAATTTTATTACAATTTTTTTTCGTTTTAATTCTCACTTTTTCCCCAATCATTATAACTTAAATGCAACCATAAATCTTAATTACATTGAAATAAGTTATTGAATCAAATAAGTTATTGAAATTTTAACATCCTGGTGAGGCAAGTGCTATCACTAACTAACAGTTATAGAATAATCTATTGAATATGAAACAAGAGGCTCACCTGTAATATTTTGCTTAAATCTATCATTATTTTGCTTAAATCTATTGTTTAAGTTTATTTTTGATTTTCAATATGTATTAACGAGTGGCTTAAAAATTCAGTTTAAATGGTCTTTGTATCTGTCATATTTTCTTTAAAAGCTAAAAAATGCATTTTTAAAGTAAGAAAACTAGATGAAATTGTGAAAAATTGTCTTTAAAGGGCAATTACTCTTGAAGGGGGCAATTGACAACTTTTTGTTGAACTTTTTTGCTGTAAACAGTTTATCTTAATAATATTCAAGATAATAACCAAAAACTACAAAAGTTCCTTAAAATTACCAATTACTGGCAGCAACCTAACAATGGATTATTACATTCATCTAAAAAAATATATAGCTGATAGAACTTGACCTAATGAACACTTATACACCATGTCATATTTGCTCTAAATGCTTTGAATTTAGAGATAATTAAGCCAAAAAATGCATTTTACCCCAATGTTTTATTTTTAGCAGACAAGGATGCCAAGTGATGGCAAAAGTAAACAGTTCCTTTGGAATGGTGTGCCAATATTAAAGAGATGTTACTAATGACGATGACTAATGAGACAAATATCCATCAGAATTAAAAATGTGGTAGTAATATTAAAAACACAAAAATACTAAACTCCAAGGAAAATTCAAAAAGGAAAATCAAAAATCAAAAGGCAAAATCAAAAGTGACCAAACACATCAAACGAATGGATAACAACTGTCATATTCCTGACTTGGTACAGGCATTTTCTAATGTAAGTAATTACAGGCCACAGTTCAGCCTTCAACGATATAAAAAAAACACATACTGTATATATTAAAAAGAAGATGTGGTATGATTGCCAATGAGACAACTGTCCACAAGAGACCAAAATGACACAGACATTAGTGTAAACAATATTTTATTATGATAAATACAAGTATAAATTATAAACACATTCACAATAAGGATCCAGACATTAACAATTATAGGTCACCGTACAGCCTTCAACAATGAGCAAAGTATATTTGTATAGTTGGCTATAAAAGTACCTGACATGAAAAAGTAGAAAACAATTTAAACAAGAAATCTAACACCCTAAATTATTTACCAAAACACAAATATGACAGATATGAACCAACAACAACCACTGAACAAATTAGAACATACACAAAAAGAAACAACCTCACTCAACAGAAAATTTGCATTTAAATTTTACTATCCAAGTCTTGATTTCTTAAAATTACCTCATTTTCACTTTTTTGGTCATCATATTTTGCTTTGAACACTTCAAGTTCTTCCACTTTTAACATCAGTTCATTCTTCTCTCTTTCCCTGTAGAAAAAATTAATACAATAGATATGACATTACAATAAATATAAAGCATACATAAAGTTTTCAAGCTTTATAAAAACAAAACAGATTACAGTACATTAAAATATAATTACCTTGTTTTTAAATCCATTTTTAAACTTAAATTAGCAGTACTACTCCCCCTCCTCATGATATGATCATTGGCTAATTTAAAAACAGAATTACGCTTTTGATTAGACACATGATTTTTGTCCGGAGAAACAGCACCACTGCTATCATCAAGTGGATCGCTGGATAGTGAGGATTCAACAGAAGGACTGCGTAATCTAGGACTACTAAAACTATCCCTACTCTCCGATTCTAAATCCTGTGACTCCTCTTTGTTTTCGTGTACCACACGTTCATTTTCCATCATGTAGCGTACTTAAAACTTATCTTTTTTTTTTATCAATCCTACTTTTTAAATTCAAATAACGAATTTTCCAGTTGAATATATAAATCCTATATCTATTTATTCAACATCATTCAAATCGTTGTAGGCTTTATATCATATGTAATTCAAATACCATCCATCATGTTAAATGTAAAATTAATAATTCAAGGATGATACAAAGAAACAGAACATTTTGTATCCTAATCTATTGCTCTCAGAACGACATATCACTTCAAATCTCAATACTGTTCATATCAGCTTGCACTCGACGGGACAAGGTGATAGAAATATTCATAACAAATCCAACAATTGCAACGTTCCTTAAGTTTCTGATAATGGTATCTAGATAATAGGATCGGAAATCGTATATAAAAGTTTAGGAACAATTTCACCAATAAACTTATTGTGTACACTCCTAACATGAACTCGTAAATAATATGTTAAAAACTTAATGACGAAATTAGCAACAGTGAAATCAACGAAATGAATGACTGCTTATGAATTGCTTTCTATTATTTATTGTCACTTTTCCTTTTAAGATAGCAATCAGTCTCGGAATTTTTTTGCATGAGATTTTTATTTATTCAGAAGCGTAGGTAAATGGGTTTAGTACAAATTTGTAACCCTAATGACAATGTTAAGTGTTATAAATCAATGCATCAAACATTTTCAAATAATTCTAAATGGAAAAGGGATCAAAGAGTTAAATTCTAACATGATAAATAGGGTGGTTATGAGATCTAGAAATTATAATATAATTTCACTATTGTAAATGTTAACTGCCAAACACGTTAATTAATAACATGTAATTAGTTCGTTAAAATAGAACAGAGTGCTAACTATATGTTAGCCATTGATGAATGAAATTTGTTTTCAGAAATAAATCGACACAATCAAAACATTGTATAAAGTCCATTAACTTATTTCAACCTACATTTAAAAGGCTATGAAAACTTTAAATTTACTGTAATACTGACAACTAAACTCAATAAGTCTCTAAAAATTACAAAATAGATGTAAATAAAATTGTTAAATGGGAGATTACAAAAGAAAAAAGATTAAGAAAAGAGTTTTAATGTCACCTTTAACTTGCACATTTTTATCTATCCAAGGGCAATAACTCTTTTTATGTTTAGAAATATCTTGGAAAAAAAAACTCTTTTTAAATAATTATAAATAAGATCGCAGGGCATTGATTGTTTAGAAAGAATTTTAGACAAGTCGCGAGGGGACTTAATGATTAAATGCAAACAAGAAGGAAAGATTTTGTATCAAAATAAAAATAAAGTTTTATAGATATAAATTATAATCAATGTTAAAGGCCTAACTGCAAATTTGAGATGAGGAATGTCAATAAATGTGCTGTTCCATTGCTTTACGTTTTCTCAATAGTACTTATTAAAAAGATAAGCATAAAGCAGTATACTTATAGAAGTGCTCATCAATTTATTACCTCAAGTTGTTATGCACATCTATTTAAAATCTATAACATCTAAATGCATTGTGAAAAGTAGGTTAGAAAGATAACAGAGAATCTGAAGGACAGAGGTCAAGTTTAATAAAAAGTTATTTAAATACTAGAAAAATGTGTTCCTTGTTAGAATTTCTACCAAAGCATTGTATCTAAATAGTTATGCCCCATTTTAGGGCATTATGTTTTCTGGTCTGTGCATCCGTTCCTCTGTCTGTCCCACTTCAGGTTAAAGATTTTGGTTGAGGTAGTTTTTGATGAAGTTGAAAACAATCAACTTGAAACTTTTAATAAGTACACATGTTCCTTATGATATGATCTTTCTTAATTTAATGTCAAATTAGAGTTTTTACCCCATTTTCATGGTCCACTGAACATAGAAAATGATAGTGCCAATGGGACATCATTGTTCCAAGGACACATTCTTGTTCAAAGATCTGAGAGAAACCAAAATTATTCAAGTGGAACAAAAGTTTACCTATTGTTATAGTTGTGCATTCACCAACAGCTTTCAACATCTAACAATTGTTTAAATAGCTTCAATTTGGACCAAGCTTATATAATACCAATTGCAAAATATGGTTGGCAGATGTATGGTTTTGCTTGTTAACAGATTGAGTATTGGTAACCTATTTACTCTTGATCTACATTTTGGTTCAAAACAGCAATAATTATCAAAATTCAAACAGACTTGTTGTGCAACATTATAATTATAGCATAATCGCTATGTTAAAAATTCCGAAGTATAGTCAAACACTTGAAGAAAAATTTCAATTTATATATAACTGTTAGATAATTAAATAGAAGTAAGGAAAATGAGTTAATTTAAAAACTTGTCAATAATATTCATAATTGCAGTTTTATTTCATATCAAAAGAAATAATTATCTTCTTTTTACACAGTCCTTTCAGAATACCCTTGGTGTCATATATTGAAACATATTTATTGATCTCGAGATTACCCATAATCAAGTTCAAAACTGAAAAATAGATCAAGGATTTTCTAATGTAAACATATTTCAGACAAGTAGCTGATAATCGCTTAGAATTTACAAAAAAAAATCTAGTCCCAAGTTTTAAAAGTCAAATCAGCAATTAAACTTAATCAAACATTTGGTCACTTTGCATGAAAAATATAATAACGTTTTGATCAAGGCTTGTAAATATTGTTTTTTAGTATTACTCCAATTAACACAATATTATATCAGATTAAAAAGACCATAATGTGTTAATATAAAAAGAAATTAGGCATATAATGGTATGATCCATATCTTTATTATATATCCATTTTGAAACTAAAACTTCACTTCAAAGACTTTGGTTTGTTATCATGTAAAACATTTGGATCCTGAGTGAGTTTACTTGTACATGTATGAGGGTCTGCATGGGGGAAGGAGGGGGTCCTTAATTGTTTCTATATTCTTTAATTTTCTAGATGGTTTTTCTATATTTTAGCAACAAATTCCTTCTTTATTTTCTGCTTATCTATTCTTGATACAAGTTTCAATAGACACACATACTGCCAATGTTGGAACTTCAGTTAAAATTAAAATTCTATAAGTCCTTGACACTTTTAAAATGTAAGTTATTCAGTTTGGAAAAAAATAAAATTTACAAGACGAAGTGCAATAAACAGATAAGCTTTTGTTAAATTTAGAAAAAAAGTCAAGCACAGATTGACACAAGTTCTTAATAAAGTTATAAAACTGCTCATATCTTTGACAGAAGTTAAAAGACAAGGAAGTAAAAAAGATTAAAATTCACTCTACAAACACAGTAATAGTATACTGTTATCTTACCAAAGCTCACTGAAAAAAATAACATATATATATAATATTATAAATCTTGAATTTATTAGCAATGTTAATTGATCCTTTTTTTGGTTTAAATTATAAACAACAATTTTATGATCTCATCAAAGATACCAGGCTTATTATAAGTAATAGTAGCCGTGGCGGATCCAGAACTTTTCCTAAGGGGGGGCCTGCTGACTGATCTAAGGGAGGAGGCCCGCTCCAGTCATGCGTCAATGATTCCCTATATAATCAACCAAATTTTTTCCACGAAAGGAGGGGCCTCAGCCCTCCTGGATCCGCCTATGAGTAGTATGCCATCAATGGCATTGAAATAAAAACAGGTAAAGGCCAAATAAATCAAAAATATAAAAGAAAGTGTTTGAACCAAAATAAAACAAACTGATACCTCAGACAACATAACATTTGTAACTTGTAAGTGTAGCACCCTATATTAGATAATGGTGTAAAATGTTCTCTACTTTTTTTTTAAATTTCTTATGATGATTATGAGAATGATGACAATCAATGATGATCAACAATCAACCTTGACAACCATGATAAATAAGCTGAGTGAACAGAAGAAGAAAAAATGATTTTCATGACCAAACTCTCCACAAGAGGTTTAAAACACTAGAGTACATCAGTTTTCTCTCATACATGTAATTACATGTGTGATTTCTAAAATAAGCATTGGTTTTGGATAACCATATAAGTGCTTCAAATGCCATTTGTATTCCTTTAAATGCTTGTTTCCAGGTATTTTGTTTCAATAATGAAGGTTATCCTCTCTCACAGTGGAACTCCCAAAATAGGTAAAGTTTGCAGATCTCAGGAGGACAACGTCAACAATAAGATAGTCAAATTTATTATTGCTAAGATTTCTACTTTGAAAAGAACTGTTCATATTACTGTTATAGTGGATAATCATTACTATATATATAATGAAGTATTTTTGTTTGAAAAGAAATGTACAAATTTTATGTGAAGAACACCCATGATTGTGTTACAGCAATTTGTAATAAGAAACAGATGATTTATGTAGTATACTATACAAATCCTTGAAATAACCAAAGAATTATACTGGTATATAAAAATTCACAAATTATCAAAACTAAGATAGATTTGTTAAAGATAAAGAAATATATAATGTTCCTATAAGGCAACTAATGAAGGACACTGTGAATATGTTTGTTCAGTGGATCAAATGACTACTTCAGACAACAGGTAAATTGTCCAGTAATAAAAGTCTCAATTCACACCTAGACTTAAAGGGGTACCAGATAGATAAAAATGTTTTACTCATACTTGTGTTAAAATAGGTACTAGCCAAAGAGGCTGCATTCTTACCAGTAGAAAAAAGACCAGCTGAGTATCATTTATACCGAATCTTTTGTTTATACCTTTCCCAAAATGAGTAACAGATTTTTTGTTGCTAATTTTATTGCATGTATTTTTATCAGCAGACCATTGTCCACTGTAAAGTAAATCTAAAAGGAATATACAGTTTTCACTCTTAATACACGTACATTTTTCTACAATGAAAACTCGAAAAAAATTATTTCGAATTTCATTAGATTTTAATAGCAGCCAAATGCAAGGACAGATGACAGCATCATTCAAACACACCCTGTGACCTTTTCTTGCAGAGATCAAGAGAGAATGAAAAAAGGAGAAGCATATAAAGACTCTTCACAATATTATTTAATGATACTAATAAATGAAACTTATTTGATTTTTTTGGAAAACAACAAGAGTCGGTGGTCTCTTAAAATTATTCAGAAGTTGTTAAAACTTTGCGAGTTAGTGCTTGCAATACGGTATTCACATTTATTCATTATTGAAGAATAGCTGTGACCCAGAAACAGAATGGTATTGCATGCATGATCTTAGTTATTCATCATCATGGAGACAATTATGTATGACAACAAAGAAGTTCTGAATGATCCTATCATGATTGTCAGATTGGTATCAAAATTGAAAAATGAAATTAAGTGCACCTTTCAATCAAGTTATCAATATTCTGCAACATTAATGAGTGAAATTAATGCAATTTCCTCGTAAAACAAAAAAATAATTGATCAGTTATTACAAGAACTAAGTACAAATCCCCCCTTTTTCCACAAAAAAAGTATACTTTCTTACAAAAAAATAAAAAAATAGAGAATATCACAGACAACAAAAATCATTATTTAAAACATTTCCATAGAAACGAAGACTGATTACCTGTTTTCCTGTACTTTTTTCTCGTCCTGCTTTTTCTGATCCATAAGATGGCGTGCTAGGCTAGCAATATTGAACTTTTTCATGGGATTAACTTTTACATGTCCAGGAGACTCGGGTCTACAGGTTTCACTTGCACTTACAGACATGATTCAATATTTTTCTCGGAATTTTGGGAATTTTTTATGTCTTTATATTTTTTTAATACTATTTATGTCTTTAATGAATGCTTTTGTTCCACATAGCAATAACTTTTATTTTTCATCAGAAATCAATGATGTCAGAAAAATAGAACCATTTTTATTAATCCTCCGGAGAATGCATAAAATCCAAAGCATCTGTAATCCTATTGATTGTCTTGTATGCCCATAATAAATTGATTCCAATCTAATAATTCATATCCAAGTGAAAAAAGCTTGCTAAATTCACAAAATTGTGAAAAAAACAGTCTATCCTTGAGACTAACTTTGAAGTGCAATACACTGTTGATGAAGGGATATTTTTATATTAAAAAAATATATAAAATCAAATTCTTCTGTAATTGTTCCACATTTGCCTAATGGTCCATTGAAGTGACCCTAAATAGTCACAATTTCAATTTTTAATTTTTAAATCCTAGCCCATTAAAAATCAGAAATTAAATCGTCTACAACACAAAAGTTTCTAATCTCAAGCAAACAAATTGTAAAAACATATCTTATAAAACTATTAAGTTTCTTTTTAAAATCCAATATCTGTCGTGCAACGAGCTCTGCAATCTTCACAATGTTGCCGTTAAAACTTTTAACACTTGAATAGGTTCAGGACTCGTAGTGGGTCTATCATTTTAACTTCTTGATTTAGCTAATAGGTATATACAATCCTCATATAAATAGTTGATATAAGTCAACACATAAAGCCATAGACAACATTCAAATTCACGATTTAAATTTTAAGATGACTTAAATGACTTTTTCGGCTGATATAAACATCTATCTTATGTTGAACTGAGTTTATTAAATCCTCAAACCAAATAGTAACGGAGTGAAAATGTCAAAGTTTTACATCTAATTCTAAGTTATTGCATCCAATTTGGCACGCAATTTTAAAATTTACAATCAAATGAAGAATATAAAAGGTTTCACTATCATGTTTTCCTTGGGTGTGACCTGTCCTTTTGAGTTTCTTTAGTTTTTCATCTTCAAACGATATATTAAGTCCTTGTTGTAAATCAAATCCAGAATTTACATGACACTTTTCATGGTCCACAACTGCTCGAATTAAAATATCAAGTCAAGTTTTATTAGACTGTTTATTCAGTTTTTTTTTAAATCATGTAAAAAATTAGTCTCATATCTATGTTGACAGGCGTTGAAATGTGAATATGATTTTTATTACGTCAACAAATCAGCATAACAAAAAATATTGATCCTAGATTAGAGAATAAATTTCTGCTCAACAGAAAATCCTAAAATAAAACCAACCAAAGCATTGTCAAAATTCAAACAAGTCTCGCGGAGCCTAAAGACGCCCAAGTACATATTATTTCTTTTTTTTAAACAGTGTCGCAACAAGCAATTAAATTTGAAGACTTTGATAACATTATTAAATCTTAAGTGTATAATAACATATCATTTTCACCCATTTTCTGTTGAATTTCTAAAGAACTTTACAGCTATATTATGTAAGAAAATATTATAATTGTTAATTGTCAGCTTAAGTACAAGCTATTCCAGCAATCAGCCTTTATTTACCGATTATGATTCAAAGATTTTTCTTTATATAGAAACATTTAACAATTTAATTTTGTACTTCTAATACTCTAAATTTAAATTCTAAGGGGCATAACTCTAAATTAAAATATAATTAAGTGCACCTGATCATTTTTTGAGACAAACTTCAAATATTTAATCTAATCACAGATCTGAATTTTTGTTAATCACTGGTTGTAATTAATTCTAAACTTAATTGAAAATCACTCAAGCTCAGCCAAGCAACATCATAGTATGGCAAGAATATATTGTGCAGCGCTTGATAACATTTTGTGAGAAATACAATGTTTGCTGTACATACCACTGTTCATTACAACACACTTCCTAACAATACCAAAATACCTATCAGACTGAATTTTATTTGAAGTTTTGAGAAATGTCTTTGTATTCATTCATTTTTTGTGAAGAAATAAATGTTTTGAAAGGGCTTATTTTCTGTATAAAGTCAATAATTATATAGACTTTTGACGCCCTAACTTTCTACTGCCTTTTAAAATACACCAATGAGACTTCCAAAAACTTTAATTACCAATATAGACCAGGGACTTTCTATACTTTCTTAGAATAGATAGTCCCTGTACAGACTGACTTGTTTTTACAATAATAGCAAATCTTTTGGTTGACAAATCTTCATTTGCTATTGCAAAAATTTAACTTGAAATAATTGTGTCATTTTTTCCCTACCTAGTTTTCCCCCTGTTACTTATTATTATGCTGACCAATTGTTATTGAATCTTACGCAATTTGGTTGCATTTAGTTATTTTTTTTTAGTTCAAACTGTTTAGTTACTTCATGCGGGTGTATTGATTAATTCAGATTATTGATAATGGAAGATGTGGTATGAGTGTCAATGAGACAACTCTCCATCAAAGTCCCAATTTGTAAAAAGTAAACCCTTTTAGGTCACTTTTAGGTCAAAGTATCATGTCTTTAACATGAATGTGTACAGTTAAACTCAATTGACTTTCAAGCTGGACACTGGATGAGCTTAATTTTTTTTTTATCAATGAAACTAAAGGTATAAAAGAAAAAAATTGTCACTTCTTATATTTTCACAAAATATTCAACATAAACTGAGAAGATCACTTATTTTTTAATAGCCATGCATTATTTTGGAAAAAATAATAATAATTACAAGTCAGACATTTTATTCCAGTACAAACATGGCTACGCCAGGTAAAGTTATTGTGAATCTCAACAAAAAACACCCTTTTTCAATGTTATAACTACAATTAATCCCAAATAAAGAATAGTGGATAGAGTTAAAATATGTTCAATCTGCCTATTTTTCAACATAAAAGTGTCCATAGTATATGAATGCCACATCCTCACTATCATTTTCCATGTGCAATGGTCAATGAAAATGGAGGGAAAATCTCTATTTGGGCATTAAAATTTCCTCAACCAAAAACTTTAACCTAAGTGGGACAGACAGACGTACCATCCAACTGAGGCACAGACCAGAAAACATAATGCTCATTAATGAGGCATAAAAGACACTTACAAATCATAAGTGGAAAAGGCTTAATAAAAAAATTCTTTCAATTTAATCTTGAGTTATCTCCCTTTCACTCAAATCTGGAGTACAATTTTCAATAAAAAAGATAGAAAAAAATGTGTAGAACCAAGGAGGTTTTATGAGACCTCCTTGGTAGAAAATTCTAATATATTGCATAAAATTCTAATCTCTGCCACAAAATAAAAACATCCCACAAATATATGACTTTATGTAAATGTTAAAGCTCATTTTGACATTTATACTTTATTCTTTTGATATTCATGAACATGTTTCAAAAGAAATACCACTATTTTTTGTCTCAGCTGTATGACAGATGGGATGGTTATGGGCATAGTGATGACCTTTTGTTAGGACCAAATAGACAATATTTATTAATGTTAATATGGCATTTGATAATCTGCTATTCAGGCCTGTAGCATTTAAGAATAAGAGAAAACATGGGTTAGTCAACAGCCAGAATAATTTTTGTGAAAGCTGACTAAATGTTACATATTTAAGAATTAAACACTTCTTTTTGAAACTTCATTTGGATGTAAAAGCGTTGAACGAAGTACATTTTGTATGAAGCGCGGAAGAACAAGTTATGTCAATTGTCAACAAACCAACAAAATAAAATATGAAGAATGCTAAAAGTAAACAGTATGTTTCAATGTGCTTGGAAGAACAACTTTTATTTTAATAGATCTGAGGTCAAATAAAGACAAATCTCAACAAGGCAGCAACTGTGGTGTGTGACCAACCTAAGCAGATGAATAAAACATCTTAATTAAGAAGCTTTGCTTCTAGTAAATTTCTTATTTATTTATATGAAGAAGTATAATCCTAAAATTGACATTGGTGAAAAAAATCCATCAAATTCCTGTACAACGGCTTCCAATACACTCTAGATCTATTCCAGATATTTTGTTTTTAAATTAAAACTATCAAATTCAAGATAAAGCAGACATCAATAATTTAGATCAATTAAATTAAGTTGGCAAAACGAAAAAACTGCACAAAACATTTGAAAAAAATGCTTGCAGAAAGATTTAAAAATAAAAAATTACCTTAAATCACTGTGACTTCTTGCTACCTCCATTATAGAAATTAATAACTTGATAAAAGATTTCTTACCTTTTTACATACCAATTATCCCTCGCCATTTCATGATCATAAAGACTTAATCAATGTTGACAAATACGACTCTAAGTTTAAGCCCAAGGATACACAGATATTAACGTTTTCTTTCAGGTCGTCTTTGTCATTGACCACATAGACACTTAAAGATTAATAAGTCTTATTGAAATATGTTACATTGAACAAAAAAGGCCAACTCTTTAAAGGTGTTTATAATATTTGTCAATACACATCCGTACCAGGTTATTAAAATAAGTCGTGACTTTGTCA
Source organism: Mytilus trossulus (assembly GCF_036588685.1). Lineage (NCBI taxonomy): Eukaryota > Metazoa > Mollusca > Bivalvia > Mytilida > Mytilidae > Mytilus > Mytilus trossulus. The sequence continues at coordinate 53,336,343 of NC_086378.1, read as the reverse complement.
AAATTTGTAGACTAAAAAATAAATTATAATTTTGAAGCATGATTGTACCAAATCGGTCATTTACAAAATGTTCATATAAAATTATTATAAAGTTAATGGGTCCACAGCATGCAACTAAAAGTATAATATAAAACACTTTGTTTGTTTAATTAGTTTTTACAAATTCTAATTGACTTAAAAGAAAGCAAATCATTATATTAAAGTGCTTAAAGGTAGATAACTCAAGGCAATGATATCAGTAACATTCAATTTACAGTTGCCAACACTGTAAATAAAGAAACACAACACATGACCCTATGTACCCTTGATCAATTTCTGGATCAAACCTTGAACAAAATAATTTTATCAACGATACAAATACAGATGTGACCTTAAGTGTGATTACATTGTGTACTTAAACAGCAACTTGTTTAGGGAGAGGACCAAGGGTCAGATGAGCCCCCCCCTTTTGTGGGAAGAATTATTTTTGTCATTTAGAAACCACTGAAGCATGACTTGAGTGGGGCCCCCCTCTTATGGATGAGTCAGTGTCCCCATCAGACCCCCCTACCTTGATGAAAATTTCTGGATTTGCTACTGTTAAGTTACTTTCAGATATATACCATAATACATATTATGGTGAAACTTGCACCATCATGTGCTATTGAACAGATTTTATAATAGAATATATTATAAATGTTGAGCTATAATTTTACGGAAACATAGTTCTATTTCTTTTGATTTGGAATCATTTTAGTACCATTAATGTCAGTCTAAAGTAAATGAAACATGTGTCTGGCAAACACATTTATAACATTGATTTAATGGCCTTATAACTGTTTTAATTTAAGTGTCATTGGTGTCAGTCTAAAGTCGACAAAGCCTGGGTCTGGCAAACAAAGTCTTAAGCCTGATATATATGATGAGCTTTTTCAAATACTTGGTGCAGTTTGAAATATGGAGGAGAACACTAACTCAAAGTTCAACAGATTTTCATTTTCTTTGAAACCTGTCTGAAACATTATAAACCTAGTGTTACTAGCCAGAAACAGGAGGAGAAACTGAACTCTTTTATCTTGCTCTAGCTGCACTGAAAAGTCTTAGTAAATTAAGATGTTAAAATCTTCCAAACCAAAGGTTTTAATTTTAGATTGGTTCTACCTGTAGGCTGAAATAAACCACAAGTTCAAAGGATCAACTAATATTATTTTTGTGATGTAAGAATATTTTTATTTATAGGTTTAATTTTCAATAGATGAAAGACTACAGATCAGTATTGAAGTCACCTGATTAAATAATATTTAAACTTATTTTCCTCAAATTTCAATAACATTTAGTAAAATTAAAATGTCAAAACTTTGACATGATTACCTTTACATATAAATTTTCTTGCTTGACAAGAATTCCTTTAATACTCTCATTATACTGACTTATATTTAAGTATCAAAAGGATACATGTGATATATAGAAAATATCATAGGGCTTTTTTCAATATCACACTCTTATCTGCTGAGAGGATTATTATATTAGTTACAGTGTATAATAATAAGGAAAATGCCATATTATATATACACCTAATAATATACATTGGCACTCACACCACATCTTCTTATATCTATGTACCTCCAGTAAAACAATATTTTTTCATGTGAAATGATGTAAAACAGATTAAGAACTTGATACATTTTTTGTAAAGTTTTTGCAGAGAGGGGTTACGGAGGGGTTCTGATCCCGAAATCCCGGGTTAAAAACACCAAATCCTAAGGTCCCAAAATTCGAAAAAAGAATTCCCGGATCCCGAAAGGGTCAATCCCGAAATCCCTAGCTTAAAAACACCTGATCCGGGATACCTATGAATAATGGCTGACTAATACAAATGATGTGATGTCTGTAAATACTAGAATAGGGTATCAGTACATATTAATTTTCTTTATAACATATAAGTTATCCTTTGTAAGGTAGTTTGGTGACTACCTTCATCTTGGATTTTGAATTAGCAAGATAACAATCAATCTATATTTTTTATGAAATGCGCGAATTTTGAGGGTAGTTAATTCAACTAAAATTGAGAATGGAAATGGGGAATGTATCAAAGAGACAACAACCCTACCATAGAAAAAACAACAGCAGAAGGTCACCAACAGGTCTTCAATGTAACGAGAAATTCCAGCACCCGGAGGTGTCCTTCAGCTGGCCCCTAAACAAATATATACTAGTTCAGTGATAATGAACCCCAAACTAATTTCCAAATTGTACACAAGAAACTAAAATTAAAATAATACAAGACTAACAAAGACCAGAGACTCTTGACTTGGGACTGTATGTTTTCTTTGTGTAAGTCTATCATGTTATAAATATAGAAAATTAAGTGTTTTATCATATTTACAGCTGCATTTAAAAAAACAATACAGAATATAATTTTGTTTAATTCATTTTTTTCAACTTTGCCATGTAAAGGGGAGATAACACAGAGATAAGGGTAGATGACTCAGATAAAGTAACTTTTATAATAGAAATAATTTTGTGTTGTGAATTTCATTGATGTTGGTAATGATTTTGTTTGTAAAGTTTCTTTCTATCTTCTTCAGTTTTTGCTCAAAACACAAAAGAAGGTGAACAAAAATCCTTATTTAATAAGGGCAATCACTCTGTTAGAGTCTCCCAACTATATCAGAAAATTTCTTTCTTGTTATTAGATCTTGTCTTGCTGATCATTTTTACTTATTCTAGTTCCTATCTTAGTAGCTATCATCAATTTTAAAATATAAGTTAAAAGCGCAATAAATAATAAAATTGAGAACCATGACATCAATTTGACATGTTTAAATTGAAGTTGAAAATCTGGTGACATTTTACCTCGCCTGGCTCTCAGGGCCAAATGAGCTTTTCTCATCACTTGGTGTCTGTCTTGGACAACAGACAACAGATTGGCAAAAATCATCCTCAAATGGCAATATAACTCTTATAATGAGTCGACTTTCAACCACTCAACTTATTTGTAGAACTTGTCTTGCTGATCATTCTTGTAATTTCAAGCTTTTTATTATCTTTTATAGTTTTCAAAATAATAAGCAAACATAAACAGAAATGGTAAAATTTGTCAAGTAACGGCATGCAATACAAACTTCTAAAAGAATTAATCTGACAGTTTAGACATATATGAACAATTGGTGGAGCTCAAAATTTTGCAACTGTCAGTTTTTTGTCTTTTTATAAATGTTTTCAAAATAATAGACATCAAACTTGCATTTTACCCTTATGTTCTATATTTGCCATGTCTGCCATCTTGGTTGGCTGAGGTTAAGGGTCATCTGACATATTTTTGGAACTAGATACTACAATGAAGTTTTTTTTGTTAAATCTGTCTAAGAAGTTTCAGAAGAGAAGATTTTTGTTTTTAGTTAACAATAATTGAAAAGGGATGACAGACGCCAAGTGATGAGAAAAGCTCATTTGGCCCTGTGGGCCAGGCGAGCTAAAACATCACAAGATTTTCAACTTCAATTTAAACATGTGAAATTGAAGTCCATTTTCATTTTTTTTTATCAAAGCTTTGGCATGCAAATCTTCAAAGAATATTTATTAGAAAACCTTAAAAATATATGATATATTTCAAAAACTGTAATAACAAATACTTATGAAAGTTAACTTACTTAGAAGAATTATAGAAGTTTAGCCATTTATGTTTAGCATGAACAGACTGTACAACACTTGAAAATCCCCCTGCTTCCATAGTTGTTTAACTCCGGAAAAATGTAACAATGAGAAATGTAACAAAATTCAATATCCGTCTAAAAAGCAATTTTCCATCACTAATTAGGAAATAGTTCCATTTAAAAAGTCAATTAATCCACAAAAATATTTACAAATCATATACTTGTTTAAGATCAATATCAGTTTCTATTAGAAAACTGCTGCCTCTTTGACTGACTATTGACAATAGACCAATTAAATCTCTCCCTTGTATTTTTGTCATAAAACCGGCTTTTACTATTGCTTAACATGCCATGTTAGATGAAATAAAATAAAGAGAAATAAAAATAGTTATAAATCAGTTTTTAATAGAAAATAAAACCTTTCAAATAAAATTTGGTAAGATAAACATATAGAAAGGTCTGACGAGCAGACGGCAATAATTGAACAAGATTTCAATAGCACCCTTGGACAAATTCTTTCATGATAAACCAGAGTTGCCAAGCATCATTATTTTGTTTGACTTTATCATGTATATTTCATATGTAAAGCCATCATTTCTTTTGTCACAAAAGCAGCATGACTTAAATTTTAATAATTCTAAATCTTATTAAAATTATGTCCGTCAAAGCGCAAGAAAACATCAATTTAAGGCTTGATAAAAGATCTAAAAGAAACACTTTCCTGGGATATAAATTATCTTTTGTTAATTCATCTGAATCAAATTTATTATATTTCATAATCTTCTTTATTTAAAGATGAATATAATTGCCTCTGTCACTAATATAGCGTTAAGGACATAAACATTTATTTGAAAATAAATATTTATGTTGCAAATATCCTGTCATTACGATGTATGCAGTTTTCTGCCATAAAATATGTCCCATGGAGAGATATTGTATTCTTAAAAATTTGCAGGTCTCTCAGACAATCTTAGTATGTATTAATATGCACTTTTGTGAGCAATTAAAAATTTCCAACTGCGAGTAACTATTTAAGATAAAAATTGTTCTTCAGTATCCTGTCTATGAGAAACTAAATTGATTAATATAAAAAAGAAGATGTGGTATGATTGCCAATGAGACAACTGTCCACAAGAGACCAAAATGACACAAACATTAACAACTATAGGTCACAATACAGCCTTCAACAATGAGCAAAGCCTATACTGCATAGTCAGCTATAAAAGGCCCAGATAAGACAATGTAAAACAATTCAAACGAGTTTGCACTTTTGTGTAACACAAAATGTGCTACAAGAAGTTCTTTTTCAATATTAGATCATACCATGTCTCAGAAAACACACAAACATAATTGCCAACATTGAACAAGTTTAATTTTTCCAAAAAACTACAGAATTATGTCAGCTTTTCTTAATGTTTGTACATGTGTTTAAGGGAAAGACAGGAGTGAGGGTAATTTTAATTTTATTTCAAAAGAACTTAAATTATAACCTAAAAAAAAGTTTTATTTAAAGAATGACTGTAATATTTTTTCTGTCTATGAAGAAATAACATAGCGGGTTATTTAACAGTGTGCACCACATTTTTTAAGTTATTTCGAATCAACAGAAAAAATATTACAATCATTTCTTATAATTTAATTCTAAATTCCATTTTAAACCGTACAAAACCATGAAAAAAAGTTGATGACGTCAAGGTCACATGACTAAATTATGTCTATGGGCTCATAACAAAATAATGTCAGCCAATCAGAAGACACGTTACATCCAAAATTAAATTGTAATTTTTTGTTACTTATTATTATTTGGGTTTCAGTTACATGATTATTAGTTATATATGACACAAAGTGAATCCTCATAATTACAGTACATTGTCTGTGAAGCAAAGACCAGAGATAATATGTTCTGAGGTTCATAAAACTCAATGTATTTTTGGGTAATTCTTTCTCGAGAATTATTTTTTTTCAAGCAAAGATAGGACCTACTTAAATCTAATTTTTGTACAACAAGCATCTTAATTTTAAGCTGTGCAATAAAAATAGCTGAAACATAACATCAAACTTGTACTCAAACAATTACACAGTTTATTGACTGTAATTGTAAGTGACTGATAATAAAATAAGACTAGGAAGATAATACCAACAGACAACTCTCCACTAGAGACCAAATGAAACAATTTAAATTAGAAAACTAACGATTTATGTTTAAATTAATGATGTAAAAAGAAATATGATATTAAGCAACAAACAACAACCACTGACATTTATATATGGTCCTCATGATTGTTCATATTATTTTATTTAGTGTATGAATTAACAATAAAAGCACTCAGTGCTTGAGTCCAAGATATTTAGAATTAACTTTTTTTAAGGTTATAATGATACATACTGCTTATTTTGTGATTTAAAGAGTTTAATTTCGGCAAATATTTTATTCTAATCTGATATAAGAACTAGGACTGTTAATTTTTCATAATAAAAGTCTAATTGAAATTAAATTGCTGCACTCACTCGCTCATTTTTTCTTGCTAGCAACCAAGCATAAAAAAATGAGTGAGTGCAGAGATTTAATTTTAATTAGATTGTTGTAATCATAATAAGTTTTAAAAAAGAAAGCATATTTCATACACACTCAGTGAATACAAATAGCAACTTAAACAATATTAAAGTACATGAAGTTTATGAAGAATGATTATATAAAGATTATGCAATACATGACTGATTCAAATTTATTTTTGAATTCTCACCTTGTGATTAATCAAATAATATAAAACTTTGTCCTGTCAAGAAAACTTTAACTGATCTTTTAAACACATTTACAAAATGTAAATGCCATGAACTCTGAACTATTAGAATTTCTTAATTATGAATTGCACAAGTCTTTTTATTTGTCATTTTTAAATATGTTATTTTACTGCTATCTGATCTTAATATATATTACATGTACATGTAAATTCTAATGCCTCGATCAGTAAAATATTTCAATAAAAACTGGAAGATCTATGTACATGATGTAAAAAAATATGTGAATAAACTTAAAAATAAAAAGAGTGAAACATAAATTGGCAAGATTTTTAAGCGCATGTACAACTAAAAAAATATATGATAATACCTGAAAAGACACTGTAATAAGGGTATTGATAGGGTTAACAGAATATATAATAAATGACCTAGCCTTGAAGGCATACAACTTTACTCAGTGTTCTGAGCACAAAAATCATGCTCGAAACATGAAATCCAACAATTTGATTGGTTGATTTTTGAGTCAAAGCACAACAATCATGCTCGAAAGTTTTATGACCATGAGGCCAGATCTACAGAAATTTATACCAAAAAAATAAAGGACAGATAAAAAATGGGGCAAATTTTTTTTTTACAGAAAAGAGAACTAGAGCCTCTCAAGAGCCTGTGTCGCTCACCTGTCGTAGTATTTACTCATGTCAGCCATCTTGGTTGGCAGGCGGGGTCATTAGACACTTTTTTTAATAGATACCCTAGTAATATTTGTGGCCAAGTTTGGTTAAATTTGGCCCATAGTCACAAGTTACAAAAAAGATGAAAAGTTGTTCAATATTGACTATAAAGGTCAATAACTCCTTTAGGGGTCCTCTGGCAATTTTGTGAGGGGATAGATCTTATTTTGATGGACATTTAAATCTTAAAAGATTTGCCCTAAATGTCTTAGTTTCAAAGATATAAAGCAAATACTGCATTTTACTACTATGTTCTAATTTTAGCCATGTCGGCCTTTTTGTTTGGTAGACAGGGTCATCGGACACATTTTTTAAACTGTATACCACAATGACAATTGTGGCAAAGTTTGGTTTAATTTGGCCAAGTAGAAAAAGAAGATTTGTGTACAAGTTACAAAAACTGACGAAAAGTTGTTAAAAATTGACTATAAAGGGCAATTACTCCTTAGGGGGTTGACTTACAGTTTTGGTCATTTGGCTTATTTATGGGTCTTACTTTGCTGAACATTATTGCTGTTTACAGTTTATCTCTATCTATAATAGTATTCAAGATAATAACCAAAAACTGCAAAATTTCCTTAAAATAACCAATTCAGGGGCAGCAACCCAACAACAGGTTGTCCAATTTGTCTGAAAATTTCAGGGCAGAGAGATCTGGACCTGATAAACAATTTCAGCCCATGTCAAATTTGCTCTAAATGCTTTGGTTTCAAAGATAAAAGCCAAAATATACATTTTACCCCTGTGTTCTATTTTTAGCTATGGCGGCCATCTTAGTTTGATGACCAGATCATCGGACACATTTTTTAAAACTAGATACCCCAAGGATGATTGTGACCAAGTTTGTTTAAGATTGGCCCAGTAGTTTCAGAGGAGAAGAAAACAGACGACAGACGCAGGATGACAGACGATGGACACCGAGTGATGAGAAAAGCTCACTTGACCTTTCAGGTCAGGTGAGCTAAATATGTGGTGCTATAGTATAATAAAAAGAGAATAATGATGTAAAAATTATTAAATACAATATTAATGACGTCTTCAAGACCTCAAATATACCCTCTGTAATCCCTGATGAGTTTTGTAAGATTTAAAAGAGTTATAATATTACTATTCTAATTCAAAGATGAAAGGCAAAAAGTGTTGCCTGAAAATCAATATATGAGTCCTTTAATAATCTCCTAAATAATACAATCTATTTCTCTGATATCTAAAATCCTAATATTGGTTTAGTAAACTTTGCTAAATCTGTTTTAAAAACATTTATTATTATCATTAATACTCGAAGCTTCCAACCAGCCTACAGTTGTTTGCTCTAATATACATACTCAATTGGATTGATTAAAGACTTCTATATTTAAAACAAAATTATTTCAAAAGTTTTACTTCTTATACAATAATTAGAAAACTGTTGAAAATAAGGAAGACAAGGTCTACATATAAAAAAGAAGTTGTGGTATGATTGCCAATGAGACAACTGTCCACAAGAGACCAAAATGACACAGACATTAACAACTATAGGTCACTGTACGACCTTCAACAATGAGCAAAGCCCATACCGCATAGTAATGCTTGTAAAATAGTTGTTTGTAAAATACTGAGGCCTGTTAGTTGTATAAATATGATACTAGTAATAAATAACAGAAATAGCCTTTTATGGAATTAATTTCTCTGATACTAATAGTCTCAGATAGCACTCTAATATACCTATTTTTTAGTCTTTAAGTAACAAATATGTTCAAAGAAAGATAACTCTATCTTCCTTGTCAATAATTCAGCAATAAATCATACTAGGTTATCACTGGATCTGGGTTGAAAACTGTTTCTTGGCTGAGAAAATACTAACCACTGACTTTTGGAAGGAACAGAAAGAGATTAGTGATACTTATAAAAAGTATATGCATTTAAAATTGTTATAAATAAAGTTCCTTCTGGGGGCAGCTTGTTTGAAAAGTGATGGCAGACAGTAGTAATCTAAATAATAGACAGTATAAAATATTCGAAGGACAGTGTTAGAAATAAAACAAAATAAATAGACTTGTACTTTACATACTTTTGTAAACAGTACTTTTATTCAGTATTGTTTACAAAAGAACTTTAAATCATTGAATTATATAGGAAATTTAATTTTATGAACAAGTTGACCTTTTAAATATTTGTTTTTAACACATTTGATTTTGTTTGTATTGATTACATGAAAATTGTGTCAAGAGGCTATATTTGAAAAAAAGATTAGGTCAGGTGTCATGTTTCATATTTCTAATATTCAAACAGATCTTGAATAATGAAAGATTGACCAATTAAACAAATTGACTGACCAGTACATGAGACAGTTTTGGAAAAGTAAAACTACAAATATTTATTTTGTAAAAGTACTTTTTCAAATTTATTAAAGACTATGACTTCCAGTTAACTGAAACTGACCAGTGCTTAGACTAAATTTTTATTTATATTGACTTCACTGTCAGAAGTAAATGAAGTGGGTGTGAAATTGATAAGCACATTTCATTAAGACAATAAGACAAAAAATAATGAAAATATAAAAAAGTAAATACATGTATTCTCAAATACAAATTTTTATTGCAAAACGAATAGTTTCTAAACCCCTCTTGGATCTATCCAAGTTTTAACTTTAAATGAATGGATGTCTTCATAAAAAAAGAATTTTGGGAAAGGATTGAGTAAAATTGAAATTTCCCCAGTGGTTTTCAAAACCTTAAGGTTGTCTAGTACAGACATATCATATCCTTGTGTTTAATTTTTAATTATGAATAATTACTTATACTTCAGTCAAACTTTTTAATATGTTTGAGCTAGTACATGGAAAGTTTGAAGTTTTCTAAGCTCTCAAATTTATTATCCGTATGTATGATGTTCAAAGTAATAAAATTTTCTGTTAAGATTTTTTCAATTATGGTTGTTTATTTATAGAAATGGAAACCACATATTCATAAGTGCTTTTAAAAATTTCAACTCTTCTTTCATAAAAAACTATAAAAGCTAATATTTACCATTGAATATCAAATATTTATTGACATAAATTTTGTATGCTTATTGAATAATAACTGCATAAAAAATATATCAATGTACATCTTTACGAAGAATAATTTTAAATAAATATAGGTAAAACAAATATCAGTGGATAGACATGAAGTAACAATTCTGAATAATTTTTTTATCAGGTTTATGGCGCACAATAATTCAGTTTGGTGTCACAGCTTTCAAAAGTAAAGTTTTAAAAATAACTCTTTTAATATCTTGATTCATCCAAAGTACTTTTCAGGATTTACATTCATCAGGAAATATCACATCCCAAACAAAGTTCGCCTAAGTTCCTTAATATATGAAGGAGCTACATAAACATAAGGGACCTTAAAAGAATAGCAAACTTCAACAAATTCATCTTTGTCTAAGAAAGTTTCAACCTTTAATCTTTTAACCTTCAAGATGTTCAATAGGTTTACTGTGAGTTGCTGGGTGTGCTTAGAATCTTTGTTTTTATGTCAATATATATATTGTTTCAGCTGATTTTTATAGTATATTCTTATGTTGTACTAATACACCACTGTTTCTGAGGTTAGGAGAGGCTTGAGTGCTCTCAAACTTGTTTAACCCAACAGAGGCTGATTTAAGGGAGCCCCCCTCCCCTTTTGAGAAAAAAAATTTGGCTATAAAGGGTTGCTTATATAGGGAATCACTGAGGCATGATGAAATCCGCCCCCTCTTAGGCAGCCAGTGGGCCCCCACATGTGAAAATTTCTGGATCCGCCATTGCCCAGCACATCTCTTTACATATGCCTGTCCGAAGTCAGGAGACTGTAGTTTAATGGCTGTTGTTAATTCATGTCTGTTATATTTTTTTTCATAGATTGTTTTGTTATAAATTAGGCTGTTAGTTTTCTTATTTGAATTTTTTCATGTCATGGTCTTTTATAGCTTAATTCACAATACAAGTTTTTCTCATTGTTGAAGGCCATATGGTTGCCTGTAATTGATTACATCGGCGTCATTTGCAATCAGGTAGATTTCATTTGCAATCATACCACAGCTCTTCATTTTTATATTAAAAAGAAAGAAAATGTATCCATTTAGAAAGACAATTAAAAAGAAATACCTTAGTATATCTATGTCGGAAAGAATTAAATGAAAATGTATAGCTGACTTTTATAGACCCTAAAACAGAATTTCAAAAATCCTTGAGTTATAGTTCCTGTCAGCGAAAAAATCCCACTAAAAATATTCCTGAGAGGGATGGACAGGCTCAGGGATCATTGACAGTCGAACAGACTGACAGATGGATGGACTGACAGACTGACAGATGGATGGACTGATGGATAGATGGACTGACGGATAGATGGACTGACAGAGGTAAAACAGTATACCCCAATTTTTTTAAAGCAGGCTTTAAAGCTGGGGTATAAATAAGGTAAATAAGGCAGCAATAGTTAGGCAGATCCATTAATTAGTCTCCTTAAAGTTTGGATTAAATTTACTCCTGCAATTTTTGTAAACATTGTTTCTATGTTACCATGCATGCAGAAACATATTAGCATATACTTATGTCAGACTAGTAAATCACTGCAAACAAATCTATCTTCCATTAAACAAATTATCTTTCTTTCAACACAGTCATAATATGTCTTTTTTAACTGTCAGCAATTTAAATTTACCCCCTATGTAAAATTTTGGCTTATTTTGATACCTAACAAGATTATAAGCTCATCACTTTGTAATATTATAAAGAGATCCCGACATGGTTTAAATTTACATAGTGTCAGATAAGAAAATCTTATTTGACGCACAGTTACTTCATAAAAAATCCTTTATTAACAAACAACTAGCAACTTGAGAGGAATTCAGTTGACAGGGACCAATCATTCAATAAAAAACTTTCCAATTATGTTGTATTTATTATAAGTACAATCATGGAAAAGATTATGACAGTTTAAACATTACCGGCACTTCAGTTTCAAGCCTCATGATATTGTGGTGACAGAAAGTCCGTAACAAACTTTCCTTGATAATTGAGAACACTTAAGGTTCACTTGCACATAATTCTACTATCTAAGTATGTACACCATTGCATTAAAGGAACATATTTAAAGCAAATAAAATGTTTAAAGAGAGACCACGACATTCAATTTATTTAAGTCTTAAATAAATACATCAAAACATACATGACGTCATTTCTTAGAAATCTGCATTTTAAAGTGTTGTAGTTGCAAGAGGGTTGTTATGAAGGGCATATATGTGCACAGATAGAAAATAAAGTGGTCTTTTCAAGATGAAAACAAAAAAGAGCTTGCCCATTATCTGTTTGACCAAATAAAGGTAAAAATTATCAGCTTCAGCAAACATCGCAAAGTGTGAAGTAAAAATTATTCCTTAAAATCACAACTGGTTCAAGGAAATCAAGTCCACCTTAATAATATCCAATGGTCATGTTGTATTTGATTTACAACTTTAAAGTTAGAAAATAAATCTCATGTGTGGATTTTCATTTTTTTTAAGCTTGTAGGTTAAAAGAAAACGCTCTGCAGAGCACAGCTTCAGTTATGACCTCGGAGGTCAAACTCTGAATTAGATACTGCTACAAGAATATCAAAACAAATCCTCCCTTTTTCCCTTCTCATATCTGCTATATTACATAAGTAATCAATAAACAAAAAGATGTATTATGCATTTGCTCTTCATTAAATAATTGACTGATAGTTTCCTATACCACAGGAAGAATCACAAGTAGCTGTCTTATTAATATTCTAGGCCAGTGAGGCTTCATCAATGCATGGACCATGTGGACCACATGCCTCCATGTTCATGATGTTCAACAATTTCAACAAATCAAACAAAAAATCATAATATTTCTTTACCTTTGAAGTTTTGGTATTGGTTTTATGTAATTACTATTGAAATCAAATCTTAGTACCTGTGCAATTCAATAACTTGATTAATAAATGTAAATTATTATTTTATATACTGCATCTTCAAAACCAACTTATTTACTCACAAAGTCATCATATTTGCTTCTCTGAATAATACATACTTGTAAAAATTGATTATAAAATTGTCCTTAAATAGAACCCAAAGAATTCATTCCTTTGCAGTCTGATTTAAATTAGTTACACTGTTTATTAAACACTTTTATTTCTATAACAAATCTATGAATTATTGATCAGATATGGACCATTATTACTTTTTATCTATGATAATCACAGAAAACTACCACTAGAACAGGACTGAAAAGTTTAAAGTCCAGGTTCAGGGCTCATCGATAGTGCATCATCACAAAGGAGTAGGGGCTATAATGGCCTAAAATGGCCCCAGATTTACAAGATAATAAAAGTTCTAACAGAGCAGATTTTTTCTACATAAATTATTAGAATATGAGTCAATGTTTAAAAAAAACCTGTTTTTATCTAAGAAAAAAAGTTTCAATGACGTCACAATGGTAGGTGCAAATGACGTCAAAATTGGAAAATAAGCAAAAATACAGGAATTTGGATGGTTTTTCTAAATTTTTACCACCGCACCACGCTTGCACCAATAAGAAATTTTAACAATGGGACAGGTTCATACATTTAAAACTTCGGATAAAAAATCTTTTTGGTGCAAGGTTGGTGCGATAGTTTATTTTATATTTTTCATAGCCAAACGGAGCAATAAAATGCTGAAATTTGCCGTCCAAATTGAACCTATTCATCTGACAAAGCTTAGTTTATATATTCGTATGCTATAGGAATTTTATTTTTATGTTTATGAATGTAACTTGTATTCCTAATATTATTTCCTTAAGAATATATAGTTAAACTTGTAAAAAAACAACCAAAAGCAATGAACTACATGAGTAAGGGAGTCTATAACAACTTTGAGGGCATTTTTTTTAATTATGAAATTTTAGGACATGCAATATCACAAAATCTGTACATTTCTTTTGTTTCTGCTAATTATCAATTCAAAATCTGGTTTTTGAATGGGGCAATCTTCTCTCTCTGGTAAATCCATGATTTATGTTAGAAAAAGGGGGAAGCAAAGTATACAAAATTAAAAAAAAAAAAATTGCGTAATTTAACATAATTGGCCAGAAACATGACAATTATTTTGAAAATGAAACTATACCTATTTCCGATTGGATGTGTCTTTGTTGGTAAGAGCATAGAGAACAATTTTCATAACATTTGGTGGTTAGAGAAAGGAAACAGCAAAAGGTAGACTATATATGGATAGTCCAACTTCTCATAAATAGAAACAAGTACCGGAAGTCTGTAAGCATCCTACATGTATGTTACCTTTTTAAATAGTTTTTGAATGATATTTTAATCATGTCTAAAAAAGAAGTGTAATTTCAAAAATGTGATCAGGTTTGTTGTTATGCCCCATTTATGGGCATTATGTTTTCTTTTCTGTGCGTCCATTTGTCCGTGCGTATGTTTGTCTATTCCTCCAATCGTCCTTCTGTCCTGCTTCAGGTTAAAGTTTTTTTAAGTAATTTAATCTTTCATTAGACTCAGACTTCTTTTGAGCTGAGTTTTACTGTGCATATTGTTGTGTGATGTTTTTTCTCTTTTCTACTTTGGCTAGAGTTATAGGGGAGGGGGTTAAAATCTCAAAATAACATGTTAAAGGTAGATAAGGTGTCTTCCTCCATCTTGGATTTGGAAATAGCAGAAAACAAGGTATAGATCTTTAATAGAATGTGCAAATTCTTAGAGTAGTGGCTATTCATGTGTAAGAACTTCCACTTAGATATAGAAAATGACATGTTTTATCATATTTACTGTTGTATTTTACAAAAAAAGCAGAAAACATTTGTTTGATAATTTGTTTTCCCAACTTTGCCAAATAAGGGCAAGATAATTCAAATTAAGGTTCTTTTACACTCGATTGTGTTAGTAATTTACCTATTTTAAAATGTACCAAGAAAACGGGTCCGATGACCCCATTGTTTCTTTTTCTTTACTGAAAGCATACTATTAAAGCCATCTTCTCATATGTTATCACAAAAACTCTATGGTGTAGATTATACTTTTTTGCAGAAAATTGGGTTTGCAATGCATACTCATACAAAATTTGACAATTTTGAGCACAGTGTAGCGTAAAAACAACCCCGGTGACCCATTTTTTTTATTCTTATTTTTTAAAAGGCACGATATAAACTACATTTTGGCAAGTTATTAAAAAAATCCAAGGATCATAATTTAGAAACCCATCTACCTTAACCCCAGCGATTTTTACACCTGTCCCAATTCAGGAGCCTGTGGTCTTTGTTAGTCTTGCGATTTGGGCATCCATGTATTAAAAATACATATTCTTGATTTCAACTATTTTGACATATATATATATACATAACGAACATTGTCATCATAATCAAAGACCAAGTCATACGTCACTAAGATTAGTGAAGGCGAAAGATAAACTAGTCACAGTTACAAGGACTACAAGAAAACAAATAAAATATATATAATAAATATAGAAAAAAAATTAAGAATACAGATAGTAGCATGTACCAGTTTTGTAATGCTATATAATGGATATCTGGACCTTTGAAATTGATAACAAAATGAGATGAATTCGAAAAAGGTTTCTTAGCACTAAATAGGTGTTCTTGTCGTTATATTCTTCTTGTTGTCGCTGATAAGTGGGTCCCAACCCAGCACTAGATGCACACTCTGTATTTATCAGCAATACCCAGTGTTTTGTTTTGTTTAAGATCTTTTAGTATTACTTTTCCCCTTAACATTTACTTTGGAGTTTGTTATTTTTTATAATTTGGATCTTAAATGCCTTTCTGTCTCAAAATATTTAAAATTAAATCTTGTAAAATAGAAAACAAATTGCCGTTGCCATGGGCAGAGATGTGTTGCTAGGGAGGAACAACAGTGATTTTGGCAAAAACATACATTTAATTATTTTTTATTTGAATAGTGTATAAATGTAAAGTTCACTTCATGCTAAACAGGGTTAATTTCAAATATAGATAGATTTAAGCTGTATAATAATCATATTTGATGAATTTAACTCCGCCATTATATTGGTTGCTAGGCAACCGAATAAACGAGTTAGACCCTAAATTCTTATATTTTCAGAAGGTCTATGGTATAGAGTTACAACATGACAAAGTAAATGAAATTTGGGGGTGGGGCCAAATATGGCCCTTATAGCCCCTAGTCCAAAGACCTTGTATTTGACTTTAATAATAATGACAGGAAAAATATATGAAACTTTCTAACCTCAAAAGTTTGATAGTAATACAATGTATGTTCCATGTTAATTATAGCTAATCAGAAAATTTACAAAATCAAATGTGTTGTTTAATTCAAATGCTTCTTTTTGTGTTGCAGAATAAACATTTTCGCAGTATCCAAGACTTGCTGAGATTAGGCATCTGGTCAAATCATATTAAAGTTTATTACAAAGAAAAAAAAATCTATACAGAATTGGCCTGAAATATGTGGTTCTAAATCCTGATGATACTTAAATCATAACATTGCACATGGTCGGTTATGCTTTTATCCTATTTGCTAATGATGTCTTTACACTAAATCCGTTGGAGATGTAATAAATGATATTTAAGACATGGGAACCATACTTTAGTTACTTGATAAAAGTGTGCTTTGAGCTAGATTTAAGTATTAAATAACTGTGAGTACACTTAGAATTGTGCTTTGAGTCTTTTTTCTTATTCGTTATTTTAATTTTGTGTACATGTGATGAGTAAAGACCTTTCTGACTGATTAGACATTTTTTTTTTTAACTTTTAAGTCCAAATTTTAAGAGACCCTTGTTATCATGCGTTTATTGGAGGAGGTGGGGCCCCTTGAGGCAGACGAAGCTTTTAATTTTGAAGTCCTCTTCAGCATTCCAATTTGTTTAGGATGGTAAATTCAGGTTTTTTTTACGCACAGCAAAGTAGTTCTATTTCATGCTGATATATACATGTGTATCATATACACCTGGTTATATCAGAGTTTAAATACTGATTATCGTTGCCAATAACAATTTAACAACACTTCAACAATGATCCAGATATCTTGATTTAAGAATTGGAGAATACCAAGCATGATCTTTTATCTTTCACCATAAAAAGATCAAATTAATTAAAAAAGTAAATCAACACTATACAACTTGAAGTGTTCTCATTTTTGTTCATTTTTATTTTATGGAATATGTTTTAAAATTTTTGCTATTGTCTCATTACAAAAGAGGTCAGAATATAGATGGGACCTACAGCTAAACTGGAGAGGAATAACTGTAATTTATAGTTATTTACAAATATTTGAACATACATTGAAGGTACTTGGTAAGAAATACTATTGAGGCAGATGAATATCTGATAATTAAGCTACAAACGTCTAGAAGAGAACTTGTTATTTTAGTGACATTAGCCAAAACTGATATATAAACCTGTTTTTACTGGCCCATGAAACCATGGAATAATTTCAAAACTTTAAACTCGAATAATTCAAACATTGGAAAACACTAGTTTTACTGCTATCCAAATGCAATGTCCAAAAAATAAATTTCAAGTCACAATTTTATTGTAGCTAGTTCACATCTTTTGTATCTTTCTGTGAATAAAACGATTTATTGCAAATTTTACCAAATATATCTTAGATCTTACTGATTATTTCCTTTTTCAACACAGTATAGTGATATGAAAAACACTGGCTAGAAACTGAAGATGTACATGCCATTGACATTGTCAATGAAATTAACAATGTTGTCTTAGGTAAAATAGCAATAAACAGATTAGTATTGGTCATCTCAACTCAATTGCTTTCTCACTTTTCTTTTCTGGCTCCAACGAGAAAATCAATCTCATTGAGATGACCGTCAATAATCTATATATAGTTATTTAAGTCTTTTGGGGTATGGTGATACTTAATTTTATACATAAATTCAAATGATTTAAAAGCAAATATGGTCCAAATGTATAAATCAAAAGTTTGAAATACACTCATAGATAAACATGACCAAAAGTTTGACATATGGACAGACATAATTACAAACAAACACACAAACAAACAAGGATTCCTTAGTACTCCCAAATCTCTTTGAGATATATCAAAATAATACAAGACCTATCAATCTTTTGAAAAAGACTATATTTTTTTTTAACACAAACTTATAAATCCAATGTTTAATTCTAAAGGGTTGCAAATATAGAGCATAATACAATAATCAAGAATGTGTCCCCAGTACACTGATGCCCCACTCGAACTATCATTTTCTATGTTCAGTGGACCGTGAAATTGGGATCAGAACTCTAATTTGACATTAAAATTAGAAAGATCATATCATAAGGAACATATATACTAAGTTTCAGGTTGATTGAACTTCAACTTCATCAAAAACTACCTCGACCAAAAAACTTTAACCTGAAACTAGACAGATGAACGAACAAACAGACCAACAAACAGACAGATGGACCGACGAACGGATGCACAGACCAGAAAAAATAATGCCCCTCTACTATCGTAGGTGGGACATAAAAACTCAATATCAATTTTCTTATGAACATGTTTTAAGTACTGCCTGGTATGACAGCTAAAATGTTATAGTTAAGTCTGCACTGTCACATCAATACACTTAATTGACCATATATTAATATCAAATGACTTACAATTCTTGCGATACAGTCTTTTAAGATACATTTAAATTCACTAAAAAAAAAACTGACCATTTTCTTTTCTCATTTTTTTGCATTTTTATTATTCTTTTGAAATTGTATAATATCTATTTAAGTGGAAGCTAATTGTTAAAAAGATTTCAACTACAGTGTATTCATTATTTTTGTGGATGAACAAATTTTGTATTTATGCAGATAAATATATACCGTAATCTTGACAAAATTCTGCATAGAGCCAGAACTTTTTACTAGATGATCATCTGTTAATTTGCAGTTTTATTTTACCTACTAAATCCACAAATATATATACCCCACAAGTCTAATTGAATCCACACAAAATCTCCTCCATCATGTCCATAGGGTCTAAAACATATCAATGAAAGGACTTACCAAAGTTCTTCCTCCGTTGGTGGACATTCTTCCATTTCCATCGTTAAATATATAATATGCTGTTTTTTGTCACTTTATATTAGATAAGAGATCCTAAAACTGCACACCTTTTTAAGTCTCTCACTGAATAAAGCTTGCTCTTTAATCAATTTTCTAATTTTACATATATATAATCAATAAATTTTGACTGTATATACATCACTTCAAAACTATTAATTTTCTTCAAATGTGGTCATTTAGTATAACAAGTGATTTAAAATGTATTTGATTTTTCGACTATACTAAAGAAAATGTACAATTCATGATACAATTCTGATGAACAGGCGGAATAATGGAATTGATAATGTCAAATACAACTATTGCTAAGGAACTCGATAGAATGCCACAAATTTAAATACAAACGTTTGAAAGAAAATAAAAGGTGAAATTTTTCGTTAGATATTTTATTTGTTTAACTAACAATTCACGCCAGGTTCCAATTATTGGAACATGTTTAAGTGTAAATAATTAAACAAAATTTAAATTTACAAGCAAATTTCATATCGAGATTTTATTGACATTTCCATTGTTTGGTTATGAAGGGATTATTTCAAACGCTTCCGAATTACTGT